>NW_026641950.1:10228060-10848825 GCF_028554395.1 Pezoporus wallicus
GGCATGGCTAATGGTAGCCCAATGCTGTAACTCCCAGTCTCACACCCAAAGAAACAAAACTATATAAAAAAAAATATGGATAAACAAAATGTATTGTGATAAAGCGTTTGCTCAGTTCTTATACTTCTACTCCTCATTACTTCCTCTGGAAACTTCAAACTCTTTTTAAATCAGGGAACTTATATATTGATGTAGCTACAGGAATATTTTCAGCTTTAAAAAGATGACAATCCACATAGTAAAAATTGCTCCCACTACTTGAAGTCGTGGTGGAGCCAAAAGAGATCTCTGCTGAGTTGGAAACCTTTCCTGTATTTTTTTAATAATATAAGTAGTGTTCATCCACAAAAGCATCCATCAGTACTGCTACTTGTACGAAGACCACTTAAATGAATGCTTCCAATGCAGAGACTCTTGTTATTTTTAAGAATCTTAGCTTCCTACAGATTTATTTAAATAGCATGGCTTCCTTCTTTGTGTGTATTATGTGTATGCACGTTATTTTAACTTGTAAATAGGAAATGGACATATAAAAAGTATGCACTGTTTATACTCAATGTTAAATTGTTTTTCATAGTGATGCAACAGGTTTTTTTTATAATTGGAAGATTTTAATACCAGATAACAATCACATAATATGCTTCCTGTATGCAGACAATTACAACGTGTAGACAGAGGGTGGAAATGTTATTACTTTGTGACAAATGAACATCATATTTACAGAGCAGATTTCTTTCTTGCTAAAATTTATATGAATGTTTATTATTCTGGAAATCATCAATAATTAGTATTTCTAGCAGGTTGCTTACATTAACAACACTACTGCATTTGGCAGTCTTCATACTGGCTTATTTTATCCAGATTTTCTCATTTTCTCCTACCTCTATTTTTGTCATTCTCATTCATAAAATGGTCACCAGGATCCACTGGTTTCACCTGTGTTTATATTATTCTTTCTCAGCTGCAGTGCAACTCCCTATCAGCATCACTATAAACCAAGAATATATACTTCTTTTTTCAACAGGTAAGTAAGATAGTCTGTAGATGAGAGAGGAATATATGAATAGAAATCCACTTTATTCCAGCTTGCAGTCATGTTGTAGAATACAGAGGGAAGAAATATTAGGCAAGTATGAGAAGGTAAAAGGAAAAAATATTACTAGTCTACCTTCTTACTTCTACCTTCCCTCTGTATATTTAGTATCACCTGATTACCATTTTCTGGATACTGATTTAATGTTTTACAGTGGCATTGCTGTTATTGGTATTCCTAATTTCATTGCAGGTGACTTTCTTGATTTGTAGATGTCGCCCAAGAACCAGCATTCCTGTTAAAATCTGTAATTCTACCTTAAGAATAGAGGTTCTTCCTCTTAAAAAAAAGCTAAAACCATCAACATTTGTTTCCTCCGAAGTTACCTTGATGCTTGTAGTTGTATTCCCATTAATATAATCAGTAATTAAGAAAAAAGTTCTCCTAGTGTCATTTTTCAAAGTTTGCTGATAGACATTCCTTTGTACTCGACATCTACTGCTGAAAAAAATGTTGCATGTTAAGAGATTCAAAAGCTGCAGAAGGTAGAATATTTCTTTAAATGAAGTTCTAGTGAGCAGTATCTATCTTCTTGAGAAATAACCTGTGAAGTTTCTTTGTACTCATGTTCTGTTTTGCATTCTAATAGAAAAATGAAAACTATCTAAAATTTTCTGTTAAACTTGCAAGGCATTTCCCAATTTAATTAGGAAAATATGGGCTTCAAAATTTACTATCAATGAATATCATATGTCACTAGCAATAGGCTTCTGACATCCTGCTTGCATGCAGGCTTTTTCTGACTTGGTTTATATTTTATAATTTTTTTCTTGTTGTTCAAGGACTTCCATATGACAAAAGTTTTGTAAAAGCTGAGGAAGCTTGGAAGGCAAAGACCATAGAATCAGTTTCCCTCAACACATGACACTTTGTGAGATGTTGGAGACTGAGGTGCTGGTAACACTGCAGCAACCAGACTGAAACAGTTTCCAGTGCTGTTTGGTCTGCACAAGCAGTAGCAGAAATACAGCCTATTCCACCTCATGTCCTTGCTTTTCTCCGCAGGTACAAATCACTGCCTGTACTAGACTAACATTGTCCTCCCTGTCTGCAGACATTCTGTTTGACTAAAGGTGCCCTAGAACAAGGTCTCCAGACTGTGTTTGGGAGTTGTTTGGAAGTGTTTGCCTAGTGTAAGCCAAAACTTAGGCTAATCATAGAATCATAGAATAGTTGGCATTGCAAACGAACTTAAGATCATCTAGTTCCAACCCAAATGCCATGGGCAGGGATACCTCACACTAAACCATGTCACCCAAGGCTCTGTCCAACCTGGCCTTGAACACCGCCAGAGATGGCGCATTCACAACTTTCTTGGGCAACCCATTCCAGTGCCTCACCACCCTCACAGTAAAGAACTTCTTCTTTATATCTAATCTAAACTTCTAATAATTTAACAATATGTGTTTGAGCTATAAATATTTCCTAGCATTGTTTCATTTCTCAAGAGACTTAGCTTTTGAGCTCTTGTCATGCACCAGCAGTTGTAGGGTGCAGACAGCATTCACCTGAATACTCTATTCTCTATTACTTCTTTGATGTGATATTTAGCAGATTTCAGTAGGTGCAGATGGGGAAATTGTTTAGTATGTGGAAAATAAACATATACTAAATTTGCTGGTTGGTGGGGAAAAGTGAAATTTTAACACAGACATGAGCTACTTCAGTCGATTTTTTAAATAGGTAGGATACATGTTCTACAAGAAATTTTGTTCTCTGGCATGAAAACTTGGTTTACATCAAAGTAAGCATGCTCAAGCATTAGATGGCAACTGCTTGTATCTCTGGCTGTTATTACAATACCAAAGTTGCTCATTACAGGGTGAGCACAAACTTGTTCCTCTTTCACAGTGAGGTGTATTTTAACAGAAAAGAGGAAGTTTTTTTGGTATCTAAATTGGTAATGCTTTTGAGCAGCATGGGCTTGATTGTCAGAAGGATTGGGTACAACCTGTAACAACAATTTCATGGTCACTTGGAGTTTCTGAAGATCAGATTACACAAGGTTCATACATAAATGGTGATTTCATGGACCATTTAGGATTTTTTTTATTGTTATTATTTTTATACTGGAACACACAATTGTAAATTTGCAGATTTTTTTTGAGTGAGATGATGTTTGGGCAACAGTTGGTAAGTGGAATATAGACTGAATTGAGTATCAGTGCAACAATACTTTGCAACATTTACCTATCTAAAGTTGCTGGCTAATTTGAAGTATCTTTGTATATTCCAAGATTCACTTGTGCTCAAACTGCTGCTCTAATCTCATAGAAAATAATGGGATTTGTTTGGATGCCTTTGTATGTCTTTGCTTGCTTGAAATATAGTCCATTCACATCAAACATAATAACTGCCAGTTACAGGCACTTACCAAAAAAGAAATCAGTTTTTTAAAGTTTGTAAAGGTAAAGGCTTGAAAGCAGTTTGGAGTTAAAATTGTAAATTACTGTGGGTATGCAATTCCTGTTAAGAGCAACTGTATTTGTATGTTTCATGATGACTATGTATTTCAAGCTGTATTGTGCCTTTGGGCATTATCCTGTAATTTGTGATGTAAGCCAGAAGGAAGATCATTCCCAAGCACAGTTTTCTGGGCTTTCTCCATGCTGGCTAGAGGGAAGGGAGTGTGCCGCATGAGTCATTTACAAGCTGCAAGGCGCTCAAAGAGCTGCAGCAGTGCAGAGATTTAGCTATATGAGAGAGCCAAATGCAAAACTCAAAAAATCTTAGTGCAGCTTCACTGAGAAAGGGGAGGAAAGGCAGATCTGTCTTCTGCAGATTTTCTAGATGGTGTCATAGGCCAGTTGACCTCACAGGAACAATGAGATGCTGTCCTAGGACATAATACTTGATAAGCAGGAGATGGAGAAAAGAAATTGTAATTGTGGAAAAGAACTTGTATTATTCAAGATAAAAATAAGAGATGATAAATTAATAACTGCTACTCCACATGCCAATATATGTTTTCAAAATCACTAACTTCAACTTACCTGATATAACTATATAGTAAGTGTTCTCCTCTCTAGACATTCACTGCATTTATACAGGGCAGATGAGGTTACAGACAGACATGCTCCATTGCAAATTGTCTTTCCATTAAAAAAAAACCAAAACGTTAAATTTTATATAATTTTATTTTGAAGGAGTCATTTACCCGTATTTTGCCTAGAGGCTGACACTGAGTGCTTAGCACTCTTACATAATGTTTCCAGTCCTCTCCTGGACAACACATGAATAAAACAACACACACACAAATCCTCTAGCCTCCAGCCATACTGCTATGGACTGCAACCATGTCAGATCTCATTGGCTAGCTAAGATTAGCTCTTGTTCATAACTAGTATGCAGAGTCAAAACCAGAAAATGGTAGAACAGGTTATGTGAAGCAGGTGTACCTATGCATGGATATATGCACATTTCCTGCATGCAAAAATATGTTTATAAACAGTGGAAGTCTAATAAAAATTTCTATTTTCAGGAAAATCCTGGATCAGAAATTGCCATGCAACCTTATTTCACCACTTAGTGCACACCATTATAATAAAGACCAGCCATATAGTCACATATTTATTTCTTCATCTACCCTCGCTTTATGCAATACACAAAAACGGTACTCAGAATGCAAAACTATGCCCTGTAGTAAAGCAGGACATGGTGTGTAGGTCACGTCTCATTCACATCTCTGAAAACTAAAGCAGCTGAAGGCAAGAAGAACAATGATTGTTGTAAGTTTAGGTAGATGAATGCTTGGCTGGTGAACTGACATAGAGGCCCGTTTTTGTTGCTGAATCACTTAAATTCGGCATAGAAGGATGAGCATATGTATGTTCATATTATGGGCGTCCACCTTGAGAATGTGGGGTCTGATGCATAGAAGACAAAGCTCTTCCTTCCAATTGTTTCTACCAAATCAGGTTCCTCAGTTTAGATGTTATTTTTAAAATATCTCTCCATTTCTCAAATTGCCAGACTTTTTTAATGTTCTTTTTTCCTTTCTCTTTTAAATCTTCTGCACCACATATTCTTTTCTTCTTGAGTCACTGCTTGCTCTTGCAAAGGCACACTTTACAATATTGTGTCTGATTAACCCTATAAATGCAATCTCTCAGCTTTCAGCGTTGGTATGTTCAACCATAAATGCCAGTCACCAGCCATAAAGTATGCTTTGAATTCTCATTCTATAGAAAGATTGTCATAGAGAAAATTAATGCATAAGAACAGACAGTGCAGAACACTGAATTTGATCATAAGCTGCCTTACCTCACACTGTTCCCAGACTTATTTATTGCAAAACGCACAGAGACACGCTCATTGTAAGTTGTACTTGTTAATAAACCCTTTTGAGAAAATAAATTAAAAGAGCAAATGACAATTTTGAAACTAGAAAGATGTCTGGGGTACATGAGATTCTCACTGATTTTCAATTTATATGTCACTTATTATATAAAATAGCATATGTAAATAGTAATTCTGAGGACACAAAGCTTGTATGCCATGTGCTCTGATCATGATTGTTTCAAAAAGCATACAGCACCAGCACTGAAAGATCAAACTTTCCAGAGTACAAAGCATTCAATAGTTAGAAACTCCTCCCTCTTGAAAACCTCTCTAATCTAACAAAAGAAGTTAAAAAGGGTGCCATGAAAATGTTGAAGATTTCTATTTTTTTTTAATTCCATTCCCCTACATAGTGGGTGTAACATTCAGGTACTCTATTTGCCCTCCTTTAAACAGAGCTGGCTTGCTTTCATTTCTTCTGTCACTTACTACCATTGTGCTGCATTGTGCTCTGCCACTTGGAAATTTCAGCTGAGCAGGTGGCAATAGAAGTGAGTTAGCTTCGCTATATAGATAAATACAGTGTCTTTAAAGCACTGTAAGAAAAGTAGAAAAAGTGCAGAATTTTGTGAAAAATTAGCAAGGATTCTGTAGAAAAAAAGCAAGAACAGTGCTAACACACAGAGAAAAACAAATGAAGGAAAAGTATTTTAAAAAATATGTTTCAGTCTAAAGTAATATCCCATATTTATAAACATTGACTTGATTTTAGAAACATTAAGTAGTTCAGACCAATATTCTTTAAGGTATAGCAATTTAATCAAAACCAAACCAAGACATAAACAGATTTAAATGATGATAGCTAGCTCTGTATTAATTTGAAAGTTTGAGAAATTGAGAGTTTTCAACAGTTTAACAATGTTATAAATGTTATAAATACCTTGGCTAACTTCAATTAATTCTTTCATTTGGCATTTATTGCCAGTCAGCTAATTTTCTCTTTCCTGTTGTTATGGTACAAACCAAAAAAAAACCCACTACCTCTAAGTCTGTATAGTTACAGTAGGTGGTCTCGAAGGGTTTACATACAAATTAGCCATTAAAGCACAGTCAGACAGATGTCTCTGCAAAGACAACTAATTATTTCATCATTATTGTTATTATTACTGTTGCTATTTTTGCATCTGGTATTGTTTTAACTGAGTTCTGCCAGTACAGTAGGAGACAGTAGTAACTGCTGGCAACTGGAGCTCAGTCTTGCAGGCTGCTGATTCATACTGACGGATCTGTGCAAAGCCAGTTATGTTAGTGCTGGGTTCCAACTAATTGCTTACTACCTGCAAAGAGAACCTTCTTTCTTTTAGTAAAGTGCAAGTTCAGTGAAAGTGATGATAAAGAAGAAAAACAAGAAAAAAAGTGTCTGCTTCCCCAATACTAGTATCAGTAGAAACAGAAGAAAATTGCCTAAGCAAGGTGTATATACAGCAGTAGCCCTGTGATGACCCTCACCATGCTTATAGATGTTTAAATGCAATCAAGAAAAACAGCTTATAGGCAATGAGGTAATCTTAGCATGTGCTTATTTTTGCTCTTGCGGGGGGAGGGGGGCAGGAAAGGGGAAGGAAGTGGTACTGAGGAGATGCAAGGAAGAGATGTGAAAAACTACCATTGTATGGCATAACTAACAAGAATAGCAAGCCCAGCATAAGCCACAGGGCACTGGCTGTAAAGTACAATGTTTTGGGAACCTCAGGAAGCATTTGTGTCCTGGGTTTCTGTGAAAATAGCATTCTCCCAAGCTCTTACTTGCTTGCTTTAACCAAACACATAATCTTCCCAAAACTTCCTGCAGCTCTTACTCCCTAATGCTTACTTCACCTTTATGGATTGTAAGCAGAAAAGTAACAGGAGAATACTTCAGCAATTCCTTAGGTAAAACTAAGGTTAAGTCCATAGGAACCAGTTCATTTACACAATATTTACAATGCTAACTATAGCAGGAAGTCCTTTTGCGCTACTTCTGAGCCTGGATTCCCCTTAAATTTATAGACTTAGTCCGGAGTAGCTCACTGAACCCCCTGGGGCTTAAAGTCACCCCTAAGTCTTGTCCCTTTAAGTGTTTGCATCCAAATTTACCCCATGTATTGTACTGACTTTTTTAACTCTTTTATAGTATAACAAATCAATGTATACACATTGAAGATATATATTTGCATGTTTACCTTATTACTAGTTCTTGGAATCAACTGAGTAAATCATACATAACATATATTGTACAAAATGTACATATCCAGTTTCCTATATATGTGCTGACACAATCCAAATTTACTACTAGATCTACTATACAACTTCACATTATTAAAACACCATCCTTCAACTTTTGTTGTTGTTGTTTTTTCAGGAAGACACGTGCTCAAAATTACATAAACAGTAATGGAAACTGACAAGGAACAACAAAACAGGACTGTTATTTAGCTCTCAGTTCTGCAAATATGTTTTGATGTTAAGTATCATTTAAAAACCACTTCAGCCATTGAACCATACTGCTGCATGCAGACCTAATGCTATTTAATTGGAGTGCACCATTCAAGGAAATCATCTCCCACACCTGAAGAATCAAGATGTGATATTTTGTGATACTGTCATGACAATATAGTTGAGGTCATTGCCATATGTATGTGAAACATTGTACAGCTACTTTTCATACAAATCATTTTAACTTATTGTAGATTTTTGTGCCTTTAAGGGCTTCCTTTTAGGTAGTCGTTAGAAGGCTTGTTTTAAACCTTCTCAGATGTACAGCTCTACTCCTCAGAGCCAGATTTAGCAGGGGGAGAACAACTAGGAATAGTATGAAATGCCAGATGCCAGAACAAGCCCAATGCCAAAATAAAAAAAAATAAAAATAATAATAAGAAAAAAAGGCAAGAAAACCTAACTGTTTATATATATTTTTAAACTTTGGCCAGTGTTCTTTTTATACTTTGTAAAAGAAGCTGAGAGCAAAGAAGAAAGGGAGCATTTCTTTTCATTTTCAGCAAACACTGGGGAAGAAATGCAGGACAGGAAAGAAAGAAAGAAAGAAAGAAAGAAAGAAATGGTCAGGGCAAGGGAAAAAAGCTTTGTGTGAGGATGTGAAGAAGGCATGCTGGTGCCCTCACCAGTCTTTTATATAGCAGGGCATCCTCTTACTTGCCAGAGTAATTTTTACAAAGTAATAACTTGACTGTATCTCCTGCCTCCTCATCTGGATGAAAAAAGAGGGGCTTTAAAAGAGAAAGTGAGTGAGGAAGAAGGGGGAGGGGGAAAGGGGGAAATATTACCTACATCACTCTTCATCACAGTGCCTGGCTTATAGATGCATATTTCTATTTCTCTGTTATCTCATACAAATGTCTGTTGTTGCTCTTCCTTCTACTGCTAAAGCAGTTAGTAAGTCTGGGGGGAGACTGTTATAGGTGAATATTTTGGGGGCCAGTGAAATGAGGACAACACCTCTGCGGTCAAGCTGAGGCAGCAGGCCTGGCAGTGCTGCACAAACTCTTGCTTCAGCAGGAGCCAAGCAAAACTACTCCCAGCCCCAGACGCTGCTCTCTGCAACTGCTGTGCTTGTTAATGAGGAGACAAGAGAAGAGAGCTTAAAAGGGAACAGCAAGCATCTTGAGGAAACTCTCAGCAACAGTAGCATACAGGATGTATTTCTTGTCTGATAACAGGAAAGGGAGAGAGCTGCCATCGGGTCAACCACAGAGCTGCTTCAGGGCCGCTCTGTGTGCTTTGGGGCCCAAACCCAAATGCACCGTGATGGGAGAAGGCAGCAGGCAGGTGCCTGACATGCCCTGTGGAATGTCCACCCGGGGTCACCCTGCTTGGAACTCTGGGTTGCTCTAGGTATGCACCCCCAGAGAGTGACCCCCTCTGAAAACACTTGTTTCCTTCCCTCCTCGGCCAGTAACTGTTATGGGATGCAACAGCCCTGCCACTGCAAGGATGGGAGGAGGGAGAGGCCACGAAGCAGGGTAGCTGCCAATAACCAAAAGCACCCAACAGACGGGACTGCTGGTATCTGTCCTTCTCTCCCCACCTTCACGTGAAACGCTCTCGGGAAGGAGACGGAGCAGCACAGCTTAGACACGACTGGGTGGCACGGCAACTGCAGTCCCCGCTCACGGAATGAAACCACCCTGCACTGAGCACACACCCGAAGCAAGAGTAGCAGCAGGACAACTCCCTGCACTCCCATCACTCCCTGCCCCCCAGCAGCAGCCGCAGGAGCTGGGCTTCTGTGCACAGCCCCTGAGCTGGTGTGGAAGTACGGGGGTACCCCTCCGTGCCTTCCCGCCTGCCAGGGTACCCCGACGCACGCCCGCCGAGCCGGAGCAGCAGGAGGGGCACCCCGCGCACAGGCGGGGATCAGAGGGGCACCCAGAGCAGACAGCGAGCTGGGGGGCGCACACACGTCACCCCCGTGCACGGCACCCCGTCTCCAACCCCCGCCGGGGCGACAAGAGGGGTAACCCAAGCTCACACACCCGAGCCCGGCGCTGGACTGGATCAGCCGCGGGATACGGCACCCCCCTCCCGGGCAAACCCCTCTCCGCTCTGCGCACCGGCCGCCGCCGGCCTCAGTCCCGCGGGGAGCGGCACCGCACCGGCAAGGCACAAAACTGCGGCGGCCGGAGGGCAACAGGCGAGCGGGCGGCGCCGGGCGGCAACTTCGCACAGCACCGGCGAGGAAGTTGCGCTGCCGCGCAAGACGCGCCCGCCTCCGCACCTCGCCCGCGCTACGGACTGCGTACCCGCGCCTCGGTGTGAGTGCGAGTGTATCGAGGGGGTGCGTGTGCGAGAGAGCGACGGAGCGAGCGAGGAGCGAGCGGCACCTGCCGAAGCCGGGCGCGGGTGCGGAGCAGAGCGCAGGGCGCGGCGGGAGACGCTCGGGGCGGGCCGGGTCCGGGTTGGGTCCGCGCCCGCCGCCGCCGCTGCTGCGCCCTCCCGGTGCGAGTCCGCCCGGCTGCGGATCACGTGGCGGTTGCCGGAGGCAGAGACTAGAGAGGAGAGGAAAAAAAAAGCGCCTCATTCCTTCTTCCACCGCCATACTGTATTTTATAGTAACTCTCATTTTTATTCCTCCCTTTTACTCCCGCTCGGTGAGTACCTTTCCGCTGACATTCTTGTCCTCCTTTTTTTGTCCTGATTTTTTTTTCTTCCTTTTATTTTTTCCTTTTTTTTTTTCTTTTTTTTTTTTCTCTTCCTCTTTGATTATTGTTTAAATGGATTTGATCTTTTGCTGATGACAAGTTTTTTTTTTTTTGGGTTTTTTTTTTTTTCTTCCTAGCATGCGATGGTTACTAAACTGTGAGCAAAAGGTGCTGCTGGGGCCGGGAGTCACTGGGATTGAAAAATGATGATAATAATAATAATACAGACTTGCCAGTCCAGCAACAACTGATATACATTTAGTAGCTATATATCTATATATGCAACGGGTTTTGTTGTGGCACTGAAAAGCGATGTGAAATATGATGCTTATTTTTTAAAGATAAGAGGAAAGGCATGTTTCTAACTCTTTTTGCAGAGTATTTTCTCTGGTACCGTTTTATTTTTATTTTTGGGTGATTTTTAAGGGTTTTTTTTTCATAAAGAGATGGGAATTGCAAGTACATTTTACAGCAGTGTTTACACAGAGTTTGTAATCTTGCAATACTGGTGGAAGCCACACAGCAAGATATTAATTTTAGTATTTTTGTTATTGTTTCTTTTTTATTGACAGTGCAATCAGCAGGGTGGTGTTTTTCTTTTTTTCCTTCTTCAGTTTTTGATGCCTGTTTATAACGTGAAACTTTTCTTTCAGTGCGTTAGTTATAATTTTTAAATACTTTTTTTTTCCTCCTTAAAGATAACAAAGCAAAACAGCCAAAGAGATGATCCTTACTTTTGTACATTTTGAACCTTGACTTTTTTATTCTTTTGCCGGCAGTATTTTATGATGGTTATTATTATCATGATGATGATAGATATATACATATATACAAATAAATACATTTTCAAATGATGGCAGTGGAAGGTTTTCCTGGAGAATGAAGTGCGGTTTGGTTTCCTTGTCAACAGAAGATGAAATGAACAACTGAACATCTCCCCAGTGCAGGTACTTCATCTCCTTGTAGGCGTTACCACGCTGTGTAAATTACATTGTGGGATTTTTATTTTTTTATTTTTTTAAGAAATCTCTTTCCATCCCTAAGTAAAGGTTTCTGTGCAATACACATGAGGACTGAACTAAATATCTCTTCCTTGTGATTGCGTGGATGTGTGTGTAAGATGTTGCACTAATTGAGCCTAGGTCAGTTAAGCTTGAAGAGAGGAGTTTTATGTGCTGTACTGTTCTGTGCTGTAGAGACGGGAAGGGGGGGCCGAGGGGGGAATCCAGAAACTCCCCTTTTCCTTTTGAAAAAAGACAAACAAAAACCAACCAACCAATCAAAAAAAAAAAAACAAACACAAAAAGACCCACAACAAACCCAAAACGAAACCACAAACAGAAACTGGTTGAAGCCTTAAGATCCTCGGAAGGAGTACAGTGGAATACTTGCAGGACTTCAGACAAAAACAAACCCCCGGCCCTGTATTATGGTGACTCGTGTGCGTCTGTTTAAAAATTATCCATTAGAAAATATCTGTGACAGAGGCAGCAAAGGAGTCTCCCTCAGAGAGCTGGCTCACTGCCACATGAGGCATATTTCTTAGCCCTAAGGGCAGCAAACCCCTTATATCCAACTTCTGCTTCTCATATTAAAAAGGCGTAAACAAGGCAGCAGGTTGCCTCTTACGAATTTAATTCATTGGGATTGTGATTAATCAGAAGGATATATTTGCTTGAAGGTGTTTCATTTTGTTGTGATTATTATTAATGCTGCTGGCGACAGTGAATTTTACTTTCGGTGACAGTCACTGAGAGTTCAGGATTGGAGAAGAAACTGTTACTTTTCATTGAGAGCACTTAAATGCTTAAGAGAGGCTGCCTCTGATGTAGAGATAGGGTAATAGGTTCTCTGCAATACAATTTGGGAAGATTTTTCCAGATGATGGGGGGTTTTGGTGATTTTTTTTTTGATTTTTTTTTTTTTTGTATATTTTTCCACAGGAAGTGATATAGTGCAATATTATGCTAAATTTGAAGTGCTGAATGCTTTGATCTGCAGTGTTCTCTATTGTTCACTTCATTATGGTGGGATTGCTTAACGTGTTTTGTATAAAAAGCTTTTAGGGACCTATAACTATAAAGATAGGCTGTGTATTCACATAGGGAAACTAAGTTGCAGATGATACTTTTTTTTCTCGCTGTGGTATAAGCAAAAATAGTTCTTAGGACTACAAATGGTTCTGAAGTTTGAGGCTTCTAACACATTCTGTAACTTAACAGCTTCCTTTGAAGCAGTGTATGTAGCAAGTCTTCAGCATCCTCTGGTGCAGTTAGTCTTGGAAAATAATGAAATTCATTTGTCTTTGTAGAAACATATCTGTTAGATATTTACAGTGGCCTTTTTCAGCTTAAATATAATAAAAAATATGTAGCACACATTTATGCATGGCTTCTGCTCTGACTTGGTGGAATACTTTTGGCAGTATATTGGGGTCAGTAATCCATGTGTCTAAAAACCACTGTCTGGGTATTTGCCTGATAGATTATGATGACTTCTCCAAAATGATTATGATTTTTTAGATCAATAGTAATCGTTTTAAGAAGACTCAGCCTGCTTATTTTTTCATGATTTAATTTGAAAGCCAGCCATTGAGTGATTGAAACTTTATCCTCCATCCCTTTTTATTTTTCTCCCTCCTTATTTTAAATTTTTTTCTTTAAATTATGTGGAACTACCAGTAAGCAACATTTTTTTGATTTTGCTGAAGCAGTCAAATAAAGCAACTAGGCTAGCAGTTTCCAGAATGGTGTTCCTTTCGTCCTTTCTTTTAATATTGCAGGTGTGTTGTGTGAGTAAATTTGTACAGATAGATGCTGACTGAAGATCTAATCCTGTTCACTTAGTCTTACCTTGAAGTCTAAGACCATTGCTGAAATTTTCTATGGTCAGCACCCAGATTTCATCTACAAAGCACCTGTTGTCTGAGTTGCATGGTAATTAATAGACATACATTTCATTTGCTGCAGTCTGAGGTTGCATGATATATCAAATAACAGACTTTAAAACAGGAATAGAGGAGCCAAGTTCAAAAGAGGATAATTCTACCTCCTGCAGTATGTGGGCACAGTAGGATTTGGGGTGGTGGAATTGGTTCCAGCTTGGTGTTTCCATAGTTATGCTATGACTAATGCTGTTGAAAGCATGTTTAGAAAGCTATAGTTAGTGTAAGAGACAATTGTCCTTTTGTACTTTTGAGATGAATAAAAAATTTGTCTAAGAATTGAAGCTTTGTTTTTACAAGTCATAATTACTTATCTTAATTTAGTATGAGATGTACTGCCCTAACTCCTGAAAGTGATGTGTGTCCAGGCTTAAATGACATCTTCTCTTTTTCTTTACATCTGTTTTGATATTCAGGACAGCTTAAGTATTTAAGGTACCTTTAATAAAGATTTGTAAACTTAAAGCTTTGGAAAGTTGTTTTGTTGTTTTGTTGTTTTTTTTTTTTTTTTAATTTTACTTCTTCCATGACTGTTTGACTATTATTAGCAGCACTTACTAGCAAATAAAAACTAACAGGTGAACAGAAGTTACTGTGTAGTGTCCAGAGCACTGATTCATAAATACATGGTTTTAGCCACTGTAGTGGCCTGAATTGGCAATAGAAGCATTATCTTCTCACATGTTTCTACATAGGAGGTAGGACTAGAGAGGCCTGTGGAGTCATCAGCTCTGTTTTACTGTGATGTTAGGCAAAGGTCTTACTTTGTTCAGACTCAGCAAGCTCCAGTTTAAATTTAGCTGGGGCATCACTCCCACTGCACCTTTTCAAAGGATGGGCAGAGCCTCACTCTCTAGGCTGTTAGAAAGCTCATTCCTGTCCAAAATTTATTCTCAGACAGTTTATGCTCCTTTATTTTTGTGCCAGTGCTGTCCTGAAATAGTAAGGTTCCTTCTCCACATCTCAGCTTCTTTTCAGAGTATATTTCTAAAGAGCAGCCACAGCCCCTTTTCACTCACGTTTGCTGGGCATACTGGGGAGAGGTTGCTGGTAGTGTGGCCAGCGCTGGGGAGGGATGCTGAGACTGACTGACTGAAGTCATGCTGCAGCAGAAGCAGGGCAGCTGCATTCCAGTCCATTGCCCAAGCTGGTCTGTTCTGCTTTTGGCTGCAAGCATGGCCGTCCAGTCTCTGGCTTTTACATCAGCCTGAATGTTTCCACCTGCAGCTGCACTTGTGGACATGCCTTCTTCTGATGAAACGGGCTTTATGCTATGAGGACCTTCCCTTTGCTCTGCCTAACCAGTCTAAATTTCTCTGGCTAGAATGTAACAGCAAAGGACCCCCAGGAATTTCTCCTGACACACTCTGACTCCAAAGAATCTTCTGCTTACTGTTTTAGTATTTTGTATTCATACCATCTAGCGGAACCCGCATGGGCTTGAGCCAATGCTGTATCAGGGGGTGTCTTCTATTGGGAATAAATGTGAAAGTTGATTACAGTGCTTTTAAAAATATATTTTCTGTATTAATTTCTTCCCAGGTTGCTTATATCTTTGTTTTCTAGTCTTCTAAAGCATTATTCTAAAGCAGATTATTTTTTAGAATGTTTTGTTTTGGTTTTGTTGGTTTTTGGTGGTGTGTTTTTTTTTTGTTTGGTTTGGTTTGTTTTTTTTTTCTGTTTGCATCATTCCCTGCATTGTGGGTTTCAAAGATAAAAAGATAAAAAAGCTTAATAGTGTTTGAAGTGTAGAATGGTAAAGACTGATAGGCTGCCCTCAGATTAATGTTTTTAACTTCCCTTGGTGTTCTTACAGGAAGCAATGCACTGTCAAATTCTGGAGCTGAATCCTTCATGTTTAAGTACTTACAGAATTTCTGAACAGCAGGCTAAAGATTACTGTTTCCGGATGAAAATTATTAAGTATGTGACACTGTCCTGATAGTCATCCAGTTTGTAGCTTCCTTAAACTCAGTTCCAGACTGACAGAAGAAAACAAAATGCTACTTTTAAATGGATTGAAAGTTACAGTATAACATTTTCACCTTTGTTAATTTACCAATATTATTTTATGATCTTTGAACAATTACCAGAGTAAAATGTCTTGAAGATTATTGTTTTGCATATATACATTAGAATAATTTGTAACTTTTGTTTTTGTCATTATTCTTTGCTATTTCAGAATGATACTTTAATCTCTATAATGTATTTAATCCTTCAAAAGCATTTATACTCTGGTTTTGGAAGTATTCTCTGAGGAAGTTTATTTTTGCACAATGAAGTGTGATTTTTTCAATCATCGATCAACAATTAAACCAAGCAATCAAGTAGGTATTCAAATTGCTAAGTAGATCTCAGGTTGCATAGTGTGAATACAATTAATTTATTTTTATCATTGTGGTACTCTGGGATAAAAAGGCGAATAGATAGAATCGTATAGATATTTTTAGCTATATTTTAAGCATGATGGAGAATTAACAGAAATCTTAGATTATTTAATTATCCTTTAGGGCTTAACCAGTGCTTTTGTTTAAGAACAAATAGTTTAACTTTCTCTGTTCAGTAAATTTATACACACTGACATTATCTACTACTGCTTGACAGAATTTGCAGGATTAAATTGCCTCTGTGGTACTCCTTCATGTGCCTCCCCAGCATCCAGTCCAGGCTCCTTGTGTGCCAGCTGTCCTGCCAGAATGTCAGGGCTCAACCATTCTGCAGTTGCATTTCAGTCTTGGGAACAAAGCTTTTTGCTCTGGTGTAATTTCTTCGTGGTTATGGTGATAAATATAATAATTTCTACTCTGACCTGGCTGGTAGAGGTTTGAAGAAGAAGAGATGGGGTTCATGTGAATGATGACCAACAATCGGTATGAAGATGGAGGAATATGAATGACAGTCCTCAGGCTCTTTATTTTTCCCTTGCACACTCCTGAGTTTTTCTCCTAAGTGCCCAAAGCTCTGATTAAATTTGGATTACCCTGATGGCCCTTCCCAGGTGGTCTTCTTCTGATGTTAGTGATTATCGCCTCTACTGACATGCAGTCTCTGAGCAACCAAGTCAATATGGAGCTCTGAAAACAGCTGAGACTTTACATGTGCAAGTCTGTGGTCCTCTGAGAGCTGCTATTTTCCATTGGACAGCCAGACCTTATAAAAGGTAGTACAGGGCATTCTTATTATTTAAAGAATAAGAAATCATGAAGAATCCAATAAGTATTGGTCCTTTCTAATTATTAAAACAGCTTGGTGAAAGTCAGGTCCCAGTCTTCCAGTTGTGCCCCATACCAACTGCATTTTAGCCTGCTCAGTCACACTGGTTGCTTTCATCAAGATCTCCCTTGAGTCAGGCATGTGCTTTGTGTTGTTCAGGGTCAAGAAAAAGGGGCTATCTGGCATGAATCAAATATTAATGGTATTCTTCACCTGGCTGAAGCAAAGCTAAATTTGTTCAGTAAAAAAACATTGCACAAGCACAGCTCATTCAGTAAAGAGTCATTGTCTCTGGTTTTGCTGAGAATTTTACATAGAGGCTGAACAGCATTTATGCCAAATAGGTACAAGACACATCTTGCTAAAAAGTGGTAACTTTACGATTTGGAAGATGCACGGCACATGTATACCTTGCATGCAGTATTTTTAGGCTGATTTAAGAACTGTACAGTTTCAGAGAATTAGATTTGTGTGGTGTTGAGAGTGCTGGTCCTTCTTTCTGTTTGATTGTGTTATAACACAGTTCAGAAACACTAAAATGTTTGCACTGTCCTTGTCATCCTCTTTATTAGAGCAATATGAAGAAATAAAACAAACAAAAAAAAAAGCATGAATGTAACAAAGTTTTGTGCATTTTTCACACCAGGTCTGCAAGGGTTACTGAATGCTAACAGGCCTTCTTATGGGTAGAGGGAGTTGTAGTAACTCACTGCCTTTTCATAAGGAAACACTGTGCTTTTAGTAATTGCAGCATCATGCTTCTGTGCTTGATCTGTAATGCAGTTACTTTTTATAAAAGAAAAGGAATTTTACCTAGTTGCAATATTTTATCAAAAGATCTTTCACCCGATAAATATGAGGATAGAAGTTGTAGAACATTTGAAAATCTGCTGTGCAAACGGTCATGCACTGTGTATGAAATAGACACCCTGAAGCTTTAATTAAAACTTCCTGTTTGGGTACCTTTAAAAGGGATTAATTATACTGTATTCTAAGCAACAAAAATATCAGTGCTATTATCTCATTTCTCATCTTGTATTTGCCACTGATTTCTCAGTGCGATGTTGTGCAGTAGGTCAGTTTTCTGGTGTCCTCTCTACTGCATAAATTCACATCCACTTCCAGCCCCCCCCCCCAAACTGCAGAGGAAGAAGGATGTGATTATGTTTTCTTCCTGCATATGCAACTTCCAGTTAAATGGGAGTTCTGTAAATGGGACAATTGCAAGATTGGCTCTGAAGAGATTAACATCTTCTAGCTGATCACTTGTAAGTTGTAGACAATTAGTGTACATTATGCACAATAAAAAGACAAACTACATTTAAATTTTGATGTTATGTCACTTTTGCTTTAGGACACTGATGCTATTTTTATTGTTTATATTTTATGAGAAAAGCATACTGTATTACCATTCATCAGCATGTGCCCTGTTCTGGTAGATGATACAGAAACAGAAGGTGCAGAATTAAACCCTGGTCCTATGAAAAACACCCGTATGGTGGTCAAAATTTCATGCCAAAACATTTCTTTCTGTAGATTTTTTATAAAGTGATTCATAGAAAAAGGCTCAATTTATCTCACTTAACCTTGCTGTTTAAAAAATAGGTTTTCAGAGCTAAGCTAGTCATCATTTTAGCCATCTAAATTTAGTCATTGAAGTCTAACAGAGTTGCTCAAGGCTTTGTAGTCAATAGAGATGTATAGGCACCTCCAGAGAATTATAGATTACATCCCAAGAGAGGCATCTATGGATAGCTGAGATGAACAACCTTTCTAAAATGTCTCTTTCTTTACAGATGAAAGAGAACCTAAGTGGGACATTTAAACTAGATTCTTAACTTTTTGATGGATCAACTTAGAGGAGATGAATCTCATACTCCCCCACCACCACCTCATCTGTTGAAATACTAATTTCTTAAGGAAATACTTGGTTGAAAACTTATTTTGGGGTCACTAGAATCTTCATGGCTTTAAGTTTTTCTTTTCAACTTCTGCAATAATTTTTTAACAGAAATGCAGATGTCTTTTTAAACACTTTGAATTGGTTCTAGACTATGACAAAATTGCCCAAAATTTCTGAGATTTCTGTTGGTCTCAAGATTTCACACCTTTTTTATTTTGCTTCACACAGTTTTCTGACTGTTCATAATGTAATTCTACAACCAGTGCTTCATTGAGTACTCCTCACAGGCTCCTATTCTAAAATCCATGAGCTTGAGCTGTTTGTGAACTAGGTGACCCAGTCAACATAAATATTTAGCTGTTGATGGCATCCTGCTAGTATCATTGAATACATGCTTGTTATAAAGGCTTCCAGTAAAACCTCTATTTTTTACTACTCAGATTTTATTTTTCCTTGTCTCCAGTAATTTTCTAGAGAAGATTGGAATTTTATAAGCCCAAGTGTTAACCTTTGTATAAATCACCTCATAAGACAAAGTTTGTTTCAGTGACTTGCTTTAGAACTGTCCCAAGGCACTGTGAATAGGAGGATGAAAAGCACTGGCTAATTTGTGCCACTGCCCAGTATGACGATGTAACCTTCTTTTTCTCCACAAGTTATGAATTTCTTTCAGTATGTGTTTGGGCTTTCTGTAAGATTTTGTACAGGTACTGAAATATATGAATGCAGAGTGCATGTTTCCACCATAGGTTTTGTCTTATTCTCAGAGTGACATTCTCTGATTGTGGGTACAAATGTCACTAAACTGCTCTCACAGGCTGTGTTTTTCACTGACAGCATAGCATGAAATGGAACAAAAGCTGAATCCAAATTAGAAATGAACTGTTTGGTATTATAGGAATAAGCACAAAACTCAGCATAGTAAGAGTTAATTGCCCGCTAGCATTACTAATGCAATAAAGTAAGATGCAGCTGTGAGCTCTAACAGCAACATTATAATGGTTTACAGAGATTTGGAAATCTTATGGACTTGTCAGATTTGAGACGAGGAATTAAGAAGTTGGAGTTCTCATCACTTTGAAATAACTGTTTCAAATAAGCGGAGTAATATGCTCTGGGGACTGTAAGCTGTTAGCTACAGCTACTATGGCATGTTACACCCTTCACCACCTTTTGGTCTTCCACTTTGTTCCTCGCAATGTGTCCGTATTTCTACCTTAGGTTTTTGTACCTTCTCTCAAAAATACATTGTCTGATCAGTATCCACATAAAACAGGGATAAAAGCCTTCACAGACTTCATGAAGTTTTTGCCTCTTTTCCCTGTTTCATTTAAGCACCATGTTTCCTTTTTCACTCATGTGTCTTGCCTCAGAGTTAGGAGCACAGTGTTGTCACAGGAATATGACCATGGTCTCATTACCATAGATTGTTAGCACACAGATGAGAGCAAACAATTTCTCCATGCAGGTAGGGCATATAAGCCAAACTCTCTATGTGATGTGTCTGGGTCTTACTCTGCCAGCTGCTCTGGCTGTGTAGGTGGTCCCCTGACCCTGAATGAAGATTATGTTCAGGGGCATTCTTGTGAAAGGAAAGATTACAAGAAAAATAATTAGTTTACGGAAATAAGCTATTTCAGGAATGCTATTTTTTAATGATTATTATTTTTATTTGATGCACAAGTTTAAATCCTATACAATGTGACATTTTATCTCTGAGATTTTACAATGGGTTCAGAAATTCTTGATACTTGGTCACAAATATTAATGATTGCTGTAAATACTCAGCATAATCAGAATAAGACTGGCTACTTTTCACTTTTAGGTCTTTTAAGATCAAAATCAGCCCTGTCACAGAGACGTGTGTCACAGTGGTCTGCAGTGGCAAACAGACAAAAGTCTGTTTTAAAGTGCTGGGTGTGTTCATTTGAATCCCTGGATCCTTTTTATCTTTTATTTGTAATGTTTTTTTTTTATTTCAGACTTGCTGAACCTTCCCTCCTGCTCTGGACCTCTCCCCTGGCATCGGCACACCTCAGAAGGATGAAAGAAAAGGAAGTAATAGGGTGGAAGAGGGGAGAGGAGTAGAAAGAGAAGGAGGAGGGGAAGCAATAGAAATGGAGAAAAAATCCCTAGTGGTTCAGTTAAAGTTCCAGACAGTGGGAATGTTTGCAGTCCTTGCTTCTCCTCACCTACCCCTTGGGCTCAGGGGTGCCCTCTCCTTCTCCACCACCTTAGCTTTCATCAGCACTACAGATATTTCACTTCTCATTTCCATTTTTTATTAAAAAACAAAACCAGAACAAGTAAAGTCTTGCAAACAACAAAATATATCTCTCTTCTCACAAATTATGACACGACATTATTCATGTAACTGGTTCTTGAAGTAGGGTTATTTTCCTCCTAGAGAAGTAGGCTTATGTCTTTAACTATGAAAGTGTGGAATGTTTTCGTACTTCATGAGTGAGACCAAAGAAAAAGATAGGTTTCTTATTCCCTTTATACCCAAGATGAGCCCTTTAAAACAGCATGCACCTCACTGTGTTTCAGTTTTATTTATTTAGATCCAAAAGCAGACTTTCTGCTAGTCTTATTTATTTTTTACATTCCCTTCTTTCAAAGCTTTACTCCTAGAGGTCCTTCTGGTCCTCGTCAGTAAGAGAATAATTTAAAACTATTCCTAATTCTTTCAGTTAGTTTAAAATTTGTAGTGTATTATTCACCTTTCTAGGCCAAATACTTCCACCAGAGTGAAAAACGCAATCCTATTTTATGCTGTGTAGTGTGACTCAGACAGACAGGAAATAGGGACCCCCTGCTCAGTGGGTCTGGCGCAGATCTTGGTCCTGGCATTTGGCCTGTCTTCCCAGCTGGAAGGCGGCTACTCTGAAGGTTGAGGAGTGCTCAGGTTAAAAGGACACTTTGGCCAAACCTCTTTTCATTCCTTCTATGTACCTGCTACTTCACAGTTGTTCCCACCAGGAATCCCCTCTACCTGACATGATTGGTTTGGCAGTGCTGATAGAAAGGGTATATCCAGTAATCTGTCTTCCTCAGAAGGTATTTCCTAAATCTAGATCTTAAATTGATCCTGTGGGTCCCCTATATTAATCGGCCTGATACAAAAAAGCCAAAGGGTAGCCACTGAGCCAATACAAAACAAAGCACAGTTGCAAATTTGCAGACTTAATGCTTTAAATGGCAATTACTGAGAATTCCCAATTGCTTATCATATAATCAATTATGGTAATTGGGTGAAGAAAGGTGTTATATTTCAACAGATTCCTGATGGAACAGGTATTCCTTACAGATGCTATTGGAACAGGTCCAGAGCAGAATGATCAGGTCCAAAAGGCTGAAACAAATTTTGTATCCTAAAAAGACTAAAAAAAATTACTGTAGACAAAACTGTTAGGTATTACGTATATCTAAATAAAATAGGTCAAATGCAAACATGCTATTAAAGAGAAATACAGTACATAAAACTGCAAGAAAACAAGGACTTCTTTCAGGGATTTTTATGTTTAAGGATATGTTAAATTTCATTCACATTTAGGAGAACTTAATTTTACTTAAAAGAATCACTAATTGATGCGACTGAATGTTCCCTCATTATCTGACTAGAAACTTTAAACTTCAGTTGGTATTGAGGTCTGCCTGATGTATTTATCTCTCAGTTTCTTTAGATTTTGATTGTTTGTGCCAAACTTACTTGAGTCACACATTGAATAGTAGGTTTCTGATTTAAGCAGAGTACTTGGTGCCCCTGAACTTGGTATGCTGGATCGCTGGGCAGTCTCTACAAAAAACAGGCGTCCTGAAAGAGCCCTTTGGGTTAACTTGCTGAGATACTCAGGTTCTCTGGAGAACTGTGCAGAGAGCTGTGGCTGTCCCATAAGATGAACAGGAGTTACTGCATGCACCAGGACATGCTTGGCATAGAGTATGTCCATCCCCCTGCTTGAACCAGTGAAATACTTTTTGTACATCCCTCCCCTGGGATTTGTTAAAGGGGGAGGTTTCACAGAAGACCTCTAGGCCTTCAGGAGCTTACAGTCTGAGGAAGAGCTTATTTTTTTTTTTAAGGCAGGTGGCACTGGTGCAGGACATCTTTGAGATTTAGACTTTTCCAGCCTTACATGTTATTTAAGGTCAATTGAGGGAACCCTACCTTAACTTTAGGTAACTTTAGTTAAAAATACAGCAGAAGTTAGGCAGTTTGAAACTTCGACTGCAGTTGAAATGCGATGCAGTGCATCCTATACTTCAGAATTTAGAGGCATTTGCAAATGGAAGAAATCTGACTTTCTTGCTTCTGTAAGTAGATATTTTGAAGCCCCTGCTGTTGGTGAAGTCAGTAAAACTGCCAACACAAGTAAGATGAAGAAGGAGCTGTGAAAATGTGTCTGAGGTAAATAGTTTTTAAATCAGGGGTGGAGTGATGATGGCTTACTTGGACTGACTCGAATCTTTTGCCTTTGCTGTCCTACCACTCCATCATTTCTGCCAAAAATATTATATATTTCAATTTTTTAGTTTGCTTTACAACTTTTATCTTCTTCAGAGTGTGACAAAATTAATTTCATATAGCAATCACCATTTCACTTCAAAATGTAACTACAGTATAATCCATAATCATAAATTTCTTTTATGACCAGCTGTTTGCTATTATGTTTTACAGCCTTGCAGTGCATTGGTAAAGTATCTTTATAGAACTGGCGTAATAGACTTGGCACCTTTGAAGCTAGGAACTTTCTAATGAAAACTTTGAAAGCTTTGATCCTTTCCTGAAAGGGTAGTGCTCCTTACATATGTTGATAATCTGCCTCTTTCTAATCAAATATTTTATGACTTCTGGAATGTGATATAAAATATATCTCATGGTATTGGATGCTACATATAAAATGTAAATTTTGAAGTAAATTGCAGTAGTCTTCTGGTATTAGACTTCATCTGTGAAATTCAAACCAAGATTTCTGAGTTATGATACCTGCCTATTAACTGCTGCTCTAGACATAGCAACAAACCTAAGTATAAATGTATATGACATCAATCTCTGTTTGGCCTAGAAAACAGAGTTGTGATGGAAAAAAGGCTGAATATTTCATATATGAAAGATATTTTAAGTAAATATGCCGAAGGCAAGGAAGGCATACCAGGTATACTTTGCACATAAGTAGATTTTTACATGTAGTTTGTAGCAAGAAGAAGCCCATATAGAAACTTGGACTCAGGCAGTGCTCTCACCTGCAGGTTTGTAACACTTTGGACATGTGGATTGCACTGCAGAGATTTATCTGAGGACATAGTTTCTTGATTTGATTTTTTATATTAAAAATGATAAATTATGCATGATATTTTCTCATAAAAGTCTCTTTTCCAGTCTTGTTATTTGAATAGTACAGAGAGTACCATGATTATGTAGAAGATGCACCTATGTATCTATCCAAAGATACTCCCTGTCCTGTAATTAAGTCTATAACAAATTTGCTATTGATTGCACTGGGAGCAATATCAGACTTCTTTTTTTGGTATAGTAGGCTGTGTTTCTGGTATAAACGTGGAACAGGGTATTAACTCAATAAAATGGAAAGTCTGCTACCCGGTTCTGAAGATAGCACAATAAAAGTTTGATTTAATATAAAACACGAGATGTTATTTTTCCTAATAAATGAGGTGGTATATATTTTTCTGGTGTATTGAAAGTGAGAAAGAGGTGATGCAGTGAGTCAAACTTAAGGTTGAGCTAGCTCATTCTGTTTCTGTTGGTAGTCAAGAGTAAGAAAAAGAACTGTATTCTTACAGGACTCTACTTTTTAGTAGAGTACATAGAATACCAGGAAAATTATGCAAGAATAAACTATACTGGCTATGGCTTATTTATTGTTTATTTTAGAGTTTATGAATATGAATAAATTGATACATAAATGTATACTTTGTACAATTAGACATGCATCAAGACAGATCACACTATCTTATGAAAGTAAAAACAGTACCTATTAAGGATCATATAAATTGACAGCAACTTCATATCCCATAGGAAAACAAAACCTTAAAATACACAGTGGAAAGCATGCTTAAAGCAGGAACAGTTTTAAAAAATAAATATATAAAAATCATTTGAAATATATTGGCAAGATGATGAAGTAGGAATATATTATTAAATCAGTATTGCAGCTCAGATAAAACTCCTGAAGTAAGTTCAAATAGTAGGAGTTTGTATTTCAAAATTCTGGCCTTTCCTGAGTTTGTATTCTTTGACTTTGCTGACCTACTTAACTTTTTTCAATATAGTGGTTTTTGAATGTGTATGTATTATGTATGTAATCTATATTTACTATATTAAGGAAGATTAGATATCTATACACATGTTGGAAGTTTCATTATGAAATATATAATGTAGCATAAAAAGCATTTATGAAAATTGTTTTGTAGTATTGACTTGTAGCTTCTTATCAAAGCTAAAAATTTGAAAGTTTCCCATTTTTTCTATTTGCACCATTCTACAAGGAATTAAAACAGTAAGACTGTAAAGTAGAAGCATGCTGCTTTAATGAGGAGAGCAGACCACACAAGCTTGGTCATATAGGTATGCAGAAACTCTGGGAGAAATACTATGCTTTTTGTGAACTTCAGCTTCCCGTACATTTTCATCTATTTATATTTAGAACAGTAACATTTCATTAAGGACTACCTTATTAGTCAAATTTCATCTAAGAATTTTAAAGACTTTGTGCTTTACAATGCTTATAATTAAAAAAAAGATAATATAAGAAAACTTTATTGATTTGTGTTTTCAGTGCACATAGGAACCCAGCTATGGAACAAGACTAGTATCTTATTAAAAAAATATAGGGTGAGCTCCAGACTCAAACCCATGTGATTTATATACAGCTTGCAACCCACCGTGTGCTGAGGATTCTGCAATAGAGTATGGATTCAATAATAACAATTATTTTTTCAAAATAATCACACTGTAAATATTTAAATTCTTTTGAATGTGGAATCATCTGAAGTATTTGCATGCATTACTTCTGAGAACTCATTCAGTCACAACCTCTCATCAGCAGTATATTGAAAATACATCAGTGAAAATACCCATTAAAAAATGTTCTTTCTTACTATTAGTAATTTTTTTCTCTTGCTATATATATTTTGTATATAAGACTTCTGTTACACTTGAATATCATTGTTGTTTTATCTTTTTTATAACTCCCTAGATCTTTGACTTGGAGATACTTTTAATGTTATCTTTCTTAACACCTTTTAACAAAGCTCAACCTAAAAAAATGGACAAAAAATGGGTCTTTACTAATAGAATAATAACAGCGTATTTCAGAGCATGTGGTGAAGAAAAAGACATTAAAGACAAGTTAATAAATAGTGTTATCATAACAATGAAATTTTCAGAAAATCCTACAGCCATTTTCTCAGCAAAGTTTTCAAAAGACATGCAGCTAATACAGATTTTTATATGATCTTTCATGGAAGTAGTTATGTTCCAACAGTTAGAGAAGCTGTTTCTTCATGTATCTTATATATATATATTTCCTAGTTTTTACATGAAGATGTAAGAACTAGGAGATGGTGTAAAGTTAAGATTTGTTTTCAGGCACCCTGTATTAGACTGCAGCTGAATCATTAAAAAGGAATACAGATGTTTGCAGAAGCAAGACTGAAAGAAAAGGTTTTCTTTCAGTGAAACCAAGTATTAATTTCTAGGAATTCATGGAAGGATATTGTATGAGCTAATCATTTGGCTTAAACACATAGTTTCATTTTCATGTTTATTCTATGCCTAGTTGATGCAAATCCTGCAAGGTCTGTGGTGGGGAAGGAAGCTTTTGGCTTTGGTTAGGATTCCCATTGGCTGTGCAAGTAAGGACTTCTCTCCTGCTAACCACCAGATGTGCACATCTCTTAAGGATTCACATTGTAAATTTATACTTTGTGTAATTAAATAACAGTCAAATCCTGCAACTCATCAGTTTGTCTAGGAATAGATATTTTGTGGACAGAAAACACTGTGCAGTTGAAATGCAAGTGTATTGTGGGGGAAAATTTCCTTCATAACACCTTATTCTGCAATACTATATTGAAAATTGCTGTAGTATTAGATAAGATGAAGTGTGATTTCTTGTAAATTAGTATTGATGTTTTCTGCAGTCTGATTCTCATCCAATTACTAAAGTCAGACTTTACTAGCTAATAAGATTTCTTTGAGATTCTAGATTCAACTGACTGTTATAGAAGGACTTCTACCTTTTGGCATCCAAAATTGTATGTCAGGCATAGCCAACATTTTATAACATTTAAGGTGCAGTTTAAAATGAAATCTTGTTGCAAAACAAGCCAGATTATTTTTTTTCTTTCCTCAAAGACTTGAAAGAATGTTGCCATCATCTGATTTTTTATTAATGTAAAACACTTGTCTGTTGCCAAATCCCAACACAAGCAATTTTCCCCATCTTACTATAAAAACTTTATAAATTAGCATACTTTGGTTTGTGGTGATACTATGTGTATAGTGTATAGAAAAGGGTCATAATCCAAACCAGTAATGTTCAAAAACATATTAAAAACCCCTCCCCCATTTGACTATTTGGGTTTACATAGGTTATTTCTGGTTTTAGATAATATTCTTAATGGAATGGATTATTTTTATGAAGGTGTGTTTATTTAGAAAAACAATGGGAAGCTTCTTGTACAGAAGGGAAGGCAATGGGAGAGACCTTTGCTGCTCAGGTTCCTTTTAGGCAACATTTTTCCCCAAAATCTTTTCCTCAGCCTTTTTTTCTGAGGACACATCTACAGTGTAGACATGTGCAGGGTCTCTGCCCACTCCAGCTTCAGCATTTCTAAGATCTTGTAGAGTTATGTGACATTTAGAAGACTCAGGGTATTGTTTATTAGATCAAACTTAGTGTGGGGTTTGTGTGGCCTCAAACCCCACAGCTCAAACTTCTCTTTTCAGTTCAGTCCTATATATAATTTCCTGTCTAGACAAGGACTCCTTAAAACCTTTGGAGAGGATCAGCATTTTGGGCTGTAGGCACAGTTTTTCCAATAGGAAGTTACAGCATAAAGATAATTTCCTAGTCCATTGAACTAGAATGAAGAGCATTTGCTGGAAAATGGAAGAGTAGTCCAGCAACATGTCTTTCTTTTACTAAGCATATATTATTTCATCTAGTGGGGATTCCTGATTAGTCTCTTTCCTATGATCATTAGGACTGAAGGAGATACTGATTGTACTTTGAAAACAAGCACTGGTATTAATGTTTTCTTTCATATTTGTTTAAAAGCACAGAAATAAGAAATCGTTGGAGTGCAAATCTGGGATATCATATTTTCTTTATAGAAAGGGGAGACTATGAAAATAATTTTCCTGTTGATGTAAATTGTCCATTAAACATGTCTAATTTCTTCCACATACCTACACTATAGTTGAACTTTGAACTAAACAAAATAATCCAGTTAATTAATGGGTTTCAAACTTTGACTGCTGCCAAGAGTATAGTCACATCTTATGGAACGTATCAGAGATGTGTCCTGCAGATAAGAAGAGAATGGTGTAAAAAAAACAAACAAATGTGGAAACTGCAAAGGTACTGGACAGTGAGAGAAGCATAGTATCTAACAGAAGGATTTGTATACATGACAGAAACAGTGCCTGGATGATTCCCCTTTATTCTCCTCCTTCCCACTCTAGGATTTCAGTTTCACATCGAAGCTCCTTCTGTCAATTGGATGGACATGTCCCTCTACAGAGCTACTGACATACCTGAAATCTTTTTACTAATCTTGCAAAATTAAATACAGATAATCCTATAAGCAAGTAGTAAAAGGCAAGTAGGCTACCAAATATGGTGGTTTTTTTGAAGTTAAGCCAAAATTTAAAATATACTGTGGCCTGGACACTTTTAGACATGGTAACCAATATTTGCAGCTGGTATAAATTGATAGGATGGCTCCATTAAATCAATGGAGAGTTGCTACGGGTTCTATGCTTATAACTTGTTCATAGCAAATGTAATGGGATTTACTTTCTTTTAGTGATAAATTGTAGAAAATTGGATGATTAGTTCTATATTGGGAAGATAATTTCAGTCTTATTACAGAATGGCTAATGAAGCTTTAAAAAATTGAGGTAATGCATGTGTGTGCTGTATGTGAAGGGTGGGGGAAAATAAGATGCACCTGAAACCTGAGCACAGAAATTACAAACTTTTTGGTGAAAGCTGTTTAGCTCTAGAGCCTCTCCTTTGCATTTTGAGAGGATTTAAACGAATGCATTAATCATAGCAAAAGCATAGTTAGAAAGTCATTTGTTTCTGATGGAGGGTGGTGGGCACAAGCTTGTGTATATTTTAGCCATTTTATGTTAAACACTGCTGCAGAAAAAAATCTGATTTGTGCCTTGAACACTGTACTGATTATAATCAATCACACATTTTACATAGACTAAGGTATAACCTACTTAGCAAAAACTGCATTGACAAAGAGAGTGTATTAATGAATCCTAGAAATTTTGTCATTGATTAGGCCCTCTGAGATCTTAAATTTAAAGGATAAATATGGAATAATTCAATACCCCAATTTTTAGATTGATTATTAGAGCTATAATGGAGCATGTTATTATGTTAAATCTTAACAAGGGTTAAATAACAGAAGGGTTCAAGTGATATAGATGTTCATCTGATGTTCAGATTTCAAAAAAAATAAAATAATCTGAATCTTTTGCTTTATATGAAGAATTGCAATTTAGTATGTTTTGGAGCCAGTATGTCTGAGGAGGGTTAAAGGATCATTCTGTGCAAGTTGCAATGTTAACTATAGGATGAGATTTATTTTTTTTTTAAAGGGGCTCTTTTGATAGAAATAAGATACCTGTAAATTGAGTCATAGTAACTTTTTTTTTCTCTTCTGTGTTTTAGAAGCAATATTATTTTTTTCCATTGGTATGTGCAATGAGCCATGGTTAATATATGCTACTTAGCTTAATCTCTCTGAAATTCAAGATTTCAGTATGAAAGAAAGGGGGAAGGAGGAGATTTAATATATACAAGAAAGAAAACCTGGAACTATATTCGTGGCAATTGAGCCTCAGATGTTACCTCATGGATAAAGTATAAAATAGGACAGTAGGCAGATTTGGTTTTGCTACTCATCTTGTGTGTGTGTGAACATATTCCCTAATCTTTCTAAGCCACCTCTTCATTCTTGTTTTTCAAAGTATTTTGCTAGTTGGACTCACATGCATTCTTGTTGATGTAAATTAATGAGTATAATTTTATAAAAAATTAATGAGTATAATAGTGAAACTGCAATTATAAAAGTGGAGCTGTGCAGCAAGAAAAGATATTAAGACGGATGCCTTGCACTTTCCTAGGGAATGCCTACACTGCTGTCAGCTCTTTTAAAGCTTATAAATATGGATCTTGGAGATGATATTGTAGCATCCCTGAAAACAAACAAAAATTTGAAATTTTTATGAAGGGAATTTGCAGAAGCTTTGTGAATGTGGGAATAGGAAAATCTCATGACTAAACATTTTTACACTGATATTTATTCAGCACCATTTGAATGTGCCTTTGGGGCCCGAGGAAGCTGCACTTAGTGAAGGACCTAAGAGTTTGGAGAGTCAAAGCAGAGGTATCTGCCACCTTGCTACTCACTCTTGTAATTCCTCAGATTAGCAGCTGCTTTGATTTGTGCCAGTGGCTACCAAAATGTTTTTTTTTATAGGCAGGAATTCAAAGAATGGGACATCCTGGTCATAAGTTTTCAGAGTGCTGGCATGTGCCAGTGGGTAGAGGGGAAATATATGGTTGCAAGCTATAACTCCTGTTAATTCTTTAATTCTGCCATACTTGTAGGATCCTTAAATGTCTTAAAAAGAAGCTTTTCCCGAGCTCTCTTCCATACTAGAAAAAAGCAAGGTTGCTGCCAAAAAGTGGCTGTAGTCAGTCTGAACATTTCTGAAATCATGATATCAGCATGTTAAACTGAATATGCCTCTGTGAGTTGATTCAGAAATAGATGGTGTGCCAAATGTCATCGTTTTGACGAGGTCCTTCTCGCATGGTTCCAGTGACTACTGCTTAGTTGCCTTGCCAGTGAAGGGACACCTGGCAGAGGATTTTGACATTTGAGTTTGGTGATTTTATCTGTGAGAACTTCTGTGAACAGTGCCTTTAAAACTGATTTTCTAGTTTGTAGTCCCTCTGAAACTTGAACACAAACCGCATTCATGTTTCCTAAATACCATTAGTTTTCACTGGGGACAGAGCTGGGTTTGCAAATCAGTCTACATCTGCATCTACATCTTTGAGTTGTTCTCATGCTTTTGAACTGTCTTCTCTTTTCCTCATTTTTTCCCCATTATTGAAATGGGAATAAACCTCTCCATTATCAAAATTATTGTTGATGTTTCACATATTAAGTTAGCCATCGCTCTGTAAGATTTTAAAGCAAATATTTTATCAGCTGTGTTTTTAACCAGTGTCACAAAGTTGTCTATAGATATGTTGAAAAGGTAGCCCCCAATACCAGTAAACCTACAATCGATTCTAGATGTTGTGCTCAGCCAAAGATCACTCAGTCTGGTAGAAAGAAAAAATACATGGCTGGAAATTGAGAAATAACTGCCTTGTTTACTTTTTGGCAAAGCCCTTGTAGCTAGCAGTATGGTAGGTTTAGCTAGGCATGTTCTGAGAGAGAGGGGAAAGAAGTTTTTTTCTTCTGGAATAACACATTAACCCATTGAAATTGAGGGAGCTGAGTGTTTTAAATGAATATTTAAATGAGTAGGCAGTGGTCTCTGTGAAGGTGACATTTTTCTTTCATATAGGTAATAGCTCTTTACTGTTGTATTAGAATGTGACACAAGAGAGGCTTTGAAAGGAATCAGAGGTAGGTTCTGCTCATTCTGGAACTGTGTATGAAATTGCCACTGATCAGCCAAAAAAGAAAGGCTGCTCTCCCTGTGAAATGTTGGAATGAATTTCTCTGATTAGGAAAAAACACACCAACAGGGAACCAAAATTTTCCTACATACGTATTTAGCCAAAAATACTGAACAATGCTCTTCATTTTGTCACTGGAAATATTTTGTTACGAGATGATCATTCATCACTGATCTTTGCTCTCTGCCGATGGAACAGCTCTCTTGGGAGGAAAATATGATCTGTATCTGTCTTATTTGTTTGACAAGCAAAAAAAAAAAAAAAAGGAAACAGACTTCTGCTTTTGTTTCAGTGATTTAAAGTACATTTTCTAACTTTTTATTCAAAGAAGCTATTTGTAAATCTAATCTAGAAAAATGATGGTTTTATAAGCTTCAGGAACATATTTCATATTTTGTTTGGAGTAAATAAATTATTCCTTGCCAACAGACAGCTGTAAATAGATAAAATGCTCAAGCTTTCTGAGGCTTGGCTCAAATGCCAAGACAAAATCAATGAGAAAAATTGATGTCTTATATGTGCACTACTTTACTTAATCATTTAAAAAAAATATTTCAGCGATACATAGATGGCCAGATCCAGAGCAAATTGTCAGGAACAGTTTAGTTTCTGTAGAATCCTATCGATTTGCTTCTGTGCTAGATCTGGCCCACTGTGGAAACTAAGTTTAATAGTACTGTATTTTTTAATGTATTTATATATTAGTACCGAACAACATTGCATTTTCCACCACCACAGATGTTAAACTTGTAGAATCATAGAATAGTTAGGGTTGGAAAGGACCTTAAGATCATCTAGTTCCAACCCCCCTGCCATGGGCAGGGACACCTCACACTAAACCATACCACCCAAGGCTCTCTCCAACCTGGCCTTGAACACTGCCAGGGATGGAGCATTCACAACCTCCCTGGGCAACCCATTCCAGTGCCTCACCGCCCTAGCAGTAAAGAATTCCTTCCTTATATCCAATCTAAACTTCCCCTGTTTAAGTTACCTGTAAGTTACCTTGTTACAAGGGGTAACCTCTTACCCCTTGTCCTGTCACTACAGTCTCTAATGAAGAGTCCCTCCCCAGCATCCCTATAGGCCCCCTTCAGTTACTGGAAGGCGCCTATGAGGTCTCCACGCAGCCTTCTCTTCTCCAGGCTGAACAGCCCCAACTTCCTCAGCCTGTCTTCATACGGGAGGTGCTCCAGTCCCCTGATCATCCTCGTGGCCCTTCTCTGGACTTGTTCCAACAGTTCCATGTCCTTTTTATGTTGAAGACACCAGAACTGCACACAATACTCTAAGTGAGGTCTCACAAGAGCAGAGTAGAGGGGCAGGATCACCTCCTTCCACCTGCTGGTCACGCTTCTTTTGATGCAGCCCAGGATACGGTTGGCTTTCTGGGCTGCAAGTGCACACTGAAGGCAGCTCATGTTCATTTTCTCATTGACCAGCACCCCCAAGTCCTTCACCACAGGGCTGCTCTGAATCTCTTCTCTGCTCAACCTGTAGCTGTGCCTGGGATTGCTCCGACCCAGCTGCAGGACCTTGCACTTGGCATGGTTAAACTTCATGAGGTTGGCATCAGCCCACCTCACAAGTGTGTCAAGGTCCCTCTGGATGGCATTCCTTCCCTCCAGCATATCAACTGAACCACACAGCTTAGTGTCATCGGCAAACTTGCTGAAGGTGCACTGAATCCCACTGTCCATGTCACTGACAAATATGTTAAACAAGACCACTCCCAACACTGATTCCTGACGATGTTCATTGAAAATTCTTTACATGCATAGAATGTGCATTGTTTCGGACATGCCGCAGAATTCCTCTTGACATTTATAAGCTCAGGATTGAGTTATCCCTTTCATTTTGTGTAATTTAGAAAACAAGTTCATTTCTAAATTTACACCACTGATTACAACTGCTAATTTAAATGAATAATTAGGACAACCTTTGTGAATTACAGATTATAAATAAAAAATTAGCAAGTATGATCTTTCAGAAATATACTTTCTGCATTGATTTGATATAGACTGGTCAGATTTAAATATTTTCTATGGAAAGTACAAAACTATGAGTAGATATCAGTACAGCTGTTTTCTATCAAAACACTGGCCAAAAATAGGGGATACCATTTAGAAATTGATTCTTAAGGCTAATTTGGTATGTCTTGTTCTTATGCACACATTCTATTGCAGTACTGGGATTACTGGGTGATGCAAATGCTGTGAATTGCTTTGCTGGGCGTAGAATTGACTGTGGAGTAAATTCTTTGGTATAAGTGAAGAGTCAGGTTTTCAGAAATTATGACTATGATGTTATTGACTTGCAGCTTGTTATCTCTAAAAAAATCAGGAAAAATTAAAATACATTACATTATAAAAATAATTATGGTAATATTATTGTGCATGCACTTTCTCAATTCCTGACATCATGGATTTGAAATTCTTTACTTAATATTTCGTCAAGGTAATTGCCTTCATTTAATATCAGTCAGCTCAGTCCTCATGAAAAATATCCATTAAGCTCAGTCATAATTTCCAGCCAAGTAAAAAAAATGGAGACTGCATTTTTATGCCTTTTAGAGCATACATTTCTAAGGTAAGTAACCTGGCTATTATCATCTCTAATTGTTACACTGTTTTCTCTTTAATTTGCTATCTGTGACACATATCTTGTTAAAAATTGCTATATTTAATGTCTATGCCTGTTATTGTAAAGAATGCATTAATTAGGTCATACAGCAGTTTATACTGTTGGGTGAGAAAAAATGAAGCAAGGTAATGCATCTTGTATAAAAAGTAGGTATGAATTGTGGCCAGCTGCTGTTTGTACACAAGCAGTTAACATGGGTTTCCATACTTAAAATATGAAGTTGTCCTGTGTTGTTTTTTATCACACTTTCAAGACAGATTTTTGTTAGCAATATAAGGAATATTATGTCCATATACCAGACATCACATATCAAGGCATGAGCTGGATGACTTTTTTGTGGTCTCCTCTAATTCATTTTCATGGTTCAGTAATTAAATTGAAGTAATGAATAGTACAATACTTTTTCATATTTGTGAAATGTTATAGGCAGTCCCTGTTAAAATTCAAAATTATATGACCATGTTTATATTTTATCTGTTGTATATTTGTCTATTCTGATTATTTTTCTCTTCTACCCTTTTGCAATTGCAGTCTTTTGTAAAAGATTGGAAATGCAGAATATTATCAATGTTAGATTTTTCACTTCATCACAGCACAATACCAACCAATATTACACTCAGGAACTTAAGGCAACATTCATTTAATTTTGCCATCAAGAAGATGAGCATTTCTCAGCAAGAAAAAATTAGTTTGTGATTAAAAGTCCTGAAGTCCTGAAGTTCAGTGTTCATGGCAATGTTTAATTCAGTTACGCCTTTGAACACCATTGTAGTGTTATGAAATAAATGAATATATATATCATGAACAGGCATTTTGCAGTTAATTATATTTAAAATTTGGAGTGTAGAGTTTTCTGTTCCATTTGAAATAACTGAACCTATAACCAATAATATATTTGAGTACATCAAAAGGGGAAACAGTTTCTTTATTATTATCTCATGAAGATTATACAGTGACTGGAAAAAACTCTGTTAAAAACAGAGACTTTGAAAACTGAGAAAGACATAATACACAGCCATGAGAAAACATTTTGCTTCCTACCTGGCATTTATTCACAACAGCTGTGTGTGACATTATTTGTGTAAAAGGGTGTAGAGTTATCTTTGCACTCCTTAAAGTGGTTCTCTGTGCTGGAGGGCTGCTCAAAAAATCCTTTTGCTGCTAGTAGCCAAGGAGTTATTACCACATTCAGAGACTGCTGGGAAGGCTGAGTCCTGTCCTATTTCCCCTGGCCATTCTCTGTACTAGTTTTGAGGAAGGGAAATTATGTGTCCCCCATTCCAGTGGCTTCACATTGCTGCGGGATCTCTCTGCGCTGTACTCATCACCCCTGCATTCTGCTTTCTGCCGTTAGCATGCTGTGAAGCAACTGCAGTGCTCTGAAGCCTGTCTGTTGGATAGAGGTGAACATTTATTCACGGTTGTAAAATAAGCCTTGTAGAGACAAGTGTTAAACCTGAGAGAGAGAGTGAAATCCTCATCCAGTGGTAGTTAAAGGCATTTTCCATTAACATCTGAGAGCCCATGGTTTTGTCTTGGCTGCATTGCAGTGATCTTCATGCCTGAAGCTGCTTCTTTTGTAGACAGACTTATATTGGGATCAGCCTGTGTAGTGACAGATCCATTGGCCAAATTTGTTTTTCTTATGCTAAAACCCAAGTAAACAAGATCTGTAAAGCTTCCTACAAGCAGAAGTTTTGGAAAAGGCATCATGTCTCAAGATGAATTGCTACAGCTGTCTCAAAACATGTGGCTTTGTAAAGAGGGAACATTTTTTCACATCATTAGCTGTACCGAGCTAATTCTCCTTCTCTTTAGTGCATAAAACCTTCTATTATCTTGCTCAGATCTGTGTGTTCTGAGGCACAGCATTGTTGTCATGGTCTTTTAATAACTGGTGCAATAATACAGGATTGCATTTCAGTAGATGAGGAAGACTTACCTCTCAAGTCTTACTCGAGTGAAGCTCCCTTTAGCTTTAAATAGAGATTTGACTGATGAATGAAATGAAACTGCTCTTTGAGAAGGGACAGAGCAGACAGCAGAGAGTTTTTTTGGCTGTAAAGTCAGCTATATAAAGGCAAGGTAAGGTAACAGGTTGATTGGCACCACCAAACCCATTATTAGTATTGCTTTTCTGGGTCAGAATACAAATCCAGTAAAGGTAACAACTATTTCACAGGATATGAGATTACAGTAGCCTTGCTGTAATTTCTTCTTTTATAGAGACAAGGGGAGGTGTTTTTCTTTCTCAGCAGCAGGTGAGAAGGCCATGTTTACTAAGGCTGTGTGCAAGAGAGTGATCATTGTTTCCAAGAAAGCATGCAGGAGACAAGTAAATTTGCCAAATATGCTCAAATTAGAGCTGTCATGTGTCTGTGAGGGAACAGATGGAAATTGTGAATGAAGACCACAGCCTTCAAACATCATTGGGAAAAAAATTCAAGTAGAAACAGAAAGCTCAGCTAGGAGAAACGGCAGCATGATAGACCTAAGCAGTGTGTTTGTTTAAAATTGGAGCACTGATCAGACAACTGTTTGAGGTGGATCTTGTACTTATGTATGTGACTGACAAAAACTAACTTTCTCAGTCGAAGTGCTTTATGACTACAGTATTTTTTCATGATAATGTTGTCTGGGAAGGGAATCCATGCTAGTAGTAGAATATTCCTGTATATCAAATTTCATTTTAATATGAATTACAATGATTAATTAAATTAACTGATAACATAATTCCTTTCATTCTTTTGAATGAATCTGATGCAGTTTCTTCCTTGACAAGTTTTAAATTGAGTTCACAAGGTATTAGATGCCTCGGGTTTTGTACATATTCACTTTGAAACATTTAAAACCATCTTTTCATCTAAATGTTATAGGAGAAGGCAAATAGCCTTTAGGATTGGTGTAATATTAATACAATTAAATATTAAGTGAGGGTCACTTACTAACATCAGTTCTCAGCTGATAGTTCTCAGCTCAGATCCCTTTCTCTCCTAGGTATTTTCATTCATATCAATTTTGGGCAGTCTGTATTTTGTGCTGCCTTTGGTTGATTTTTAACTATTTTGCAAGTCACATCCCGTAGATACACTTTTATTTTTATTTTTTTTAATACAACTGGAAAGTGGTGGAATTATTTTTCTAGTAAAAATAACTTTGAAACAGAATTACCTTAAACATGAAAAAAATGTAATACTCTTTGAATTGTAACCCCCCAAAAGCAAAAATACATAATGAAAGCTGAAAAATATTTAATCTTTTATAACACCAACAGACAAACTAAAAGGATTTGAAACTTCTGAAACAGATGCTGTCTTGTGATGAAAGATGGATTGGCCTGTGAGCCCGAATAAACTTTGTCTCTAATTAGTATGCAAATCTCACCTGCTCCAGGGTTCTTACTCTTTCAAAAACTATGATCTATTTATTGTTTCCCTGTTTTCTGGTGAATAATCTCACCCAGGATGTTTCTTTTTCTTTCCAATTTTCTTCATACCTATAATTTCCAAAGCATGCTGTAGTGGTTTAGGTCAATATTTTCTTCAAAGCATCAAGCTGAGGAATGTTAGCTTTTCAGAAATTAAAAGAATCCTGAAAACAAATGCAGACAATTAATAATAAAATATTTTTACTTAATCCTATATTCATGTGTGCATGCACACTCAAATAACCTATGCTGAGAATTCCTGCATGTTTAGACGTCTCTCCAAATGTAATGGATGACAAGACTGTACATTACACCTTAGACTGTATATGTTTATATACATTAATGGTCTATACTTGAGGCACTATGAGGCAACAAGCTTATTTGGAGTGTTATAGGGGTACTGTGGGACTATATTTGATGAAGTAATCTGGATTTTATGAATTCCGTGAGGTCAATTAGCTATTCTTGTTCTATATGTGTAACTCCTCTTTGGTGACCTTGCAATAATGAAAAAGGAATTCATGACACCTCTATTTTCCAGTTGTGTGCAGGGTGTATCCTTCGACAAGTCACTTAGATGCAGATCCTGAAAGGTTTTCAAGGCGCCAATTAATTCCAAAGACGTCTTTAAAAGTTTGGCCTTTAATCTTGCTAGTCTTTGATTTCTTTAGCTGTAAAAGGAAAAATGCTGCAACGAACGTATCTCTGCAGCCCCTTGGAGACTTTTGGATGAAAGGTCCTCTAAATGTGTAAACCATTTTTATGTTATTATTGGCCACTAAGGGGATTTTTGCAAAAAATAAGCATTTGGAACTACAGAGGTTTGCAGTGTTTATCATAATCAAGTAATCTGCCCTACATATTTATGTAACTATTATGAAATAGAAGCACCAAAAACAAATAATGAATTAAAATATTCAAAGTACTTTTTCCCTTCCATTTCTTATTATTTTATCTGATTGGACATCACTGTTGAGGCTCTGTTGAGAAACTATCTCAGTCTCCCAGGAATGGTGCTTCTTGGTAAAATGTAACTATAGAAAATTGTTTTAGCATTAGGGATCCCCTGATTCTAGTTCAGCACTCAGGTGGAACCAGCAATCTTGTTTGCTAAAGGCAAATCACAGAAGTATATTACAGGTGCTAAATTATAAAACTGAGAAAGAGAAGAGTAATAGGTCAAACAGAAGCTGTAAGCTCAAATAGTCAAGAAGGAGAAGGCTCTGCATCACCTTTTCCAGAAAGATCACTGTGATTTTGATTTGGGATATAAAAATGCACAGAAATCTGTGAAAGCTTTCTACTTAGCAACACATGAACATGAAGGAATAAGTCTGTGCTTTTAAGTAGCAGCAGGTAGATGGCAGGTCCTTTTGCTGCTGTAATACACTGGTCCAGGGGAATGGGAAGTTGGGAGCATGGGCAGAGCGATGTGTACTGCCATAGGGGCTCCTGCTGCTGACACAAGTCCCTACTGCAGAAGAGATTTATTTTTCCCATTTCACTATCTATCTCACTTGCAACAGGTTAGCCCTGTGCAGCCTGTTTGTATGGCCATTTTCCTGCTGTGCTCACCAGAAGACCAAATAAAATTTAAATTGGAAAGAGTCTGTAGGTAGTTGGTTCATCAAGTCTTATTTTAAATACTCAGGTCTCGGTCTTCATTTCAAAGCCTTTCTTAGGCACATTCAAAAGATGTTCAGAGATAACTGGTCTTTCTCAAGTTTGAGTTTCAGTCAAGTTTAGATAAAGATTCTTGTCCAACAAATGCCAAAACTGGGATGAATCCTTCTTTGCTCAGAAGCAGTGCACAACATCGGTATCAGCATGGGGACTGCGCAAAATCATGCTGCAAGTAAGCTATATTATATTCATCTAATGAACAGAAAACTTCTCAGCTGTGCTTTGTCACTTATTAACAATACATCAAAGGGATATACCTAAAAGGATATAGAGAAATGCTTGTGTCAGAGATGAACAGTCTTCAGATCAAAAAGATTGTGTATTTACATCAGTGGAAGGAACTTCCTAGAGTTTGGGCTCAAAACATAATGATAAAATATAGAGGATAACAGATATTATACATGTTTATAGAAGAAGTATAGTAGTATATAACACTTGATATACTTCAGCTGAGCTGTCAAAAAATGCTTTACAGACTGTTATCACTGGGGACCTTTCATATGAGGCAGTGTCAGTCATGTTGGTTAATGGATACATTGAAATTTATGTGAGAATTATGGACTAAATATAATCTTCAGAAGGAGAAAGACCTCAGTTGTATATTTCTGTTTGTCAAATTATGTGCATTATGGTAGGCTGTTATACAAAAAAAGCTTATTAAATCAGGTTAAACCAGTGTGGATTTAAGGAAATCTAAAGGAAGACCAAGAACATTTCTACTGAAAGTCTGAGAATAATTTGCAGTAATGCAGTAAAATTCACCATGTGTAATTAAAGACTACAGAAAAAGAAGGTTAAGTAAATTTACTCCTGAATTTAACGCTGAGAAAACAATATTCAAGAGAAAGTAATGATGACCTTTTCAGCTCATTATTACAAATATATTGTTGGACCTAACGTAATCGGTTATAATTCAGACTCAGTGAATTAGCGTAACTATTACCTTCAAAATGTTGCTGGCTGACAGAAGTGAGACTCTTTGTATTCTGCCACTTCCATTCCAGACTTGCTGTTTCCTATTGCTTTCCAGAGGGTGAAGCTGAGAAGGAATGATAAAGTGCCCACACATCCTGGGAGATTTCTGTTTCTTGCGCTTTCCTTCATGCACAGGTGGATTGAGAGACGAGAGCTGCTCTTGAGATGGGTTTCTCATGCAGGAATGAAACAATTGCAGATGCTAGCAGATCAGGCAGTGATGTATATACTTCACTTTTTTCCCAATTTCTATTAAATACACTTGTTATCCTGAAACAAGTCTTTGTCTTCAGTTGACAATAATTTTGTGTAGAAAGGTGAGACATCACCAGCTTTAAAGATGCAGAGTAGGTAGGGTGAGTTTAACCTATATACCTCATTGACTTTGGGAAAGTAAAAACCGCTTTTAAAGTGGAAATTTCAGAATTTGCCAGTGATTTGCCAGATTTGCCAGTGATTGAGCCCAGTCACTGGGCTCAATGTCTGGCTGGAGACCAGTAACAAGTGGTGTCCCTCAGGGATCGGTGTGGCACTGGTCTTGTTTGACATCTTTGTCAGTGACATGGACAGTGGGATTGAGGGCACCCTCAGCAAGTTTGCCAATGACACCAAGCTGTGTGGTTCGGTTGATACGCTGGAGGGAAGGAATGCCATCCAGAGGGATCTCAACACACTTAGTTGGGCTGATACCAACCCTATGAAGTTTAACCATGCCAAATGCAAGGTCCTACACCTGGGTTGGAGCAATCCCAGGCATAGCTACCAGTTGATTGGAGAAGAGATTCAGAGCAGCCCTGCAGAGAAGGACTTGGGGGTGTTAGTTGATGAGAAAATGAACATCAGCCAGCAGTGCTCAGCAGGAGGACTGGGAGACCTCCTTGGATGGATAAGGAGCTGCTGAGGAAAATTCGAAGGAAAAAAAGAGGCTTATGAAAGGTGGAAGCAAGGACAGGCAGCCTGGGAAGAATACAGGGATGTTGTCCGGGAAACTAGGGGCCAGGTTAGGAAAGCCAAGGCCCAGTTAGAATTAAACTTGATTAGAGATGTTAAGGATAACAGGAAAGAATTCTATAGCTACATTGCGAAGAAAAGACAGACTAGGGACAGCATAAGCCCCCTCTGGAACATATCAGGAGAACTGTCTACCCTGGGTTTGGAGAAGGCTGAGGTTCTGAATGACTTCTTTGCCTCAGTCTTCAATGGCAAAGGCTCTGACCACACCACCCAAGTCTTGGAAGGCAGATGCAGGCACTGTGAGAATGAAGACCTCAGGCCCACTGTAGGAGAGGATCTGGTTTGAGACCATCTTAAGAACCTGAACTTACACAAGTCCATGGGTCCTGATGAAATCCATCCACGGGTCCTGAAGGAGCTGGCAAATGAAGTTGTGAAGCCACTGGCCATCATATTTGAAAAATCATGGCAGTCAGGTGAAGTTCCCAATGACTGGAAAAAGGGAAATATAACCCCCATTTTCAAGAAGGGGAAAATGGATGATGCGGGGAATTACAGACCAGTCAGTCTCACCTCTGTGCCTGGCAAAATCTTGGAGCAGACTCTCCCAGAAAGCATTCTACGGCACATGAAAAACAAGGTGCTTGGTGACAGCCAGCATGGCTTCCCTAAGGGGAAATCCTGCCTGACCAATTTGGTGGCCTTCTATGATGGGGCTACAGAGCTGATGGACAGGGGTAGAGCCGTGGATGTCATCTACCTGGACTTGTGCAAAGTGTTTGACACTGTCCCACACAACATCCTTGTCTCTATAATTGGAGAGACATCAATTTGGTGGATGGACCACTCAGTGGATAAAGAACTGGCTGGATGGCTGCACACAAAGAGTTGTGGTCAATGGCTCGATGTCCAGCTGGAGGCCATTAACAAGTGGTGTCCCTCAGGGATTGGTGTTGGGACCAGTCTTGTTCCACATCTTTGTTGGTGATATGGACAGTGAGATTCAGTGCACCTTCAGCAAGTTTGCCAATGACACCAAGCTGTGTGGTTCAGTTGATATGCTGGAGGTAAGGAATGCCATCCAGAGGGACCTTGACACCCTTGTGAGGTGGGCTGATGCCAACCTCATCAAGTTTAACCATGCCAAGTGCAAGGTCCTGCAGCTGGGTCGGAGCAATCCCAGGCACAGCTACAGGTTGGGCAGAGAAGAGATTCAGAGCAGCCCTGCAAGGACGGACTTGGGGGTGCTGGTCAATGAGAAAATGTGCGCTTGCAGCCCAGAAAGCCAACCATATCCTGGGCTGCAACACAAGGAGCGTGACAAGCAGGTCGAAGGAGGTGATCCTGCCCCTCTACTCTGCTCTTGTGAGACCTCACCTGGAGTATTGTGTGCAGTTCTGGTGTCTTCAACATAAAAAGTACATGGAACTGTTGGAACAAGTCCAGAGGAGGGCCATGAGGATGATCAGGGGACTGGAGCACCTCCCGTATGAAGACAGGCTGAGGAAGTTGGGGCTGTTCAGCCTGGAGAAGAGAAGGCTGGGTGGAGACCTCATAGGAGCCTTCCAGTATCTGAAGGGGGCCTATAGGGATGCTGGGGAGGGACTCTTCGTTAGAGACTGTAGTGACAGGACAAGGGGTAAGAGGTTACCCCTTGTAACAAGGTAACTTACAGGTAACTTAAACAGGGGAAGTTTAGATTGGATAAGGAAGGAATTCTTTACTGCTAGGGTGGTGAGGCACTGGAATGGGTTGCCCAGGGAGGTTGTGAATGCTCCATCCCTGGCAGTGTTCAAGGCCAGGTTGGAGAGAGCCTTGGGTGGCATGGTTTAGTGTGAGGTGTCTCTGCCCATGGCAGGGGGTTGGAACCAGATGATCTTAAGGTCCTTTCCAACCCTAACTTTTCTGATTCTATGATTTTTGTGGAAGAATAAAGTGAAAATAAGAACTAAATAAAATGCTTACTGAGAGTGCTTTTTAGACTTACATTCAGGAAGAAATCAAATCTCAGAATAGTATTTGATGCAAAGAGAATGAGATAAAGTAGTGTTGTTTTGTACTTAAAAAACAGCCTTCAATTCACTTAATAAAAAACTGAATGACTGTTTGCTGTCAAAGGATGTTTACACAGCTCCTGTGAAAATTTCATTAAAGAAATTCTCTCTTGGGGAAACTTTCAAAGCCGGACATGCTGTCTGCTGGAGCACACACCTGTACTTCATTTTCTCCTACCAAAGCCAAAAGGAGGCCTGAATATCACACGAAGCTCATTTCTGTCAGGTAAAGAATAGATGCAGAAGCAATTGCATCTAAATGATGCCACTGTCACTTCTCTAAAAAAAGCATTCTCCAAACATCTTGAGAACCTTATAATTTCCCAGTTTGTGTTTGGGAAATGCTCACTTGCATATAAAAAGTTAAGCTTTCACAAACAAACTCTTTAAAAAAAATCTACATTTATTTTCAATAAATTTTCAATAATAGCATTTCTAATTTTTTTAAAGTGTTTTCCCTCATTCTTCCTTCCTTTAGATGAGTAATCAAAAAAGACAGCACACATTTTTAGCTTCATCCTGTTTCTTTTTCATTCTAGCCGAGTTCATCTGTATGCCACAGAATTGTTGAATAAAGAAGCATCGCTTTCAAATATTCACAAGGGAAGGAAATGATGTTTTTCTTGTGTGGGCTTCTTTTTGGTTTTTTTTTTGGCTTTTTTGATGTTCTGCTTTGCTGTATAGCTATAATCTCTCCTGCTTTTTAGGGTGTGTGTAATAAATGGGGTTTGAAATTCCTTAAACGCGTTAGCTTTGCTTCAGCTATTAATCTCAGCAGCCATTTATTGGTTTGTATGCTACAAAGCAATGGAGATTATCCTTTAATTAATTCCATTGAGGTGTTCAGCTGCTACCATCAACCACAATATGGTTTCATAAATTAATCTTGTAGGGGAAATATAATGCAATTTATTATAACATTTATATTAAAATGCGAGTAATAATTCTAGAAATCCTGTGTAACAAGGATATGTGTGTATTTATACGTGTATCTCCCAAATGCAGTAATTAAATAACAATTACATATTCCATTTTCAAATTTTCATTTTTTTGACGAGTTTACATATATTTCAGAATCCATCAGAAAAGAAAAAAAAAGATAATGTTCTCTTGACTCCTGCATAGGTAGGTGTCTTAAAAATTAAAAATTATGAAGTGTCAACTTACATTTAGTTACATGAATATATCATTGCTCTTTAATGCTATGCTCGAGACCTTTCTCACCTATTTGTTTGTAGTATTGCAGCTTAATCAGTTATAGTAATGCATATTTGTACATGTGAACATTTTTTTATATTATGAGTACTTGCGGGAGAACATCAAATACTGCCTAAAGTATTGTTAAAATTTTTTGATCTCTGAGACCTGAAAAGTGTTTGTCATGGGCATCTTTTCTGTAACAGAGGACTGATTATACTAAAAAATATGTTGACTAACTTGGGTGTTTTCCCTAACATGACACTAAGTTAAGCTTAGCTGTTGCTTCAGAAAAGACAGCTATGGACTTGTTCAAAACTAATTTTTGTCCTCATAGTATTGGTGTAAGCGAACAAGTTGGACTGCCAGGAAAGTGCTGTGCAAATTTACTTTCTTTGACGCTGTTAAGATTTCAGCTGTACTTCACTTCAGATGGAAGTAACAGAAACAATTAGGGTGATAATATGGTTCTTCTGTGCTCACCCATGCTACAACTGGAAGGTGGAGAGACCTCTGAAATTCCATATCAGTTCAAGCTGGCTGTTACCAGAGGTGCTCTTTTCCTAAATACTGTAGAATTTCTTTCAGATTGGCAACTTTATCTGTGGCCTAACAAATTAACCAGAGTACTTCTCCCAGGAAGTCTTCAATATAGCATTATTATTTAAGTTAATTAATTAAGTAGAATACTCAAGACAGTCTACAGAAATGTCTATATTAAACCCCTGAGCATTGTAAGATATTGCAAAGCCTCTTTGTGGATTTGATGCAAAACCTGATATTTCACTGATCTTGGCAAAGACATGCAGGGCTTAACACGGCGAAGTTTACTGCACTAATTACAACTTTTTTGGTTGTATGAATCAGAAATACTGAGTTATTTTTCATCTTAATAGGCATTTCTGTGATTAGCAAAATAATTTGAGTTATTATTCCAACACATAAATTGTTTTCGGGCAGCATAGGTCCAGCGTATTGATCAGGTTTTGCAAGGACAGAAGCAGAGGTCTGTGTTTGCTGAAATATTACTGAATATGCAGCTTTGAGAATTTGCAGTGTGTAACAATAGAAATTACAACTACTCAGTGTCGCGTAAAAGCTGATGGCTCTATGTCTTAGAAGTTTAAATCATAGAATCATAGGATCACAGAATGGTTTGTGTTGGAAGGGACCTTAAAGATCATCTATTTCTAACCCACTCTGCCATGGGCAGGGACACCTTCCACTAGACCAGGCTGCTGAAAGCCCTATACAACCTGGTCTTGAACACTGTCAGGGGTGGGCAGCCACAGATTCTCAGGCAACCTGTTCCAGTGCCTCATCACCCTCACAGTAAAGGTTTTTCCCCCTAATACCTAATCTAAATCTACCTTCTTCCAGTCCACCTAGCAAGAGCTACTGGTCAGGTCTGTTCAGGATATGATGTTACAGTCCGTGGGCTACAGTCACCAGCCAGGCTGACTGTATTTAACTTAGCAGAAGACGCAGGGCACGACGTTGTTCCCAGGAGCAGATCCATGGTTCCTTCCTCTGGTGATTGGCCTAATTCACTCCAGTAAACCCTCATATACAGTGGAAAGATGCTCACCAGGACCTGTTTAGTACTTGTAGATGAAAGGACCATCATAATTTCTTAATAAAAAATACAGTATCTAATCTGGGTGTTTAAAGATGGGTCTTATTTTTTTGTTGCTTTCTTTTTTTTAGTTCTTCAGGTTTTCCTATGGCATTGGTTCCTCATAGATCTAGTGCATGTGAAGCATCAAGGGTCTGTAGAAAATTTGTAGTAACTTCTTTAGAAACTGAAACTACTCTTGAAGCATCAACTTTGTGATCATATTTCTGTTTTACTACTTGCAATAGCAACTATAATTTTTTTACTCTGGTTGCTTCTGTATTTTCAGTTAACATAATATGGTGATATGAGAACTGAAAAACACTGATCTACTGATAAATCTTTCATCAGATTTGTATTGCGCTTTTAATGCTAAGATGTGGATCAAATCCGAAGTGTTGCAAGATTATCTTCATGACTGACAATAGCTGAGAAGTCATATTACTATATATATATGTAGTTGACCATCTGAACTAATAATATTAATTCATATGATGGTTGGATGAGAAGCAAAACTTTTTCATTGAATAAGAGAAATAGAAAGCATGGTTCAGAGCATTCTCAGTCAAATTGTCCAGGAAGAGACACAATACACCCAATTTATTAATGCTGGGTTTGATACTGCATTTAATTATTTAATAGAAATATTTTGACAGTGTAATTACAGTGTATAGTTAGACTTTAGTGAACCTGTGTTTTATGGATTCTGGCCAATATAAATGATTTAATAATTGCTTGTCTTATTTTTATCTATAGAAATTAGCATTAGAACAAAAGGATATCCTTTTAAAAACAAAAATTTAATGCCTTACAGGTTACATATTTTTACCTCTTTAGTAACTTGTTACCCTTCTCATGTTACAGTATTGAATGGCTAATCAAATGAAAAAGCTGGTAGCTACGTGCAAATCCCCATACATCAATAACAATCTATTTAAATCTTTAACACAAGGTGTAAGTCATGGATAGAGCCATGAAATAGCTCTCCAATAGACATTAAGTTTTAATTTAGGAGCTTAAAAGGAAAAGCAACTTTTTTTTTTTTTTTTTGAGAACTGCTCAGCAACAAATTATGATAACTAGAAATTTTGTTGCTGTTTGTATATCCTTTTAGGTGAGCTCTTCACAAGCAGTGGTGATAGGGTACAAGTTCCATTTTGGCTGTGGGTCTCTTTGCCTGCCTTGTTCTCTTTATGTGTGTCCTGGACCAGCTTTTTAATGGCTGATAGCACAGGGCTAGCAGAAACTGTGCCTCACGTGACCATTCTCCCATGACTGAGCACAGGAACTCTGGAAAGGACCCAGAAGTATCACGATGGCCAGCCTTTCATGTTGCGTTGGCTGCAGAGCCTCATTGAAGCACTTGGGAGGTCAAGGTCTGTTCTGTTTTTCCTTTTGCTTCATCTTGCACTAGAGACAACTGATTCACATGGTATCACATTTCCCTTTTTAAATTTTGCTCTGCTTTCCCCTCAAAAAAAAGCAAAATTCTCAGTAAAATGGCATGCTGTGGAGTAACTATAGAAGTTAAAAACAATTAAGAATTGCTTTAGCATTATCAGGCTTGAGCCTTATGCCTGTAGAAAATATGGGCAAATGAGTCAATAATAAGATAATTTGGAAAATCTAGGTAGCAGACTAAGATGACAAGCTGAGAACCAAAACTGTGTGGAGTGCTTGTTGAAGCACAGCATATTGATATCAGTCCTGTTACTATATCCAACTGTAGATTTTTTGACATAGCATGCAGAGCTTTCTCCGAGTAAGGCACATGCAGCCGTGCATTCAAAAGGTGGGGATGGGAAAGCAGCCTGACCAGCCCTGGGAGCATTATATGATGAACATCTAGGATATCTTACCTTTTAACACGATGGAAATGGGCTATGTGTGGGACCAGATTTACGGCACCATTCAGGAGAGATTCAGTGTATTTCTTCTTGTCTAAAAGCCAGTATAGAAAGTACAATCAATATAAGGGCTGATTAATTATGCCTGACAGGAGCACCATAAGGAAGGCCTGAGTACAACACAGTTGTATGCAGGAGTTATTGCCAACATTACATCTGGGGACGAATGAGGAAATGGGAACGGATGAGACCTCCACTAATGCCTCCTCCTGCCACCTCCTTTGCACTGCCCAGCTTCAGTGGAAGCAGAATGTTAATCAGACAACAGAGGAGGTGGTTGTGCTCAAGGATTTTGAAGCGTTTTATCACATACTGAATTTATCATCATCGTGGAGGATAAACGGATATGAAAACAAGATGAACAAACAAAGTAATCAGAAAAAAAGGTGTTATAGCAGTATGGACAAATTGGACAATAAGGATAAAATTAAAGCATCCAGAGAGATTCATAGAGAATAGAGCTCACTACAGAAAGTTCTTTGTTTTCTCTAAGGTCCATGTTTTCAAACAGGGTTATTATTGAAGTCATGTTGAAATCAGAGTAATTATATTGATTTACAGAAGCACAAAATCTGACTTAAACAGGAAAACAGGAAAAGAAAAGCATTTCATCCCCTCTCCTCCAAAACCTAATCTTCCTTGAAATGTGAAAAGCTCCTCATGCAAAATGAAAGCAGATTTAGAAACAGTGAGAACATCTGAAAAAAACAGACTGTTCCAGGTATTTGTAATAATGATTTCTCCTGACTATCGCACTCCCTTAGATAAAATAGAAAGAAATTTCTACTGGCAAGAAGCAGATTCAGTAGCTCTCCAGAGGTTTAATCTTTCATAGATAGCAAGAAATCTGAGCTGAGTAAAAACCCGGAGCTCTGCAAAATTTAAGTTTCTGATGGAATGATGTTGTTCTGTTTTGTGAACTACACCATTTATCTTTATTTCTTTGTAGGTAATGCTTTTTGTGAATACTTCTGAACTGGACCATGATAAGAGAAAAAGCAGACGCAGGAAGTCTGTATGATATAAATAATGATTCTGCTTGACAAAGTACTTTTGACATTTTAAGAGGGATACTGTTGAGCAATTTGCTCTGGTTTGCTGCTCTTCCATGAAAGACCTAATTTAGTCCAGTTAAAAGGCAGCTTTTGCATTGGCTCTGAAAAGAATTAGCACTTCGTATGCAGTCCATATCCACAGTTTCCTTGGGAGCCAGCTTTATCAAAAACGCTAGCCCACTCCTTTTCTGGCATGCAAAGTCCTGGTGGATTTTCTGTCTAGTACCTATGTCTCCTGTAGAAATACACTCTAAATCCACTTGTGCAGAGTTAATAAGCCAGAGCTATAGAAATCTGCATGTCAAAGACTAGCAATAATAGCGATGATTACAATTTTTCTTGCTGATGAGTTTACCTGCCATGTTTTAGGATGTTGCTACAGGAAAAGCAAACAAGCAAGCAAGCAAACAAACAAACATGCCAGCTGATCTAAGGAAGGAAACTAAGGAAGGTTAGGCATCAACCTTTCCAGCTAAGCTTCTAAAAGAAAGCTTATCAACAGGGGCATTACAGAGTGAGCTGACTACGTAAGCCAAACCCCAGCATCTCTGGGAGGGTTCCCCAGGCCATTACAGAGATGAACTTAGCAAGCCTCATACCTATGAGTTCACTTCTGGTTCTCCAGTGGATCTTGCATGCCATTCTCAGAGCTCAGCAGCATGGGGTGCTACTGGCGCAATACTGGAGGGGTGATCACATTGCCAGCCATTGGTGTTTCAAGAAGGTACAATGCATTCTCAGCCATACTTGAGACCACACGTTAGGAGTTACCCACGATATGGAGAACTAATCAACCTCTCCATCTACCACCTGTATTCTCAAAGAGGATGAATCAAGAGAAGGGTCTTGCATCTCTAATATCACAGGAATAGGGAAAAATCCATTATATAGTATTTAGTACAGCATAGTGACGGTCTGAAAGTAGTGCTTTTAGCTGCTAGAAATTGTAACTGACAGTCAATTCCCCAAATATTGTATTTTGTCTTTCTTTCAACAGTTTATCTATTTTTCTTTTGGTTTTGAGTGGTATATTTCCCTTGATTTTCTTCAGAAGACAGTAATTCTGTCCTCTGTCAATATAAGACCAATATAAGACAGCTGTCAATATAGGACTATAAGTATAGTCTACTTGCAACCTTTGTTCTAATACTCTTATTATCCTGTTTCATAGATGCTTTGTTAATAAACTACATTCGTGCACTCTGAGCATCCACTCTTGCTATCTAATAAGGTCACAGACCTTATATAATAAAAAGACTGTTAGCTGAGGTGATTATTTTGAGAGATTTTGCCTCACTGACTTTTTGGTTAACATAGCCTAAAGCCTATCAATTAAAATGGATTTTTTACCTCCATTATTAATGCAGCTGAGTGCCATATCTGTAATATTTATTGGATGAGAAAATGAAGTGGGGTATAATATTTACATGTATCCTAGCCATTTCAGGTACACTGAAAAAACAAACTGATGAAAATGAATTTGTGCCTTGTTTCCTTGCTTTTTTTTGAAATCTCATTTCCTTAGATTGGGTTGCATCTTTGGCTGATCTTGGATATTCTATTATCATATGTGATTCTAATTTACAACAACAACAAAAAAATCAGGTCCAAAGCCATTTTTCTGTAATTATGTATTTGAATAGAACTTTATTTAGTTTTCTTCAACCAAGAAATTTTCCTTAAAATTGAATTTGGCAACAAGATTATCAGGCTTTTATTTTCCTTTGAGAATTTTCAATTAATGTATTATTTAAACTCTGACATATGCTAAAAATGCTGATGTTTCCAATATCTTTGAAAAAAAATGCATGGGTTACAAGTGTCTTTCAACACATCTGCTGTTTGGGAGACAAAACAGAGAGGATAGATTTTTGCCTAGTGTCTGGTCAGCTCTTGACTGTTGAATAAGTCTCCCAGAAGAGTTAGTTATCAATTAATGTACCTGTGACACAGATGCATGCCATTTATAATCTAGCAGTGCTAAACACTTATATAGGTTTCAGTTATTAAGATTTCAGTTCAAGAATGCTTGAGTTAATTAAGTGGCTGATCACATGTAGTGAAATCTATTTTAGAATTTGTTGTGAGGAAATACTACCTTTTTTTTTTTTTCTCTCAACTTGTTTGATAAACGTGGTAGAAATATTCCAAGATGTTAATAAGACATTTGACAATGTGAGTGGAGATGGGAAAATACACTGTAAATCATAAGTTTCAGTGAACAGCAAGGGTGACTATGGCATTCCAAACATGTACAAGGAAAGTGGTAGGTAAGGCAAAGCATTTGAGCTCATTTGCCTCTGCTCTTGAGAATTTTCAGTACAGTCTTTGTTTCAGCTAAGTGGGGTTTATTATTTTAATTAGCTTAATGTCTTTGGCAGAGAACTGCTGTTGGAATAATACAGGAATAGGATGGGGATAAAATATAAGGAAATAACACCTCAGCATCACTGAATTGGCCCGTCAGTCGAAATAATTGCTGATGTTAGGTATGTTTGACAGAAGGATTGCAGCAGCACTGCTGTGTTAGTTATCAGCCTCAAACTGTATTCATTACATCTCTAACATGACAAATAAGTACTTTAGAAGCAAAAAAGGCTGATTTTTTGTTTGTTTTTTTTTTAATTATTTTTAATCACTTATAAGCAAAGAAAATATCAAGAAGGATAATTGCAAGAAAAATTTAAAGTGAGCATAAAAAGACTGTGGCAAGATGCTGTCATTTACTTAAAAATGAATAATTTTGTTCTTTGTGATGTACTTAGATTAAAGAACTTTTTCTCTAATATCTTAGACATATTACTTCTAAGTATTGGCCTCATCTAGATTCAGATTCACTGCTGTGGTCTTCCTGAGAAGCTCACGGAGAGACATTTTGCACCTCAAATCTAGTTTTTCCTGTAGTGCAGTAGTAGTATCACGTGACAGAGCAAGTTGTCTAAAACAATCACCCCTGTGTAACTGACTGTAGCAATGCCTCTTCATTGACCTGTACACACACAAAAAACCACTGGAATTGCTGTTGGAAAGGTGAGCAGAGCCCATGGCTAGTCAGAGGCAGATAGTTTGTTTTATCCAGAAGTAGTGGCTGGTGCTGGGCTGCTTGCAACCCAGAGCCATTTGCTTGGATGCATATGGGACCAAACGACTGAGCAAGTACTGAGGTCTTCTGAAAGGCATGCATTGGTCTTCCTGATGGGAAGGAGTACAAAAAATAATAGATACATTGAACTGCTAGGAAGCAATCTTAAAACACACACTACTCTGTAGTCTTCTGGTATTTTTTCACCCTCAAGTTACTGTATAATTCAATTCCAGGCATCACGACTTTTTGGTGAGTGGAAGGAAATATACCAAAACCACATTTTGAAAAATGATTGCTCTCACTTATCCTCCTTTTCACTTTGCAGCATTTAATTTGATTTTTAATCTTTATTTAAAGAACAATAAAGATGAGAGTCTTTATATATTGAAAAACTCATAAATTTGCAGTGAAAATCATTTCAGGAAGAAAGAAGCTATACAGCAGAGCTATTAAACTTATCGTCAGTAAGATTCAGCCTGTAAGACTTTCACATTCACATGAACAACGTTGGTAAGAGAGTAAAGATAAAGCATTTTATACAGTGCCATGTTATGCACCTAATAAAAAAACTACAAGTGCTGGGATGTTTGCTGCAAGATTTTTTAGTTAACCTTTTTGGTTCTAGTCTTCCTTCATACTGCTTATGTTTCTATGAATCACTCATATTTCATGGCAGGAATGTGTGGGTAATTACACTGTATTTGAAACCAGAAAAAAAAAGAAACCCTAATAAAATATGGATGGTGTTTTCAATACAAGTTGATGTTAATATTGTCCCAGTCCAATGTAACTCTTTACCAGTAGAATCTTGTATAAGATATTAAAGTATTACTGTCCATACTTGTGTCATTTGCAAAGCAGCAATTACAGATAGAAACTAATCTCAACTATTACTTTTAGTACTTTACCCTTCCAATAATTTCTAAATCCTTAAACATCATTAACTTCCTATGATGGGAGCTTTCCTGGGGAAGCATCCCTGGACTGCCCAAAAGATCATCTTTCTTTTTCTACACTGTATTTATGGGAGTCTGATTCTAGTGTTACATCTGTTTATCTCTTTCATTGATTTCCTACTCCTTCTACATGGAGAGTAAACGAGATTCACCAGGACAAATAACAGCAGAATCAGACTCAGAAAGTTAAGGCCTATATTTTAATATTTGTACAAATGAAGAAACTGTTCCATGTCATTTTCGTCCTCCTCACATTGTGGGCTTCCATGGTACTTTCTAAAACTTAATGTATTAAATGTGACCTACTTTCTGATTAGACCAACTCCTCCCCTTTTTCTCTTCCTTGATAAATTCAACTTGGGCCTACAAGAGGTTTATTATGCTCATGAAAATGCAGCAGCATTATCTCATTACAGTAGAATTTAGTGCAAGAATTAAAAGAAACATTTGGAAGCCTATTTAAAATAGGTATAAATATATCCACCATGATTAAAGACAAGTAATTTAACAGAAACTGTTAAATAAACAGCATGTTGTAATAGGTGGCAGAGCTCTGATGCCAGTGAGTCTGCCAGAAACTTTCAGTCATAAGCCTCTGTTTTCAGCTGCTGATAACTGTGCCAAATGTAAACCACTGTGGCTCTAATACTCTATGCTGAATAGATCCCTGAGATACCTTGTTAAAGTTTTGATTAAAATAAGCTCTTTCTTAGGAAAGCTTAAGAATACAAACTCTATCCCCACCTTGGCCTTGCCTTCTCTTGCCATGTAGGAAGAATGAACAGGAGAAAGGAAACAGCCAGACAGGACAGGAGCAAGAGGGACCTTGGTTAAGAAAGATGTTAAGGAGAAGAATACAGATAGAAAAGAAATAAACATTCCCAGGGAAGATATGAGAAATTGAATAGCAGCAGCAGGGAATAGAGGCAGTTATGCTCAGGGGAAGAGAGAGAAGTAAAGCGGTCAGGCAGGAAAAGGGAGATAGGAGTCAGCTGAGTAAACAGGAGTTTGGGAGCTACAGTGAGAAAGATACTGCATAGGAGGCCAGGGTAAGGGAAAGACTCACAGGGAAATTGGTACAAAAGTGTTTAAAAACCTCAGAATATACTCCTTTTTGTTTAAGGTGTAGAAATACAGAATTCCATCATTCATGAATGTTTCTTTTCCCGTATTTAGAACATAGCAGAGAGATTTAATCATGCCTTCACACCCTGAAGGATAAGGCCATCTGGAGGCTAACAGTGTTACCGCTGTCATCGCTGGCTCAAGTACTTGGAGAAACTTCAGCGTGACCATACTTGCTGAGTACACAAGGGATCAGCTTCTTTCAGCAGCTTTGAATGGTTAATTTTTATAAACTCTTATTATTACCCTGCCTCTAAACCCCAGAAACTATACAACACCTGAATTAAGGTTACTCAGGCAATCTGAATTACCATGCCAGGCATATGTTCAGTTTGATCAAGCCTTTCATTCCACTACCACTACATGCTTTTTTCCATTCTATTTTTCAGTTCACCTCTGGATCTTTACAGGGCAAAAGGGCTTCTTCCCTACCCTTGTCACATCCTTCCTAAGGACTGGAACTGCATGTCTGCTTCATGGTGGGGGGGATTAAAGACTTCGAATTGATTTTCAGTAAATGGGTTTTCACAGAGAGCCTTTTTCTTGCTCACATCTTAAGCTCTGTGTGTAAAAACACAGTTGTATGCCTACCTTGCTGCATAATCACTTTTGATAAATGTCATTGATCAAGTACAGCATTATCCTGTTTTCTGCCACTGGATTTGAAAAAAAAAAAAAAGGAAAAGTATTACTTTGTAAGGCAGTAGAAGGCAAATCTAGTGATAAATGATTCTGTATCTGTTTTAGTATGTTACTAAAATATTACAAAGAAGAAGAATGATATGCAACTGTATATGTAAATGTAGCTACACAATTATGAATATTTCACTGACTTCATTAATGACATCAAAATGGCCAAAGCACTGAAAACACATTACATCAACATATTTTGAACTCCATTCTGCTCTGTATGCTTTGGTTTTGGTTGTGGGTTGTTTGGTTTTTTCATCCAGTCCTGTTGTTATAGAGCCAGATCATCCTCAACAATGTAAAATGGTTGGTGGTGGTTATTTAGCTGCACTTGCTTGTCTGTGCCTGTTGGTAAGAGCAGGATAAAGAACCATATAATGGAAAGCATGAGGTGTGTGATGATATTGGAAATGTTGCCCTATACAGCTGTGTTCCTACACAGAAAACTGTGAAGAGCCTACAGAGGTTTTGTGTGTTACAGTACTTATAGCTGAAGCAGTCCAAAGCCTTTTTTCTAGAAGGCATCAACTCACAGGCGCTGAAATATCTCACTGAGTGGTCCATTACAGATATTGTTGGAAAAGATGTTTTGCAAAAAGTTTTTCTTCCAGTAAATGAAACAATTGCAATCTCAGCTGAGATTGTAATGCTGCCTGTTCCCAGCCAGGGCAAGTATTTGATTGAAAACCATTAGCTGTATGATGTTAAAACCTTCTTTCTAGATGCAGCCCATTGTAGACATCAGTGTCCATGCCAAAAATCAAATAAATCAACATTTTTAGAAAATTGTCATACATATTACAGTCATCCACATTAATAAAATGAAGGTTATAGTAATTCATAGTTAGATAACCCTTCTAATAGTTTGTTATAAAGTAGAAATGTTGTGTCTGTATAAAAAATCTGTAAAAATGACAGCAGTTCTTTCTACAAGCATCTTTAAATAGTTCCACTGTCTTCTTAACATCAGCTCGTGTCATTCCTTGTTTCAACATGCATACAAAAATAGCATATTTTTCCTACCTCATTAGCAAAACTGTATAAAAACCTGAAAATGAAAGTGATACTGTCATTATTTGTTTTGAGGGTTAAACTCAGATGAAGGAAAGATGTATAAATCTAATAACATCTCTGCCTAGGCTCTCTTTCTATTGCATATACTAATATGATATAGTATTAAAAACCTTCAAACCAGAGCCAGATTAGAACTAATTTGCATTTATCACGTTAGTAACTGAATTATTTTAAACTTTTATGGAAGGGTAGAATTTATGAATAGTAGTAGCTTCCAAATTCTTTCTGTTGAAATGTTTAAATGTTTAAATGATTTTGCATTTTTATACAGCAAGATGCATATTTTGCAAATAATGTTATGGAGTGCCTGCAGAAATACCTGGAAAGAGACAGTTCATGGAGTTCTTTAATAGCTGAGGAAGACTATAAATTTATAAGTATTTGCATATGTATGTTTTAAAAAATCTTTGGTATCAATGTTATTGCAAGTACAGCTGAGTTGCAGACATGCTAAAGAAAAAAGCTTTTCCTCTTAGTCTTGATCACATGGGACAAGTGCCAGGTGTTGACTCAGCTCAGGAAAAGCACTAGAGTTCTCTCCACAACTAAGTCTGTAGTCACCATTCTCCAAACAGAAGCTGCTTTTGAATTCTTCTTGCACTCACTGATCAGTAAGGCAGTTTCACTTTTCCATAAGAAGATGAAGTTCTGGTTGTGCCTGCCCAAATACAACAGGTCCCTAGAATACTAATGAATTTAATCTTGTTGGGCCCATCATAAAGGCACATAACAAGGTAATAATACTGAACTGAGACAGACCCCTGAAGGTGTAGAATGAAAATCCTAAAACTTATCCTGAGTTGTTAATAGACAAGATTGATCTAAACGATATTTATACTGAAAGAGTTTATATGTCTCTGGACCCAAAACTTTCCTTTTGCTAGTAAGTGTTAACAGCTGTATTCTTCATATTCGCAAAAGAGAAACCATGTCATGTACTGCAAGAGAAAGAAAAAACTGGTAAGCTGAGGTGAGGTCCATTTAACAAAATACTAGATAAAGAATTTGAAAGGCTGTTGTGGAGATGGAGTGACCTTTGAAAGTGATAAAGAAATGATAACATGAGCAGGAAAAGCTAGTCAATTGTCAAATAAGGTCCCCCACCTTATTTCTCTGTAGAAGAGAACTAAATTCAAATATCTGTATGAATCATAAATCCTAATATTCTAGGAATATTCTAGGAAACGTTTTTGGATGAAAGCAGCGTATCTTCTTTCATGGAGTGTTCTGGAAGTTACAAAGACATTTCATGAAGATGTAAGATGCTGTTTTCCTGTGGTTCTCAGATAGACACATAGTCTGAGTTTCTGAAAACAACCCTCCCTTTCTGGATCAACAGAAAACTGTCCCTGCTGTTTTAGGACTCCTTTTGTCTACTCAGGCCTAAGAAGGAAAAATCACAGTTGATCATGTAGGAGAAGAGGTAGGGTAAGCTGGGAAATGGACAGGAATAATCAAGAGGAACAGAAGGATAATGAACTAACAGAATTATTTGACATCACTTGGACAATTATATGTCTTGAAACCATATTTCTTGAAATAATTAGATAATTTATATCCAATAATTCATATGCAATTAGTAAGAATTGTGCATAAAATGAGAAAATTATTTTGGATTAGTGGAACCTGATTGTTTTGAAATAAATATTCAGAAGATCTAGTTATTGCGCTAAGAAAAATAATCTTGAGTGGGATTTTCTAAAGATAAAGCAAGGAAGTTGGTCTTAAAGACATATTCTCTGATCACCCTAAATGTTTCTTGAGAAACAGCATGAAAATTTCTGCAGATAAAGAATGCTTTGTGTTTCTTGGAAGTCACCATTAATTTTCCAAAGGGAGCTCATGTGAAAGGAAAAGCTGTAAAGTCAAGACAGTAATAATATTATCTTCTCTTTTACAGAGCTCAGAATGAATGTAATGTCCATTTTGGTAAGCTGGGAATGTGATTTTTATACATTGAACTCTTCAGTCATATACAACCACTAGCAAAAAATGTTAGGGGGGATACAACAGTCATAAAAGGACAACTCTTTTTGTTCTTAGCAAATCTCAATACTTTTTTCTTTTCTGTAATTGACATTTCTGGTTAAGATTTGGATAATAATATTTAGTTTATTTTGTTTAAATTGGCAGAAATGATAATGGGGGTGAGAAGAAGAATTATTTCTATATGATAACTGACATTACAAAATAGTTTGATTTTATTATACAGGGCTTCTCTGACTTCAAAATGCAATGAATTCTGCTTAATCTCATGCAGTCTTTGCAATCTTAAATTGATAACTGCAGAATACAAACTTTCTTCTGCTGGTGGTAATAGAAATATGTATATATAATCATCCAGATACTCAGTGCTCATATACCCAAATAGAATTTTCTGAAGCCTACTATGAATTCCTGTAATAGATCAATGGTATCTCTGAGCCTTGCCACCTTTCAGGAACATAGATAAGAGTTTTGGCAAAGCGACCTGTGAATGAGTGATAATGAGTGCCCCAAGATTAGTTTCTGACCTGTTGCAAGGCCCCAGTTTAAAATTTCCACATGCTTGTGGAAAGCATTTGAATGTTTCTTGTTTAAAATGAGATCTGACATCACTTCTTTCTGGTGTTAGTGCAAATTTCATCTTGCATTTAAACTACAGAACTGGGAAATGTCAAAGCTACTTGAAATGTCTCTGTAGCAGAGATTTCTCCCACTGGGATTTTCATATGCAGTCAAAGTCAATTAAATGCTTGGGATAAAAATAAAAAAACAAAAAAAAAAATCTCCAAAGAAAGTATAAAGGTGTTTGGAACCCATCTTCTATAGCTAGCAGGTAGTGCCAATCAGTGACAATTGAGGCTCTGGGAGGGAGAAAATTAGCATCACTAAGCTGAATACCTTACCTTGATTTTTACACATTTTGAGCTTCCTGTCAGCAGCCTGGCTATTTAATTTAAAAGACTTAATAAATGCTGATTTTTTTTATTTTTTTTTTAAGACCCCAGGATGACCCTCTGCTGTGTGCTAGACAAGGCTGCAGCTTCCTGCTATAGGAGTGATTTCAAGTGTCCAGCCCTTCAGAGAGATTGGGTAGCCTCTCTTCTGTTCTAGCATCCCATTTTTTCAGCACATAAATATGCATGGAGATAGAAGCAAAATTAACTGTGTCATTAAAACAATTAATTGAAACTACATGCCAAGGAAAGAGAGTAACTCCATTGTGGTTACAGGGAAAAATAGGTCACTTTGGCCAGGAGATGCAGTTTGCATTTCTGAACCAATTAAAAAATACTTTGTTGAGAATAACTGTTATATGCAGATTAACAATCCAACAGCGTATGTCTTTCAATTAATTAATTATGAAGAATATTTCTATTCTAGCAGCTACAATGTAAGGCTAAATCTCCACTTCAGTGATGTATTAATGAGCAATGCCAGAACATTTATTGATTCATTACTTTCACTTAATGACTTGGAAATATTTGATACTCTTAAGGTATTAGGAAGGCTCCACCATCCCTCCATACTGAAATTTCTAATAAGTTTTAAGGATGGTAGCTTGGAACTTTGGATAAATATTTTTCTTGAAACTTGGGATAAATGTTTTATAAGCATTAATAAGAAGCTGAGTATTTTTCAAGGTCAAATATAACTGGATTATATAATAGAAAATTTTATTTTTAATTTTATATTTATTTAACAAGAGGTTACTTATAATGTATGGACTACATGTTTAAAGCTGTCAGGTATACAGTGCTGCTATCATACAGATTCTTTTTCATTTCTTACATGTCTTGAGAGAACACCTTCTAACAGAATAAATTAAAAATGCTGACATTAGAAATTAAATTAAATGGTATTTACAGTGGCTTTATTTTTCACTTCAAATTTGTATATTTTTATTGAGGGTTGTTAGTTATTAGCACATTAATACTATTTTGCCCATATACCATTAAATATGTATTGGATCCTCTAAAGATTATTCTATCATAATTTATATTTTATTCCATAAAGCACCAATACTTAATAGAATTGACTATAGATGAATAGAAGCACTTACAGCAATGAACAATGACAGAATTTAATTAATAGTTTTAATAAAGAGGAAGGAAAAGTTTTAATGTGGGGGTATTATCCTTAGTTTCACTATTGATATTAATGAAAATAAAAACCAAGCCACCTTATCTTATAAAAGTGGATTGTTGGAACAAAGTTTTAAGTCCTTATTTTGTAGAAGACCAATAAATAAACAATGCCCCCCCCCCCCCCCCCCCCCCCCCAAGCTACCTATATAATGAAGTTTTTTGGACAAATGTAAGTGGTGAAAAAAAAATTTTAACAGTTTTACAATTTTTTCTGTTGGTTGATAAAAAAATATCTTCTTATGTGTCTCATTGTTCTAGTTATTAATAACTGTTTTTTCTTTTCACAGTTTCTTGTGTATAAATTTATAATTTCAGTTTTTCCCTTGCTGGGACTTCTTACAAACTTTCTTGGTTTTATGATTTGTGTGGGACCTGAGGAGTAGTACAGATTTTATTCTTACTTTGTCAATATAAATAATGAATCAGGGTCATCTTTTCATGTTCCATTTGTAAAACCTACAAGAAAGAGCAGAAAGTGAGGAAATAAGTCGTCAAGAGTGAGTTACAATTGCATACCACTGTCAAATGGTTTTCCTCAAAAGTGGGGCTGTCGACAGGAATGTAGCCCTAAAACAGTGCTTAATATTACCACATTAGTTTTACCAGAAGTATTTCAAAAGCCACATACCACAGACAAGAATGATTTCTATTTCAGTCATAGAAGTGCACCTAAATCTGAAGTGGCATCACTAACTAAACAGAGTTAAGAAAATGTAGTATGTCCAGTTGAAGCTGCAGCAAGAGTCAGTGTAGGCCAAGTACTAACATTGGGATTGCAATTTGCAAGGAAAACACGGTTTAAAAGTTGTGAAATCTTTGGTAGCTATTAAGCAGTATTTATTTCAGTAGTGCTGACAGTCTTGCTCAAGATATATCTCCTAGCTCTAGTAAGTCTCTTTCCCTGAAGCCAAAGTTTTAAAAGGTGATAGGTTTTGGTTTTTTGTTTCTTTTAATCAGTATCCTATGCATATATTCATGAATATATACAATTTAAAATTAATCTGTCTTCAGTGAAACTTCTGTTTCTTCACTGGCTTGGATTTATGTAATAAGTAAGATGAAAGAAAATGTTTTTTATTTAGATTCATTCGTTGGAAGCTGAAGGACAAATGGAGAAAAATAAAGGAATGATTCTTTTATTTTTTTTTAATATATATACTTTTGAAGACAAAACCAACCAATCAACAGCAAAAAAATGATGGGAGAGGATGGAACCTATTAGCACCCAACCATTCCAAGAAAGAAGCTCAGAAAATCACTTAGCCCAAACTGTTTTTCAGAGCTTTGAGCTCAGAACCAGGCTGTTCAGGGCTGTGCTCTGTCAGGGCTTGGAAACCTCCAAGGATGGAATCAGGAGAGTCTTAACTGGGGACCTGTGCCCCTGCCCAGAACTGTCCCCCCAGGTGAAAGCATTATGATCAGTTCCTCTGTCTTTGCTGTAGGAGGTAGCTTCTCAAAGAGGGGAGCAATAACACTTTAAGTTACAGGAAAAGAAGAATTGAAGGTCATAGGTAGGAGCCCTGAGCCCTGCTCAGTTTGTCTCTTCACACATTGTAGGAGCAGACCCTGAGCATGTTCTGTAGTGAAAATGCAGGACCTGATGGAAAAAAAATTGTCTCATTATTCAGGTGCAGTATAGGACTATAAAAATATCTTGACTTAGACAGTATACTGTAATATAGGATAGTGCCAAACAGATGATTTCAAGGGCAATATCTCCTGTTTTTCTTTAATAGAAACAATATGATTAATATGTAGAAGAGTTATGTTATTGCACATTAAGACTAGACCTGCAAGACTTAATACGTTAGATTAAAAAGCTAATTGAATTGAAATTTATGACGTGGTACCCCTTTAAGCGATGGCTTATAAAACACTTTCCATTGTATCTGCAGTGTATAGACTGAAATTCCATGGAGTATTTCTGCTGGATTTATTTAAAAAAGTGGGTAAAGATTGAGTTCATCAAGGAAAGAGAAAACTTACCAAGTTCTTTATTAATTAAAAGGACAAGCTTAGCTATGGATTAAGCTTACTTAATTCTGTAAGAAAATTGTTAAGGTTTTGCCATTTTAACATTACTTTAGACATGTTATTTAAATTCCTGTGTAATTATAAACCATGTTTTGTCAATAACGGATTCAGGTCATTAAGTTTTAATTAATAGCACAGACTGATTAGAAATGGTTGAATACCATCAAAGTGACTTCTTTAATCTACTTAGCATGTATCAAACACTCTAATCATTATTTTTTCTGTAAAGAAATCTAGTGCAGTTCAGCAATACAACTTCACCATTATGACATCTTTACAATATTACTTGAAAAACGTGGGTGGTCACCAATTAAATAGTATTTATTTATTGAGAATTTTCATAGAAATAATGATGATCCATAATGGTGTAACTTACACATAAAACAGCAATGAAAACAATTTACTTCAACAGAATCTAATTAATAATAAAAAATATGTAATGAAGGATCAAAATTAAGCAAAGCCTAAGTGAAAGACGGCAAATGGTTGCTGTGATTTTTTGTATAGAATTACACTAAGTTATATTATATTCTCAGAGCTCTGAATCTATGGGAAGATAAAATTCCAAGCCTACAAAAACCATTTTGACATTCTGGAAACTGTCTTCATGTACTGAACTTTTAACATACAATTTTGCTGATCAGTAAGACTGTTTGCGTGCTTAATTTTCAATAACATTCTAGTAAGTTTTTGGAATTATGACACATGAATAAATGTGTTAAGAATTCAACTTAAAAATTACACAGACACAACCTACTCTTACATTATTACAGCTTTCCGATGTCTGTGGATGCAAAATTTCTATGGAGCAGATAAAAACATTGAAGAGGAAATTCATGTTACTTTTGGCATGTATCTCAAGTTATTCTATAGTATAGAACATTATGTAGCAAATTTTAGTTATGAAGATTCTTTTTTCTATTACCAATTTGTTACATAATTATGTTATAATTCATATTCTTCTAAATTTTTGTGGTTGTATAAAATGTTTGCTTTTAGTTACAACATTTGTGGGAGCTGTTTACTGCCTAGTATATTAATAGAGAGCCAAAATTATAATTTTACAGCTAAAATTATAATTTTACAGCAACAATAAAAGTCACCTTAATTATGTGGCTCCCTCCTCTAGTGTGCTTATGTGATGGGCTTAAAGTAGTCAGATAAATCTATGGGAAATCTGTTTATAAAGAAATAGAAATTTGTAGAACACTGGGCTTAGTTTGCTGAGCAATTAGCATTTTTGGCATAATGTAGGGTATATTCAGCATTTCAGTAAACTGGCTTATTTAATAGTTTCATTCTGGAGTTTACATAGAGAAGCAAAAACAGCTAGCATGGAAATGAATATGTTTTTGTTGAAAACATTTATTAAAATTCAGACCCAGAGTAAGAGTATACCTTTTATAATTATATTCCCTGCATAACAGAATATTGTAACCACCAAAACAATCTGAGTTCTCATTTAGGATTATGATTAAAAAATACTGGTTTCAATGATTAGGAATTTACAACTTGAAGGTATTTAAGATATCTTGGAAATTGAAATGCACTCTGCAGGAAAAGAAAAAAAAATTTTTTTTTATTTAAATAAGTTCCTTACCATTTAACTGATGCTGTGAAGAGCAAAACGAGTAATACCTGAAATAACTTTACAAGGTTTAATAGTTAGGGTTCTGTTCTTGTATTTTATTACGAGCAGTCATGTGTTACTTTTTTTTATTGGTTGTTTATGGTTCCAATTCTCAGCTTTCAGGCCCTTCTATTCAGAATAGAATAGGTCAGTTTGGAAGGTACTTCAAAAGATTGTCTGGTCCAAACTTTCATGGGAAAGGGGGCCTAAATATTGGCCTGATCCTGGAAGGGAATTCATGCTTACCTCATCCTATCTAAGGGCACTGGCCATATGTACATGGCAATAATAATTATTATTAAGCCCATATTATTGTTGATGTTTTTGTTGTTGTTGAAGAATTTCATGCATTCTTCTGAAACACAGGATTTGCTTTTGATACAGTTTCTGAGAAAAAGGGGAACTGTGTTTGTTGGCAGCATGTGGGGGGTGTATGAGAGCTGTAGGTGTTTATGGTGGTTTACATGTCGAAGACAGATCTAGATACAAGAGTTCTTGTGTAACTGAGAAGCAGCAATTGAGACTTGATAACTGCTTTGAGTATAGATACCTATATTCTGTCATATTCATATTGTGAGTCCTCTTCTGGATCTGGCAGATACAATTTAGATTAAAAATATTTAAGTACTTCATCTTTGAAAGTACTTAGACAAAGTGAGACCAATAGCAGAATGCTTAAAATATCTGATTATATTAAATTTCTAATTCCTACTTGTGTTTAGTCCATGTCAGCTGACCCTTATGTGCTATTATATATCTGATTTCATCTGTGGGTGGCTGGATAACTGCAGTCTGACTGTACCTTGTTTTTCTTCAATATTTTACCTCAGTTTAAGAAACTTTGCTGATAAAACTTTGAAGAAACTTCAAAAACCCAGGCTGAACATAAGGAGAGTTGCTTTCAAAGCATATCACAGCTGGCATTTCAGTTTCATTTTGAATTGTGAATGTCTAATTTTTTTTTTAATCATACGAGGCATATCATCATATTGTCTTGTGTAGTGTTCCACAAGTGGTGGTGTTCTAAAGTAGTAGGGTTCCACAAGTAGTAGTGTTCCACAAATCTTAGGTTGGTATTCTTCTTTGACATGGAAGCATGTGTGCTGCAATAGCTCTCTACTTAAGCATGGGAAATTCATCCCTGCAGATACTGCTCTGCATATGCAAAAAAAGGAAGAAAAATGTCTGCTGATCTTTCAAGCAGTATGATAATACATTCCAGATTCAGAAGGCAAGGTTAACACTTAAAAAGAGATTCAACGAAATCTTAATAGAAAGAAAATATCCAGACTTTAATATTTAATGTATAACAACATTTACCACTGGTAATACAGCAGTGATAATGAACTGCAATAACAAATAAATGATTTTTTTTTTCCTTACTGATAAACCTTTACAGGACAGGTTGCAATCTCTCTTCCTCTTATTCGCTTCTGCTTTTGTAGCATGACATGTATGTAAAAATTCTATTTAGAGACAATTTGCCAAAAAAAATTTTCTCAGTATGAAAGGTTATTTATTCACAGAAAGGCAAGCAGTAAAGCAGAAAATGTCTGTTTGAATGAGATTTTTTTTGTTTTTTGTTTGGTGTATAATGTCATATTCTCTGCAGTACAGGAGGAAGTAAATGGTGTTACGAGAAGTAAAACTCATTGCTGATTATTGTTATAATACTGACCTTGGTGTTTTGTGAAACAGACTCCTATTTAAAAATAAAAAAAGTGAACAAACTAAATGAACTGTTTGATTAGGAAACAAATGTTTAAGAAATACGTAGAGACCAGTAAAGAGGACTCTAATTTCCTGTGTTTTTCTGTCCTTTAAATGGAGTTTGAAATATAACATTATATACAGCCACTGGGAATTTCAGATCCATAGAACTCTCTACCTTTTTTCAAGCAGTAGAATTAAATGTTAAAGATTTTACAGCAATGATGTTGAAACACCAAGCCCTCTGTATAAACACCTGAAATATTACAAGCCATATAAATATGTAAGAGAACAAGAAAAATAAAAATCATTAAAAAACAAATAAAACTTTTTTTTAAAATACTCTATATAAAACATTGTATAGCAAAAAAAAAAAATATAAAAAATAAAAAGTCCCAAACCTGAAACACATTCTTCTTTACAAGAAAGTACACCATGTTTCTTTGCTACTTACAACCCTTTGAATGTACAAAAGACTGTATGTAGTCTCATGCTGTGAGTTGTACTTTTGTCATAGGTTTATCTCAAATGACTCAGAGGACTTAGTCAAGCAGAAAAATAAAGACAACTAGTGTGAGAGTGGAGAAAGGTATAATACACTCCCACATTTTCAGGGAGAGAGTAAGAACCTTATTTCACCATTTGTCTGAGAAATTTCGTAGTTGCTATATATTTCACATCTTCTGTTATCCTTCAGCACATCACCCTGTAAAAGGAAATAAATCAGGGAAGAAAGTCTGCAGGAAAACTGCATATGCAGAATAAATCGAAGAGTAGAAATTTAGTCAAACTAAGGGTGAGTTTCACCTTGCAGATTAGGACATTGAAGTCAAGATATCCACATATAGGACTGAATTTACCTGACTGAACACAGGCATCTTGCTGCCAGCAATAATGGTGCTATGAGGTAGTTGCCTCTTTCTGGAACAGCACTGGGATACAGGAAGGATGCTCCAGATTGTCTTCTATTGCACTATATACCTATGTTTAAGCAACTGAATCTTTCAGTAGGAGTCTACATAAAACCCATTTTTCTAAGCCGTCTTTACACTTAATGGTGATGCAATTGTTGACAAAATGTAGGTCTGTTGTAAGGTGATTTAAATATATGTGTAAGCTGTGCTGTCTGAGTATAATGGGTACTTAGACCCCTAGAACATAAACAAGCACCTACACATAGATACTTAATTTAAGTGTCTTAATTTGTGAGCTGAATCCTACCCTATGTATCTATGGAGATTTATATAAAACATTGTTTATATCAGAATGTTAAAGATTTCAATGATGCAGATAAAAAAACTTAATACATTCCTGAATTTACAAATATTCATATCTAAAAGATATAACCATCAGCTTAATAGAGATTCAGTGTCTTGGATTTTATTTTATTGATTGAATGAGAAATTCAGATAATATGGGCTTCTTTTAGACTAAAAGATCAGAGAAAATAATTACACCAAGTTCAACATGACATTTTTCATATAAATATGAGCTCAAATCTAATGCTAAACAATCTCTATGTGAGTAAAATAAGGGTGCAAGGCATCTTATTTACAGTGATAGACATTTCTGAATGATCTATCAAATCAACAGCTTCTTGCAAGTGAAAAAAATCAGGAGAATGTAATGATGTTTATAAAAAACGATGTCAGGAAATTTCTGGCATTTATGAAATGCACAAGAGACCCCAGTCAACTGCTTGGAAAGTTTCATTTGACATTAAATACAGAAGGATTAAGTGAATATTTCAGAGCTGCTCAGTTCAGACTCTCATTTTCCATTCCAGATATTCTGCAAATAGGCAGAGTTCTGGGACATCTCATGTCACAGATCAGTGCTTTAATCCTTAAGTCGCAGAGTAAGTGATTTTTACTTAGGTCTCAGCTCTACCCTAAATTTCTGTTCTAGTCCATATGTAGGACTGATTGCATGATCTAGTACAAATACACCTGTGCAAGAAAATATCACTATCTAAATTGCACCAAAACCCTTTTTTTTTTTTAATAGAAAAGCAAAGTACAATTTATACAAAATGCAAAAAAACAATTTGCCACTGTAGCATAATCTTACATTAATAAAACATCTTTGTTGAGGATACACATTTTCTTTCTCCTTTTCTTCTTTTAGAATCTGTTATACTTCATAACTCTAATATTCACTGGATGAAAGGGAGAGGGGCTGACATTTGTCACAAGGCTGAGGGTAGTAGCCTTGAATGTCACAAATAAAATTTATGTTTGCGGCTACCTTAGAATGAGGAGGTGCAGACACCTAATTTTGGGTTTCCCAATGAGCAACAAGACAGTGCCTGTTTCACGGTGCTTTCTCTTAACAGCTCATCCTATTTCTCCTTTTGCTTTGGTGCTAGAAAACTAGAGCTGAAAGTCATATTCCATTGGAAATAGAGTGGACATTCAGAGTGACAAGTGGCAAAAATGATCTGGGCTCTTCCTGTTTCCCCTTGGTCTGGCAAACACCTCTAAATCGTACCCAAAGGGTAACATTTATAGCAGCAGAGCTGCTTTGTTCCTCCTACTGAATCATTGCTCATTAGCCTTATCTTTAGTAACAATTTTCCTTTCTCATGCTGTGCAGGCCCAGTGAATCTTGGGTAGCGTGGCTTCAGGGTCAGTACAGTACTTATGCACACATCCTGTGGTGGATTTATTAAGACATGGGAAGATGAATCTCAAGGACAGCACATAGAAGCCTGGGCCAGTTTCTTTTACACATTCCCTTTTAATGTTACCATTTCAAAGAGTCATTTTTAATATGCAGTCATTAATTTCCAAATAATATTTGATAAAAAAAATAAAGTTGGATCAAATATGTTCAGTTATGCAATATAAAATAATCATTGTCTCATGTTGGTTATAAAGTTCATACACTTACAGGAAAACATGGAGATGGAAAATCAGGGTGATGTACTTTCATGTGTGGATGTACTAGTTCTACCAGCTGGTTTTAGCTGCTTTTGATTTGAATATTACTGTGCCTCTTGATAATTCTTTAAAAATTACTAAGGTTTTCCTTTTCATAATTCATTCTGATTTTCGATCCCACTCTTTCCTTCTCTTGTTCTTAAATTGAAAAAAAAAAAAAAAGCCCACACCACACAAGTTGTAAAAACATATAATTAAAAAAAATAAAGAAAGAAAAAAGTTTAGAAATATAGACAGTTGAAGAAAATATTTGTAAAAAAACTTCAGTTACCACTTTCTGATAACTTCTCTGTCTGGAATAATGATACCGTGTTGGCCAGTGCTTTTCTTTCCAAAATATGGCACGGCTGCTCAGGTGGCAGCAGTTCTTGTCTAACATTATGAGATTTTATAAGCCACAGATATCAGAATTTAAAAGTCTTCAAAAGCTCTTAAAACCAGATAATTTAGATGGCAGACTAGAGACCGATAATGAATCTGCAACCATTTAGATTTATTCAATTCTAGTGTTGAATTTTTACTTTCTCTGGAAATTAATTGAAATCCCAGAAACCTGTGTTGCAAAATATGAATGGCAGTCACATATTGAGGATGAAAAATCAATTCTACATTTGTAAGTTCTTTCAATTGTAGAAAATATGTGAACTTGTGATAGAAGATATATTCAACTCGTTTAGTAATAAAGAAGGACTGATGCAAGCATTAATGAGAAGGGTAGAATTTTAATCATCTTGTTACTCAACACAGAGTCAATCCTTTATAATATAATTATTTGGATAAAGAAAGTCTGATTTTTATTTTTTTTTAACAAGAAATTTATATTTTTAAGTTTTTGGTTTGGTAGTTATATTTTTTTATTGTATTTTTTTTTTTTACTGACCCTGTTTGGCACTTGCTGTAATTTTCATTCCTGAAATAGGAATTCTCTTCTACAATCAGAGAGCACAGTATTTTAACATGGAGATTTACTGCCAGGTTATTTGAAGACCTTGGAATTGTTTATATTTCTGTCGTGAAATGAAAGTGGTTCTGAAACTAGAACATCACCTTGAAAAGGTGAATAGACTTACTTGTTAATAACCATCTTCAAGAGCTGGTCAAAGTAGACAAGAAGGATGCATCAGAGCAGAAAAATCACCAAGGAAAGTTTTTTTGCCAGCTCTGAATTTTTACACGTAAAATCTCTTCAGGATAATAATAGCAATGTCTCCATTGCAAGCAGCCCACTACCCGCAGAAAAAGCAGAGGACAGAAAATGGAAGATGGGTTAATTCTGCTCTTCATCTTGCCATTGTTATTAGGAGAGCAAGGCAAAATACATCAGCCATTATTCTAATGTAACAAGTAAAGAAAATTATAGGGTACTTGAGTGCTCAGATATGCAACTTAATTGGGCTACTCATGTAGCATGAGAATTGTGTCTGTGGAAGTCAGAAATCATAGCATTACTCTGTCTCAGTTTCCCTATTTTTAAACTGAGGACATGATCTTTATTTATCCTCCTTAAAACTGTCACAATAATGACTTGACTAATAATAACAAAACTAAACAGCTAAAGGACTGTGAAAATAAGTTTTTGTTCTTGTTATTATGTTGTATAACACATTGTTCTCTTATCTTCCTTACTAATAAGTATCAAATGTAATTTGTATGATAAATGGATTATGGCCTTAATTCATGCTATTATAACTTTAGAAGCCATAACAGTGTTTACCTGCCTCATAAATATACATGGGTACCTAGATTTAAACTCTTTTTCTAATTAAAGTGAGACAGACAATAGTTTCCCTTCAACTTTCTGGTTGTATGTCAGCAGAGATCTTTCCTGGGGCTTACTCCTGGAGTCAAAATGCTCTTAACACTGACTTGGGAGCAGCATTAGCTCCCAAATTACTGCATCATCTCTGTTAAAACTTTAGACCTCCCTTTATGCTCAAGATTAAGCAGAATCTCCTTTCTACTGGGGCTAACAGTTCCTTTTTATTTAAAGGTAAATAAAACTCAAAACACAGTATCACAGGAAAAACAATGCAATGCAGATGTTTGTATGTTTATAGCCTCACATAAATTGATAGTTCTGTGCAAATTTTTAATTACTTCTGTTATTAAACCTCCTTATAGAAGCAATAAGGGTTTGTGATGAAACACTCCCACAATGTTTAGGATTTCATAGCAAAAATAACCTTTGGGAAACACCTGATATTTCTCATCTTGCCTTGAGTTTACTTCAAACGAAAAAGTCAGTGGGCAAAGCTTGGAAATCTCAGATGTCTACCAACCTTATCCTCAACTTCAGATAGCTATAAAAGTTTCTGGCTTTAGCTGACCATTTTCTGTGCAGAGAAAACAGAAGGAAAAAAAAACTGAAAAGTATAATAATAAAGTCGAATGACTTTTTCCCCTTTTATTTTTACCTTTGTCTGCTTTGTGGGAGCTGAAGGTTGCTGGTGGCTTTAAGCTTGCCTCCTGCCTGTGAAAGGTAAAAATTGCATTTGATAGCAGCTTGGCAAGTACCAAAGGGACTTGCCAAACCATGCTCTTGTGCTATGTTAGCTGAAATTTCTCTGCTGATTCAGAAAAGATCCTTACTTCACACTTTCCAGATCACTGCATTGTAATGAAGGGAGATCATAAGTGTGGCAACCAGAGTCAATAATCTTACTAACAAATTATTTAGAGAGAACCAGATGTTCACACTTATATGAAGGCTTTTGTTAGATATTTATTGCTGCATTAAGGAATATCACCCACATGACCCATAGACCATATTCCAAACAAACATTCATACAATTTGTTGTGTACATATCAGCCAGCAGAAGTCACAAGTCTCAGATCACTCATTTCATTAGATTAGCCTAAGACTTTCTATACATAAAGTAGAAAAACAGTGATATTAATTCGTTATAAATACATTAGGATTTCATTCTTACTGATTGATTTCAAAACTGTCAATCAAGACCAAAATGGTTGATTTTTATGCACATATTTGTAAAATACAAGTTCCTGTTTTGGTATCCAAGGTGATACTATTACCATTTAAATTGTATGTCTGTTGAAATGCAGCTAATAACAAATCAGTGGCTAATAACTGACCCGAGTCTTGAGAAAATTTGTTAAGAAGTGGTAGTCCTTCTTTCTTTGACCTAAAAGAATTATGTCAATGAGTGCTCTTACTTAAGCTTTGAGCTGAGAAAAAGCCATTAGAGCAGAGTGTACTTCAGTATACATTTGGTGGCTAAAAGTTCTTACGCATGATAGTTATGAGGATCTTCAGCACGGATCCCTGAAGATTTATCCCTGAAACTACTGAAACAATAGGAATTCTGTCATTATCATGTAGTAATTTGGGCTCTGCTCCAAATGAGAAAATTCCTTTCAGTGTGCATATTCTGCATCTATATTGAGTGTTATGGAATTTAGATGCTTGCTGAAGTTGCTATTGAAAAATATTACTGAGAGAAAAAGGAGACTAGTATTTCCAAGGTAAGATGAACAGAACAATAGTACAACAGTGCAGGAAAGTAAACTGCTGTGCCAGAGAGTGGCCCACAGGATGTTCTCCAAAATCAGTTTTAATTAATGTTCCAGTCCACAACCTTTCTACAAAAGCTGAGATCTGATAGAGATTGCTAATACCATAAGGCTACCCTTTATCATTTTAACTTTTATCTTTTTATCAAAAGAATACATCATAAATGAAATTAATAACATAAAAAACTTAAATAGTAGAAAGTATAATAGTGTAAAAAAGCAAGCCAGCAATGTGCAGTTACTTAATGAAGCCTCTAATTATAAATTTGGTGTTTATCAGTAATAGATCACTAAGAAAGAGAGGGTCATTCCAGAAATACTATCAGGAACAAATATTTTTCAGCCATGGGAAAGACAAGTATGTAACCGACATTTAACAGACAGTTTTCAACAGAGCAAGTGTATAACTACTGACTAGCTACCGGAAAGGCCTTGTCTTCAATAAAATACCTTTGCTTAGAAAATATGATTTAAAGTGGGAATAATACTAGAGAAGGGCTGATGATAAGGAGAACGAACCTTTGATGTGAGTGTGGAAAGGATTGGCACATTTAGTCTGACAAACTGGAGGCTAAGAAGGAAGAAAATTGTTGTAAGTAGAAGAGTACAAGTAAACTCTGAGTGAAATATACAAAAAAAAACCCAAACCCAAAACCAACAAAATATCTGAAATATAATTTAGTCTGGGCAGTGGAACAAATGCATCTAGTGTGGCCCAGTTTAAATTCTGATGGGAAGTTGGATTCTGCATTATTGAAACATTGTGGTTCTGCAAACACTCTCTAGTAGCAGTAGAATTAAAGAAACCCTAATTGCTCTCGCAGTGCTAGAGCTGGCACCTGTGAGGCATGGCACTTATTTTCTCTTGTGACTAGCAGGAAGCTGGGTGTGCTTCCAAGAATCTGGGTCTCAGTCATTTTCATCTCAATGTAGGAAAAAGTAGGTGTCATCAGCAGGTGACAGAATCAGTATATTATGTATTACTTGGGAGAGTTACAGCTATGTTTTTATAGAGATTGAGAAGAAATTTCTGTGAACATCAGAGAGGTTAATGCTGAAATTTCTTCTGTGTTTTCCTCATAGTATCAAACATAGATTATTTTCATAATATTTGGCAAGCTGGTGATACTGCCCTGCTCCAGTGTGTTCAGAAGTCCTCCAAAGTTAAACATCTGCTATCATAGGTGGTGGCATACTGATTTCCCAAATCCCAGAGATTCAAGACAGCAGATGGAGACTACATGGAGGCACATTACTTATCATGGCCCTTTTACACCTAACAAGATTCATAACTGCACTGAAAATATTGCTGAATTTTAAAATCAATGTTTTCAAAATTACTTAAGCTGTCCAATACTGAACTTAGCCTACATCTGAAGAGCTACTTCTATAAATAAAACTGTGAAGTACTATTTAATTCCTTTATTCCTTTACTTCAGTGTTTTGTGGTTGGGGTTGGGTTGGATTTTGTTTTTTTCCCATCTATGACATAATTAAAAGCACACATTTGCAGAAATAAGTATGACTGAATGGTTCTAAATAAAACCAGAAAAAATATGACTTAAAGATCAGTCTAATTGTTTTAATCAAGACTCTCAATCTCAAAGTGGCTTCCTCCAGCAAGATGTGTAATAAAAGAGAACACACGATACTGAAAGATGGACACATGCCTATTGGCCAAATATGGCAAGCTGATCGTGGCATGGCCAGACTCACATATCTGGAAATTTAAGTAGTCTCAACAAAGGGAAAATAGACCATTAAGGTTTCAGTGACTTATCGTTAGTCACTGAAATGTAGTTCTACTACATTAATGTAGTTCTTTTTTATATCTTTTTTGCTAGTAAATTTACTTCTCAATGACAGTTTTTTTCCTGAGACATAAAAGTCAATGTAAAAAAAATAAAAATCCCATTTTAAATTTTTGAAAGTCCACTCTAACTGCCTTTTGAGTTTTCTTGACTAGCACAGAAAATATGGAACAGCTATTAAACTGCTGTTCCCCTAATAAACATTAATTATAAGACAGCAGGTGATTAATCACTGATAATGAGTTATAGATGACTTTTAATGGTCAGTTAATAGTGTCATGGGCCTTTAATACTGAAAATAATTAAAATTAATAACAGATTGTATGGTGAATATGCATGATAAAAATGTGGTTGCAGTTCAAAAAGCAGGCACCCAGATACAAAAGAAATATCTTTCCCTGTGACCATGGTCCTTCAGCTCAGTGCTTGGGGCACTTGCAAGGGGGCAAACCCTGAATTATTGTCCCAGTTTTAAGGACCATTTGAAACAGGGCTCGGATTTGTGTTACAACTTATGACTGTTTTTAACTGTGAAGGTGAAGTCCTAACCAGCATACCACAGTTATTTTTCCTTCTTGTTCTTTCTGGCACAATGAACCTTTAACTATAGCATGGACAGTGAATTCTTAATGGAAAAGAAATCCTTTCCATCCACCTTTCCATTTCTGGAACAATCTGTAGATGTTTACTAAGGCATTCTTTTGAAAGCAGAGATGTGACTTGAAATCTCTCCCTGGCTGCAAAGAAAATGTAATGCTGTTCTTTCCTTCCTAGATGGCAGCAAGTGTGATACTGCCCTATAAAGTCTGTCTTTTGGGGAGGAAGAGCAGTTTGTTAACAGAAACAGAATTATGGACCTGAAAGGAGTTTCAAAGCCATTGACACTTCACACTTTTAACATTGTTCAGAATGAAAGAATTTGTCTGAGCATCGAATCCTTTTGGGTCAACATCCCAGCATTCAGCATTCAGCTGGCTGAGCCCTGGAAGCCAAACTGCCCACATACTCTGTAGTAGAAGATTCTGGTAAATTCTGTCTGACCTGACAGACACTCAGCGCAGATCAGCAAGGTTTGCATCTGTAGGGCTAGAAATTTCTCCTGAAATCAGCCTAAGCTTTGTCTTTAAACAGGTTTCATCTATACTGACTGGTTCTTTCAATATATATATCCCAAACCATGTTTGGCACTGTTGGGAAAGTGCTAATTTGCCAACCCAAAACCATATCAGGGTGTGTGCTAATACATAAATAGTACGGGTAATTGTAGGATGGTGCTTGAGCTCGTGACCTGTCACTTTCTACTTTGCTATTACAGATATTTAATTATCTAATTTATGCCATTATAGAGTGTGGGAAGAGGACCTACACATTCGATCTTACCATGCTGGTGTTAAAACATTTTTTTTTTCCAAGGAACTGCTTTACCATTAGCTGCAAAATTAATAAAGATTTTTAATGTTAAGGCCATATAGAAAAGCAATTTTCTGAAGGTAAGAAAATTCAGGAAAATTTAGGGAATAAAGTTCAATAAATTTTGGTTTTAGTGTAGCATTTAAAAGTCACTGAAAAGTGTAGTGTTTTATATGTCAAAAACAAAAAACCAGTTCATCAAGTTGGGGCAGATGTGAGTTCAGCCTCTAAATGGTCCTTATTTTGCAATAATTTTCCTACTTGATGCTGTTCCCTTCTATTTCCTTAGCCCATGTCAACATGCCATGATTTCATGCATGTATTAAATCCTGATTAGTCAAAGATTTACACAGGTGAGCAGCTTTAAAAACGCCATCAGCCAAATTAAGTGAATTTGACTTCCCATGTGAGTAGACACATGCATTTGCAAGCTTTTCTGAGAGTTCGCATGAGATTGCAAGGTCTTTGCAGGTCATATTGTAATAGCAAAACTTTGATGTTTATTCTAATTTTTCACCAACACTATTCCATTCATATCAATGGTGGAGCTACTGCTTTGCAGTTATGTAAACAAAAAGGGCGTGGTTTTCAACATTTTTCTGGGTGTTGTACAAGCAGAAAACATAATAGGTTTTTAACAGAAAACTCAGTCATCTAGTCTAATAAAAAAATCACACAGAAACCACAGAATTAATATTGTTGATTTTAACCACTTCATTTGCTCTTTGGATTAGCAAAAGATTCTTAGTAAAAATGCAACTTGAAAATATAGAAAGTAGGTGAGGAGGAGAATGAGGAAAAGAAAATTGGAGCAGAGATACAGGGAGAAAGGAGCTGGAATGAATAAGAAAAATATGAGGAAAATCAAGAAACTGAAGAGGAGACTGGGATAAGAAAGGGAAGAACAGAAACATGGGAAAGAGAAAAAAGATGAAATCTATAATAATCACCTTTCAAGTTAGCTTGATTTGGATTTTTGTGCTTTGTTGTTTGGGGCTGTTTATTGCTTGTCTTTTTTTCTTTTTTAATCATTTATATGTCCCTAGAATAAAACAAAACATAAAAGGCAAATCTGAAATATAAAAAAAAAAATTTACTATCACCTTTGAACTTACTTACAGTGTTGACAATTACAGCTGATGTCCTTAAAGTCAAATAATGAAATAATAATGTTGCATTTCAATATACCTTAAAAATAACCTTAGGGTAATACACTACCAATAACACAAGGAGGGATTTTTAAAAAATCACAATCGTAAATAAATGATAGAAAATCAATCATGATATTTCCTTGGCAAAGCACTATTTTAAAGGCTATTGGCAATATAAGAACAACAACAGCTACTACTACTACTATTATTATTATAATGTTAATAATAATAATCTTTGTAATTAAAGATGATTCATTACAAGGGCATCTACATGATTTAAACTTTCAGAAAGATTTTAATGTTTCGAATGAGAGCTCATATGATCTTTCTGCCAGATTTCAGATAAGATATAAAACCAAGCTTCTGACTGCTTGTAGTCATTAAAGAGCAGAAGATGCTTTTTGGAAGAGTTGCTCTGTAGAGCACCCACTGTGCTGGCCAAATTCCAATGTGGAAAATTAAATTCTGCCTACTGACAATTGCCTCTTCTATTTCAAAAAACAAGTCCCATTTTTTACTTACTGGCCTAGATATTAGACATGTGTCTAATCTGGTGTGTGGTACTAAATCCATTACATACTTATCTAATTTTCCGAATTGTCACCTTGACCCATTTATTAAGTCTATTATAGGAGTATGCCATTTTTAATCATGGGGTGGCAATTTAACTTCTGTATAAAATACAAGAATGTATTACACTTATCATCCAGATCAGAATTTCAGAAGCTAGTAAGTGACACACTAGGTTTCTTGTATTAATGATACCTCTGTATCAGTACACTTTTATATGCTGTGAAACACATTTAAGCACATACATATGATGCTCTTCCTTTAAACAGTTGAGTACTTGCACATATACTTTTGCACCTGCAAATCCCCATCAGCTTTGAGCTGCAGATATACAAATTGCATTTATTATTTATAAAGAGGAAGGATGAGAATTTCAAAAGCTCAAATTACTTAATTGATCTTCTGCCAACACTGAAGCTGGAACAGATTTAGAATGAAGTTGAACCCTTCCTCAAATACTTCAATTTCAAAGTCAAGTGATTAGAACTTCTTTAAGTCTTTTAAAGACAATCATATTGAAACAGAACCTAAGTCTTTTCAAGTAATTTAGTGAATGTCAGTGGTAATATAATGCATATGTGCAAGGCAATATTGTAATGTACAGCTCCAGCAATCCCAAAGCCCAAGAAGCAGTAGCTACGATGGTCCATGAAAGCACCCTGAGATCCTGCAGAAGGAATATCAAAGTACAGCTAGATCATTGCCATTATTTTAGTCAATAGGGCTCCAATTAGGACAGGACTGTTTTTACCTTGTTTTGCCTTGTAATTGCATATAACATACTTGATAAGATTAATTGCTGTGATAACTTCTGCATTTTTGCTTAGCTTAAGTGGTGCATGGTTTTAGATAAGCAGATAATTTAAAATCTCATAATTAAACTCGTGTCAGCACTTCTTCAAAGATTGAAATAAGTCAGATTCTGTTTCATATAATTTTTGAAATGGAAAGAGACATAATGCTTTAAACACATTAAATATGTCAAGTCCAAGCCTTGAGAACTGCTGACATAAATTTAAACAGGAATGTTCAATAATTCTTAAGAAAAAAAAAAGTTTACACGGCATATCTATATATATGTGCAAGTACATCTTATATTTCTTATTAATGATCAAGTGAAATTTACTCTGTATGCCAGTGAAGCTAAAGGCAAACCCCACTCTGCCTTATGTATTCCACAAAATCTATTACTAGATGGACATTTAATAGCTGTACAAGTGTATCTTAATGAACCTTAGGATGGTATAGCTTTTCTTGTAATTGCTGACAACTATGTAACTTTACATTTAAGATCATGAATGCTTATCAGAGATACCATTGACTTGTACTTGCTCTGTTTATTGATTGCTTAATTAGTTTCCAAGATAGCTAATCAGGGACAGATGCAAGTGTTCAAGCATCTCTTTCTGTGTTTTACTCTGAGCACAGAATGGTGGAACAGCTGTGTGATTTGAAGAAAGAAATTAACACCACTGAACTGAACCAGTTTGAATTGTGGTATAGGGTACAATGTTGATGTAGCAATATAATCTATAATGAGACATTAATTTTTGAGAACCTAGTATTCTGGCTCATTCTTCAAAAAGTAACTGAAAAGAAGTCTTGGCTTTCCAAATGCTAATGCAAAGGTATTTTTTCTTCTTCATTCTACACTATTGTTTGCTAAATGTAGCCAGTCAGAATAAGAGTTTTGCTCACAATAACAACCTCTAGGGATTTCTCTGTCACAGAAATAAAATCAAATAAATGTCAACATTCTTAGTAGGGAACATTATACATCACTAGTGAAGCTGGGTAAAAAGTGGACTGGGGATGGCGGTATCTGTCTCAGAAATTTTAAAAAAAATCAATGCAAGCTAACACAAACTTTTCTTTGATGAAAGCAAAATTCTGTGGATGAAATTGGCTCTTTTAAAATGGTAGACTGTTTATCGAATATAATTACAGAAAATATTGAGACGATAAGCAGTTTCAAACTAAAATATCTGAATGTTTTTGGATTAGACACTTGAATTATGTTTAAAGATTTTTCTTGGAGGCTGTATTCCTTAATAAATAGTTCTGCATAACATTCACATTATTTGGGCTTATTGAATCTGCTTTAAAAAACAAAGTGCTTGGTGTAAAAGGCAGCACACAGCTCTACCCATAATAATATTAATACTAAGTATAAGAATAATCCATCTGTCTAAGCATCTAAGGACATTCCATATTTATAATTAGGGATTACTATATATTTCCCACACTGTTAAAAATCTAAAAAAACATGCTTTTCCAGTTTTATCCTCATAAAAGAGATGTACCATAAACCCATTCAGAAAAAATTTTTCTCATTTTTTTAGTAAAGTATTTGATGTTAATATAGGAAAGACCCTCCAGTGCTGCACAACTGTTTACAAAGAAATCATGTTTTCCAGTGACCTCTGATAATTTTACCAAGGGTTGAGTGTATTTTTTACAATTCCTTTTTCAACAGATGATCAGGAAAGCACTGAACATCAGCAGAGATATGTCAGTTTAACATGTTTTCTATCACTTTTCCCAATATAGACTGAAGTGTCCAATATTCAGAAGTATGTCTTTATTATTTAAGAAACTGCTTTGCCATGATACCAACAGCTGTTTAGTAAGAGGCCGGAGCAATAGTGTTCAAGGCTCCTATTATATCTGTAGGCAGGAGAGATGTGAAGATTTGCTTAGCAATCAATCTCACATGTAAACTCAAAGGACACTGAACCAAGACAGAACTTTAATAGAGGTCAGCGGAGAAAAAAAAGTGAAGTGAAATGAAAAAAAAAAAAGGGAAAATTAAAGTAAAGTAAAAATAATCTGTCACTAATGAGATTCTGAAATCAGGAGCATCTTAACTGTTGTCAGAAAATCTGTACATTCTCTACAGATATATCAGCCGATGATTAACGTACACAGATACATGAAAATTATTTTTTTCAAAATGAAGCATGTATTCGTCATCTATGCATTATTTAGTAATAGTGCATTATTCTTTAAATATTGATTCCTGTATCAATCACCATTTTAAAAAAAAGAAAAAAATTTGCGAGAGGGCATGTCTGAACCTAGTGCTTGAAAAAGGCTCTACCTGCTAGTTATCACTCAATAATACCTTGCCTAAAGTTCTGAAATCAGTCATAATATCAATATAATAACTGATTTTGAAACTTCTTAACTTGGGTAGCAACGATTTTGTCTGTGTTTGCATTTAGGACATAGGATGGGTAACTTCTATACATGGACAATTTCATAATTTTACATATCTAGGCATTATTTTATTATTTGAAATCAGATTTCAGATGAAAATTTTATTAGACTGAATTCAGCAGCTGCTAAAATAAAAGTGCTTGGCAATTTCCATTTACCTACAGAAACACAAGTAAAGTTAGGATGCTTCCAGTGAGTACCTCTACTGGTTTTATTTTTATCTATTTCTACTTCAGTGTTAGCAGAAATAATAATTCCATAAATATTGTGACCTTACATTCAAATATGCATAAGTGATTGTAGGACACAGAAAAAAAAAAAGGCTCAGAAAATATTACCACTGCACTTTTTATTAGCTATTTCTTTTTTATGTCAAAAGAATCACGATTCTGATTAGTAGAACTAGAGAAAGAATGTCTTATAATAGTATCTATGGAGAAATTGAAAATTAAGCATCACCAGAAGAAACCCAAAATATGTCTTGTGGTTTGTTTTGGTTTTCTTTTTCAGAAAGCATACAATATGCTGCTAAGGCATTGTATTAGTAGAACACAGAGAACACAAAATTGTGATGTCATTGTGGTATGACAAAGAAAAAGAGTAACTGTGGAAATTTAAGAATAACTAGTAGCAGGATCAGAAAATTGGGGGAGTGAAAGATTTACTTGCTAGTATTTGTGTGACTCGCATAGCCAGGTCTTGTAGTGGTTTAGGGATGTATAATACAATAGTGCAGTATCATTATAATTCTCTTGCAAACCCTAACTGTAGTCCAAAGGAGTAAAAATGACTTGTGACACTCATTTGTTCTTCTGAGTACACAGTGCATCCAAATCATCTTTTCCTGTCAGCACAAAGAAATTTCACAACACAGTAAGAGATTACATATTAGCATTAGGCTCTCCAGTAGCCATTGAATCTAAAGGAGGAATTTAATAAATCTATTTGTAGTCAACACTAGGTCCCAGCTCTTAATAAAACAAACTTAGAGACAAGGGGAATTTAGAAAAATTCAAAATAAAAACTGGGATGCGCATGAACATTCGATCATATTATTGCTATGGCTCAAAAGCTATTTTCTAGAAAGACACTGAGCCAGCACATTGATTTTCAAAAATTACCTGCTATACATCTCTTTTCTTGATGCAATGAGATCACACACTAAGTGATGTTCTGAAAAGTTGAAAAACAGAATGGTTGTCTAAATACTAGTCTAAGATCTTCAGTGTTATCTAAAGGAAGATGTTATCAGTTCCCTTAACTTAGTTGAAGCTCTTCAAAACATCCAGCTTAAAATGAACAAATAAATGAGTTACTTGATAAAGTTCCAACATTTAATTATAGCAATTGTAGCCAGACCTAAATCATCTTAAACTGGTAATCAGTCTTTTTTTTTTCCAACCTTAAACCAGCTACATTCCTAGGACATGTGTAAAGAAGGTTGAGAAGGCAGTGACTTTCTGCACTCCTAGGGCCATGCAGGAATCGCACAGAGGTGACAATAGCAGGAGTGCTTCAGCAAATAGTAGGAACAGCCAAGAACAATCAGTTCCTGGAGTCTCCAGCAACATAGTCAGTAGCAGGGTAACATTGCCTCCCTCCCTTTGCCAAGATCATTTAAAAAATGATGTTCCATATCCTTGCAAATGTCAGAATTAGTTGATTGCCAACACTGTAAGCCTACACTTTACAAAAGGTCTTCTACCATTGCGTAGTTTAATTTCAAATGTACCCCAGGATTCCTGTTCCTGAAAGTGGATGAATGCACAGATAGCTCTGCAAGGGTGAATTCATGTATGTCTGGTTTTAATTGCAAAAATGGATTTACTGCTGAATGGCTTTTCTCAGTATGATAGTTACTATTAACTCCATAGCCTCTGGAAAAGCAGGGTATCTTATTTAAGGTAAAAATAACCCACTAAAAGCAGATGACTTCAAAATTTATTAGACGTGATAAATTAAAATTCTACAGTCTATGCCTGAACAACTTAATAATGCCCTTCTAACTCCTCAAACTACTGAATTTTAAGTATTCAAATAAATTTCTTTACTCAATGGGATTTTTATAAAGCCACAAGACAAACATCTGTTTGCGATTTGGACTTGTTTTCAAAGATTTAATACCGAGGAAGAGTAAAATGAAAGAGAAAGAAAGACCAGAGGATTATAACAGCACCATCATAATGTGGTTTCTTTAAAAATATCAAACATTCTTATTCTTTTTACTTTTCTACAGTGGTGCACATACTTAGAAATCTACTTTGGTTCTGATGAAATAGAAATTCTTCTTATGCCAAATCCACCTTTTCTGACAGAATGTAAAAATCCCATTTTTATTACTGGAGTCCAATTGGTTTTCCTTTTATGCATACACATCACAGGTGCATTTACCTAGTTAAGAAAGAAATCCCATGAAAAAAAAACACCGCACAACTTTACTGAGAACTGTCCCCTGTTGTTCTAGTATTGAACTGTCCATCTTGTCATGTCTGGAACCATAAATGTTTTCAGAGTCATGTATGTAACTGTTTAAGCTTCAGTAATGGCATAATATATGTGTTCAGAAAGAGAAAAGTAACAACCTGTTCCTATAGTCAAACTATAGGATCAGATTCCTTAATGATCCATATACTTAATGCAATTTCATAAGTTGCTGGGTAGGTCAGAGAAGAACACCGAAGCATAAAAATCAAATGAAAAAATCTCATTCCCCTCTCCAGTCTCCTCAACAAGAATTGCTGGGACAGCAGAATTAGCTCTTGGTGTACCTGTGGTCCTGAGGCTGGAGTTGTCTTCCAACTTCAGGACTGCTCAACAGCTGCTGCTTAACAACACATTGTTAATGCTGCTTAAGCAGTGTTAACTTTAGCCCAGTCACCATGCACTGAGTTGTGCTAAATATGATGCTGCAGAGAAAAACTGATTTTTTGGCTGTTAAAACCCTGTCCTCCATTATGCTGAGAAAGCTCAGTTGAATACCCATGGAGACACTTCTAAGTTCTATTACGAGGGAACAGCATGGAGCTTGCAGTTGCATCAAAGATACTGTGTCAGATCAGTGCTACATAACAAATTATCACAGTCTTAAATGGTGAAGAAAGAACAGCGTGAATATGGGAGGCTGATATAATTAGTGTTTCCACTTTAATAATTATCATTTTGAGAGTTTTAGTTTCACAGTATGTAAGTAGCTTAAAGAAATATTTCTGTTGGGTACTCTATTCTTAGTATTGACTATAGACAATCATTCGCTGTTTCAAGTTCCAATACTGATGATACTCAAAACTTTAAATATGCTGAACTAATTCATATTTTTGATCTTTTTTACTTGTCAGTAAACTACTTTTCTGTGTATTATACTCGCTGATTTTTAAAAAGCTTGTTGGTTCCTGTGGAGTCAAATGAACATCCAAGCTTCTTGACGGCATGTTTTGGGGTTGTTTTTTGGTTTTTGTTTGTTGGTTGTGTTGTGGTTGTTTTTTTTTTCCTTAAAGCAACAGCATAGGAACAAGCAATTTAAAGTTCCAGAAAGTTCCTTCCTTCTCTTTGCTTATGGAAAAAATTACCTGTCATGCTCCCAGCAGTTTTGCCTGGGCTCCTTTTAAAAGAATTTTACCATTCATACTACCTGCATGGCATGCTGCATCCCTCATTCATGCCACTCTTCTCAGTGGTGCCCACAAACAGGACAAGATAAATCAGCACAAATTGAGAAAGTTGATATTCCATCTGAACACAAGAAAAAAAGTTTTCTACTGTGAAGGCTGTCAAACACTGGCAAAGGTTGACTGGAGAAACTGTATTCTCTGTCCTTGCGGATATTCAAAAGCCGTCTGGACATGGACCTGGGCAAATGGTCTAGCTGACCCTGCTTGAGCAGAGAGTATGTACTAGGTAATCTCAAGAGGTTCCTTCTACCTCAGCAGTTCTGTAGAGAATAATATTCTTTAGAGTATTATGAAGAATTCTAACTCGAGTATTATGAAGAATTCTAACTCTAGCTGTGAGCTGTGTAGCTTCTAGTATATGAAGTATTTCAATGAGTACTTGCATGGAACTGCTGCACTAAAACAACCATGCAGAAGCTATTTCAACTTACTTCCATTGTAGTCACATCTGAAAACTTGCTTGCTTGTGAAGCCGCATCCCTCTGTGGACTTTGCAAGCAGCTGAGATACGTAGCTGTATTTTTGTTGAAAGTTCATTGATATGAGTGCAAGGTGATGACAAACAATATGAATCTGAGGTTTGCAGTTTTTAAAAGGCACCCACAATGCATGTCTGTGTCGGCTAGCAGCAGAAGACCAGTTAGTCCATGAGGGAAGATAAACCAGGAGTTGTGAGCAGGTTTGACACAGGTAAGGCAGTAGCCACATCAGGACAGGGTGGTGTGAGAGACAAGGTCCATCTCCAGTCCTAGCTAAGGTGAAGTATCAAGTCCAAGGTGAGCCCTAGGATCCCTTTAGGAATGGCAGGAGGCATGGCAGGAAACAAGGCAACCCACAAACAAGACAACAGGAGACAGGCCTGGGCTCAGGAATACCTACAATTTATCTCAAGGCAGGTCTGCAGGTCCATGCATGAAGCTCATCTTCATCAAAACTCCTGTGCCCACAGGCAGAGGGGTGGATGTTAGCAGTATGTGCTACTTTTATGAACTGTTCATATGTATCAATGATATGAAACAATTTTCATTAAACCATATTGGTACTTGTGTTTTCTTCTTATGGTCAGAAGTATTTATCAATCATTAATACAGTGTATTTATCCTTTTTCTTAGTTTTGTTTCCTCCTTTAAAGATATACAGAATCTAGTGATTTTCGTTTTTCCTCTAGCTAGCTGGTAGTTCTATTGCATATATGTCATTTTAAAGAAAATTCCATATATTTCAAAATATTTTGTTTGGGTTTATTTGTATTCAAATTTTTATTTTCAAGCACAGAAGAGGGGAGGTATAAAGGAACTGCTAAATATTTGCTTGTCTATTTAAAACATCTTTTTTGAGCTTCTCAGAAAGGAAAGCTAGGATATTCATGAAGCCAAACAAAAATCAGGTAATCAAACACACCATGATTTTCTATATACCCATCAAGAGTCTACTAGGAGTGTAAGTCTAAATTCTGTTCAGTAAAAGCAAGTCAAGTCCTTTCTGTAACTTTAGTAGACATAGGTCATGTCCTGGTGCAGCACAATCTAAGCAAATTGAAAAAGTCTGTTGGCAAAGAGACATTTTGATATACAGGGTCCAATTAACCCTTAGATGAGAACTAAAAATTAATTTGTGGGTTGCAGCCTCTTCAGTTTGATTTTATATTAGATGTAAATAATTTTATTTTTTTTTTTGCACTGAACCAGCTTTTCAAGGGCTCTTCTTGTAGTTGTCATGCAATTTTAATACACAATGAACATTCATTACAGCAACATTAATCTGGCAGACATTACACTTCAAATAATTGCTGCCTGACTTAATTCCTGGTTTGTCCTTTTGTGAGCATTAATTACATATGTCAACAACAATCAGTTTAGAGTAAGATAATTGCAGGTATGGAAAAATGTTACACGTAACAAGTATGTACTTGAAAGATAATGCCTTCATAGTATTAGGATTTTATTCATTTCAAGTGCTTCAAGAATTTGTTGGAGGCCCCTTAGCTTAGCTACATGAAGAAAATGGACAGTCCATTGTAATTTATGTGTATATGTTTATCACACTAGCTAACAGATTTGGGATTATTTTTTCATAGCAAACAAGACATACAGATGTTTGTTGGTGATTTGGAACCAACTTAGAGATATTTGTAGATATTTATTTTACTCCAGTATGTTAAAAGAACTGCTCACTAATATGCCTTTTTGCCAGACTTCCTCAATTGCTATAATTTTGGTAGAAATTTCTAGTGACAGTGCCATTCCTGATGTATTTCATCATATAGATGCTCAGCACACTGTTAGCTGTGGATCCTGTGTAATTTTCAGGGTCTAAAGCATGCCCCAGATCCAAATTTGGCATGACTTATTTTTTTTTTTAGATCCTTCTTATTTTCATTACTTACAAAGTCAGATCAAGCGTGTCTTCATCATCCATGACAGACTTACATAAATATTGTTAACAAATGAAGTGAAAATGAACCAACAGCATCTCAAGTTATTTTGATGAAGCATTTCATTATTTTTACAGGCACAAAGCCTTTTCTAATATTTTATACCTTTGTAAGTTAGAAATATTCTTGTGCTATTCCTAGTGGATATAATAGAGAAGAACTGATCAGTATTTTGATGTCATTATAGAATTTTGCATGCTGGAGGACTGATATCATGTCACTGCTTCATCTCCTTCACAGTGGACATTTCCAGTTTCTTCACTTTTTCTACACAGGTCATGTTTTATAAACTTCTGGTAATTTCACATACCTGTGGTTAGTATTAACCTCCTAGATCCCTCCAATTTGTCTTCTGGCATACTGGGACCCACTGTCTCTCTGAAACTTCACCAGCATCTAACAGAAAGATATAGCACCTCTCTAACTTATAAAATATTCCTTTGTAAACCTGTCAGAGTGATATTGATCTCTCTTGAAACAATAGCATGTTGTTTGACCAGTATGGAGTTGGTGGGCCAGTATAACTTCTAAGTCATTTTATGCTGCATTGCTGCATACACTTTTCTCCAACTATTTTATTATCTGCTGCACAGAGCTGATCTTTTTTTTTTGTTCAGCTCAAGCGCTTGCACTGCATAGTAGATCTCAAGAATGTAGAGCATCAGTAGTTACAGGCCTAACACACTGTCCTTGAAATAGAGGAAAACAGGTAACTTTTAACTGACAATTAAAAAAAAAATAAATCTGCAAGTCAGACTTTGCTTCAGACTACGGTAACTGTCTTGAATCATAGTTACAATCTTCTAATAAAGTAAATTATGACTTTTTTAAATATATGTGATAATATTTATGAGAATGCATAAAGTATTTTTTTCTTGCATACTCTGAATTCAGGCTAAAACTCCAGGAAAAAACATAGGAAAAAATTGCTTTTGAACCATAGCATATTCAAAATCACAAAAGGTGAGATTATGAAACTCATGAGAGAACTCTTTCAGCATCTGGGAGAACACATTATATGTCACCAGTGGAAGCTTTATTTTCTATTACCTAGATTTTCCAGAGATTTTTTTCTTCCTAGACTGTTTTACTCTAATAGTAACTACATAAAGAGGATCATAAATTACTTATTTTTCTTTCTCTGCCCCCACCCTATCAGTGGTTATTTGGGGCAACTGGAAAAGGCTGTTTGAACAGTTTCTTGCATGATATATTCAGTAATATATATTCAGATATATATATTCAGTAACTTTTACTGAAATGTATCAAGCTGACTGAATGAACTGAATTACAGAATATTGATTAAGCTACAAATGGGTAGCAACATTCTTGTATAAGCTGCTTAAAGCATATAAATATATAGAAGTTCATTGTTGAGACCTTATCAGATTCAAAGTTATGAAGGGATTTTTTTAAAAAAGAGATTTACTTTTTATCTACTCATGTAATCTACTGATGCAGTTCACATTAATAAAACATCTAGCACTTTCAGAAAAGGTTGATAATTAGTTGTCAGCACTTAACTACTAATGACAGCTGTAGAGGATATATTTTTAACTTATATTTTATTCAGGTACTAATGATTAAAGTTAGAAGCATAATTAGCTTACCAGGACATGATGATTCATGCTGTTATTGATTTTGTTGCAGCCAACTTTATGCTTCCATGCCAAAATTGTCATATTGATTATTTGTGGCTACTGGTATGCAACCCCTACATCAGATTTCTGTCTAGACAGTAACAATTTTTATAAAATGTTTAGCAAGAGTCTCCATGACCCAGGAATTTTTGTAAAGCTTAGCTTTTCTTGCTTATTTCATTTTGAAGACTGTCAGCACTGAAAATGCAGTGCAATTTTCTGATTTGGAGGTCCTGATTCTGCCTGAGACTATATTCTTACAAGTGCTATTTTAAATATGCAGAGTATATTATGGAAATGCAGAATTTTAGTATCTTGTGTTTATTAATCATAAAGACAGTGCAGGATACCTCAGTGTGTGAAGTACATTTCACATCAGCAGAAACTTATATGGAACAAAAACACTTAAGCCAGACATCTTGAATATAAAGAATACATTTTTTTCTAGTTTATTTATTCCATTAGTTAGCTCTGAAGAATTAAGGGTTAGATGGTTTTTGCTTTTAGTTAAAAATTGCTTATCTGTGTAGTTGAATATACAGGAGACCCACCACAGTCATCCGTTCTGGAAATGGGAGCTCAGGAGAGTAATCGCACACTCCTCTCCAGGCTTCTGGGACCACTTAATTCAAGTGTGATGCAGAGCTCAGGCTAGAATCGTGGAGAAAAGGAGAAAGAGAATGGTATACAGTGAGATCTGAGGCAGCTGGCTTGGCTTCTAAAGTAGTGGAATATCAAGATCATGGATTTTTTTTTCCATGAATCTTCATTGTTTGATATCATTGCCAGAACTGTCTATGTGCTGATATTTGGAATAGTTGCAACAGAAAAAATTATTATGTTGGGGTCTAGTTTACATAGGCTGTTAGACCCATATTTGTACTGAGTTCATATCCTTGAATTTCAGAGGAAGAAAACCCAAGTACAATGCAGGAAAGGAAACCCAACATGCTGACAGGAGCATACGGTACGCTCACATCCCACCCAGTGAAAACCAAGCAATCGAGATATAATGTGGCTTGTGAATGACACCTGCCTTGACTCTTAGACATAGATGTTGGTGGAACTGGTAAATGGAGCAAGGTTTCACCACAGCTAGGAAATAAATTATGTAATGTTTAGAATATGAGAGATTTTCTTCAATTACTTGAGGAATAATAATAAAAAAAATTAGACAAGGGCCTTTATCAGAAGCAGAGAAAGAAATGTTTAAAGATTTTTTTTGTTTATTCAAAGTAAGCTATGTCCAGCTAAGGCATGTTACAAGAATGAAAGTAGTAATAGGTAATGCTACATGTAGCATTACAAAGGAAAAGGTCTTGCAATCTCATACCATCTAGGTATATGTATGATACTGCTAAAACAGTGTTTGTAAGCATTTGTTAAAGCTGAATCAATACTCATCAGTGTGCTCAGTATTTATGAGTATCTCTCTGAATGTGATTTGCATTGCATATGCTTCTTGAGGTCTGTTTGAATTAGTAACCTTATGTGCATGCAAACACGTGCATTAGAGAGAACAAGCATATTTGCTATCCATTGTTCATCGTTTGTCATTCTTTTTAAACAGTTTTAATCATCTGATAAAGGCACAAACAGTGCTATGTGCCTAAGGAGACCAATCTCACGTTAATGACCAACAAAAAGCAGCCCTGAACAGCATTGAAAGACCTCATAGATTGAAATATTTTTCCATTTCTTTATGTATAATTAAATGAGCTTTACAATTTAGACTGTAGTCTTTCTAGGTCAAAAATTTTTTCTCACATTGCAAGTATATAGATACTGTTAATACTAAATTAATAATAGTAATCAGAGTACAAAGAGGGACAAAATCAATTGCAAAGCTGTAGTGAAACATCTTTTTGCAACGTAGTCTTTAGTTACAGAAAGATGAGTTCTAATGGTGAAACATGAATACTGAAGCACAGGATGGATCTGAAGTCACAAATTGTATTGGTGGCATATTTATAGATACATCACCAGCTTTACACTTCAATTAAACCTAAAATAAAGAGAAAATGCTAAACATTTGAAATCTAGTTTATATAGCCAGTGGAAACATTTTCGAACAAAACAATTTAATTGTTTTATTTCAAGAGATCCCTAACAAATTAACTTGCAACAAACCGGACACTTGCTGAGCTGATACTTGGTTTAGTTGCTACAGTCTACATTAGAGTATTTAATAAAATATTCTACACACGGGACTGAACTTCCCACCAGAACTGGTTTAAAATAGAGTGATGGTGGGGAGTCCCCATTTATGTGTGTTTTGGTTTATGAAATCAAAATAAACTATAACCTTTCTGCTAGGAGTCAGTAACAGAAAGGGCTATGCTGAGAATAGCTAGAGGATACCCTATAAATTTAATCAATAAATGTGCTTCAAACTTCACTTGGAAGCCTGGAAAAACTAAATATCTCTACTGGGCACTCATGAAAGCTAATGGTTTCTCTTTCTGTGAGCTCTCAGTCTGGAACAACAACCTTATTGACAGAAAAGAAAAGAAAATGGATTTGGGAAATAATAGCTAAGGATACTGACAAATAAAGGAGATTTATTAACTGCCTTGTAGTTTCCTGGGCAGTTGGGTTTTCCTCAGTATTACTATCTATCTGACAGGGCAAAATAATAAAATACTTTTCATGTGAACTGGCTAAAAAAAAAAACACCAAAAAACAAACAAAAAAAAGTTTTGATTTAGAATATTTTTTTTAATCCAGTCTCAGTTTAAATGAAACTTCCTAAAGCAGGTTACTTGAAAATGTTGAAATATACATTTCCAAAACCAGAGGATTTTACTTCATCCTTTAGGGGTGCAGTGACAGTGACATCTAAGCTGTACTGCTGTGGTATAGATGAGTCTAGATACATAGTGGGTTTGAGGACTCTTAGCAGATGGTGTCAGATGGGCAACTACAGACCAACAAGATTACAGACATCTCTTCAGGCTGAAAAAATCAAGGTCCTTCAGCCTCTTAAATCTCCCTAAACTATCCCTGTAGCTCTCCACTAGGCTCATTCCAACTTGACTGCTCCCAGGTTAAACACAGTACTCCATATACAGCTTCACAAGCACAGAATAAAGGGGAATACTCACCTTTCTTTATCTCCCCCAAACATTAACATAAAGCATTAATGTAAAGGGCCTTATCTGAGCTGGTATAACTTTGTCACAGCTTGGCTTCTGGTGTGCAATTTAAGTAGTTCCCAGACTTCTAGAGGTCTTCAAAATACAATGAAAACACTCCTCACCTATTCATTAAATACTTTAAGAAAACACCCCTGTTAGTGTTTGCCTTCAGAATGCTTCAAGCTCTGTCTTCCTCTGTGATCTGTTGAAGATTAAGAAGCCAACTTCTCCCCACATCACTGAAGATCTAAATAAGCACTCCCTATGCTGCCCCACATACTCAAATAAATGTGTGAATTGTATCTTAATTTTAAAAGAAATCCCTCTTTTTTATTATTTTTTTTCCACAAAAGGTATCAAATATTATTTACTGAGATATTATTAATTCTTTGTTTATTTTGCCAATGGTAGCCATATCCAAAATGAACAAACTAAAACCAGTACAATTCTGACCTTGCTTCCAGAAAAGACAAACATTTAGAGATACAATAGTTCATACAGCTTTTAAAGTGAGAAAACTCTTTGAAGATTATCCATTAAAGTAGCTATTATACCTGGATACATAGCATTTATACTATTCTTTTTTCCTTTCCGATACTTGTCTAGAATAAAAAAGTGCTTTTTGATAACTTTTCAGTACATTGGATGAAAAAAAATGTGTGACAGCAGAAAACATCTGACAAATTAAATTTGACATGGTTTTTATCTATATAAAATGGATGCTGAACAGCTGGTAATTGTGAATATTTTAGCAGCAATTTTCTGATGTGGAATATTGCTTCTGTGCTCAACATTAATGAGATGTGAGTTGTACTGTATAAAATTGACAGTTCTTAGGTTTTTTTGGGGAACATGTGATACATTTCTCAGAACACTTTCAGGATACGTTTACCTGTGAGGAGGAGAAAAAAATATTAGTTTCATTACCTGCTAGAGACTTACTTTGGCCATGCATTATGAAGCAGTGCAAAGAAACATACAGATACATATAAATAAAATAGATAAAAAAACCCATAGGTAACAGTAAGTAGAAAAATCTATTCAAAATAATACAAAACATGAATATTTTCTCTAAAGGAACAGGAAATAAAATACACATCTTAAAAAGAATGAGTCAAGCTGGAATGTATTAAAGAATTTATGAACATTTACATTTACTGAATGACTAGGATTTCCTCTTTTGTAAAACATTTTGCCGCCGTTTTTATTTTATAGGGTCTGTATTGTCATTACTGAAAAAACAAGCTGTGATGATACATGAAAGTAGCTGTTGACTCATTAGAAGTTTCAGAGAGAAGTCAGATTATTCAAATCTTTAACATTATTCACCCACATAAGGAGGATTAGTGCCTCTGATTGCATTGTGAAAGGAGTATAAACTATGACTGTTCATACTCACGTCTAGGGAGATGATTATAAACCCATCCATAGTTGCCTCAGTCAGACACATACATTTTGACATTACAGTTCTTGTTTTTTTTTTTAAATGTTTGGGGTTTTTTAATGATGTGTCATGGTTGCATGCACACACATGTAAAATTAATCTTACCATCCTTACCTGTACCAGGGGCCTAAGAATAGTGGTAAGTCTGCAAAAGAGTCTAGAAAAATCACAACAGGAGAAAAGACCAGGCATTTATTCATCAATTTCTAAATTGATTTATCAAGACTGCCATTGAAGACTGAAAAGTTAAAGATTTGATGATAATGTCATGCTTCTGACTTCCAGTGTAAAAACATAATAATGTGCAGGTATTCGCATTCTACCAAATGAATTTGTGAGTACTGTCTGGTGGGTGATGGTCACAGTAGAGAACTGGTGAATAACTAACTGCTAGGTTTGAATTTCCACGGTGCCAAATTCCAGTGGAATAAACCAAAGGCATTTTGAAGAACTAGCTTTGGTTTTCTAGACAAAAGAAGTGTACTTCTCATCTACCTAAAATGTCACATAGAAATCTTGCACAGAAAAGTATTTGTTAGAATGTAATTATTAGGAAAACTGTAAATGAAAACCAAATTGCGCTAAAGGGATTCATCTGCTGAAAACACAAGTTAGGAGGTTCTATAAAAATGCAGGGACTCAGATATGTAGGAAAAACTGGATGTCCTTGAACACTGGAGTTTTTTCTTTTTTTCCCTTCCTCACCTCTCCCCCCCCCCGTATCGTTGGTGACACATCTGTTTTAAAAAATATGTGTCAGATTCCAGATACCCAACTTTTAACTGGTATTCAAACCAGTACAAGTATACAGAAAAATTATCTCATGGAATTTAGCCTAAGATCAATCTGATCCTATTGTCCATATGTGCATCAAGGAATTAAAAATATCATTAGCAGCAGTGCTGGTGCATATAAAAATCAGAGAAATACTGGAAGTAGTTTGTTAAATGTTACTACAGTTAGGTTTTGGATTAGCTTCCCTAGAGGAGTTAGGAAGAGACTGAACATGCTAAGAAAGGGACCACTGTCTGCTGGTGACAGCAGAGCATAGTGAATTTTGTCATCCAGAAAATCCCTTCAGTTTTAGTGTTCTTCATTGCAAGGTTATTTGCACAGGAAAAAAAAAAAAAAGAAAGAAAAGAAAGGAAACATGTTTGAAGAAAGAAAATGTATTTGGTATCGATAGACTTATACTGTTGGCTGGTACAAGTTCTTTGTATAGTCATTTGAACTTTGTCTTCTAAATTTCGTGTATTCAGTACTACAGGTCAGCAGGCACAGTCCTGTTATTCTGTAGTATCTATTTTTTTTTATCAATAATATTTGAAAAAGAAAAAGAAAGATCCTAAACCAAAATCTCTGGAAAATAATATTAGACAAAATTTCTTCACACTTATACAGCTTTTAAAGTATTTTTTCTGGAAAAATCTGAAAATCTCACATAATGAAATAGTTGCAGGCAGTGACCTTATTTAAAGTAACCCCATTGTAAGAATATCCAAGATAATAGATAGGAAAAAAAAAATGCTGGATCTTGAAAGAGTCATGAGGTAGAACTGAAAAGTCTTGAAAACAGGATAGTACCTTAATAGCCATCAGGTCTGAGAATGAAACTAGAACAACATAAGAATGTGATAAATAAGTGAATGTAAGCTCTCAAGATCTCATTTCTCATTAGGACTTAATAGCAATGACGAGAAATCACATATGTTCTTGACTGTGGGGGTGGTTAGGAACTGGAACAGGTTGCCCAAAGAGGTGGTAAATGCTCCATCTCTGGCAGTATTCAAGGCCAGGTTGGACAGAGACTTTGGCAACATGGTTTAGTGAGGTGTCCCTGTCCATGGCAGGAGGCTTGGAACTAGATGATCTTAAGGTCCTTTCCAACCCAAACCATTCTGTGATTCTATGATTCTATGTTTTAAACGTGCTAACTACTTGTCTTGGTTCTAAAAATCTGAAATGATAAATGATTCTCTCTCATCTGAAATGATAAAAAAATCCAAATGATTGCTTAAATTGTCTTGGTCTCAGTTTAGGTGAATTTCTCTCACCTCCTACATCCTCACAAAGGTGTTAAGCACAAAAAAAGGCACTGGTGACCTTTATTCATCTTTGAAAAATCAGAAAAGAATAACAGTGGAAATGATTTTTTAATACCACAATACTGAATTTAATTAGTAAGACTGAGAGCTTCCTTGCAAGGAACAGAGACACCATCTGAAAGTTTATTGCATTTTTAAATATGTTTGATTAATGGGCACAGCTCCACCCCATGAAGATCTTACTTAAATCTACCTATGAAGATAGGTTTTAGTAAACATATACAGGAGTTGATGAGTGCGGGTAATTATTTTCCAAGTCTAACAGCTCTTCAAACATTACACTCATCAAACCCAGGTTCATTTTAAAACAAATGGTAAAGCTATGAAGATTTTACAGGTTTCTGCTATAAATATAGAAAAGACAGTAAAAATTAAAAATGTAATTTTAATTACTGTATCAATAGCTCTATTTTATCAAGATTTAAGGAGCATAAATATTTGATTCTGCTCCTCAAATTAATGCAGCTAAATGAGTAGAAGCAATAGTTATTCTGTTTCTGAACACTGATTTGAAGGACCTCAGCAGGTTGCAGAACACAGCTGCAGACTGAAAGGTGAAAAAAATGAGTGTTAATGAATCCCAAGAATATGCTGTAGCATTGTCTTGGCTATAATAAAATTTCTAAATCTGTGAGGTTTAAAATAAAAACACAAATCAGGCTTCCAAAGCCATGTTTTTGTTTTTTTTTTCAAGAAAGATAAATATTGTATGTTTTGATTGGTCTTTTGATGTGTTTGTAGCATATATTTTGCTTATAGCTCAGCCACGTTAATTGTAAGCTTCAGACATGCAACCTATTCAAACTGAAAACCAAATATTCTAGCAATTTGCAGATCTTTGCGATCTTTTTATAAAAACATCATATATTGTGAGGCACATCATAAAATTAAGTCATATGGCAATGCTGCAGTGTTTGGGAACTTTTTCACTTTAGGAGGCTGGAACCTCCAGATGAGGCACAGTCTGTGGTTTCACTTTGGCTTCATCACATTAACTTTGGAACTGCATTGTAGGAAAATGCTTTGTGGTTGTACATACAAATAAATAACTAATGATTTTAGTGTTACTTGGATTTAGTATTTTATAAAGCAAATATCAAAACTAGGAAAGTGGAAATATATTCAGAGTATATTGTGAATTTTAATGATGACAGCAACAAATAGACTATTGATTGAAATTGACTAAAAGGTATTTTTAAAAGATTTTTACAAAAGGATCTTAAAGAAATATTATATAGAAATAATTTATTTTGATTACACTCAGAAAATATATGTATCAGTAGATGGGCTTCTCTTTCAGAACTGGTCTCGTTCTGAAGATAGTTTCATTAGGAAGACAGAGAAGAGTCTCAGTTGTAATTGTATTCAGAACAATTTCCTTATCCAGTCACAAAGTCTATGCTATTTAAAATGCATTGTGTGAATTTGGAAATTTCATCTCAGAAAACGTCAAACTTTCAGCTGTTATGGTGGATAAATCTTAGAAATGTGAAACATTTAGCTGAAAATGTTATGCTGTGTTCAGAATGATGGTGTGATCCCAACATATTTTGGCTGAAGCTGTGACAACTGTAATACTCAACATTTTGTCCTACAGAAAAATCATATATTTCCCTAATGTCCCTGTGAAAAATGTTAAACAATCACTGTAACCTCCCTCTATAGTTCTTATGCTTTTTAACAGAAGTACCTTAGGAGTTACAGCAATACACACAGAGAAGGAATGTCTCAGTCCCATAACCTGCGATTTTGTGAATCCTGTTAGGAAGACACATTTATGGAAGGCACATATAAGCACCTCCCATATGGCGACAGGGTAAGGAAGTTGGGGCTGTTTAGCCTGGAGAAGAGAAGGCTGTGTGCAGATCTCATAGCAGCTTTCCAATATCTGAAAGGGGCCTACAAGGACACTGGAGAGGGACTGTATCAATACGACAGTGGGTAAACGGTTTAAACTTAAATGAAGTAAGTTCAGGTTAGATATAAGGAAGAAGTTCTTCACTGTGAGGGTGATGAGGACTGGAACAGGCTGCCCAAAGAAGTGGTAAATGCTCCATCCCTGGCAGGGTTCAAGGCCAGGTTGGACAGAGCCTTGGGCATCATAGTCTAGTGCGAGGTGTCCCTGAGCATAGTAGGAGGATTGCAACTAGATGATCTTAAGGTCCTTTCCAACTGTAACCATTCTATTGTATCAAATTTTGTAGGGGTAGAAATGAAAGATGGTTTCCAAAATTTTTAAAAGCAATTTGATATGTTTTCATTGTACACCCACCAACTTTTTCTTCTGTGGATACATTAGTCAGTGAAACTGATGACTGCATTCTACATATTACTAAAACCTAGGAAATCAGCCCCTAGCTAGTCAGTAATTTTGTATGACTAAGCAGGTGAAAAAAACATATATATATGATTCTGAATAACACATTAGCAGGCACCTTTCAATGAGGTCATAGTTATAACCAATTAAATACTGGTGTTTGGATTACTTATGGTCAAATTGTCATTTCAAGAGATATGCTCTCTTAAAATTTTATGGCAATAATTTTTATTGCATTCTAATTTATTTGTAGTCTGAAACAGACATCCTCAAATAGAATTAACAGAGTCCTTTATTTTTTCCTCTGTGTGTTCTACTTTCCATGTCTTTGTGTCATAGCCCATTATTTAAAAGTGAAAGTTCACTATGTCATTTTGCCTGAGTCTATTAACTTCACCGCAGTCCTGCCTGTTTTATCTGCAAAAATGTAGATCATCCTCAGGGTTTCCAACCAGATGGACTACTACTAGTACATCTAACTGCCAGCCAAGAGAGTTGATTTCTGACAGGCAGAAATACGAGTTAGAAAAGTATTTTTCATATGCAGAAACTAAACAGTCTTTTTAACAGTTTGGCTTTTCTACTAATTGCCTTAAAAACTGGATGACCATTCTTCTTTTTTGCTTGATATATTCATAAATATAGTACTATAAGTTTTATATTTTTAGTCTGTTTAAAATGTAGATTTTTCTCTGACTGCTTCCAAACAATTTTTCTCTAATAAAATCTGAAATATATCGAATATTATTTGCTGTTGTAGTCTTAACATGCTAACTGCATCTGCATCATATCCTGCTCAACACCATCTTCTGTGCCTCCGAGTTACTGATTCGTGAGGTTAGATGGACTAAGTTTGAATGTGAGATAACAGTTATTGTTCTAGAACTATCAGTTGTTTAAAGTTCCACCAGAAATAAATATTATTAAATGTTCAGCCAAAATTTTCTGTTATGAAAAATAAACCTTTACTTTGACTTTCAGAGAATGGAAATTGCATCCTTAAAGCTTTTAGCATTTTGTCTTTTAATTGAAAAAACAATGCTGATATAGTTCAGTGTTGATAATTTTTGTCTTTTTTTGAAGCATAAGAAGGCATCACCCTATTCTTAAGTAGCTTAAATGATTGCAAGTCAAATTATAAAGGAGATATGAAGAAGTGTAAACTTTTTTCTTAGCACATAGCATCTTCTTCTTTCAAACACATCATAGTAGAATATACATATTTCAAGGCTTAGTAGTTTCATACTCAGATCAACAATATTGCTGTTCCTCTGAGAAGCACCCCATTCTTTTTGTGCCTAGACAGCTGCACAGGGACAAGAATCAGTATCTAGAAGGGGCATGTGATAATACATTCTTTTCAAGGCATAGTCTCATGAGTAAAATGTGCTTGCTGAAGTACTGTTATTGGTTGGCCATATGTTCTGATTCTGTTTATGTAGCAATAAACATCCCTGATGTGCTTTGACATTTGGAAGTTGCATTTCTACTTACAAGTAACATATGCATTTCAGTCAGGGTATATATTCAAAGCGTTTAGAATATTCTCATTCTGAAGCTGTAAAAAGAAGATCCAAGATTTAATTTGATTCCCACTATTTGTTTTGCCTACTTCTCTATGCATAGCTATCCATATCAGATTTGATAAGTCTTTTATTAAGTTGCAGAAGACCAACTGTAGCAGATTATGCAGAAACAGGCTAAACTACTGAGAATTAGGTGAATGCAAGATGGCTTGCCATGAACTTCTGTTATCAGGAGTCATAACAGATTCATATGGGGGTAAGGACAATAATAACATCACTATTTTGTAGAGGGGAGGCAAATTGCTGTAGTAGATTTTGAAGTTTGAATATTTTGAGTAGTATGCTATAGATAGAGATAAAAGTTTACAGTCAAGGTAATGCCAAAGGTCTGTACCACAAATCTTAATAAGGAGTCTGAGTTAAGACAGGAAATAAAAAAGTTACAGATTTAATTGTCCTTAAAAAAGCAAGCAGTGCTTGGACTGAAGACATAAATAAGGCCTTTATTCTACTTGATCAGATCAACCAAACTCAAGAATTGCCGTTAAGAGGTTCAGTAATCTTTTAAGATGCATTTATCTGTTCATTATATTTTTATGAAAATGATCATAAATAGCTAATGTTAAAATTAGAGCTAACAGACAAAAAATGTATTTAATTCAAGTTGGCTCATGAGGTCAATTTCTGATACATATGAAGTTCAAATTTAGTACTGATTTACGCAGCAGAATAGAAAGATAATTCAAATAATTCACTTGCAGGTACTCTTCTATAGGATGCTTTCATGCAAGTTTATGGTTTGCTACAGGTAAAAATATATTAAATATAAAACCAAAGAGACTGAAAGAAAGACACTAAAGAAAATGCATGGAGTCATTTTTATTTGCAAACTTTTCCGGGACAGCAGTAGATGGTATGTATAAATACTTTGTATCTAGTTTTCCACTCACAGAGTTTGTAAAAGGCTAGGAAAAGAAGCAGAGGATATAAACAAACAAGGAATGATGGATACTTCAGAAGAGCCTATGCTTCCCTTTCTTGGCTAGGAAGAAAAGGGAAGCATTATAACTAGCTGAAGTGGGAAGATATGTAAAGAAGTTAGGACCTGAGGAGATCTGTGGAGTGGTGAGGTAGAGTGAGAGAACAAATAAGCTGAAGAAGATGCCAACCACAGGAAGAGAATGAGCACATAGGAAGTGAATAGATTAAAACTGAACAAGTCAATAAGGAAATTACCACTGACAAGAACAGAAGACTCTGGGGTATTTACATTAAGGCTGTCAGAAAACTAGTTGCTTTTTGGCATGGCTTTTAATTTTTATATATGTGCTTTTCCATATTAAATAGTAAATATTTAAGTAGTAGCATGATTTCAGCTCATACAGATCCCAAATATATAAATAGAATGACTGACAGAAGCAGATGGAGTCAAAATTAACAAATGGGAAACTGACACTACTAATAGTAGAAAAAAACTCCAACTATAAAATGATAAAAATAACTCCAAACAAACCAAAACCAACCAACCAACCAAAAACAAAAACCAAACCCAAGACAAAATAAACCAAAAAAACCCACCAAACAAAAAAAAATCCAGAAAAAAAAAACAACAAAACAACCCACATACAATCACAAAGACTGTAGAACTTACCTGCTTAGAAAGCAGTGAAGAAAATGTAGCATACAACTGCTAAAACTGTTCTGAATGTTTCATTTTCAGGTGTCCAAGAGGATGCACATTAGCAACCTCTTAATGATAGTAAGCACTATACATACATATATATATATATTTCAGATCTTTTTAACAACTCTCTAGTTATTTACTCAAGATTGGAGTCACTGTATTTTCCAAATACACTCTGACAACCTTAGCTTGTATGTCTTAGCAAGAAAATTACCACTGGAATTCAAGGAAATGAGAGTTGAAAAAATATTGCAATCTGAACATTTATTCAGACAGTTTAAGACAGGAGGAAGATTTCCAGCCTAAAAGTTTATGTTTGATAAATATCGACTAGGAGGAAATAGATAGAGAATCTTTACAAGAAACACTTCTTAATCCTACATTGCTTTGCCTGGCAATATGTATTTCAAGGTCATATATTTTAACTATTGAACTAAGAGGTCATTTCAGAGTACAACTTCTTTGGTTACAGATCAATTAAGAGAGAATCTTTTCCTTACTTCACAAAGTTACTGAAGAGAGCTTCAGCTGTATTGTCTCCTGAAGCAATACGCTTCTACTCTTATTTGCAATAAAAGGAAGCAAAATGAGAACAGAATGACCCAAAAAATTAGTGCCATGTCTGGCTTAGAGTGCCAGTTATGCACAAGTTGAAATCTGAACCTGTCTGAAACTACTTATGTATGCAAAAATCTGTCTAGCAGGGTGCAAAAGGACTTTTTTTTGTCTCCAAAGCAGAGATTCTCTTCAAATTAATCAGATAAATGTGCTGCACTTTGAATTAGCTCAATATACCACCAAACCAATTTCACATCCAACATTTTCTGAGTGAGAAAGCTCCCAGCGATGCCCCAAGGAACAGTAATGTGCTCAGAGCACAGCTGAGGCATACAGGTTGTACACAGCAGATGGTAAGAAGCATGTGTTTTAGGCAGAGCTGCATGACATTTACTCTGAAAGTGTTACTTTTTCTTAATCTCTTTTCTTGGTGTTTTCACTATGCTGTCAATCCTCATTCAAAAGCTTCAGAGTGTTTGCTTCAGTGTTTGCTTCAGATAGGAAGCCTGGGAAGGAGCCTTCCTCAGCAGCCGCTTGTTCCTCTCCCTCTTGGGCATTAACACACTGCAGAGGCCTTTCCCTGAGTAGTAGTTTGGAAAAGATCAATTCTTATTTCTCACTAATGTGACATTAGTTAAAAACAAAAAGGTTATATAAAAAGGTGCAGGGAAAATACCAAAATTCTGTACAGAGAATTTCTTTGTTACATGCCATTAGAAACACTTCTATGTGAGCTATTTTAGCTCAGATCCCCATGTAAGATTTTCCACTGCACAAAATAAGAAAACCATTGCTTCCTGAAATCATCAGTGCATCTACAAGACCTATCAGGCATTGAGAGCAAAGGACATTCAACATCCCAGACTGTCCTTAGCTGCTTGTAAGCAGCAGGTACCTCTGCAGTGTCAGGTGTAAATGAGCTATTTAGCAATCTTGTCATACCTCACTTATAACACTCTGAGTTGACAGCAGATATGCTAATGTGAAGATAGCTTCTTCTGCTTTATTGTTAGATGCACAGTCTTCTTTCTGTATGTATATTCAGCGGATTTTAGATTTGATTTGGGGGAAAGGTTTCCTTTTAAGCATGGAAATTATGATGTATGTCAGGAGAACTGGAGAACAACTGTAGTGAGCAGAGCATGGTCACATCAGTGCTTGACCTTCCAGGAAGTTATCTTACAGTGTATTTTCATTGTTGCATGGATGTTGCTTGCCAACATTTCACAAAAACATTTGTATCTGAAACAGTTCCCTAGTGTGGAGATATATCAAGCTCTATTAAATAGGAAGCCAGCTGTATTGTTTATAGGTGTATTAGATTTCTTTTTTGTTATTAATAATGTTTTATGTTGTAGATGGTCTTTCACGACATACATATTCCTGAGAGTTGTCATTGTCAGGGACTTTAAAGCAAGGGTTTCCAATTTGTAGATTTTTTTTTCTTCAAGCTTCAGGTACTTCATTCATGTTATTTCATACTGTTTAGTTTTCACTCCTAAAAAATCCTGGCTCCTTCTCTTGAGAATTGGAATCAGCAGAGAAGAAACTTAAAATCCAGTGGCAAAACAAAACAAAGTAAAAAAGAAAACCCTTTCTGAAATCTAAATACCTTTCAAGCAAGGGCATAGTCACTGAACACTGATCAACATTCTCTAAACTCAGACATAAGCTTATTCCTCCAATTTTGTACCATTCAAACATTCAGAGAATAATCCATCTTCTTCTCTCCCACGCTCTCCCAAGCTTTGATCTGTCCCACAGCCCAGAGTGGCCTGAGTGGGACAGAGATGCCTGGGGTGCAGGAGCTGACACACATTCAGCCCCATCTCTGCAGGCTTCTCATGCTACTGCTCTCTTGCTTTTCCAAGCAAGGAAGAAAAGGCACTTCACTAAGGTCTTTGCAGATTTTTTTCAGAAAAAAGTTTCAGTTTTCAGACAAAACCTTCAATCAAAACAGTCTGTAGGAACCCAGAAGTTTTATATATCTTCAGGGACTAACTTTTTTCTCCAGTGAAAACTTTCATTCCTTACTAAGGTCATTTAGGGTTAAACAAAGCACTCTCCCAGATGAATTTTAAAAGAAATCAGAACTGTCTAATCCACAAATACCTTATTACAATCTAGTATTGCCTTTGTTTCTTTTTCTTCCTTTTGAGAAGTAGGTAACTGTCACTGGGGCTTGGACTGAAAAAACATTTATCATTCCTGTGAGTGTGGGAAAATGATAGAAAAATTAGATTTTGTGTATTAAACAGCTGATACTGTGGAATAACTTGTTGCAGAACCAAGGTGGGAGGATTGGTACTACAGTGTAAGTGCTGAGGACTATGCCTATTGTAGAATTTTTATCTGTACAAGCCCTCTAAGTTGAGGTCAGTCCATTATTCCCATTAGCTGGCTTATTTGTTTTTCTGTCTCACCCAGAGTTTTTTTAAAAATGATTAATGAAGCTGTAGCAAGAATTTTCCATGCTTAGATAGTTCTTATGGTAACTTAATTTAGTCAGTATTTCCTACTTTTGCTTGTTCCAAACAAAAAGGAGAGCCTCTGAAATACCAATGACTATATCGGTATGTCAAATAGGAAAATATCTTTCTTATCATTTCCTACATAAACTTTTCTTTTTTCTTTCTAATCTCAGGTTGTTTAACCTTGCTTAAATCATGACAGCAACTGAGGTTAATTTGAATGAACTGCATACTCCTAAAAATTAGTAAGTAAGACAGTCAATTAACCAAATTAAATCTTATTGGAAATTGGCTGCTGCCATCTGGAAATTTTTATCAGACTTTATAGGGGGCATGACATTTAGAGTGAAGCTAGCAGGATTTTTATTTCTCCAGGAAATAAAACTGAAGAACTTCGACTTAGAAGACTGAAGTATTTTTAAAGCATTTTAATATCTCTGCGTAACTATTGTGGTATATAATATATTTCTGTCAGTGAAGAGGCAGTTGAGTAGGTATGGAGTTTCGTATAGCAAAATCTGAATTACATGTCTATGTGCTGGAACCTGTTACTGTGTGGTTTGTTTTTTTTCTCTTTATTATATTATGCAGTCTTCTAATACACTGTGAAATCTGTCTTTGTAAGATCGGGCTCTGTCTTTCAGTCTCTAAGCTTAACTTCTTTTTAAATTGCCAACTTTGTTTTACCTTTAAAATTTCCAGAGAAATCAGAGGTATCTTTATATTGAATAGTGATGTTTTAAGGTGTTTATTTTGGTGGTATCCAAATCATCCTCTCTGCAGGTAGCTTGGAAGTGTATTGTCTGGACAACAGTTTTGCATATCTGTGTGTAGCAGATATATGCCCTGGGAATACAGCAGGGTGATGCAGTTCTAGGGGGTAGCTTGTTCGGTGCTAGCTTGGGGAGTACTGCACCCTGCTTTGTTGCATCATATAATTTCTGTGCAGAAAAGGTATTTGTATTACTGCATGAAGTTGCCTTTACCCTTAGTTGGTAGAAGCTTTTGTAGCTTGCTAACCTCATTCAGGGTGCTTAACCTGCAAACTGTATAGGTTTATAGACACCAACTTGTACTGAGGTTAAGTCTCCTACTTCTGGTAGCCCTCTTTCCTCAGGGGCTTGAGCAGCAATGAGGTAGGTTTTCCAGAAAGGTTGTGGAGTCTCCATCCTTGGAGGTATTCAAAAGTCATCTGGATGTGGTCCTGGGCAACTGACTATAGCTGGCCCTGTGTGAGCAGAGGGGGGCATGAACAAGATGATCTTATGAAGTCACTTCCAACTGCAGACATTCTGTAATTCTGTCATTGAATAACCTGTGCTCATGGCCACTGCAGCTCCTGATTATCTGTCTCAAAGTGCCTTCTCTATCATAACAAGGAGGTGGAATTCTTCAATGTGATCAAGTAACAGACCTTTGCAAAGAAAGTAATGATAGGAAATAGTTGTCAGACTTCTGATTTGTTGACCTAAAGCCCTGTCCTTTTGCCTGGCTCTGAGAAGCCCCTGGGATAAAATGATTTGCTTCAAGTCATAAACTGCTCTTCTGTCAAGAAATGTGCTACGTGATGCATGACTAATACGCAGTAAAGCTGTCGTTGTACTACACCCATATGCATGAACAGACGGGCTGTGGTGCCCAGATGCCATGGAACTGGTCATACGGCTTGGAAGTTCCCTTAACTGGAGGAAGAGTTCTGTTTTTTCAAGCTGAAGAGAGCACCAGGGCTATACAAACACAAACACACAAACACAAATACTCACCTGGAGTATTGTGTGCAGTTCTGGTGTGCTCAAGATAAAAAGGACATGGAACTGTTGGAACAAGTCCAGAGAAGGCCCACGAGGATGATCAGGGGACTGGAGCACCTCCCGTATGAAGAAAGGCTGAGGAAATTGGGGCTGCTCAGCCTGGAGAAGGCTGGGTGGAGACCTCATAGGAGCCTTCCAGTATCTGAAGGGGGCCTATAGGGATGCTGGGGATGGACTCTTCATTAGAGACTGTAGTGAAAGGACAAGGGGTAATGGGTTAACACTTAAACAGGGGAAGTTTAGATTGGATATAAGGAGGAAATTCTTTCCTGTGAGGGTGGTGAGGCGCTGGAATAGGTTGCCCAGGGTGGTTGTGAATGCTCCATCCCTGGCAGTGTTCAAGACCATGTTGGAAGAGGCCTTGGGTGATGTGATTTAGCGTGAGGTGTCCCTGCCCATGGGAAGGGGGTTGGAACTAGATGATCTTAAGGTCCTTTCCAACCCTAACTATTCTATGATTCTAGGATTTTTATTTTTTTTTCTTTTTTTTTTAATCCTAGAGATAAACTGGAACCAGTTTGGGAAAAGAAGGGATTTGAAAGGCCACTGTTGTGACATGGGTAACCGCAGATTTGTATGCATACATATGTATATATATTCTATGTAGGTGCTATCAAAGAACAGAATAGTTTAATCACACTTAAAGATTTAGCTCTACATGATCAATAATTGTGCTTGCTTTTGACTGCATCTCCAGTGATGTCCTCTGTGTGGGTATTGTTCTAAAATGGGCTTCAGGTGATGCAGTGCCCATCTCCCAAAAATGATTACCAGAGATAAGCATAGCTTTAGTGTTAAGATCTCCAGCCTTTCATATTTAGAGAACTTGTTTGCACAAATCATGAGCAGTTCAATAATTCTTTTGACTTCATGAAATTAATAAGGAACTAAGACACTGGGCTGAGCAAAATCTTGATGGTTACTGAGGTCCAGAGTATAAAAGCCTATAAGCTGTCTTCCTTAACTGGGTCTTGACAATTTGGGAGCTGCTGGCAATGGGTAGATTAATGCCACAGTTCCTGGAAATGTATCTGTTACCAGAGTTGTATCCTGGGGGATTTTTATGTAATGCTGACAGAACTGAAGAGCTCCATAGCAGAAAAACTTTATGGCTTCCTGAGGGGCAGGAAGAAGCTGAATGAGCAGGGAGAAATCTGCTGCAAGGCTTTCATGTGATATCTTCCACAAGGAAACAAGTGGAACTGTTCTGATCCTTAGCTGTATCTACTTTTCCTCAATTCCACAGGGTTGTCAATGTATTGCAAGAGAAACTGGGGTCTGGGGGCACTTAAAGAACTGAAATGTCCTAACTGTATTTCTTCTTAGAGAGGAAAGGCTCAGTCTTCTGCTAAAACCTCAGAAGTCAGATATGTCTTATTCCTTTCGAATCGAGAAGCTGAGTATCTAGGGAGTCTTGAAGAATAAAATAGTGTGGAAACAAAGCTGGATATGGTGGTGGAAAGGTTTGGTTGCAGTGAGGTAGGTATCCATTTCATTGCATGCATGAGGTAATAAGAAAGCATAAATAATGAGTGCCTGCTACATTCAGTCAGGTAGACCCTCAGGGCTCCTGTTTTGGGGGGATGACTAAAAACTAGCTTGTCTTGTGTCAATCAGAAGGCAGAGTGAGAAGCTGTGCTGCTATAGTTAATATGTACTGTGCTGTTTTCACACTCTGATATTACTTTGTAAACCGCTTTTCCAATTCATTGTTCCACAACATAATTTTGTGTTTATATTAAAAGGCAGGGTAGTGCTTTATTTCTAGCTGGTTTCACAACAGAACCTTTATTTCATTAACTTTCTTCAGAATGCCTTCTAGGCAATAATTTTTATTTGTAATAAGTTGCAGAGAAGAGATTTTTCAATTCTGCTAAACCACTGCAAATAATCATTGGAGATGTCAATAATTTATACCACTGTCTTGCAGTTGTCTCCTGTATAAACGTGAAAACTAGCTATTAATCTTATGCTCTCACATACTCTATAGTGGACAAAAATATTAGCTGATCTCTTGCAAAAATTATGCATAATACATAAATCCCACTATAGGGCAGTGTGAAAGTACATTTATTCTGATTATAATAAAATTCAATGTATATCTGAAATGTGGATCAAAAGCTTATAAATTCTTAATGTCATTATCTTCACCCAGAGATTTTAATTTTTCTAGGTGTTAAACTATAGCATTTGTTTGCTTCTAATTGTAACGGTATTTCTGATTGCTTCAGAATTTTGCCTAATTAAATAGATCTGTGGAAATTACTATATTTATATATTTACCTCCATGCCTAGGAACTTGAAAAAGCAGTAAATAGATAAGCTGTTTCTTCAGCACAAATGGTGCTTTGCAGTCCCTATGATGCTGGATCACAGCTCCAGAATATTAAATTACCTGACAGTCATTAAGTAATAAAAAGTGCATATACTAATAGGGTATATTAAATATTTGACTTAAATACGAGCTGTCTTCGTCCCTGATTTCATTAAAATTTAATGTATTTCTCTAAAACCATATGCATAATAAAAGATTTCATAGCATGGGTTGAGTTTGGGGGATGAATGAAACCTTACTATGTATTGAGCTGTACCTTGCAATTGGAATTGTGCTGCTTTTCTCGTCAGCACTGTTGAAGCCAAAGTCAATATATTGGAATAGGGATAGAAGGAGTTTTAATCTAAGATGTGGGCTTCTGGCTTTTTAAAGGAAATCCTGTTACTGCTTTGAATTAGAGGTAGTTCTTGAGCCTTCTTTTTCTATAGAGCTGTGACTCCTTCCCTTAGGCCAAGGAAAAGATTATAAACCGGTTTGCATCCCCATTTAGTTGTCACCAGAAGACTCATTAGGTTTTTTGGATGGTTTTGGTCGTTTTTTTTTTGTTTGGTTTTTTTTTTTAGTCTTATGCTATAGCAAAGAGGAAGAAAGCCTTCCAAAAAGGGGTCAGAAATTGTAGTGTGATGGGAAAATTCACAGGAAAATCAATTTTTTTTCCTGTTAGGCAGTTAAGTAATTACTCAGTGGCTCATTTTACTCCCTGAAATTAAACTTTGTTTGCTTTGACTTATGGAAAATTAGGATAAGAGAAAAACAACCTGTCAATGCTGAATGTATCATTTTGGGAAAAGATCTGAAAATGAGAAGTTGAGGTCTTCCATGAAACTGATTGGGAATCTGAGCCAATTTTATTAGTAATAATACTCACAGATCCATAGATAGATCCCAAGTGATACTGGTGAAAAAATACAGCAATTATTAGTTAATTTTCTCCTGTGTTTGGCTGGACATTTTTCTAACAAATATGGTTGTTACTTAGCTTCTACATTTTCCATTGTGTTTCAGAAGAGCTTATTCACTGTAAAGAGTTCTTATTGAGAAAGAATTATCTTTCTTGTTTGGCTATTATTTTAATTATACAGAAGCCAAGTTACTGAAGGTAGATTAAAGAAATCTTAAAGCTATTTTAGGTACTAAAGAGGGCAAATATATATTTTTTAAATACATAATTACCACTTTATAGTCTTTGAGAGACTAACTTTTCTTGCCTGAATATAAATTGCACATGTCTAGTTTAAAATAATTGAGGGTTAAAATGCTATGAGTATCACTTTAAGTATAGAGTGAAATAATCAGATATTTAGAGTGTTCTTTATCTTTTAACTTTCTCAAAAACTTTGTATTTTATGCCTGTATTATCTTAGTATAGCTTTTTCTGGGACATCTTATCTGACTGAAGTTATATGGACTGGAACATGCATGTTTTGATAAGTAACTCTTTTGCCATATTTATATCTCAGTGTGCTACATACTAAGTTTTGCTTTCTCCGCATATTGTAATTTGTTTGTCATAAACTTCATGGAACATCACAGGAGACTGTTGCAGCTGACAGAAACAGGTGCTGCACCACTGATTTAGATGGTTTTGTGCCTGCCTACATCCATCATAGATTTGGTTGTCTTCCAAAATATTTTTTCTGTCTAAAATGACAATATCAGCCTATTCCATTTGTAATATTGCTAGAATTAATGGTGGTATTATGCAGTGACATGTAACTGGCTAGATTCCGACAATTAGTTTTCTTATTAGACATCATTATTTTTGTTTGTCTTGCAATGCTTCTATTTTATGACAAATGCCTTTTTTTTTTTTATAATTAATTCCAGTGCAAAAAACTCCACCAAAAAACGACACAACAAAACAATGAAATTTCTGTTTTCATGGTCTTACCCAAACTTCATTACTCTGTTGGTATGCATAGAGACTGCTGCTTCAAATAACACTCTGCTAGCCAGTCATTCTGAGAGTATTGCTTTGCCTTTGCTGCATTGCATGTTAAATTGTCTCTGCTTTCAAGGCCCTTCACAATATCACTCCTCCCTCCTTTTTTCCCACTCAGTGTCAAATGCCTGCTCCCAGATGGCTCCTGATGTTAGCATCTTCCCTGCTTCCCGCTATGTGCTTCATCAAACCCTCCTTTCTCTTACACTATCTCTCATGTTTGAGAAGAGATTTTTGTATATGCCTGTTGGGTTAATACATTATTCCCTTCAAATCCAGCCTTAAATCCCTTTTGCTCTGATGCCTACAGGGATTGTGCCAACAGTTAGCCTGGTGATGTGCTATGACTACCACCAATATGGTCCTACAGTTTCCATGCGTTCCCCTGTCTGCATCCATCTGTTCTCTCTCCTTTTGAACTCAGGACATGTTTACGTGCCTGTCACTGTTGCTGGCAAATGACAGGAGAACTGAAGTAACTTCACATTAGCTACCAAGTATATGCAGCCAAGAGCTCAGCACAGGTGGACCTTGCCTGGTCTTGGTGTGCAGCAGTTCTAACCCTGGCCCTTGGGAGTAGGCAGTCCTCACCTTCCTAAGTGTACACAGGGATCCTTTCCTGTGTTCAGTGTCCTGTACTGAATTGTGCCCCTCTCCAGGTAACTCTCATCCAGTTTTAAAAATCTACCTTGTAAGAGACAGTCATCTGAAATTTAGTACATGGTCAAGAAAACAGAAGGGAATATACTTTTTTTTTTTAATCACTAAATTGCTGCTCAGTTTCTGATAAATCAGACAGAGGCACACAAAGTGGAAAGGATGTGAAACGCAAATACATGTTTAATGGAAATCAGAAGTTTTCAAGCTAGCAATACCAACTAAAGATTGTAAAGAAAAAAAAATCCCATGTATCAGTGCTGACAAGTATCTTAATAAATGCGAAAAGATAATTTCACAAAATCAGCATAACCAAATTGTTTAAAAAAGTTATGCACATATAAAAATAGAACAAATAATAAATAGATAATACAAAGACCAAGTTCTACATCACCAAAGATATTTTCATACTGACTATACTGGGTGCCATGTCTTGGCTGTGATCTGGGCATGATCAACCTTGCTTTAGAAGCCTCTACTTCAGTTGTGCTTATTATCTGGTACTTTCAGACTTTAAACTAATCTTGGCATTCTTGAAAGTTAGGTGTCCAGGTATCTTTGCCTGTGCCTAGGACCCCTAAGCAGCTATTTAATATCAGTATAATGTGGATTTATTTTAAGATTTGAGGAATAGATATCCTAAAGCCACAGAGCTTAGATGACTCTCCCTAATTGCATGAGCAGTTAACTTCTGGATAGATGCTGCTTAGAGAATTTCAGTTCAGGAGGACTGGGTTCAACCCTTTCTGTGGATTTTGCTGGATTACATTTTGTTCAAAAGGTTTTGGACATATTGTGAAATGTTTATTTTACTGATTTTCTAGAAAAGAAAGGTTTTTATTTGAAAAACATTTTTGACCTTCAGAGTCACCTCACCTAATATCGCCCATTTTAGTTTTATAGCATCTTTTGGTATATAGGTAACCAAAAATAATTTCTAGCTTCACAGGCAGATAGCTTGGGAATTTTCAGGAGAAACTGAATTACTGTCCATACCTAGCTTTGACAAAACTAACAACCCTCCCAACTAATCAACAAAAATTTCCCAAATATAATACTTGAGTATAATTGGGTCCCCAAATATAATACTTGAGTATAATTTGGTGTCATTGCCTGTCTCTGGGGAGGATAAGAATATGATAATTGTATGACTATCTCAATTAGGAATGGAAAGAAGTTGCGATGAATTACTGCTTCAAATGAGACATAGACAGTAGATAAATTCTTCTCTAGAAATTATGAATTATCTAGACAACTGAAGCGTTACATAAATTCTATATGTAACCCTCTGCTTAGCAAGAATTATAAGATTAGTAGTCTGAAATCTGGATTCAACTGATACTGGTGTTATTACCAATTAGTCATTTATGACATATGGTGGCAATATCATTAGGGGTAAAATAGGTAAGGCTCTTAAACAATACTTTCAGTTTGTTTAGCACTGCAGTGCTAAATTCGGATTCAAGTGGACCAAGAAATTGTTCCTAACAGAACTGAGCATTCTGCCTAGGAGAATAAAAAACAGTCAAGTGTAGGAATATGTGCCTTTGTCTTAATCTGACAGCGGTATTGTCATTACTGATGTATTAGCTTGCACACTTTCTTATTAAATTAAAGATTTTAGAAAGTGACTATAGCTGATACTGAAAAACTTCAAGCTGTTCAATACAAACAAGTTTTGAATGCCCTCTCCAGTAGTTCTCAGTGGGACATAGATGTTTGTCTTAATTGAGATTTGGGGGAAAAGTAGTGTATTGCATGGAAGATTAAGACAGTAATAAGAGGGAGAGCTGAACATGTGTGACTACACAAGTGAACTATTGCTGGAGTTAAACACACTATTCACAGAAGTTAGAAGACTAAAATGGGAAAGTCTTTTTAGACTTTCGATTGTTGTCAGCCCGACACCACTCACTGGGAGTGAGAGAGCAAGTTGCCTGACTGAGTTTAAACCACGACACCCAGCTATAACATAAATAATCTTCATTCCACCTAGACTTTGTTTCTGGATATTATCACTAACATCTTCAGCTAGTATGTCTTTTATAACATGATGATTTCAAAATTAATTTTGGGATATTAGACACACATAAACATGGAAACAAAACTAAGAGCGAGGTTTTGAAAATTTCTTATTGCTTTTTCTTTGCTTTTAAACTAAAGGGTTTTTTGGTTTGTTCATTTATTATTTTTTTTGAGAAAAGTATCTATACACAGCCTTCAGAAAAAAGGGCTAAATCTCATTTGAGTTTGACTTATTTGAAGTCAAGTAGTCCTATAAATTTTTCTTCTCTTTTCTGTTACTTAACAATAACCTCCAGAAGTGGTTGATAACTAGTCATCATAAAATCCTAACATTAAATATACTCACATTCCCTCTGAGATTTTTCTTTTTTCCTTACAAGCTAATGGTATAATTACCTTTTACAGGAAGCATTTGATTTTAAGGGCCTGATCCAAGACCCATTAATGCTAATGTGAGTCTTTCCATTGACTTCTGTCAAATTTCAGATGGCCTTGCACATTTAATTAATATGAGAGGTTACTTATATTCTTTTATAACTTAGTCATGCTGAGGACCTAAGTGTATACTGCTGATTTGCTTTTCAGTACAATATTTGTTGCTAGCATATATACTCTATTAATCTAATACTGAAAAATATAAAGTATATTGTCAGAATGAAAAAGTAGGCTGCACAGCATTTCTGAATATCTAGATTCAGTTAAGCTATGATATAAAAGGTTTTATACCAATTTTCTCCATTAATTATTTCAAATGGTCATTGTGGCATACTGAAAAACATTCTTGTGAGTGGAGCAGTTTCAGTCACTTAAAACAAGGTGACATGGTCAGGTTTTGGAAGGGGCACATCTCAAAAGTTGTGTTGGGGAAAACAGGCCTGCTGCTGCAGTCATAGGAGGCTCTGACCACATATAGCTCAGGAGAGCCAGAAATTGCTATGGTCTTTTAGGACTGAGCTAGGTAGCTAGGAGCTATCCACTAACATTCCACATCTTTGAACAGGTCTTCAGCTGATGCAGGATTTTCATAGTGATGTTGGTTATAGATTTGCCCCTAGCATTGCCTGGCAAATGACTTGCTAACTCCCCACGTAACCAGTGTTTGTTCTCTGTTGACACTTGTAATTCTCATGAATATTTTTGTCAAGTCTTCTGACTCCTTCTGCTTTTGTTAGACAATGATTGTATCTTAAATACTGCTTTACTTCTATAAGTAGCTTAAATCTTTTGGTTTACTGTATGAAGAGCTCTTTATAGATAATAACAGATAATCAAGCAGTCTTACCAAAGTTGGTATATTTTTTACTATATACTTTGGACCTCATAGCTAGGAACCTTTTAGCATTGGGGTTCACAACTGAATACCTTTGGCTGCTTCTGGCCTGTGTTGATGATTTCTACTGAGTAACTTTTTGTTGCACACGATAACTATGTATTCAGAATGTATTCAGTACTGTGAATAGTAAAGCAATTCAGTAATCATGAAAAAACTTTCATTTAGGAAAAGAATGCTTTGGTCTTGCCTTTGTTCTTGCTGTGGTCTTGACACTAAGAGCTTAGGAAGGTCTTCAGAACTGTAGCTAAAAATCAGAAACAATTTGATAATAACTTGCAGCACCTTTCTTCAGAATGGTAAGATTTTGAAAGTATAACTTAATTCTAAAACAAGAGGTTTTTGAGTCAACAGTAGATCAAAGGAATGACTGAAAAAGGCTTGATACACTTGAAGGTAAAATGACTGTGCAATGTGTAATCCCTGCCTGCCTTTGCGGCTCGTACAACACCTCTGACGTGATTGTAACTGAAGAGAAGGTGCTTCAGTGTTGGAAGGTTGAGGTTTGGACAGTACTGATCTGGGGTTGCAGAATCAAGGAGGGAACACAGGAAGTTAACTTGTCATAAGGTTTTTCTCCAAAAGACATCATCATAAACCAGTGACTGACAGAAGGGAGGAATTTTTCCTTCTGCCCTTTTCACCTACTTACTCCAACTTCCACATCACAATCATGGGTCTGTATTTGTATCCCAAAATACAGCGTGCTGGACATGCAGCAAAGACTACCCCGCAACAATTTGGATGGTCTAATCTTGCTTGAAGGAAGAATCTGTACCTTAGGCACTATACACATCCTTGAATCATCATCTTTGCATACCTTAGGTACACTATACCCTATTTTACAGAGATTGCCAATTTTAAGTCTTTAGGACCAAAGCAGTTACTGTAGCTTGTCTAATTTAGCAGGCTTGAACCCGGCCTGGAACAACAAATTAGAATGCCTCATATAAAAGACATCTAAAAGAAAGGTAGAATTCCCAGTTATTGTAGTTTGGTTTTTATTGGTGGTGTGTGTTGTTTTGGTTTGGTTTTTTGTGGAGTTTTTTTGTTTTGGTTTAGTTTTTTTTTTTTTTGTTGTTGTTGTTGGCGGTGGGGTTTTTTGTTTTGGGTTTGGGTTTTTTTCAGGGAATGAGGTGACGTAGAACTTAATTTGGAGAACATGTGATTAGCAATAATTAGTTGGATGCACACAGAGCTGTCTTATAGGAGTAGTCTATTTGGAGCTAACTATTTTTTTTATTCATAAAACTTATGTACATGGAGAATGTCTCTAAAATGTGGGGAAAATATATTTTGAAATTATTCATTAAAAAGAAAAAATCAAGGATTTTTTATTCCCCAAGAAAAAAAATAATATTTTAGGGTTTTGTGCCTAAGTAGATGATGTAGGAAAAACTTCAAGTAATGGCAGTGGGCAAAACTAGTTCCTATAGCTTGTCTTTCTTAACTGACTGTTATTGCAGCAGTTCTCTACAAAGGTCTGTTTATTGCTGATTCAATAATCTTAATTATGACAAAGTCTTAATATTTTCATTGAATTTTTTAGAAGACTTGATGTAGATTGACAGTTTACAACCTTGAACTGACAGTTTCTGTAACACTTTCAGCACCACCATGAATAAGATGCAGGTTCTGTTCCCATTAGTTATTTCCACAGAAGTGCCTGTGTCATTCATTAGGGGTGAATTCAGTTCTGCATGATGTCATTGATGAAAATGAAATTTGTTTTAATAAAGCTTTCTCTTAAATAGTAAGGGCACTTGTCATGTTAAGCTGGTGCCCAAAGGAAATCTGTGCTCCTTTCTCCAGTTGTTATGAATTATTTTTTCCTTCTTAGATGATACATTATTCCATAAATTATAACAAAATTCTGGTATCAGAGCTTCAACCAGAAGGATAGAGAGATTCACTTCTGTCCTGACAATTTATCTATAATTTACTGAAGGTTTTGTACCCAGCCTCTCCTCTCTCTGATTCATAAATTTTTTAAGAACACAAAATCTAACATCAATGCAATAAGCTAAAGCTTGTGATAAATTGAGAAGTATAAGTGTTGTCATATCTTGTTTTATCTTAAAATGCCTTTAATTCTTGAAATCCAAGGAAATGTAGATACCCCAGTTTCAGTGTTGCACTCATTTCGCTTATAATTTTAGATCTCTTCAGATGGCTTTTATGTGATTACAACAGAACTTATGAGATTTTCACATTAAGCTTTCAGAAGAACATGCATGAGGATGAGGTGTACTACTCAGTTACAAAGTTGTGTGACCTTACTGCAGTGTGCATAAGTTTACACTGAAGAAATAAGCTTTTTTGATGGGTCTTTTCCCTTGATTCTGCTTCAGGGATGACATGGTATCACTGAGTTTCTCTGATTTCCTGCTGTATTTCTGGTAGCTCTGGGTGAATGGTGCAGGGTGAGCAAATGTTGCCCTACTCTCTGAATTGGCCAGATAGGAGGCAGTGCCAAACCTGAAGTGGGTCTGTAAGCTCAGGCAGAGGGCTGTACCCTGCCATGTCAGTAGGGTATTCAGAGCAGAGCTGCCTTTGGAATTTAGCTGCTTTGCTTCTGGCCAGCTCCAAAAGTGGGACACAGGACCTCTGTGTGTCCAAGGATTAACTTTTTTATGTGCCTTCATCATCTTTGGGGCTATGCTTTATATTTTACATTTATATTTTACATTTCCAGTGTTAAGCATTAATTTAAATCAGAATACAATAAATCTTACATTCAATGATTTGATTTTTAATTTTTTTATACTCCTGGTTATTTTTCTAAAACAGCTACAAAAACACACCCTGTTTTAAAACAGTCTATTGTAGCATGATATATTGTTGCTTTCAGATGGCCAGGAAAAGATAATGTATTGCAGTTGTAATAAACACTTTCAGATGAAGCTAGTCTTCCATCACATGCCAGCTAAACTGAAACTAAAAGTTTATAAGCTGAAGCTTTCATGTGCCGCCACATGCATTCTCACAATGGACACACATACATAAACATATACTATTTTTTAACCGTTTTATTTTCAGACGTAAAAAATCATCACTCTCTCCATGGGAAATACAAGTTTGTAAGTGTTGCAGTCAGCTCAGATGTCAGGGCCAGTGCTTAAATCCTTTTAGAGAACACTGATGTTTCCCCAAAACACTTACCTTTTGTATCAGTGGTATAGATACATATAAAATATTCTATGTTGGCATTTCCAGTGTTTTAGTTACTTAAAAAAATAATACTGTTGTCCTTGGACAAGGGGTAACAGGTTAAAACTTAAACAGGGGAAATTTAGGTTGGGTATAAGAAGGAAATTCTTTCCTGTTAGGGTGGTGAGGCACTGGAATAGGTTGCCCAGGGAGGTTGTGAATGCTCCATCCCCGGCAGTGTTCAAGTCCAGGTTGGACAAGGCCTTGGGTGATATGATTTAGCGTAAGGTGTCCCTGCCCATGGCACCGGGGTTGGAACTAGATGATCTTGAGGTCCTTTCCAACCCTAACGATTCTATGATTCTATGATATAACTAAGGTGTAAGCACTTGACCTGCACTATTTTAAGTGGGATTTCTGAAGACCTTTTTAATAGGATAACATTTATTTAAAGCAGAGTTGGATGTTAATATATATTTTAATCAATTCCACCTAGTCATGTTCTTACAGATGATTAACATATATCATTCTGCTGCTGTATCAAAGTAATTCTTCGAGAAAACTGCCTCATCTATTTGGGACACTTGAATAACTCCAATGATAAGAAATCATTGTGCAAAGTGCATACCAATACAGCCTGTTGCTGAATACGCTACTACAGACAGTAGCAAGCACTTTACCCATCTCTAAAAATGAGCCAGGCATTTAATTTTTTTTGATAACTACGACTGATCAGATTTCCCCTTCACTTGTTGACATTCGTTGCCATGGTGTGCATTTCGGAGGGAAAATTTAGATTAATGAAAATAGGACAGATATTCAGAAAATATAAAACAGTAAGGAAAGAGATGCTGGGTTTCACTTTAATGAGTAGTAATTTGCATGATGCACTTAAAGCAAACAATTTACCTCAAAATTAATTTGAATTAGAAATGCATTAAATAAATGCACTGGAATTATAATGTTTAGTAAAGAACTTCACTGTACAGATATTTTTTACAAGCCAACATGATAAATAGGAATCTGTTCAGGGTGTGTTTTCTTTTCTGAAGAAAAAGCAGCAGATCCAGAATAACACAAACACAAATTTGAAGGCCCTTGAGCCACTTGAAACAAAGAATTAGTTTCTAGATTGTCCCATATATATATATAATGTCTGTATGTGTGAAAGCATAAAATATTATGTGTCACTTTCTCAAAAACTAAATAACAGTAATCCCAGCCAATTAAATAGATTGCAAGTAAAAGATTTTTGATTTCACTGTGTCTTTCAATCTCATCAGACCAAAAAGATTTTAAAGGAAAATCTCCTAATTTTGATTAACCCCAGTGGCTTCCTGTTCTCCTTCAAAAATTCATAGAATTGTTTAAAAATCCCCTTGGCGCAAATTTCATTAGGTGGATTAATTTTTTTAAAATTAATTTTAGTTTTTCCTAATCATAAAGAAATTAGACTTAAAAATCATGATTGTTTAATATATATAATAAATCTATGGGTTTGTTTGTTTTTTTTTTAAATCAAGAGTGTTAGGGCTTAATATTTTTCCTATTTCTAGTTATTAGTTAGGTTTGATCTTGGGTATATGTCAATTTAACCAATATGATATACAGCAAAGCTAGGTATCAATGTCATAGGCAGCCTGTTCCAGTTCCATTCGTATTTGGTGACTGGATTCCAGCACCCTGTTACATACCTAAAAGTCCTTTTTTATTGACACTTACATGTCATGTTATTCAGATCTAGTTAGGTGTTTTGTATAAAAAATTATGCTAATACCGTGCAAACAACATAAATGAACTTCATTTACTTGTAAATGCCCATCTTTGTTTATCAGCTGGTATGCACCTTCCTGAATTTAAATCTTTTTATTGTCCAGCACTCAGTTTTGGTCTACTCTAGTAATAATAATGACTTTAATGGGAGAATATTTTAAAAAGTGCACAGAATCATGATATTGCAGTTATCTCCACTTAGTAAAGTCTCTAATTCTTTAAAGAAGGAAAAGGTTTTGGTGGTTTTTTAAATGTTAAAGTAATTCTAGTAAGATACCACCAGTCTGAAAAAATCATGTCAAGAAAATAAAGTTTTGGGGGTTTACTCTATGATACATAGTAAAGTGATTTTTTTTTTTTAATTTCTGAATAAGATGGCTGAGAAGCAACTGGAAGCTATATGACAACAAAGGATCCTGTGGCTTGGATACCAGTATATCCTATGGTTTGTGCAATAAGGAATTTTAAGAAAGAATGTGTAGCTTATCACTTTGTACTTCAGGTAGCAACCCACAGAAGCTGGTGAGGGGTTTATTCTAATGCTTTCTGCCTTTCTTGCTGTGATATCTACCACTACACTGCAGAATTCTCCATGCTAGACCGTCTATCTTCCCTGCACTTTATCCTGTCACTCCCTTCATCCTCATATGCCCAGCCAGAAGGTTGAAAGCTTTGTTTGGGCAAATCTCCGTTAGGAAGAAAATGTTCTGGCAGCAGCCTGGAATTAAAAGATACACATATGTGTGAATGTGTATATAGGTATATATGTGTATGGGCATATATGTGTATATATTTTAATGCTTAACGTTCCTGCAGCAGTTGACTGATGGATAGGCAGATGGTAAAGGATAGATGTGGAAAGCCGGAAGAAGAGCTTAGAATACCTGTGAATTAGTGGCTTAAGGAGTTGGCCAGGAACTAGGATAACTAATGATGCACTGGAGCCAAAAATCTCCTAATTTTTTTGTTTTAGCGATAAACTGACTAATTGTTGTGAGGAACTAAGCTTGGAAGCTGCTATTAAGATCCATTTAAGAAAATTAGTGTAAAATTTTCCATATTAGGTGTAAATGGATGGCTTTTAAAAAATTCAACAGTACTTTCAGTGAAAGCGTCATGACTTTGGGAAAACTGTTCCAACTGAAGCTCAGAGTACGAAAAGTTATATATACTTTCTGTTAATTTTAGGATGCAAACAACAGCGTAAACTCATCAAATGAGCCACATAGAGAACTTTGTAATCAACAGTATTTGTTGCTGGACCTCGGTTTGTAAGAGCTGCCAAACACAAAGGGGTACAGTGGATTTTTTAACTTATATTTCACACATATCTGTATTGCACAGTTTAAATCAAGGATTTTCTACAACTATTGAGTTTTCTAGTGGACGGAATAGCTTCTTACAAATCTCCTAAAACATCTAAAGGAATTTCCGTATGCAATTTTTCCTGCAACATCAGATGTGATGCATGTTTCAGTGCTGTGCATCCCTCCATATAAGAAGAAATACTGGATAAATTCTGATACAAGTGTTTAATTATTTCCCATGCTGCAGTGCAAAGAGCCTGCATTCCAACTTTAACTGATAGCCATTGGCTTACTTATCTTCCCCTTTGACTAATGTTAGTCTTGCATCTTTCAACAGCTGTTCTCTCATGAGCCTTCTCCTAAAAGTGAAATCTTACACAGCAATTGTTATTTGCATCCCAGCTTTCCTCTACAGGAAAGCAGATAGGATCTGACTGCAAACAATGGCTTGCCACTTATTGTCTCTGAGCTTCCTTATAAATATACCGAAGGGTATGGTGGAAAGTGGGGAGTGTGCTATCCTCATAACTTGATAGTGTTCTTGCTAGAGGCACAGTAAGGTCTGTAATATATTTAGTCCACAAGTCTGAGGACTTTAAAAAAAAAATAAAAAATAAAACCTATGTAAGGAGGAATAGGAAGTAAAAATAAAAATACACTCAAAACCACTCATAATTCTGAGGCTAGGAAAACTGATGGGATATGATAGGCATGAAAATGTTCCCTCTTCCAATGAAATGTTACAGATTAAGTTTTAATAAAAGCTGATATTTCCTAGGCAAAATATTCTGGCTAGCATTATAAAGTTCTTACTACATGAATAGCCTTCCTTGATCAGGTTGGTTGTAAATTCACTGTGTTTGAAAACAAAAAGCCAGTTCTAGAGCTATTTAACATGAATAAACAGTCTTAGAAAATATGTACATCTTTTGGAGAGGAGAGAAAAAGACAATGTCTATTTCAGCTAGCAGTTGTTATTTAAACTATTAAACTTCAGGGTTACTTTCTTTTATATATATTGTAATAATTCTTATTTATTTTTTAAACTATTTAAACTTTAGGATGAAGACAGAAGTCTATGTTATTGATTAAATCCTTACATATAAGTTACTGAACTAACTGTACTGGCAGTTGTATATCCAACCTGTTTTAACTCATAATTTGAAATATCATCTAAAAGCCTGAAGCAAGCAGACACAATGAATGTATAAGTCTTCTTCACACAAGCATAACACTGTAGTTGTGATACTAATCTTTATATTTTGATTGGGAAACATAACGTATTCTGTGGCAAAGTGAGTGAGAAGCTTTGTGTGTCTGCTCTGTCCAGCATTTCATCCTAAATCCTCCTCTCCCACTAAATACTATGTTCTCCAAAACAGACTGATACTGATCAGCATGTAGGAAACTTCTAAATTTCCATGACACAAAAGCTGATTGAAAAGACTATCTAAGACAAAGGGGTATCCTTTAAAAAATATAAAGGGCAAAAAACCCCACATTATAAGGGATGGAAAAAACTCTCTGCAGGTTTTATAGTCATTAGACTGACAAACAGATGGGCTTTTTAGTGTTCTGGTCCAAAATATAACTAAGCAGCATGATCAATGAAATCTAAGACTTTACAGATACTTGGGCTCTTCATGCCTATGAGGTTAGATTCTAATTTTTAACAATATCAAGCAATGAATGAAATAACAATGATCTGATTTTCCCATACCAAAATTAGCTAAAAAGTTGTTATAAAAAACATGTATTAGATAAATATAAGAACATTAGCAATGTTCACATCTTCAGAAAGCACTATTTCCATGATTGTAAAGGTTTTCTATTTTACACTTTATCATATAAAAAATCTTCAAATGCCAAACCCCATACATCATGAATACAGATGAACAGACAGAATGGATTAATGAGGCAAATCACCCTGAAACTGATAGAATTAACAACACCTGTAAACTCAGATTTTCAGTGATACTGAATTTTAGGGATATCACATGAGTCATGCATAATTTATTTTGATCGTTAGAGAATAATAAAATCTAAGAAAGTAAAATGTATGTACAATTTTACATTAGAAGAATTACCAGTTCATTTTAATGCATCTCAAAATCAGTGGTCTCAGAGTGAACTGTAGTTTTCCCAATACATATGGTTGGAAAAATAGTTCTTATGGATCTTCTGAAACTACAATTGATGAGACAAATAATTATTCATTTATATATGGGGCTAAATCTTATAAATGATTAAGTCCCTGCATGAAATATGCAGGGACTGTAATATTTAAGCAGCATGCTTTGCTTGGGTCAGTAAAAGATCAAATTATTTTTAGGAAGCCTAGTTTAGTAAAATCATTATGAAATTTGAATGCAGAGGTACAATGCCATTGTCATTACAGGAATTTGTTTCTAAATGGCAGCTCTGAGGTCAAGAGAGTGGGAGTTTCAGACCTTGCTCTCTTTTAAATCCTCTCAGATTTGCATGAAATCAGAGCATATAAATTAATATCTCTTGCTTTCAGTTACACACCTATATGTATGGATAGGAGATTCCTGCCCTGAAGGGTTTTACAGCACAAGTCATTCATGTGCAATATTACGGGGGGGAAGGAGGAATGTTTCATATGGGGAAAGTGCTTTGTGTTGAAGCACTTTCATAAATGGATTATACTGTTATCCACTTGAAAATAGTCTTTGTTTCAAAGGTAATTTCGTTTGGTATTCTAATCCTTTTAGGTGTTGATGTTTGCTTTGCCTTATTGAATCTGTAATAGGATTTTTGCATGCTTTGTTGATTTTTCTAGCCATTGAAACAGTCTGTGCCGGTGAACTGGCATAAAAATAGCGTTATCCTGCCATGCCGTTCCTTGAGTATTGCTGTGAAGCTCAGCAGATGCCTTCTGTAGTTTGCTTAAACTGCAGCTGCAGTTGCAAAGCATCTCCATGTGGAAAAGAGTTTTGGAAGTGGTTTCCATAAGCAGGGGGTGCAAAGGTGATAAACCTGGCTCCTTGGCTTATTCACACTAATTCCATTCAAAACAGGTTGATAAACTGGGTGTCCACAAAAGGACAATTGTTATTTATGCTCCTGATATGAAATGTATGTAATTCATAATCAGGGAGGAGTGTGGATTTTGTACGTATTGCTCAGATATTATGTAACTCTGTTTATTCATGTTGTTGACTTACCTGAAATTTTCTGAAGTTATTTCTGACCCATTTTTTAATTTATTTAATAACATGGACTGCAGTTGCAGAAGCCAAATCTTGAAATGCATTTCAAAGTTCACTTAAATCATTAAGAAAGGAGGTGAGTTATGACCACCAGGCAATCTTTAATGATGCATCTACAGAAAAAGCATTATGATAAAAAAGAGTAAACATTAAAATCTTACAGTCTGCAAAATTCTTTATCTTTCATTTGGAAAGGCTCCTACTTTGTTAATAGATGGCTAAGTAAAGTTTTTAAACTTTCTTTAATGAATTACTTTGATAGCGAAAATACAAGACAAACATTTGTGGTAGTAGGAAAGCTTTTTCTTAAAAAAAAAAAATAGAATAAATAAAAGCTGTAGTTTCCCAGAAGAAAAAGAGTTATGAATGGAAGTTGGATGGCACCATTCTGGTTTTGTTTACCTGGGCTTGTCCTTGTTGTTCACTGAAGACATTTTGTGTTGTTTAGCAGAGTTTTGAGCACAGTAGTCTTTTTAGGTAGCTTGCTGCCCTTGGCATTCAAAGCATAGTACTCGGTAAGTTTTGCTTGCCTTTCTGTCCAGAGCAAGATGTGTAAAGAATGTCCCTTTGCAAGAGTTCAGTCCAGTACATAAGAAACTTCCCATATCCCTCCTGTTCCACAAACTGGAGAGGAAGGAGGGAAAAGTAAACAGAGCATTTTCTGAATTGGCTTATAAAGGGCACACTAGTGAGCATGTTCTACTAGAATGCAAGGTAGACTCACAAATGCTTCCCTTTGTCACTACTACAGGAGATAGGAATTACTAGCACAGGGTGGATAATTTGAGTGGCTATATTTTTATTTTAAATAAAAAAAGTGGTGTGTGTTGAGGGAGCAGGTGGGGGTGTCAAATGAGAAGTTATAGTTGCCAGAAAGTAGTCAGAATTTCCTCTTCCTCCTTCTTCTCCCAAGCAAAGTCTAAGGATGACATCATTCATCCCCTGCCCTCTTCTTGGTATTCTGACCATCTTCTGCATTAGATTTGGTTGCTGCTAGGAATCCCTTTGTCTTGGGAGCGAATCATGGAAGATGGGAAAAGGAATGGTGATAATATGACTACTTCAGGATAGTATAATGAGCAAAGCAAAGTTGTAGTCCTTCCAATATTACAAAATATCACCTTGATGCTAGAAAGGAATGTTTTAAAAAATTATTATTACCTGGTAATGAACATATTTTATAGTCTTCCTTTGTCTAAAATGCTTGTCTCTGAACAGCATTATTTACTGTGGAAGCCATGTGAATTTTTCTCAAGTGCACCTGTAGTTCATATTAATGGAGGTGTAGGAAGACTTTATCCTTTAGCCATCCTGAGAAATACACAGAAGAATGTAGAAATAAGACCTGGAAAAAAAAAAAATTACTTACCTTATGGAAAACTTTGATCTCAAAACTTAATATAGATATCCTAAGCCTGAGAAGTCTTACTCAGGAATATTGTGACCTCACTTGGAGTGTTGTGTGCAGTTCTGGTGTGCTCAACGTAAAAAGGACATGGAACTGTTGGAACAAGTCCAGAGGAGGGCCACAAGGATGATCAGGGAACTGGAGCACCTCCGGTATGAAGATAGGCTGAGAAAGTTGGGGCTGTTCAGCCTGGAGAAGAGAAGGCTGCATGGAGACCTCATAGCAGCCTTCCAGTAACTGAAGGGGGCCTATAGGGATGCTGGGGATGGACTCTTCATTAGGGACTGTAGTGGTAGGACAAGGGGTAACGGGTTAAAACCTAAACAGGGAAAGTTTAGATTGGATATAAGAAAGAAGTTCTTTCCTGTTAGGGAGGCACTGTAATGGGTTGCCCAGGGAAGCTGTGAATGCTCCATCTCTGGTAATGTTCAAGGCCAGGCTGGACAGAGCCTTGGGTGACATGGTTTAGTGTGAGGTGTCCCTGCCCGTGGTAGGAGGGTTAGAACTAGATGATCTTAAGGTCCTTTCCAACCCTGACTATTCTATGATTCTATGATCTGTCCTCTTTCTCCAGAATAAAGCAGACTTCAGCTTCAAAATGCAACACTAATCAGTGAACAGCTTTCATACAGTAATACTCTAAATTTATACAAAAGTGTGTCCAGGCTTTATACCGTGACAAAGCGTTAACTGCTTTGCTACAGTTGAGTCAGAGTCAGATAATATGTACTTCAAAACACCAAAATTCTTCTTCAGTATGCCTTTGTAGTAAGTAGTACTATATATCTGCAACACCTAGACAACACCTTCATTAGTGGTCTCTAGGAGAATACCTCCTGTTTCTAAGAGACTTTTATCACAGGTATACTGCTCTGCAAAAGTAGATTTATATTCTTATTGATATAGATTGAGATAGAAAAAGTTCTATATATTGAGACAGAAAAGTTCTTTTTTTCAGCAGTCCAATTTATGAAGGAAGGCTGGGATTTCATTGCGTAAAACAGAAAAAAAAAAAAGAAAAAAAATTGCTGCATAGACCATCTTAAGTATGGGGTCTTATGCCATAGAGCTTAAACGACTTATTCCCATTAGATTAAAGTACTCGGATAGCTCATTCACTGATGTTAAATCAGTAACACAGAAGAATGAACCCATTGTTTATCAGCAGTGCAAAACTTTGACTGAAGACACTTTTTTCCTAAAAATCTGAAAGTTAGTGGTATTCATGATTTTTTAATTCACAGCCACTCTCTCCTCTTCACTTTCTGGGTAAGTGGCTAAAATGAACTAAATTCGTAACTCAGCTGATGGCTTAGAAGGCAGATGCTATTTGATGACAGTGCTGGCTTGTCACTGATATCCCAGAAAAATCAACAATGCATTTTAGTAGTATCTATTTTAAAAAGAGGTTTTGATGAAACAGGAAAGCACAAAACCTTGATTCCCACAGTGAATTGACCAGCTGTGATACATAGCAAGTGATTTTTGCCTGGTCTTTAAGAGCTGAAAAATTCTTATTAGACAAGTGCTGTCATAACACTAGCCCTCCATTTCTGTGCATTTTCTTGTCTTTCATACTTTATTCTAATTGAATTGCAGCTTATTATAGCTATTATAAGGATCAATACTCCTTCACAGAGGCAGGATGAATAGGAATCAATCTGAGCACTTCAGACCCTTTGTCAGGAATTGCTTCAAATAGCAGCCCCTTCTCTGCAGTAATCTGTGTGATTGTTAGCAGCATCAGTCACTGACAACAAGACACCTGAACTGTTTCTTTTTCTGTTCATCGGGATCTTTCATTGTTACAGAGACTGATATTCTTTCTTATAAGGTTAGAAAAGATACATAATAGCTTTTATACCATTATATTTTAAACTCTAGACTTCATTAAAGCACTCTTCAGCTCCTTCACTTCCAGCCTTCTTTCTGCTTATGAATTATTCAGGGTAGGTTTTACTTGAAGTAAATAGTTTGATTTGAAGGTTTTTCTATCTGGATTTAGATGCAACAAGAAGTGTTAAACACTCAGAATTTTAAGTGAGGAGAGTTGCAGAAGCTTAGCTATTAAGATGGAAGACATTTGCCGTTAGTGCTCTGGGGCTGCCGTTGAGATCTCAGCACGGTGCTATTTGTCATTCTGAAGTAGGTAGGCATTATGATGCCTGGAGTATAAATCAGCCTTTACATGGTGTCGAGTCCTGAAGCACTTTACACTCTAATCCACTTCTGAGTTAACAGAACATTTTTGGTTCTACAAGCTTTAAAGTTTCCCTTTATATTTAACCCTGTCATCATGTTATTAATCATCATTATTTTCTAGAATTCTATATACATCCCCAAATAGTTCCTAATGTTTTTCTTCAAAATTGTGGCGATGTCGCTGGAATGAGCTTTAGCTTCAATCATCCAGAAGAGATGCAGTTTCAGCAGAATTAATTTTATTAATTCTCCTCACATAAAGAGGAATACTGGCTTTTCATACTAGCAGGCTGGGCAAGCTAGCATTATTTGGCTACTGTACCAAAAGATGCTGTCTGTGCTTTTTCTGCTTTGCCCACTTCTGTGTAGTATCATGTTCATGTTAACTTATGGACAAAATTGAAATGGAAAGTAGCAGTTTACCATGTGGCTGTTTTTACCATGTCTGCAGTCCAGTAGTCAATATTAGCTCAGCACCGCAAAGCTCACTCTTAAATGCTGATTACCATCTTTCATCTGGGCAGCTAGCCAAAATACAAAGTGCCAGTTCAGAAACTTTACATATCATTGGGTGTCAGCTTATTGAATCTCAGTTTCTGTTCTTGCACTGGCTAACTAGATGTTTTAACCATCTGAGAGCATTTGGTTTCTTGCATATTGCTACATATAGTGTTATAGAGACTTTAGTCAGGAGGTACAATTGTGCAATTAGTTGACCTTACAGTGTTTTTCCAGGTGGAATTGTTAGCATTAATGAAGTCCTTTCAAATCACTTTATTGTCCTATCTGGCAGCACAAACTGAGTACACGTTCAGTTTCTAATATGCAGAGATGGGTTCAGTTTTATGAAACAGCCAGTTCCCCTCCGCAAACTGACAGTAACCCCAATTCAGCTGGATATGTTAATAGCAATCTACTTCAGTGCTATGTGCTAAAACCCCATGATAGTGCAGTGGTGGTAGGAGCTCTCTGCCACACCAGTCAGTTCGGGTAGAGGGAGAAGGGCTAGATTCATTCAGTTCAAGGTATTACCACTCACTTCGGAGCAATGCAGGTTACACTTTCAATTCTTTAGTCTGTGGAATAGTGACTTCTTTAAAGGCAAGAGTCACTGGGGACAGTGCTGTCAGATTTGTTTATTTAATGAATTTATTTATTTTCTGTGTTCATGTAATGTATTTATTTAATACTGCTTCTTAACTTTCATAATGTGGAACATAAGTGTTCCAGATCTAACTAATCTAAGTGGTGTAACCCAAAGTTAAGTCACTGCTGCAAAGCTTCTTTTCCTATAAAGCCACTTAGAGTTGTTTTCATAAAAGTGCTCATGCTCAGTAAGAAAGTATGAGTTCAGCAACAGAATGATCTCTAGTGTTAGCAGTAGCACATTGAAATTATATGACCTCTCATTAATCTGCACTTTGATAAGGTCCTGGAGTGACAGGATTAATGACATTCCACTGTAAATTATTCAAATCCTTTCCTGTGCATTGACTAGCTTTTTGGAGGAACACACAAATGATACTGAATCTTTTACTGCCTTAGAGAATAATAACTACAGTGTTCCAGAGACAGAAATTTGCTCGTCTCTATTTTGGGTCATGTAAATCTGCCTAACAGTAGGCAGACTTTCCCTTTTTAATTTTCTGCATGTGATTTTTACTTCTAAAAGTATTTTATCCATACACAGGCTGTTTTTCCCTATTCCCCTATCCTTATAATTTCAGGTTTTGGGTCCCATACAGCATGCTAAGAGTTGAGTACCTGGAATAGCTTAGTGACATTAACTTCATTTGGTCCACAAGGCTTTCCTGGCTGCTTACATTTCCCTTGGGCGACGCCAGCCTTGTCAAATCCTTTTATTTCCTCCTGGCTTCTTTCTGCCAGCATGCATTCTTCTGAGCATTTTCTCTTCAGCCATATTTCATCCCATGCAGTGCTTTCAATTCCTGTTACCAGAATTACCTTCCCTGTAAGGTTTATAAACCCTGCTCCTGGTGCAGCAAAACTATGTGGATTTCATGGCCAGGACAACCTTTCTTTATGGAAAAGAGAAACGAGCATGTCCTGCTGCCATTTTAAGATCTCTTCAGAAATTCATGTACCTGAATGTCAGAGGGACTATTTATATTTCTGGTACAGCCCTATATAACAGCTCATGGAATTACTTTCTCAGTCATTCCTCTATCCAGCTGAGTAAGCTGTGATTAAAAGGTATCCTAGATCAATTTACAGGAAACAGTACATCTAGCAGTGGAGAGTTTTCCACATCCTTTAACCTTCATTGATTAAATGTTTATCAAGCGTTCAGCTGGGAGTCTAACTTCTACTCATGACTTTCATAGCTGTTTCTTAGACATAAGAAAAATAGTCTAATCTAGTTTCAAGTAGTACTCTTCTGTGTACTACTGTTTACCATATTCATGTTGCTTGGAAATTTTTGTCAGGTCAAAATCAAATACTTATACATAACAAGTTAACTCTAATTCCTTTTAAATTTTCCATTTTTTAAGTGTAAAAATTGAATACAGTAGAGACCGTTGTCTCAGTGTTGTACTTGGACTCATACTGCCTGAAAAATTTCTATTCTCTGTATTGAGGAATTGCATTAGCTGTTGTTGCAGCAGCTTCCTGTTGAGACAATGTTCACTGGAGGGAAGCTCAAGTAAAGTCACTTGGAAATACCATCAGAAGTTAAACTTCCTGTAGTGGACTGCAGGGCCGGGCAACATCCCACTGATAGTCCTCCCTGGTTAAGGAGTGTTTTCTCCTCAGCACAGTACTATGCCCAAGTCCTACTGATAATTTATACTGATAGGAGTCATTCTTTAATTTGGTTGTGTATGGCCCTAAGGCTGCTGCGCTATTCTGGGTGTGAGTGTCACTACACAAAAAAAGGATGGCTCCACAGGCTCCCCAGGGACTCAACCACACCTACCATCTCTGGGCATCTCTACACCACAGTGTAGTAAATGTTATGGAGTAATCCTGTGCTGAGTTGTATTTTCATATACATCATGTATGCTGCCTAGGCTGCTTCTCAGCAGTTTACAAAGCACTGCTATCCCTTTTTCCAGGCCATAGTAGGGTGACATTGATGAACAGGTTCACAATCTTTACTCTTCTCTTTCCCACAACTTCTAGACTCTTAATAGTTAAAAGAACTGTTTTTATTTTTAATGGTTCATTTTTTACTGGGAATAGTGATCAAACATTTTCATTCATAGACTACAAGTTACTGGTAGACTTGATATACTAGTGTCTTTGGAGTGCTCATTGTTTTGCAGTCCACAAGAATATTGCTGTTTGCTGAGCTTATACTTCTCAAATTACATTAGCCTGTTCTAACAACACAAAAACGGATTTCAGGGACTTTGCTTAAAATCTTTTACGGCAGTTTGCCTTTGAACCTGCTACAAAATTGTAATGGCTTTTCATTTGGATTTGCTGGCAAGAAACAAGTTGACTGCCCTTTCTTTGGAAAACTTAAAGGCTGAGCAGAAAATTAGTTTGCTGACACACCAAATGTTTTTTTGTGACTTAACTGATTTTGTTCTGTAATAAAAGTTGATTGGTGTAATGAAAGAATGTTTTATGTAAGTATCACACTACTGCAGTCCCCCAGCCTTCACTGAAACACTCAGGCCACACTTACTTGAATCAACAGGCTCCAGATGGTACATACTGTAGAATAGAAAGCTCAGAGAAGAAAATGTCCACCTCCAATTATGTCTCTTTTGATTTCTTTACATGCTCAAATTAGGTAACATGCTCTTCCCTTCTGCGCTCTCTGAAATATATATATGTGTATATGTTTATGTGGAGATGCATATATACTCGCATATAAACACATATATGTATGTATATATGTATTACTTTTATGCTTTCAGTTTATTTTCAGGAGTCTAGTTTCTATTTGACTGGGGACCTGCAGCTGCTATCTCACTTTTAACTTAGTGTTGTCCAAATGACATCATTGTCCAAACTGAAATCTCCTTTCTTCTTTCTATTCCCCAAATGTATGACTGAGTACTGTAAGGAAGAAGGCCTGACAGCTGCTAGCATGTTAGGGGCTGGTAGTTTCTAAGCAAACTTTCTGAGAAGACAAAAGAAAAAGGGCACTGTTTTACTTCTCAGAGTATGGCAGGAAAGGAGGGAACCATTACACAAAGTGTTGCTGTTTTCTTACTGACACTCCAGAAATCACACATGGGTTTTATTGCCAGTTCTGTCCCAGCTAATATAAGCTTAAGTCAAGGATAGATGCTTTGATAACTGCCTATTTAGTAATGCCTTCTACTTGTGCAGTTTAAGGTTGCTATTCATTTTTTTATTTAGACAGTCCTCTTTTTTTCTATGACATTCTTTGTCTTCTGGTACTGAAGCATTAAAACCTAAGAACTTGTACTCCCATATGCCATAATTGAGTTTAAATGTTAATTTTTCCAGTTTCCTGAAATGTATGATTAGCAGGAATTTCACATCTTAAGCAATAAAGGTATCTTTTTTGCACTTAAATTATAAAGACTGAATGAGCATTTTTTATTTCAAGTAATGGAAGCTAACCTTCTTGCTTAAATACTACCCCCTCAGCCCCCATATTTTGTCTATCAACCTGATGAAATTCCACTGAAATCCCCACATAGCTCTCTGGAACGTTCCAGTTGTCTGATGCTGTTGGCAACAGAGGTGCCTGACACTTCTCTTAGCTCATTATTCTTAGTTCCTTTTTTTGCTTGAAATTACCTTAATTATTAGATCCTTCTTGTTTTTTTCACCTAAATTATTATTAAAAATAACTTCTATGCAGTTTGTCAGCTTAGAAACACAGAAATGGAAGGATCGCCTGGCTAACCAAGTCTAGTTCCTTGCTGCTGCTGTAAGAACCAGTTCAAATAATACTTTTAGCTAGCTAACAAAGCTGCTGAAATCAGTATGTCTTTTGCTCAGGAAGTTTTGATTTATTCAGGATTCCAGTCATGCAAGGGACTGAATTTCTTTTGTCCATGTATATTGTCTTTTGCGGTCTTTCACAATTGCAGCTGGTTTCTGGCTTCATGGAGGAAAGGGGAAATGTCTGCATGAGTTTAAGAAGGTTTCTTAATGCAGGACTCTTCAGTCCTTTGAATTTATCAAGAAAAACATAGAGGAGCCCAGCTTTCATAAACTAACCCTTTCATAACCCTAACCCTATTCCTGCCACCTATTGTGATGGACCAGATACCACTCTTGCTATTTCACCCTTTCTAGGGACAGAGCAGTTCCAACAGCAGATTAGTTTGGGTTTCATGCTGGTCACACACAGTAGAAGGTTCCTTTAAACAGGGCTGGCAGAAGTCCATACTGTCCCTCACTGTGGGAGAAATTATTATATAGATAACCAAGCTCATAGAAATGAGGTATGGGTACCATTACATGCCCCTGCAACATTTGTTTAATTGCTAAAGCACTTGTTTATGCACTGCTTTGCTGGAGGAAAAGGTTTTAAACTATAAAACAATGATCTATCAGGTATAAACCTGCAACCTTGGGGGAATCATTACAGGGTTCAGATCAGAAGAATTTAAGGAACTTTGTCATATGTCAAATGTCTGAGACCTAAGCTTTACCTTGCAGTTAACTATAAGGCAGTTTTATGGGCTATCAGTATGAAGAGAGTATTTACATGTTTTTATCAGCCAGTAATTGGGTTTTTTATCATTTGTGCTTTCTGTCTTCTTGAATTACATTATATCATTTTGCAGCATTGTCATGTTAACAGACATTGCTATGTTACCTCGAAGCATCCGATTTACTTCCTTGTACTTGTTTGGTAGAACAATGAAATTAATGAATTGTGTTCAAGCCAGTGGCAGCTTTGATGCTTTTTAGGTGGCAGACACATCAGCAGAAAATGTTATGTTAGATGTACTTATGCAAATTTGTATAATGCAACGGATGTTTAAAAGATCAGTATTGTACAAAAAAAAATTGTTATTCATTATCAAGCTAAAGCTAACTATGCAAGAGTAAGTAAGTGCTGTATATAGGCAAAGATGAAAAATGATCAACACCTGGTAGCTTTCTCCAATGTGTTTCTTTCCAAGCTAGTCTCATTTGCCACATGCCTGTTTCTACATATTTGGCTTTATCCAGTGAAACCACCCCTGAAGGCTACTGCTCAGTTTTATTAAATTTAAATATGTAACTTGTTGCATGTTATGACACTTGTTTTTCACAATTATTTCTGAAGACAAGTGAAAGAAAGTTGCAAGGTCCTTTCAAGGTAATGGCTATTTTTTATCATTCTGCAGAACAAATTTTAGCAGGATTTATGAAGTTTTAAGGGAGATTGAAACTACTGTATCTTAGATAAGAACCATCTCTGGTTGAAGCCTTATAAACATAAATATAAAAAGATATTAATTCTTGCAAATGTGTGCCAAACTTGCACCTTAAATTTTGTGTGTCCAAGATATAATAGCCTATGTATTTGTAAGGAGGTTCATTGGTCTGCCTTACTTTTATTGGACTAACCACATAATATTAATTAGTACAAGGGAAACTGAATAAATTTACTGCTTTGTGATTTCTGATAAACCTTTGTGGAGCATGGGCTGCTGTACTTGTGAGATCTGGCCCCTATTATGAGGCAGCTGTATCTGCCCTAATATAAGCTGTTGTTTAAGGCTCAAAGTTCTTGATTAGTAGTCTGTTATGTCTATTCTGTGTTATCTTTGTTATCATGTATTTAGATGCCAAAATTGAAAAGTGTGAGAAATGGCATACCTTTTGCCCCCGTGAGCTTGTTAGAATAATTAAGATTTTGTAAGTTCAAGTTTCTGCAAAATAAAACATGATCTTAAGTCTAAGGAAAGTGTCTAAATTATGTTTGGTGGGGGTTTTTTTGTTGTTTTTTTTTTTTGTTATTTATGACTATTATGTGATATATTTTTTTCTTTTTAATACTGACTGCTCTAGGGAAAGTTGATGCAGAAGTTACTTCTACTGGGAATCTACACCTTGCCATACCAATGGTATATCCATTTCTTCCAGTACTCTTCAGGTATTAGACCTGAAATATGCCAGTCTTTGAGGTTTAAGTATAAAATACCATTTTTAAGCTATCTAAAGACAGCTATTTATGGTCTTTAGGATGAAGAAGGTGGTATGATCACTTATAGAGGAGGGCAAAGGATGAGAATATCTGCTTTAAATGATGATATGTTCTGTTTTATAATCTGTTACTTTAAAACTCATCTGAGGATCCCAAGGTGCTTGTTGAAGCTCCAGCACGCTTCTGAATCATCCAAATAATTTTCCATGTTGCTCTGTCATTCAAGTATTGATCCTGTCTGCCTCCTAACTGAAATCTAATAAGCTCACAGCCCAAGGTCTTGTAGCTGTGGGCTATTTCTTCCAATATCTTATAATTTTCCTGCTTGTTTTTAAACCTGCCTACACCTATTTCCCATTTTCGGTTAGATGACCTTGGACCATCCCACTGTAAGCTGTTAAAATAAATAGTCCTTTGACTTGCACAGTGACTTTCTCTGAACTTTGAGCATTGATGATATGCCACTTTGCTCAGTGTGACTTTCTTTGACTGTACATTTCAATTGGCAGAAACGAGCTTTAAAGATTCAATGCAGACTTTCTTCAATAAAAAAAAAAAAGAAAATACACAAATCTGGTTCTGAAATTTTTTACCATCTTTTCACTCCTCCACTCATGGAACTTTTTCTAGAGAAAGTAACACTCCAGAAATATCAGTAGTAAGTATTGGCATAAAACGTCAAACTGGGGCAAATAAATGATCCCAGATATTTCTTACAGTTGGGTATCTCAGAACAACTCATTCAAGCACCTTTGGGAGGTAAAATGGTAACTGGGCAATACTATCACATCTACCTGAGGCTTTTCTGGTTCTTTAAGCATCTTGCTATGCTTTAAGAAAAAAAATCACACATGCATTGGGCTGTTTCTGTTAGCAGAAATACATCCCTGTTACCTGGGAGCCACTTGGGCTTCATGGCTTTTGTGAGATCTCTGACACGGAAATTGAAAATGCTCTGTCTGCTATCAGGGCTTCTGACTGAAGTGTTGCAGCTATAGGGCAAACCTCTAGACCTGCCTGCATGGATTTGGAACAGAAGTGCTTCTTAGTGAGGTCATAGCTGAACTGCATAGCATTGACTTCCTTATACAGAAACAGACATTTTTGGATCTGTGTGAATGATCTTTTCCTGTGTCACAGTATGATCTTCCAGAAACGGGCTGTTCCACACACAAAACTACTTCCCCCAGACTGCTCATCATTGCAGTGGAGAAAATAAACATTTAGGCTGACCCAGAGAAATTAGAATATAGATTTTAAATGGCATAGGCTGAGAAAATAAGCCAATAAATCTAAATATAGATTTTTTTTAATAGTGGGATTTTATACTTTTTTTTGGGGGGGGGTAGCTTTTAGGGGGCTTTTTTTTGTGTTGGTTTGTTGTTTTTGTTGTTTTTTTTTTAAGCAAAACTCATGCACCATCCCCCCATAGCTCACTCTGAGGTAGTTGACTAAGTACAACATTAGTGCTTCACCCTAAATTCTGCATACTTTGGTGGCCACAAAAGTTAGATGAAAATAGCTACCGTGCTTAAATATTTGTATAAGCCATTGCTGGTTAATGACATTTTAACCAATAAGATATTGGTTAGTGACCATTGTTTTGAATGACCCCTCCCAGGCTGTTCTACCACAATCAAGCCATAACCTGAGCACATAATCATTAGGAAAACAGAACTAAATTACTCACCCATTAATCACAGATTTTTAGGTGGAGTCAGTTGTTAGGAGGCCAAAGCCTATGAAAAATTGCTCATACTGTTGTTTGGATGTCAATAGCACAAATGTCATAGTGTAAGTGCATGCAAGTATGTGCAGGCCAGTGAGTGACCAAAGTATACTCTTCAGGGAAGCAGGCTTTCAGAACAGGTACAAGGAAGATAGGCCAGGGCATTACCCTTTTTCTACACTGCAAAAAATGCAATACTTGCTTAAATATCCTTGTCAAGGTCATCATCTATGGTTTGTTTTTTCATCTTTCAAACTGAGTCGGGAAGTAAATTGTGACTGATATTTTCTTATGTATAGGTTAGTAGCTTCTATTGATTTCTGTATCTGTCCTTGTGGCAGTGCATATTTAGATCATGAGGTTCTGTTCAACTAGAAATTATTGTTTTTTTTTTCTGATGTTTGGTTTTTTGCTTGTTTTGTTGTGTTTTTTTCTTTAGACTTTTGTACCTTAACAATCAAGCAATCTTCTGTTATGTGAATGGGTATTTCAAGAACAACAGATATTTTAGGAAGCTCATAACTCTGTAATCACTTTCAAAATATTTGCTAAAAGCATAATGCAGTGCAAAACCAATAACCATCATAAAACACAATACATTGAGGAAGGGAGTTCATCCATACAGGCTGATAAACTAGCAGCTATGGCTGCTGTTCTGCTTGTTACCTTGATAGTCTTGTGCATGTTATATAGTTCACAAAGAGGTTAATGCAGTCATTTCTTTCTCCAAATGTATAGAAATTGGTGAATGTTTGACTTAGGGATTTACTTTCCTAGTGTGCTAAAAAAGTAAATCTAGATACCTGTGGTCACTCCTGTATTTTTACGTCCTTAATTTAAAAAATCCCCACCTCTTGCATGAAAAATACTGTGAAACATACAAATGTCCTTATTGACCTCACTTAGGTCTTTGACCTGACCTTACTGAATTCATGTTCATTAATAAGAGAAAATAAAAAACTTTAAAATGTTAAGGTCTATTAAACTAGATCAGCCTAATAAGGTTGTGTGTAGATTATAGAAGATTGAAAAGCACAATTATTGAGAAGGTAAAATCACTGGCAGACCAACATCTGCCTGTGGCAAATTTTCAAATAAGATCTATGCTCTATTTTATTGTTATAACCTGTACTAACAGAAAAGGGGAAAGATGTAGCTTCCCATAGCTTAAGGGAAAGCTTGTGTATTGTCACAGACCCTCCATGGAAGAGAAAATTAGCAAACTGTTCATACAAAAAGGATAAAAGCATAAGAATAAAAGTATAAGAAAAATCAATTATCCCATGCCAAGTAAACTATTAATTTCCTGATAATTTACTGCTTTTTATTTAAAACCAAACATCTTCCTGTTCATCAAGCGTAATTGAGAAAATCTGTTACTGCAAAATGGTTCTAGGAAATTGTTTGCTTCTTCAGGGATCCAAGTGCTCTAGCACAAAGGGGAAAAAAGAAAAAAAAAGAAAAAGAAAAAAATACAGTAGTTAGATGTCAAACTGTGCTGAGAAAGAAGGAGAAGCTGAATTTCAGCATAAATCTGTCTTGCATGCCTTCTGTGTAGTGTCTGGACCAGAGATGTAAGGAATAAATTGTATTTCCCAGACAGTTTGCACTTCTATCTGCTGCTCTCAAACCAAACAAGGAAGTTTGACAGAATAAAAGTTTCATCCTTAAATACTTTCGAAAGGTTGTATATTTTTCTCCATGGTACAAGATTAATTGCATAAATATGTATGTTATATATTTATTCAGACTCTAGGAATACATGGAACATAGCTAGTCTCAGCCTTCCTATGCAGTACAGAGTAGAAAGAAACCCACGTAATAGTATTAAAAAATTACCTGATTTCCACACAGTCAGTGTAACTAATGCCTTTGATATTTTTGTTTATTTCCTGTTTCTAGGATTAGCCAGTTCTAGAGCAGGAGGAGAGAAATTAATAGCAAAACCAGCTCTTATGTTTATATCTTCATTTTATTGATCCTAAATAAGTTCAGTATATTTGGAGGATGATTGCTATTAAGCAGAAAAAGTCAAGGGTTTTAGAAAGGTACTCTTGGAAAAGTCTCACCATTTGATTAATAATTTATAGCAGCATGGGGGTTACTGAAACAGGATCACACACAATCAGGATTGTGTCCAGACAGCTCTTGAATTTCTCCAGGGAAGGAGACTCCACAACTATCCTGGGCAATCTATTCCAGTGTTCAGTAAAGTTCTTCCTCATGTTCAGCTGGAACTTCCAGTGTTTTAGTTTATGCCCATTGCCTTTTGTCCTCTTGCTTCTCACCACTGAGAAGAGTCTGGCCCCATCCTCTTCAGATAGTTATACATATTGATCAGATCTCCCAAGTCTCTAGGCTGAACAGGCCCAGCTTGAAACAATCATAAGAGAGATCAATATTCCTTTGCACAGGAGGAGGAACAAAAGAGGACCTTGATCTTAAATTGTCATGAAGTCATGGTATTTATCGGAGGAAGTATTTAACTTTATCTAAGACAGAGGAAGAAAAGATGTTAATATGTTTTGATGTTTTTCTCACTTCATGGGAGAGAAGGGAGATAAGGGAGAAAAAGAGGGAAAATAAATAAATGAAGAAAACACAGCCTTCTTTTTCACTGTTTAATGGTCTGACATTGGGGGCTTGGACAGGATGACCTCCAGAGGCCCTTTCCGCCCTCAGCCATTCTGTGATTTTCAGTTTAAAAGTAAGAGGAGAAAATGAAATTCATAATTTTTATTTTATATAACACTTCCTTTTAAACTGATTTTTTTCCTTCACAATATATCGGCCTGATCAAGAAGGATTCCAGGTTAAAGACATGGCACAGGTTTAGGGATACTGAAAATATTTCCAATTAGAGTATTTTCTGGAATTACTCAATAAAATGGAAATACAAGTAGCCTACTATAAGGATGTATTTTAGTCTGTTTCAGAAACATATTCTATTAGCTAGTCTTGATTACTGGCATAGACAAGCCAATCTAAATCAATACAGAAATTTAATTAGAACACTGAAATATAGAAGCAAAGTGAGAACTGATGTCCTTCAGATTACTTTTTGCATGTATTTAACTTCTCTATCTCCTGTGATAAATTTTAGCACAGAGATGTTTATTTTCAAGGTTTTTAAGATGTCAATGAAATAAACCATGTATATTTTAATGCAGTGTGAAGGCATAGAGTTCATAAAGTTATGTTCTGCCTAAACTCTCACCTTCTGTCATATATATAAAAAAGGAGCAAGAAGATGTAGGATGAATTAAGTTGTCCTTGTGGAGATGAGAAAAGTCTCATTTCCAAGTCCATATACATAGACTTTATTTTTCCTTTGAGTCAAAGAACAATGCAAGCTGGCTATTGAGGGGACTTTATGCACATGTGTTGATATTGTTTAATAAAAAATATTATCTGGAGAGGAAGCTAGCAGCTGTCCTTTTCTTCCTTCTATCCATAAATCTGCCACATCACTGAATCTGACAAAGTGAAACTCTCTAGCTTTCAGTTTGTGAGTAACACTGTTGCCAAACTTCATAAAGATACTTTATGGCCTGTTGAAATGATAAGACACTAGACTTCATGAAAAATGAAGTCTCTAAATGGGTTTGAGCTATATCATTTGAGTAGTCTAAAAAATATCACTGAGTCACAGCTATTAGTGACAGCACTGTGGAGAAATCTCACCCTGCTTATGACACAGATCTGTTATAAAATATCCAAGCACTCTGTGCCACTACCGATGAGCAATTTTCACCCAGACACTGAATTATGGTATCTAGGTCCAGGGTGCTTGAGTCATTTAAGCTTCCTTTGTATGGCAGAAAGAGTAGTGGCAAGGGCTTTCTCACTGCTATGGTCTGTGTGCAAAGTAGGGTACAAGGTCTGGTTATCCATTAGCAAAAACTCACTGAATCTGGAACTGCTGTAATCCCACTCTTTCTGCTGCTCCTGCTCAGGCATTTCAGGTTTTTTCTTGTACAGATGCTATTTCTGCACCATCAAGCAATGAGCTGCTTCAGGAAGATCTGATCAAAAGTTCAAATTATCTTTTCCTTGAATTAGCTTCTGAAGTTTCCTTGTATGCAACCACGAGTATCAGCATTTCACAAGGGAAGGCATGAGAATGCACATCTGGGGAGGCTGCTAGGTTCAGCTGAGTAAGAGTGGAAGTTTTGCATAAGGCGTTGGATCTGGTAGAGGGTGACAGACGTTCATCTAAACTTGTGAGCTGTTTATATTCTGTTTGATAGAAGCTGCTCTCCTAATAGCCATGATAGCCTAAATTGACCTTTTCAGTGTCCATTTAGTCCTTGAAAACATCAGCAGATAGGTTGGTAAAGCTGTCAGGAGGGGCAGTTGAGTTCAAACAAAACTTAATCTGAAGGTCTATTGGGGTTGTTACTGGCAGCTTCCACAAGGGTGGTCATGGCTGACGCAATGCATTCTCTGTGTGGTTTAATGTTTAAGCAAGAAAAATCCTCACATAAATGAGGAAGTTTCAAGTGTACAAGTTTCAAGCATAGTCCTGTCTAAAGGATTATGCAGTACTCTAAGCTCAAGGCAGTTGTTGCTATGCCCATACAATTGACAAAGTTTCACAACAGTGTTGCAACTCAAGCTCAAGAGCAGTGGGGAAAATTTCCCCATCACTGCTACGTATACCAGTCAGAGGACCAAAAGAAATAGTGATGTTGTAGACTGAGCTTCTCAAAGTTTTTTGTTTACCTTCTGGGGTGTGGGTTCTTTTATTTTCTGTTTTCTGTCATCATCCTGGATTTATTTTCACCAGACTAGCTGCCACAACATTGAAAAATTTTGATTCTGGGGAGCAGCCCTGTTAACTTGACTCTTCACCAATGGCTGAGTTATGAAAGAGACTTTGTAGATGGTAGATCAAAGAAGAGGAAACAGTGACAGTATTTCGTTCGTATTTGGGATTTTTTGCTGTCTGACTTAACTTACAAAGTCCTCTTATTTTTTTCTTTTGTTTCCTGCTGCCTAGATCTTGTTCTGCAAATATCAGTGTATCATAGAATCATAGAATCTGTCCATATTTTTTTTCCCTTACATGAAGAGAAATAAAATTGCTCTTCAAATTTTTGAACAGGCATGTATGAAGCTACACACAGTGCTTTTGGCTTGCATTTTGCTTCAGTGGGCAAGAAGTTCCTTGTGTTGTTTCTACTTGCTTTCCTCCTAGAGTTTAAAACCTACTTCCTTCCTATGTATTAAGCTTTCCTTATCACATTGATTTTTTTGTGTGGTGAATTTTTCCTCATTTGTTTTCCCCTTTTAATTTCTATTTTAACAGGATATTTATGCTGAAATTGAACATAATAATTATCCTGTTTTCTAGTAACTCATACCTTTAAGCTGATTTTAGTTGTTCCATATTGGATTAAAAAATTGAAAGAAATATCAGATGCCACGCTTCCAGGCATTCAGTTACTTTGCAGGATTAGGAATGTACTTACTTAATAAGTGTTTTTTCCATAAAACTGTCTGCTATAACAGTTTAAAACTTGCCAGGAAGCAGCTAATATTAGCCAATGTTGAAAAGAGGATAACCACACTTCATATACCACTGATACAATCAACATTGCAAATCCCCTCTTCTATGATTCTGCTTCTTGTGTCTATGCCATTGCACATCACACTGTACAGGTCTTAAATTACATGTGTTGTAAAGATATTTGAGAAAATCACCTGCTTTAAACTTGTCTTTTGGTTTCTTAAATTTGCCAACAGATAGTATGCACAAGCCAAGCTTCTCTTAGCATAGCTCTGAAACAGAGAAAAAAATCAAGAAACATTAACACTGGCAGTATAAATGGGTATTTAATCATTTGCTATAATGATGAGGCATACTATAGGAGTCAGTATAATGCTCATTATCTGGTATAGAGAGTAATTTATATTCATTAATATAGTCACAGGTTCATATTCCAATATCTCCATGAGCTGGGAAAGTTACTGTACAAATGAAACAATAAAAATATATTTAGAAGAAATCCTGTTAGGGGTTAGGTGAGAAATAAAAACTACTAGAGGCAAAGTAGCATGATTTTTAAAATTATTTCTAACTGTTTGAGTCTAAGCTGCTATGTTACATCTCTAAACCAAAGATACTTTCTACTGAGTAGAAATGGGGACAGTTATTATTAAACTTAAGATGAAATTAAGAAACTACTTATCATAGAGGGAGAAGTGGAGTAGCCTTTAAAATAAATAAATAAAAGACAATATACTGAAACCAACAGAGTGTCTCAGTTTGCATTAGTTACCAACACAGACTTAGCACTACAGAAAGCCTGGGCCACCATGGCAAGGATGTTTTTCCTTTTTCTGCCTCCAGCCTTTCTCTTTGCCTTCCCTTCCCCCTGCCTTCAGTTGGAGAGCAATGGAAAGGCTTCAGTAACCTTGATACATTTCCATGTCTCTTCTTTGGAGATGAGACCAGACCTTATAAAGTTCACATGTGCATATTAAGCCTATAACCATCTGCTGCAATTATGAACAGTGTAGTGGTTAAGTTTAGCATTTGGAGAGGAGGTCTGAAGGTCAGCTGTGCTTCAGCTGTAGTAAAGTATCTTAGGTTGACTGGAATAAGTGAAAAATAACAGCAGCAAATGATAAGCTGATTTTTTTAATGGGTTAGGTTGTGAGGTATTTAAGATCAGGAATAGCATCAGAGGATGGTATGCTCATATCTCAGATCTAACAGGAATTAAAATATTCTTAATGTCCTTAGGATGCTGAAATAGCTTCTTGAAGGTGTTTTGGTTTGTTTGTTTTGGGTTTTGTGGTTTTTTTTTCTTAATTGTGATGCTGTTATGGTTTAAGTTCAGCTGGCAACCCAGAAACCACACAGCTGTTCACTAACTCCCCACCCCTTCCTCCCCCTGCTCCCGGAGGGATGGGGAGGAGAATCAAAAGAATGTAACTCCCACAGGTTGAGATAAGAACAGTCCAGTAACTAAGGTGTAACACAAACCACTACTGCTACCACCAATAATAATAATGATAAGGGAAATAATGAGGGAAGAGAATAAAACCACTCACCACCTGCCGATCAATACCCAGCCCAACCCGAGCAGTGATCTAGCCCTTCCGGGCAATTGCCACCAGTTTATATAGTGGGCATGACGTGCTGTGGTATGGAATACCTCTTTGGTTAGTTTGGGTCAGGTGTCCTGTCTCTGCTTCCTCCCAGCTTCCCCTCTTCCCTGGCAGAGCATGAGACTCAGAAAGTCCTTGATCGGAGTAAACATTACTAAGCAGCAACTAAAAACATCGGTGTTATCAGCATTATTCCCAGGATGAAAGTCAGAAACACAGCACTGCAGCAGCTACTAAGAAGGAGAAAAAATGACTGCTACTGCTGAACCCAGGACAGATGCCGTAAAATGAGTAGACTCATACCTTAGCATACATTTGCTGTGTTTTAAGCAGAACTCTGTAATTTAGTTGTTCTTTTGGAAGCTGTCACTTCCTTTCCTGTGTGAGGAGATGGAATACATTAAGTAGCAAGTGCTCCTGGCAGGTTGTGGGAGCAACCATCTCTTTAGAATATGAGTGTCTGTTGTGTAAAATCCAGGTATTTATGACTCATACTTTTCATATTCTGTGAAAGCACACATCTAGGTATCTCTGTGGGGTTCAGATGTTTGGTTTTGTTTTGTTTTGTTTTTTTATTTTGTTGATCCTTTCCTATATGCTAAGAAGCTTTTGTGAAGTTACAGCTCTGAGAGGTGCCACTGCATATTTTTTCTAGAAGCCGTAAATATGATAATTAAGTACATTCTTTCTGAGAATGTTTCAGTTACTTAGATTAAGATGGTGTTGCGAATTAGAAAGTAGTCTCCTTATGGAAATTCCCTGTTTGGCCAGGGTTTGCTGTCTTTAGTGTGAGTGTTTAGTGTATCCGCTCAATTTTGGCAAATTAGGGAAAAGTCTAGCTCCATCACAACCTGATAAACACTTCTTTTTTAAGTGTTCTGTGCTCTTGTGAACAGGTAATCAAAGTCTGGGCCCACAGCCAAGGTACTCTGGGGGATGGTGAAAAGTATTATAAGTGTAAACAAGTGAAAAAATTATTCAGTACAGTGTTTAGGCTCATTCTGTTGTATGCCCAGTGCAAGAAAGAAATAGGTATGCATGAGCAAGGAGCAGTGTGTAGCAGGTCATTATTCTGAACAGTTTTGAAGCATCTAAAGTACAGTAGGGAAACCAATACAGCTGCAGTAGCTTCTCAGACTTGCCAGTAGCATCCACTGGCATAGTGTGAAGGAGTACAGAAAGGCAGAGGACTTGAAGGAACAGACTTACTTATAATTTGTAGGCAATGTTTCTTTCATGAAATGGAATATTTATAAATTAGCAATAACTTTGCTAAAGTGTTATTCAAACTTGCTAATGGTCTCTTGAAAATATTTTGACTGTAAATGCCCTTGTTTTTTCTGGGAGGCCGGGGAAGGTATGAGGAAGAGAAGGTTGTTTGAATTGTTACCCCAGCCCTCCACTGAACTTGAACTTGGCTCCTGAGCACAGATTGTTAATAACTTCAAGGTACTATTTTTCTATGAGTTTGCTACTTGATTGTTCAACAAGTGTTATTTTGCAGATTTTGTTTCTTGGTTTGATTTTATTTACTTATACATGGAAATGCGTAAATATGACTTAATGTATAGTGTTTCATCCAGGATTTAAAGAACTTTGAATACTTTGAAGGTATCAAGTTTGCAAGAATGTGCTAGAAACTTGGTTTGAGTCAATACAAGCAATTGAATTGCTAAATTACTTCATATGTCTTCAAATACGAAATATAAAAATAACTTGAATTTCTGATTCATATTATCTGTAAAAAGTGCACTTGAAATAAACTTTTAATACAGATGAGAAAATGCATGCAGGAATCCTATTCTATGCTCTTTTTTCATTACTGAAACATACTTTCTGTCTTGGTTTATATCTTAATAAATGATTCTGTATATTTATAAGAAGTTTCCCTTTCCAACAAACCAAACAGAACCCCTCTGAAACATTAAAGTGCCTGACACTTATGCACATTTTCAGAAGTCCTTTTCAAACCATGATTTAAAGAGACCACAGGCATTCATCTGAACTATTTTATGTTTTACAAAATTATTTAATTCTCAGTTGAGCCTATTTGGTCATTTGTAGGTTTTAGATGGTCTCTAGTTCTGATGTGAAGAGTAAATGAAATCATCAGACTTTTAAGTTCTAAGGATATAACTTGGAAAATATTGCTTAGTATATTAATATCGGGGGTTTTAGAGCTTCTATAATGGGTTCAAACTCTGTTATAATCCATAGCAAAAACTTCCTAATAATTAGTTTCAGCTGTTCAGATTTCAATGCTTGGCTCTTTATTGAATATTCATTTCCATCTCAGCTGAGTCCTTTGTGTTGATCTCAAGGGAGCAAAGCTTTCAGACCATTACTTCAAAGTTTCTATTTTTTCCATACAAAGATTTAGGGCCTAATGCCAATAATACTCTATGAATCCTCATTAAAATGCTTTACTCAGCTGGTCCCTCCCACTCCCTAAATAATCCTTAAAAAAAAAGTCCATCTGTGTTATGATCAAAAAAAAGTTGAATTAAGGAGTAAATGTTAATGTATAGAAGTAACAAATATTATTTTGATATTCTGTGTTTAATATTAAGTAATGGACTATATTATCTGGAGCTGAGAAGAGGAAGAAAAGGGAGGGGCAGTCTGTCTACTACTGGGCATTAGGTCATATACTTGGCGTTAATCCCATAGACAATAGAGCAACTTTTCTGCAGTCCTCACAGGTACATTCCTGGGTTGTGTGAGTAGCTGAGAGTGTATATCATGAATAGCTACACAACCACTTTTCTACAAAAGCAAGCTACTGTACTGATTACAAGTGAGTTCTAGCTATGTAAACTACTAGGTTTACAATAGTATATGAGGCTGGGAGGCTGCTAATTTTTACAGTTCTGAGGATTTGGTATACCTTCTGCTGTGGGAGAGAGGGGAGAAGCTGTATTCATGTAAAAGGCAGCAGAAGAGAGTCAGCTGAAATACTGCAATGAACTGTTTGTACATTCTTGGTCTGTTATTTAATGATGAATTTAACCCACTGACTTGTTTCTAGAAGATTGCAGTTATTCTAAGTCCTTAAGTAACCTGGGAGCAATGATCATTGTTAGAACAGTCAAAAAGCTCACAGACTTAAAACTTATCCTGTAATATTTACTCTTCCCTGCTTACTTTGTGATTCTATAAGTATTAAATGAATGACATCTTACCCTCCTCAAAGTGCATGTTTTGCACTTCTCAAAGTGTTGCACTTACTCTGAGTGGAAAAATCTACATGTGCCTTTTAGCTGTGACTACAGTGATAGAATCATCGAATCATAGAATAGTTAGGGATGGAAAGGACCTTAAGATCATCTAGTTCCAACCCCCCCTGCCATGGGCAGGGACACCTCACACTAAACCATATCACCCAAGGCCTCGTCCAACCTGGTCTTGAACGCTGCCAGGGATGGAGCATTCACAACCGCCCTGGGCAACCCATTACAGTGCCTCACCACCCTAGCGGAAAAGAATTTCCTCCTTACATCCAATGTAAACTTCCCCTGTTTAAGTTTTAACCGATTACCCCTTGTCCTATCCATACAGTCCCTAATGAAGAGTCCCTCCCCAGCATCCTTAGAGGCCCCCTTCAGATACTGGAAGGCTGCTATGAGGTCTCCACGAAGCCTTCACTTCTCCAGGCTGAACAGACCCAGCTTCCTCAGCCTGTCTTCATAGGGGAGGTGCTCCAGTCCCCTGATCATCCTCGTGGCCCTCCTCTGGGCTTGTTCCAACAGTTCCATGTCCTTTTTATGTTGAGGACACCAGAACTGCACACAATACTCCAGGTGAGGTCTCACGAGAGCAGAGTATTGGGGCAGGATCACCTCCTTCGATCTGCTGGTCACGTTCCTTTTAATGCAGCCCAGGATACGGTTGGCTTTTTGGGCTGCAAGTGCACACTGCCGGCTCATGTTCATTTTCTCATTGATCAACACCCCAGAGTCTTTCTCCGCAGGGCTGCTCTGAGTCTCTTCTTTGCCCAACCTGTGTCTGTGCCTGGGATTGCTCTGACCCAGGTGTAGAACCTTTCACTTGGCATGGTTAAACCTCATGAGGTTGGCATCAGCCCACCTCACAAGTGTGTCAAGGTCCCTCTGGATGGCATTCCTTCCCTCCAGGGTATCAACCGAACCACACAGCTTGGTGTCCTCAGCAAACTTGCTGAGGGCACACTCAATCCCACTGTCCATGTCAGCAACAAAGATGTTGAACAAGACCGGTCCCAACACCGATCCCTGAGGGACGCCACTCGTTACTGGTCTCCAGCTGGACATTGAGCCATTGACCACAACTCTTTGTGTGCGGCCATCCAGCCAGTTCTTTATCCACTGGGCGGTCCATCCATCAAATTGATGTTTCTCCAATTTAGAGACAAGGATGTCATGTGGGACAGTGTCGAACGCTTTACACAAGTCCAGGTAGACATCAACTGCTCTACCCCTGTCCGTCAGTTCTGTAGCCCCATCATAGAAGCCCATCAAATTGGTCAGGCAGGATTTCCCCTTAGTGAAGCCCTGCTGGCTGTCACCAAGCACCTTGTTGGTTTTCATGTGCCTTAGCATGCTTTCTGGGAGAATCTGCTCCAAGATTTTGCGAGGCACAGAGATGAGACTGACTGGTCTGTAATTCCCTGCATCATCCATTTTCCCCTTCTTGAAAATGGGGGTTATATTTCCCTTTTTCCAGTCATTGGGAACTTCACCTGACTGCCATGATTTTTCAAATGTGATGGGCAGTGGCTTCACAACTTCATTTGCCAGCTCCTTCAGGACCTGCGGATGGATCTCATCAGGACCCGTGGACTTGTGCACGTTCAGATTTTTAAGATGGTCTCGAACCAGATCCTCTCCTACAGTGGGCGCAAGGTCTTCATTCCCACAGTCCCTGCGTCTGCCTTCCAGGACTTGGGTGGTGTGGTCAGAGCCTTTGGCAGTGAAGACTGAGGCAAAGAAGTCATTCAGAACCTCAGCCTTCTCCAAATCCTGTGTAGCCAGTTCTCCCGAGAGCTTCCTGAGGGGGCCTACGTTCTCCCTTGTCTGTTTTTTATTTGCTATGTACCTATAGAATCCCTTCCTGTTATCCTTAATACCCCAAGCCATTTTTAATTCTAACTGGGCCTTAGCTTTCCTAACCTGGTCCCTAGCTTCCTGGACAACATCCCTGTACTCTTACCAGGCTGCCTGTCCTTGCTTCCACTTATTATAAGCCTCTTTTTTCATTTGAATTTTCCTCAGGAGCTCCTTATCCATCCAAGGAGGTCTCCTGGCCCTCCTGCTGCACTTCCTTCTGGTTGGGATGCAACACTCCTGAGCTTGTAGCAGGTGATCCTTGAATATCAACCAACAGTCTTGGGCCTCCCTGCCCTCTAGGGCTATATCCCATGGAACCTTACTAAGCAGGTTCCTGAAGAGGCCAAAGTCTGCTCTTTTGAAGTCCAGGGCAGTGAGCTTGCTGCACGCTCTTCTCACTGTCTTGAGGATCTCAAATTCGATGTCTGCAGTATGCGATTTCAGTATTATTCCCTTTGTAAAGAGGCTGACTTCTTCTAAGATTGTGTTAGTTTCTGTTATGTGATACTGACCTACATGTTTTTCTACTGCATGATTTCAAAATAGTAACAATGGCCTTCAGAACTGCTTTGTAGTTGGCATATGATGTTTCTTAACTAATCTATGCTCTCATAAACTCATTCAGTGCTTCTAAACATAGGCATAATTTTTATTCAGTTACAAACTACCCCTTGGACTTTAGATTTGCGAAGTTCTGCTAGTGTTGTTCTGGAGGAAGTCTGTAACTTAAATGCCACATGAAACATGCGTTAGAAATATAACCTGGTGGGATTTTCCTGTTCAAAGTAACAGATAAACCCTTTCAGTAAATAGAAATAGCAACGGTTTGTAAATTGAATATTATCTAGTGCCATAAGGCTTTGTGCTTGTTTTAAGATATGACTAGAAATACTAGGTGGTGAAAGGTGAATCTTCTGCATTTTTTCTGTACAGTTATGAATTAAACCAAACAGGGAGGAAAAAAAAGCTCTGTAGGTCATCCCAAACAGGAGTCAGACATGAATATTCACCTTCGTGAATGATGTGTACGTTCTGCTTAACATAAGACTAGAAAAAAATAATTAGTATGAAGCAAAACTGCATTTTTTCCAGACTTCAACGCAAAAAATATTAGGGATTCTCAAATTGTGAAATACTAAACTGCTACTTTTTCAAAGTTTCAACTTGTAGATATTTCCTTTCAGCCATGAGTCATAAAAACATCAGTAAGATTTTTGTTTAAAAAAATCTGTGATTGTCAATGGCTTATGAAGGGAGGAAAATTTCAATAATTCAATGTCATAATTTTCCAATAAACTGTGTATATACAATATCCTGTGATTTGCATATTACTGAGTGGCAAACTTCTGAGAATTGTGGTTAGTATATTAATTTTTATAAATATTCCTCCTCTTTCTGTTTTTCCATTTATTTAAGTTAAACTGTAGTGATTTGGTCAGAGATGGAAAATGAAAGCAGTCAATTTGTTTTGAAGAACAATTCTTCAGTTGATTTTCAGACTTAGTCATGTTGTCTACTCCTTTTAAACTTCCCTTATATATCATCATAGAATTAGTTATTAAAAAAAATACCAACCAACCAATCAACCATACAAACAAACAAACAAAAAACCCTGAAACTTCAATGTAGTTCTGTAGAATGCTGCTGTATTAAGTTTATATGCATACATATGTTTGTTTGTATATGTGGGGATGGAATGCAGAATGCCGTCTTGCAAGTGTGTCTGTCTTTTGTGCATACCAATTCCCAGTTGTCTAATTAAAGGTCACAGGTATATGAAGTTTTTACTTTCACACACTTCTTATAAACCAAACTCACACTCATGTGGCAGTTGATTTTTCATCCATATTATTTTATTCCACAACTACCAAATGCAATGGCCTGGACTTTGTAATGAATCATCTTTTTCAGTTTCTTGAATCTGATACTTGAACATTCTGCAAAATTAAACCTAAGTTCTAACAATAGCTACTCTTTAGATATTCTTTTTTTAAAATCTAATCTAAGGGCTATTGTTATGAGCATTGAAATATCCACTGTAGACAGGATTCTGAGGTTATAGTTAAGTACAATCCACTATTTGCAAAACTTCGGGTAGGTCAAGTTGTATAGAAATGCTTTTTTCCCTTGGGAAATACATCTGAACACTTTTCCCCGTATCAGAAATGAGCTGGCAATATATCTTTCCAAGGGAGAAGTTGTCTAGTGTTTTAGGATACTCTTAACTCCATTAATAAAAGTGTAATTGCCTACTGCTGATTTTTTACTTTAATTACTTAAGAAAATATTTGGATTTTTCTTCCTTTTGTTTTTTTGTTTTTTTTTCTTGTAGCACTCATTGCTGCAGACAGCCATGGTAACACTTTTCTCCAAAAGCTTTAATACCATGATATTTGCCCATAGTAGACATGTTATACTGGATATGAGACTGCTATCTCTGCCAGCAAGCCTTACTGTCTTGGAAACTGCTTCCTTGATTTATGCCAAGCTAGCTTCTCTAAAAATAGCTTGCTTGTGCAAGCTTTGACCCTCTGTGGAGCGCTTTTAATGTAAAAGGAAAGCAGAGATATGGGAAGAAATTGTACAGTGGTATGTTGATGTTGCAAATTTCTGATAAGTTCGTGCTAAGCCTAAACAAGGAAACCATATATCCCACCAAGGCGGGTGGCCACTGAAATGCAGCAGTGTGCTGAATGTACATCAGTAGGTCAAAGCTATTCAATGGTGTTTTTGTGAATATTGTTCTGGTTTTGTCTAACCATTTGAAACAAGTTTTTGTCAAAACTCCCTAGCACAAAAGGCTTGATAGTTCTTGTCCTGATCATAATAACAAATGTTGTAAACTAGTAAAGTTAACTGTGAACAGCTCTCCTTTTAGGGGCATGTGCTCTACTTTAACTGCAATTCTTTCTTTTCTTCTATGGAATATACTAAAAAAAAAACCCAAGCAAATAAAAAACAAGACAAACCAACCAACCAAACAAACAAAAACAAACCTACCAAAAAAAAAACAAAACATCAAAACAAACACTACTTCCGTCTAGATTTTGCAGTATCATTTTGCTTATGTTTTTACTAGAACAATGGGCATCTGAGGTTCTACTGAGCAAATACAGAATAATTATTTGTATTTAGAAGCCTTTGTTTCTGAGTCTTTGCTTTGTAGCCTTGGGTGATACGGTTTAGTGTGAGGTGTCCCTGCCCGTGGCAGGGGGGTTGGAACTAGATGATCTTAAGGTCCTTTCCAACCCTAACTATTCAATGATTCTATGATTTACTACAAATACCTATGAAGTATTTCTAAAACCTGAAAAAAATCCTGTGAAATCAGATGCTAATCAGACTTTAAGAGATTAAAGCATTTGTGTCTCTGTTTTTATATGATTGGCTATTTTGAAATGGAGTAGGTACACAAAGACAATTTCTTTGAAGTATTTTGAAACTGGAAATGGTGCTGAAAAAGAAAATGTTTCAAAGAATAGCGAGTGAGCTTTCCTGCAGTGCCTGATACTTCTGCATGTTGTCATTAGAAAATGGATACATTACAGCTTTTGAAACATAGTTGTTCAGCCAAATGAATGTGTAGTCAAATGCTGAACTTGAGAAAGTAGATGTCAATATTTGAAGCAATGCTGCCATCATGATGTTTGGAATAATAACAATAATTGAGTTCAGAGTTAGGTGTAGGCGTATTCTAAAGTAAATGCAGTGTTTATAATAAAATGATAATAACTGCAGTCTTCATAGAAGCTTTTCTGTTTCTTTCTGCAGATTAAAATATAAATAGCAAATAAATTGGTATATTTTGTTTAAGCAGGACTTGAAAGCAAATCAAATGAGATTTTATATGGAATATGTGTGAATCTTCATTTCTAAATAGAATAGATGATTTCTATGTATTAAGATTTTAAAACCAGACTAGAAAAGGGCACATTTACAGTGCTGGAAGGAACACAAAGTTAGAAATTTCAGAGGTTTTTCATAACAAATATTGTATTCTGATGCTGAGAATATGAAAGGTTGGTGGGATAGTGGTAATTTCTAGACCACTTTGGGAGAACAGCCTCCTTAAATTATTCCAAAACAAAACACTGTGGGAAAAAAAAAAACAAACCATATTTTAAGCCACTTACACATTTTCAAAGTAAAAATAGCATTAAGAACAATGGTTAATTGCTATAGATTCAAAAGCTAATATACTTCATAGCTGAAAATGTGATTCATAGTCTTTTTTTACTAACTCAGAAAGTATAAGCAGTGCACAACGGATAAGTTGTATTTACCTCCAGTATAGGAAAGGAAATTTATCAACTTTATCTGAAGAACTGGAGAAAAGCTTTTGTTAAATTTTATGTTATATGCATTATATAATATTTTACTTTAACAGGCTGGATTCTAATCTACTAGATGCAGCTGCTGCTCTCTCAGCTTTCTTACCATGACCCCTTCGTATCATGCTAAACAAGGGGGTGTGACCCCCTTGAAGGTTATGAGACTGTCCTTTATTTTACTTCTTAAGGGCAAAGTCTGTTTTCAAAACATACTGGACTACAGCTGCTGAAGTGTACCTGAGCGCACAATTTCTGCCTTACGTATTTGTCACTAGAAGTACATATTTAAAACCTAGGAGGAATTCTGCTTTCAGCTGCAATAGTGTAGCTCAGTTTAGTCCAGAATGAACCTTAGGAATTCAGATACTTTTTAAAAATGTGCTTCTAAAAGTGCCTTTTGTTGTTCCTTTCATTATTTTGCTGTGCTGGGAGATAAACCATACGTGACATGTACCAGTTTTAGACAAAGAATAAAATCTGATGACATTTAGAAAATATTTCTGCAGTAACTCTATAACTCAGAAAATGTGTCCTAAAATCTGACATCAAGGTATTCAAGTTAACTTTTCCAAACTAACATTGTTTTTTCTGTCAGCCATTTTAAACTCAAAGAGTAAATTTATGGGCCTTTTATCTGTCCTCTGTTCCATAAGAACCTTTTCCTGTAAACATGTATAATGTACAAAACCCAGTATAGGATAACTCAAGAGCTCTATCTCCAAAATGTTTCAATCCTCTTTAAAGAAGAATGTGGTTTTCTTCCTCTCCCAGAAAGCAGTGGGACAGAACTAGATGCATCTGAAAAGATATCAGTTCTGCTTGGTTGTTTGTTTTTTTTTTCCCACCCAAAGATTTAAAACCCAGTTGGATCTTCATGTAGTAGGAATTACACTTCCAAGTTATGGTATGTTGCTCTTAAAGCAATCAAATCGCAGTTTTTATGTACCCAAAGCTCTTGGATGTTGAAACACCAAAAAGATCGGGTTTGTTTGAGTACCTTATCACCTGTGGCTTATATAGTTATGTAAAAAATAATTAAATGGATGGAAAAATATGAGGAAATGGTTGCCAACAGACCTGTGTGATCAGTGATTGGAATAATGTTTAATGACTGATCGGATTATAACCTTGGCAATCAAGACACGTAGTTTTGTCACAGTGATTTTCCTGTCATTGTGGTGGCATAGAATATGGGTAAGAGAACCCGTGGGTCCAACATGGGATTTTGCCCAGTTCCATGTCAGGTTAGAAGCAAAACTGCTAGCATTGTAGAAACAGAAAGCAAGAGGTATTTATCTTGTTCATTGATCTTAATGAATCTCAAAGTTCAATTTGATATTTGAATAAAGTTTACAACTGTGCTTTAAATGATAGTGTATAAAATGAAGTTCACACTTAGGAACAATATTTAAGAACAAACGTACTTCCATTTATGTGCTGTCTAGCTGCTTTATGCAAAAATGCATCCAAAGTGCAATAACCCATCATAATTTCAGAATTTCCAGAATTAAGAGAGGCCATAGGCAGCAAAACAATTAAGCAAGAGTATCCTGCCAGCAGGACCAGGCTGAATGCAGAGGTGTTGGTCAAGCCTCACACAGTTCTTGTGAAGCTAGAAGAATAGAACTAGAGCTCATATATATCTCCACATTCTAGAATATTTCTGTATTAACTTGCTTCTGCTAAGATGCAAGATGATTAAAGCATAAAAACTTTCTTAACTTTGGTGGATTTTGGTGGGTGTGTGCTTGTGCATAGACACCTTGCAAATAAGCATGTGTATAACACTTTTTTATTTTTCTTTTGTTTTAGAATACTATTTATCCGATTTTAAATTGTGTTTCTTCTTAGTGAAGTCAAGACTGATGTTTTCAAATAAATAAGTTCTAGTGGGGGAAAACAGCTATTGATTAGCAGTGTGTTATGATGTAGCTATCAAGTATGAAATCTGGGATCAGTTGACCAAAATGAAAATAATTTTAAAAGAAAACATGTACAATAAAGGAAGTTATGGACTGAATAAATCTTCATACTCACTGAATGTGAGCACATGTAGATTTTAAATAGTAGAAACACATCAGTTGCCAGAGATATGGAAGAGTTGATAATGAGGAAGCATCAAATGCCAAGAAAGAGGAAATCTGAATGCAATCAGTGAATGTTAACACTCTACCTCCATTTCCTCAAGGCCAGTCTTGCAAGATTTGCTCGTGGGAAAGGTCCTGTTCTCACCAGTTTCTCAGTGAAACAGCCAATGTTTGCAGAACTCAGATCTTAGGAAGTTCTTTGAACAAGAGTTTTGAGAGTTTTTTAGGAGATCAAAGTGGAAAAGCTATAACCCATCTTTGTGACATGCATTTTGAATCAGAATGCCCTAATTCTCCTTTTGATAACAAAGAGAGAAGGCAGGATGAAGTGAGGAGATGAAGGAAAAACAGGGAGCTTCATATTTCCTGAAGGAATATTAGCTTTCAAAGTGACCACTTGACATCAAAGAAGAATGCTATAAATCATTCCATGGAATGATTACATAAAAATGAAATTGGAGTGAGAATAAGGGCTTGACTTCCATGGCTGCACAAATTCCAAAAAAATTTCCAGTGAGGAGAATTGGTACAGGTGTAGTCACAAATTTAATTTGTGATCCATTTGAAACTTGTTTCTGGACATCTGCCTTAACACAATCCTTTACTAATTCTTTCTTGTTAACATGTTTTCAAACAGAGAGCACAATACTAGATGGTCCTTGAACTATGCTGTAAAATTGCAAGGATATCCAGTTGAATCTGGTGTTCATAAAGGGATGTTCTACTAAACTCTGTGATATATATATATTTTTGAGTATGTGCTTGTACAATAAGAGGCCGTCAGTAAAGTGAAGCTTATAGCAATAAGACATTGTCTGGGTGAAAATAAACTTTTAAGATGAAGATAAAACAGGCCCAAGAGAGAGTGCATAACTGAGGAATCTGGATTCTCCGAGCTATCTTTTTTCTAAATGATAGCAACACTTGCTTGGTTTCTGTAGTTTTTCTTCCTTGTTGTAAAGTATGGGTGTTGAACTCACTGGAATAAAAATATGTTTCCTCTAAGCTACCTTTGATCAACAGCATATGTGGGTTTGCCTCTTCTTATCTGAGAAGTCAACATTAACAGTCTCACTCTCCTCTGTGGTCTCTAGATCCACAGTTTTATGCAAGTCCTCCATTTTACACTGTGTATGATGCCCAAGTTCTATGTAAAACAGGAACTATCTATAAGATGCAGCATATGTTCACAGAGATGAATGCAATAGAAATAGTAAAAAAGTCATGTACTTTGATTATGTTGAAGTTTACATTTATGCTAAGGCCAAGGAAGAAACTGTGAAGATACCTCCTTAGAAGGACCCAGAAGCTCAGGCAAAACTTTGACAGAAGAAATCAGAAGTGTGCAGTCCAGTGAAGAATTAAGCTACTGGGAGTAATAATATGGGCTGATGCACTCAATATAGCAATAATGCCCTCCGAGAAGGGTAGGAAATAATTCAGTTCCTCTAGGCTGCACAGAAGCCAAATACGGTATGACAAGAAATAGTAGCAGTACTCATTATGTGTGATTGCTAATTACCCCTTTGAATGATTCAGTTATGCCTTCTACTAGATAATTAGTTTAGTAATTTATGGCTGCAGCACAAACTAGTATTTTAATTTGCACTGAACAGTTTTCACAACACCTACACTTCGGATAATATCTCCCTTTTATTCAATTTCAAATTGCTTTTTTTTTGATAGCTGATGGAGGGGGGAAAAAACAAGCAATTCTTTCAATTTCGTCATATATCTTTAACATTTCATTATGTATTTTAATGTAATTTTATTCAAATGTAAAGTATATAAATGTAGAAAACAACTTTGCCTGAGCTCTTAACCAGTTTTCTTTTTACATTTGGGAACTGATCCTGGAAACACTTGCACATGAATTTTTTGCTGTAGTAAATTTATTCGTTGAATCTTCTCAGAGTAGTACAAAACTACTCCTGTGTATGATGCCAGGATTAGATCCTTGAGATAAAATAAATATATTTTTGTAATTGCACAGATATTTCTGCACTGCCCAATTATTTTACTTGCAGTAATTTGTTCTTCTACATAAGGAAGGTACAGAGTACAATCGTTGTCATATAGTGTGCTGCTTGTAGTGTATTGGCTGGTGGAATTTAAAAGGTTCAGCGGTTTTCAGGAATAGATTTATATTTCGTATAAAATGAACTATTGCATAGTTCACTCAAGCATGAAAGCTAATTCTAAAAGGTATTCAGAGATGCATGTTTCGTAATTTGTGAGCAGTGTTGTTTTTCTAATAAAGCTACCACATAGTAATTTGGACTGCTGGTGGAAGATGCTTGTCTGAGTGCTGCTGAGGATCAAGGTCATATTTTAAGTATTTGTAAAATGTTTTGAACCTCAATTCCACTTTGCTGGTTTAACCAAAATATTTTTCTTTTGTCATTATGAGATTTTCTGTGGGGCTCATGTGACTGTTTCCTCCCTTCTTATGAATAGACCTGTCTGATTCACACCATCACTTATTATTGGTGAGTTTATTTTGTTCATATTTCAAGAAATGCAATAAAATTTTTCATATAGGCAGGTAGACAGGACACAGTCTTTTTTTTTTTTTTCTGTTTTTGTTCTTTTTATTCTAAAAAAAAAGAGCTTTTTATAATCTTTTTCCCTGTGTCTTTGGAGAGACATACTCTGCTAGTGCCTAAGTGCTATCCTGTGTGAAGTAGTTCGTAAAGTAACATTCAGTTTACACAAGACACTTTCAATCTTAATAGACTATATAAGTGTAAGGTGTTTTCAGGTGTAGAAGGGGCAGCTGTATGGCATGTCCAACTTGTAATACAGTAGCAACAAAGGTTGTGGTGACAACAAGCCATGTGGAGTAAATGGGGAGACAGAGCAAACAGTCAAGCAAAATATTGAAGAAAGTCTACTCAAAATTAAATATGGCTTTGCATGGCTGATATCTCTACTTTTTCCAGAGATCTCAGCAGTCTTTGGTTGCCGTTGCTCCCTCTTCCGTTGCAGTAGCCTTAACTGTAAGTTGAGTGGTGCTGTTTCACTTCAGTAGGCACTGGTTTTCCTGCTTTTTCTCTTGTATATCTTTTTTCAGTAACCATTTTTCCATCTCTACCAATAGGACCAGATTGAACCAAGCAAGGTTGCTCTTAAATTTGCTAGTAATCTCCATGATAGCTTATAAATGGGTGTATAGAGAAAAAAAAGTTCTCTGTGTAGGATACACTTCTTTTCAAAGGGTGAACCAATTTGTACACATCTCTGGGATTCAAGGATATCAGCAAAGTTTTCTTGTCCCTAGAGATGTTACATTTCAATGGCGTTTTGTCATCATACAAACACAGATTTCAGGGCCAGCTCTCTTCTTTAGAGGAACAGCTTTCTGTGCAGAACAATGCTGGTTAAACTCCCGAGGCAACTGAGGAAAGACATCCTTCCTACTTATCAAAGAGAGCACTACTTTTTGAGTTTTCCTTCCACAGTGCCTGAAGAGCCAAACATAGGGCTATGGCAGATCCTCAAACACAGCCACAAAATAGCCAGGACTGTTCAGTCAATGACCTGTGGCCTACTGTGCTGCAGCCTGTGCCTGTGCCATAGCATCTCATTAGGGAAGGGAATGGAAGGAAGGGAAGAGGAAAGGAAGGGAAGGGAAGGGAAGGGGAAAGGAAGGGAAGAGAAGAGGAAGGGAAGGGAAGGGAAGGGAAGGGGAAAGGAAGGGAAGGGAAGAGGAAAGGAAGGGAAGGGAAGGGAAGGGAAGGGAAGGGAAGGGAAGGGAAGGGAAGGGAAGGGAAGGGAAGAGCTTAGCCACATGAATGATTGCTGTGCAAGCTATTCTTGCCTTCAAGGTCATAGGACAAGCCTTGGTGATATGTAATTTTAATATAGCTTTAAACAGCAGCTCTTCAAAACCTGGCAAAGACATGTGCCCACACAAGATTTGTGAATGAATTCTTTGGTTTTTTGTATAGAGTGTATTCTTACATTGGGATACTTGTTTACTTTAAGTTTTTGCTTCTCACCCCTGCTTTACCATACCCTTTTTCCCATGAAGCTGTGCTATTTGGTGTCTTAGTTTTTCTTATTGCTAATGGTTCCAACACGAGCAAAAACTGTGGTTATAAACAAAGAAATCATATCTCATCTCAAGCTCTTTTTTATTGCCTGCTCTTATATCTGTTGTATGAATCCATTTCTTCACCCTTACTATATAATGGGAAAGTTCACTTGCTGTATCACATTTAGGTCTCGTGAGGTTCAGTACTTTGTGGAAGGTAAAGAACTTGGAAGGAGAAAGTAGTGTAACGAGGGGAAATTGGTGCCGAAAAATTGAATAGTTCATGTTGGATGATTTCATATAAAAGACCAAACAATCTGAATGGAGACTTTGAGGTAAGCTATACAAATGAAAAGCTTGCTAGGAAAGTTGCATTGTTCAGCTTTCATATTTACATTTATCAATCTAAGAGGTACATTGGCAAGCTGTGATTTTGTAAGCACAAGACCATTTTTGTTGAAAAATGTTTGAATTTGTTGGCTGTTTCCAATTGAGTTTAATATTTCAGAACTCACATTCTAAAGAAAGAAGAGGTCTATACTAAACACTGGATTATGACAAGCCTCTTTGCAGAAGTAATTATGTGATTTTCTTGTTCAAGGACAGCAACTGAGATGCTTGGGGTATCGAAGGAAGCATAAAAGTGTTTTCAAAATCATTGCTTTACCATTCCTAGCACATTAACACTGATACTGACAAATCAGTTGGGACTAGCAGGCAAACATTTAAATTATCAAAATTAGTTTTTCCTTACGAGCAGCAGTGCAGATTGTTTGCAGGAACTGTATTACTGAGAAAAATATTTGGTGTTATGAGTTTATCAAGCTTACTTTATTCATGTTATTTTGTTTTCACTGCAATTTGATAACATAATGTCCATGGCTTGTACTTGCAGTAAGCCTTCTGGACTCTTCCTGATGTTTATCAGCACTGGATCAGTGTTCTAAAGGGCAAATCTGACAGTGTTATTTCTGTGAACATCAAGCTCGTGTTTATTATAGAATGAAGATGCACCCTTTATATCCACCAGTCTAACTTCTGAAATATGTATCCTCTGACCCATTTTAATAAGTGGCTCCCTACAGACTGAATGCGGTGACTCTTCTCCGTTGCCAGTTACACAAAGAGGCAGTTCCTGGTAAGGCAAGCTGTCTCAGCACCAGCTTGACCTTTCCAACTTTCTTTGGAGTGATGGTTTAAGTAAGTTCTTTGTAACTGGCAGAGATTTCCAGTTCCAGTGTAATAACAGCCTGACTGCTCTTTCTGTTAGCTGTCTGCTGCTAGTCATGAATATTGCATGAGAATAAACGTATGCACAGGTAGTCCAATTGGAACTTTCCTTGTTGCTGCCACATTGCTAGATGAAAGTACACAAATAGCTTGTTGCAAAACTACATCCTCTGCAGATTTTCTTTGATGGGGAGGGAGCAGATAAAGCATCTAGGGACAGTTCTTCATTCTGATGATGCTGTGGGCAAGAGCAGCTGGGGAAACAGTATGGGTAGGTTTAGATTGGTCATAAAGAAGACATTTTTTACTACTAGGGTGGGGAGACTCTGGAACAGGCTGCTCAGAGAAGCTGTGGATGCCACATCATTGGAATTGTTCAAGGTCAAGTTGTACAGGGCTTTGAACAACCTGATATAGTGGACTATGACCCTGCCTATGGAAGAAAGGGTTGGACTAGATTATTTTTAAAGGTGCTTCCAACCCAAAGCATTCTGTGATTCTATATGGATGGTCCTTCCCAATATCTGTAGTAGCACCATAGAGACCTTCAATGGGCAATGAAATTTAGGGCATCCATAAAAGTAAGGTCAAGCTGGTGCACAGCAAACCCAATGAGGTAAAATATCAAAACATTTAATATTTTAATATTTAATATTAACCTCCATATTCCTGACTCATACTTAAGGATATTGTTGATTGATTCCTTAAAAAAAGCCCTAGAAACTGTTGAACCCTGATTTCTAGGACTACAGTCTTCAGTTTGGGTCATGTCTATATACTTGGCAACTCTCTTTATTATTATTTGCTTGCTGGTATCTCAGCTAAAAAGCAAAGTTTTTGACATTTAGAGATTATGACTCTTGAATTTATAATTCCAGGCTGGATACTGCCTCCACTGGAATGATGGCTATATAACCAGGTGGTTAAGCTTCTCTTTACAGGTGCTTTAATGTAATTATATAAAGGCGTATTTTGCTCTAAACTCATAGTGTGGGATTATTTGGTCTACCAGCCTTTCAGCTGATTTGAGTTCACTGCACCCTGATCTGCTGGAGGTAAGTGGCTTAGATACATAGACCCTGGCATTTCAGACCCTCCAAAGGCAAAGCTTCATAGACAACCAGCATACTTTGAGTCATAAAATGATTTAGGGGTGGTGAATCACTATACTAGCACATAGCAAGTAGGAGAAGAACCCAAGAGAAACAGAAAACTTTGTGCATATCAGCTTCAATTTTGTCAATTTTGTCATGAGGAATAAACTATAATAATTAGGTTAGAAGTCACGTAAACTAGACTAATAACAAGTTTTTGATTTGCCTTACTTGTATGGATGCAGGAATTAATTATTACTCTGCAAGATATTTCTGTAGCCTACAAGTTTCACAATTGTATGGTTTAGTATGCTGCCCTTGAGGCTCGGTTGTAATTTGCATGCATGATTGACTATGACTATATTGTTATACTTGTCTTGCTTACATCTCTGAGTGTGGGCTTGCCTCTGTTCCAATTTGGTGTGAACTCTGGATGATAGCTAGTCTGGTGTAGAAATAAGCACCACCTACCCTTTCATTTTAGCTAAGCACTCCTTTCTGTGTGCTCTCAGTGCCTTCTGACAGGGTACTAGGGGAATATTGCAACACAAATGGGTTTGTTGTTTTGTAATTTGTCTACTTATTTTATTCTAGAGTATTCACAAGTAAGGAAACTTTCTCAGGGCTGTGTTGCTGGGCTAATATAGGCATAACATTTCAAGCCAAAGGGAGAACATTTATAGAATGTGAAATGGGATTTTTCTACTGCAATTTTGTGCTGAAACTCCTATAGCATTTGTAAATCCTGTTTTCTGAGTCATGTGGCTCTGGGCCAGATCCAAGGGGTGGTCCTAAATCGGTGACTGCTTTTAAACAAAAATGAAATTAGAGGGGAAATAAAAAGTCCTGTGATACAGATAAGCCTCAATTTTATTTTTTTTTCCATGCTTACAATGGGAGGTTGCATAGCAATAGATAGCAAAGTGGGTTGTTCTGAGTGCTCAGTTCCAAATTGTTTTATTTTTTGGCAGTGACCCGATCAGATAAACATTGCCAGGGATTGTGTAAAGTATCCTCATAAATCAGCCAGCATACAGAAAACCCAGACTGAAAATGTTTTCAGTTATTGTCTTGGGAAAAATCTTTGCATTGATATTCTATTATATTTTAGCCATGGGAACAAAAGCCATAATTTTATGGACATTAAAATGTTTGCCGTGAACCCTTAGTGCTGAAAAATTGTTTTCACAGTCAGAAATTCCACTGAGTTTCAATTTCCTCCTATTGAGTTTATATCCAAATATTGTGTGATATGGTGGTGAAAGGTAAACACAGCCAGTAAGGTGTTAAAATGATCCTGGCTGGTCATATGGCTGCTGGAGCAAGAGGGAAAAACGCTGTAATCAGAAGAGAGGGTGTGACCCTCCGTCTTGACTGACTGGAGCTCAGAAAGCCTCTGGGGATCATTGCCATGTATTTTGTAGTTGACTTGCTGTTGCTTTGTCGATAATAAGCCCTGAGGAGAGGGCTGTCAAAGGATTACAGTTTGGAGACTTGTGCTGCTTCCCTTGCTGTTGTGATTGCCCACCAGAATGCAGCAGTGGCACCAGAACTGCCTTGGTCGTCCTACTTGGCACATGGACTGCTTCTCACTTTAATGGTTAATCAGTGAGTAGGACAAACAATTTAGGCTGAAGAATCAGGGGCTGAGGAGGAATCAGTTCAGAGATAAAGATAAAAGAGAGATGTAAGAGAAAAAGGCAGTGTTCTATGTAATCCTGCAGAACAGGAATGCTTCAGCCTTAGAAGGCTAAGATGCCCACTTACATCTCTTCAAAATTAAGTTAACGTATATGCCCTGTTTGTTCACCTAAATTGTTCTATTCATGATCTCAAAAAAACTGTTTGCATTTGCGGTACCTTTGTTCCATAATAGGCTCAAAATAGTTGGAAAGAGCTGATAACAGTGAAAGCTTCTGACATTGGGGCTACCAAGTAATTTTCAAATTCACCAGTGAGTAATGGAGTCATCCAGCCTTTCATGCTTTCTCAGCTCTTCTTGGGAATCAAATGGGTCTGATTTAGTCATTGTTTCAGGATCATGTAAAAGGCAATGAAAAGAAACATGAAATTAATTGATGCTGTTGTTACATCCATCCATAGCAGAATACACTTTCTGCATATCATGTAATCTCTGAGTGTTAACAGAAATGGTTTCAACATTGATTTGAAGATTTTATTTTCTAAGCACAACTCATAAGAGCTTTTTTTTTTTTAATGTCAATTACTCTAAGAACGCAAAGTGGAGTGATAATTCCTTTATATGATGAGTCTTTCAAACTTGTTTTGTTCAACCTGCATTATTCTTTATTATATTTTTACTTATAGCACTATCTCTACAATATTAATTTCATTTAGATCAGTGAATACAAGTTATTTATAATTTCAAATAAAATGTCTTAGTAAGTCAGTATGTCAGTGGACCAGTCATCTGGAAAAATAAAAGGTACCGTGGAAAAAGAATCTACATTTGCCTTTATTACACCTTCATTGCACACAGTTTATAGCCAGTGATACTTGTCTGTGTGTCTGTGTGTGTGACAGACAGAAACTATTGTGAAGTGACATTGTGTTAAAAGCATTTAAAAAAATACAAACAGGAAGAAATGGTTTTGAAATTAAGTAAACTGGAATAATTTTAAATTGCTAAGAATTAGAGTGAATTCAGCTGGAAACATATTTTGCTCTGACATTTGGTTTTGGGAATTGGAACTGTTGTTTTCCCTCTTCATCTATATCATGTAAGAAAGCTGGCAAAAAAGAAAAAAGATAATATAAAAAAATAAAGAAGAAAAAGGCAGTAAAGTTGCTATTTATTTGATTTCATGGTTAAGGTTCTATAAACAAGCACTAGTATAAAGAAACTTCAATCAGAAGGTAAAGATCACCTAGTCTGCAGAAAGAGTGCCAGTCACATGGAGCAAACCCAGACAAAAGCTAAGGAGTTTATACTAAATTTAAAATTCTTATCCTCTGAAGCCCCGGTGTGCTGCCAGATGAAGTCCTTCTGTTGAGTACTGGGAGCATCTGTGGTACACGTTTTATGTCATGTATGTGGATTTGTCTGTGCTTGATGTGTTCCTGTACCCTGGATGCTCACCTTAACTGTGGCAATGCCTAGAACTGAGAATCTGGTGATTCTCAAAAGCAGAGGTCTGTACCACCCCATTTTAAGTTTCTCTCTCTGTGATAATTACAGTGCCCATTACATCTATTTTAGAGGAATTTAATGACCCAGTGTGAACCACTTAAACTGTATTTTATACAGTAAATGGTTCTCTGTCTGTGATTTTCTAATCTAGACAGAAGAAACCTAGCTGCTGAAGTATGGATACCGGTGATGCCCTTCACCTGAGCTCATTGTACTAAAACAAACAGGGCAAAGCTGGGCCTTTACTGTTGCCAGCTTCAAGTCTAGTGGATTTCCATTCTGAAATATGTTAGAAGATTGTTGTTAGACACTTTTTATTTTATCGTCAGCAAATTCATTTTATGTCTGAAAGCTGTGGATGGAGACTTTTTTTCATTTAATCTCATTGATGCTTAGTGTTTCTGCCATTCAATTTTCATTGTCATAAGGTTCTGATACAGGACTGAGTATTGCTCTAAGGCCATGACTAAATTTTAAACAGTGATAACTCTCTACAGCCTCCAGGGAAGGAGTTTGAATGTCTGCTTCTTTCCACTAGTGACCAATTAGTGATACAAAGTACAGTGGTGAAACCTGTGCCTGGGAAAGTTTTGCCATGCTTTGTTTTGTTCATTCACATGTTAGAAGAAAATGCTATCCCCTTCAAAGGTGACATACAGAAAATGGGTTCACTTACCAAATGTCTCACTGCAAGGATGCAGAATTTTGCCTATATAGGTGCATTTAATTAATCTTTTCTTTCTGAAGGTCTTAAAAGAGCAGAATTTAATTTCTGCAAATATATTCCCAAAGCAAAGACATGAAGACAGCTTGCTTATTACAAAATTCCACACACTTCTATTCACCTCAACATATTGATATAAAAGTATCTGAAAAATGTAGGCACAACATTATTTGTAGCAAGGGTCTACTTTGGGCATTGATTACCGCACATTAACTGCTAGTTTCTAAGCCAGCAACAATGTGATGTTTACAGTGTAAACTTAAGCCAGTATGGAGTTTAACTGATGACTTTAAGATGAATATTGTATAAAAATGGATACACAGAAGAGAATGTTAATTAATTATTTCTGATAGAGTTATTGCTAGTATTTGAGAGGTGTTCACCTACATCACCTCTTCCCATATGAAAGCTGTAAGTTATAGATCTTCTAACTCTGTGGTTTTGTCCTAATTTAATGCAGAATTTTGGGCAGAATTTGCCCTTCTTATTGCTTTTGGATACTAAATGAAAAGTATGTCAGACTTTGTTAAAGACATTTGCAGTTAATGCTTCTAATATGATAATCTCCTCTAATTTTCTAATACACCTTCTGATTGATTGTTGTATATATCTATACATATATATGCACACAATATGCACACACATGCACATATGGCTTACAGCATTAGAGATTCATTAGAATTTAACCTTTTATTTAAAGCAAGCCAATGGGAAAAGAAAAACTGCTTTCTCAGCATTGTATGTTTAGGAAAAACGACCTTGAACACATTACCCGTGACCCAATATAGTGAGTAAATAAAATAAGTATGTCCTAAAACAGTACTGGAGCTTTTTATCATTTTTATCATTTATAATTTCTGTAGTTTGACTTCTGATTTTTTAACTATTTTGTGGTGAACTTGGTATTTTACCTGTATCCTTGAGACAGAATTCTGGAGAAAATGTTCAAAAGTCTGGATTAACCCCTTTGAAGATTACTGTTACTTCCAGCTTAAAACAAAGATTTCTTTGAAGTTAATTTTAAAATATACATTAAATTATTAGCAAATGTATGTATTTATGCTATTAATAACAATATTTTCCTCCACTGTGATATTTAAGCAAAGTTTTTCTGGAGAGTTTGAAGCTTGACTCCTGGGTAACACTACATACAGTTGCAGCAATAGCAGTACTATTGTATGTCTGTCATTGAGGTTGGACAACATGTCATCCTCCTGCTTGTATAGGTCCATTACACAAAATGTTAGCCTGGGACTTGGGTTGTATCTTGTTCCATTCAAGTTTATAAACCGCAGAATCTTCCTGAGTGGAGTGATTTTCTTTTTATCCCAATTTTTTTTAAAGAACCTGTTTAAGGGGATCATCTTTAACAAAATGAAAAAGAAAATATATCAAATATTATCTGCAACTCACAATTGCAATTTTCTCACTGTTTTTTCTAGACACTCAGATATGGTGGCAATGAGTAATATTGAAAATAAAATATACCAGTTTTATTCCTTTAAAAGAATTTTCCTTCTTTCATACTGCTTAAACTTTTCTAAGGCATCTAACTTGTCAAAAGGTATGAATGTAGAATAACAATAACGGTCTTCAAATAGGTCCTACCATAAATTATGGGAACTGCAGAGATACAAATATATAAGCGTTTTTCTTCCTTTCCTACATTGAAAAAAGAATTTATTCTGCTGCATGCACAGGTAGACATTGTTCTGAATGAATTAAGGAAAAATTATGTCCAGTCCATTCAACTCTGTATCCTTGATTGGAAAATGAATATGGGTTGTCTTTGCTCAAAATAGATTGTGGAAAACTCCATTCAAAAGTAAAGATTTTAACGTTAATTGCTATAATTTTTATTTTCAAATCAGTTTCACAGTTTATTCATACAGATTATACATATCTACTTTGAACTGATAAATCTCTTTTCCAGTTTTGGACCTAACAAACCCAAATATCTTTAAATACAAATTCAAATAGTCCACATCTATAAGTTATACGTATTAAAGTTATAGATACATTTTGCAATTTATACTGCATTATTAAAATTATTTTAAAAAATTGTGTTCTTACCTGCTAGATGTTATTCTTTTACGGAATTTGACAATAATTAAATCAGTTGATCCCTGTAAACCTGATAGCTATAACTGAGCTAGCACTCTGTAAAAATACAGTTTGAAATCTGGGACAGACCAGCTTTTATAGAGAAGAGAAATTAACAGTCAAAGTATCTGGCAAAATTAGGTTGCAAAAATGTTGCTGGTTATAGCATTTCAGTCTGAGTGTAGATTTATATGTATAACCAAACATATGTATTTAACATACATATTTAGTGTACGTGTGTGTGTATACATATATATATGTATAACCAAACTTTGTTATAGTTTCTTAGTTGCAGTAATTCAGGAAAGCTTCTTTACTTGGAAAACAGCTTTTGAAAAGGGTAGCATTTAAGCATGGCAGCTCTGCAGACTTCATAATACCAGGACTCCACAGTGAAATGCAAATTGAAAATCTCTCATATTTTAATGGAAATAGGGCTTCATGCCCTTGTCTACCCACCTGGTCTGGTGACCCAGGTGAAGCTCCATTATGTAGCAAGGTGTTAGAAAGACAAAATGCTTTTCCATCTCTGCCACATGTTCATGGTTCTCTCTTCTTGGCAGCTTTTCTTCAATTCCGCCATGCAATTTGAATAAACAGACAAGCCGTTGTCTCGTTCACCCCATAGGAGTACCATTATTTTTATGCTCAAACAAAGACATCTTCCTTCTGAGTTTGCCTGCCCTCAGAGACAATCTGAATTATCTCATATAATTTTAATTCTTATCCAGGTATTTTTTGAATGTGTACATCAACATGAAACACTTTGTAAGCCACTTCTACCAAGTCTAACGACAAGGATAATAGTTCTCTGACAGAAGATTTCTGACAGGGCTGAATACAGTACTGGGCAATGTCTCATGGCTTGCTGGTGCTCCCCAGTACTCCTGTCAAACGTACAGAGCTTGATGAGATCCAGATCAGTGACTCAGAAACAGAACTGCAATGGCCATGCAATAAATGTGAGCATGAATAGAAAAAAAACATTAATCAAAAACCTGAGTTTTCATTCCTCTTTTTTAAACAGTATTCAAAATCCCTGTTTTCTTGACACCTTTGTACTGCTACCGTTGGAAGTGTGATGGTGGTTCTGGAGTATTGCATATGGTTCTTACAGAGTAATTATAAATAGAGAATAATGTACAGTAAAGCCTACTAAAGATGAACAATGCATCTCAGGGCCTCTACAGGGATCAGAGTTGCTGAGATACCAACATGCCAGCTACCAGAGAGATTGTGAAAAAGCAAATATTTTTCATAAGTTCATAAAAATGTCTCACTTATACCAATGGATGAAAGGAGACAAAGGCAACCTCTCAGTTCCACTGTGTTAATTCTATAAATGAATAAGTCTTATCAATTGAACAAAGCTTTGGATTTTAAAAAGTTAGGTAGCTGTCAGATATGTAAAGTTAGCTTATTTTGTGTGCTTTGCATTTCAAAATCAACTTTCATAACAGTTGCCACACATAAATTCAAGTTAATACTATGTGCCCCCAAGACAAGAGCGCTGCAAACTTTCTGTCCTACTACTGGTGATAAATATGAGCAAAATTGCATAGGTAGCTAGTCCAAGATAAGGGACACAAGTAATGATCTGATGTATTTATTTCAGATAGCTGTGGAATGTTTTTCTTTTTGATGTTAGTTTATACATTGTGGGAAACTACTGTCTTAGGGTCAGTGTTTTTGTAACTTAAAAAAAAAAAAAAAAAAAAAAATAATAATAAAGCAGCTGCTCAGAGATTTAACTCCATTTCCTGAAGTTAATAAATATTCTAAATAAAGATGTGCATTTAAACACATTGATGTGCATTGTTGAACCCAGGACAGGCTAGGATTATGAAGAGGAGAGTGTTGATCTAGTAAAGAGACACTAAGGGGAAAAAAAAAAAAAAAAGAAAAAGGAAATTGAAAAGTATTTCTTTCTCCACAGGCTGTTAGAGAGAAGCACGGAGTGATGGAGTGGGTGTTCAAGAAAAGCATCAAATTGGCAGAATAGAAGCTAATCAGGCAGGAAGGAGAAGATTATGGATGATTAGGGACCTAGGCAAAAGCTGCTTATGTTGCTGGAGAAGGAGACTGGAGACCAGACATGGAATATAAATGGCCACTTCTTTAACCCTCCTATATAACAAAGCAGCCAGACTGTAGGTGAACTGGATGGGAAAGCAAGTCATGATGACGTGAGCGTGAAACGATTATGGGAGGGAAGGGAGCTGAATGCTGCTGGAAGGAGCAGTGGTGGGGGATGCTCCAGATCTACTTGAAGGAGGGAGCTGCATTGAGTAGCACTCTGCAAAAAGCAACAGCTCTAGCTGAGCGGTCTGTTTCACCTCTGGCAGAACCATCCAGAGACAGCCTGGTAACAGTTTTTCCCAAAGGCAGGAAATACAGAGATTGCAAATCACAGAATCATAGAATGGTTTGGGTTGGACGAGACCCCAGAGATTATCTCATTCCAAACCCCCTGCCATGGGCCTGGATACCCTTTGGGAGAGACATTGCTCCCTGTCCCACCTACTCTGCTAGCAATGGGTGTAGCAAACCAGGGTCCACATCCCACACCATATTTTTCTGCCTTGCTGCATCTTCAGCTTCTTTTCTTTCTCAGGATAGCAGCAGCAAGGTCTGTCCCTCAGGCAGCAAAATTCAATGTTTCCTTGATATCTTGCAGAATGAAAGGAGGTGGGGTGGAAACAGATTTGGCACAAGATATAGAATGAGAAAAGGTTGAAAAGGGAGCTGTAGAGACTCAGGACAGAATCATTGTCAAATGAACAATAGCCCTACTTTGAAATTAAGAAGAAATGTGTGCTTCAGGCTATTTTCACTCTCTTCGGCTAAATATTCTACTCTTTTCCTTAAAACTTTCAACTACTACTTGACTGCACTGCTTGCTTTGAAAGCTCAAAAGGAAATTGATAAACATATTTTGCTAGTAATTTTATGATTCCATATCACAATTTGTGTGTGGTGTGAGCTCAGTTATAGGCTGCTTGTCACAAAGGAGTAGAAATTATTAACAATTATGAGATATTGACATCTGTTTCTTGAACATTCTTTAAGAAGATGAGTAGTGTGTTAATTTAATTATTAATTTTTGCTGTCTCATATCTTTCAAAAAACATGCCTTTTTGTCTTCATTGTTAGCAGGGCTAATTTTCTGCTGAAACTCTGCTTTTTGGCCATTAGTATTCGTCTTCCTCCTTTCTCAATAAAATTAACCTGGGCCTAAAAATTTCAATGGAACTTTATATAGTTTTTAAGCTTTGCTTCCTACAGCTTTATATCAAGTTGAAAGTGAAGGCAAAAGCACATCTGTTGTGAATAGGCACAAGTGACACTGTTGTTCAACACTTAGCTATCAGCAAAACAAATAAGGCATGATGAAAAGTAATTTTTTTTCTGTAGAATAATCAAATCATAGGATAGTTAGGGTTGGAAAGGACCTTAAGATCATCTAGTTCCAATACCCCTGCACTAAACCATGTCACCCAAGGCTCTGTCCAACCTGGCCTTGAACACTGCCAGGGATGGAGCATTCACAACTTCCCTGGGCAACCCATTCCAGTGCCTCACCACCCTAACAGTAAAGAATTTCTTCCTTATTTCCAAACTAAATTTCCCCTGTTTAAGTGTGAACCCATTACCCCTTGTCCTACCACTACAGTCCCTAATGAATAGTCCACCCCCAGCATCCCTATAGCCCCCCTTCAGATACTGGAAGGCTGCTATGAGGTCTCCACACAGCCTTCTCCAGGCTGAACAGCCCCAATTAGTAGTTCACATCTCTGTTGTAAAATCAAATGTTGATGTTTTTTTTTTTCTAAAGTTATACACTGCTTGTCTGCTTGTTTAATGGAAGTTATGTTCCTGTCATTCCTCGATTTTTCCAGTAACTCTTCAGATTGTCATTTCCTTTGATCTTTTTATGGTATTTAAGCAATATTACAATGAATCACAGTTCTTACCAATCATCTCACCTTTGGCTTGTGTTCAAGAGCCCGAGTTTCCAAGTCTGAAAGTTATTTTGTGTTCTTTTTCTTTTTTTTTGTTTCTAATTCAACACACATTGTGTGTAATTGCAGGGTAGAGTGATGATTACTCTTCAAAGAATTACAATCAAACTTGGCTTGTTAGTGTGTAAAGCTCTGACTGTTAATCACAATCATTTAAGCAGTAGCTAACCCTCACTAAAACACAGATGGCATGTTGTTAGCATTTCAAGCTACCCAACTCAGTTATTGTTGATATATCCCAGAGAGGAATTTGTTATGCTTTTCAATACTGCTTCTCTTCTGTAACACTGAACAGTATCTGCTGGGTTTGATACCCTCTCAGACACTTCGAATGAACGCATAATACTGTACAGCTGTAGCAGCTCATGCAAATAAAAATGCATTTTTTTTTTCCACTGAAAATGAATAATTTAATCATACAACCCAAAATGAATATAAAAAGGAAGTCTATGAAAGAAAAAAGAAATATAAACAGGAAGTTGTCTAGATTAAAACTAACAAGTTAGTTTAGATATATATATATATATGTGACTTTGTGACTTAAGAAAACCTTGGCAAGCTTGATCAGTATTGGCAATTTGAGAAGTTCCACTGTTCGCTGGCTGAGTCCTAATGTCTGGTGATTTCCAACAAGCCATAAAATATATAGATAACTATTTTTTCAAGTGCTACTAGCCAAAATAAAAACTCAAATACTGTGTATCAAAGAGTAGAACAAATCATACTATCAAGGCCAAGCCCTTAAGCAAGGATTTTTAATGAGTGATTAAATGCTTGATACAATATGACAATCCACTTTGTAAAATCCTGTATTTCTTAAAGAACGTATTTTGCAAAGGTTTTAAATGACTCCATGCAGAAAAGTTGAATTCTTACACTGTAGAAAAGGGTTCTCTGAGAGGCCAGGATGCCGTGATGTAAGCAAAAGAGAAGGCAAAGATTCTTGCTACTGCACAGGCTCAGAACGTGTTTGTCTGTCATTCTGCCTCCTTTTGGAAGTTTCCCTACCCTAAAATAAGATTGCCTTGCTCAGAAGTTACCTTTGGGAATTGAATTGGTGTTTTGAAAAAAAAAAAAATCTGTTGTTTTAGATAAACTCTGAGGAAAAGGAAAAAAAGAACAGTTCTCAAATGAAGAATTTATTATTTAACTGGCACTAACTGTGCATGACTTTTCATGAGTATGCATTAAGTTATGAGCTCAGAGGTCTGGGCATGTGTATTCCAGTGCTGCCAGAGTGCATGAGCATTTTGACCCTATACCTCCCAGGGTGCTGTGAAAGGGGTAGGGTTCACAGAGGAGCACAATCAGGGAGACATCCCTACTTGAAGATTCAACAATGTATTAGGTCTGGGAGTTTTGTTTATGAAATGAATAAGGCTTTTCTCCTCATCTTGTACAAGTTTGTTACTGTTTTGTCTACATAGATGCCATTCCATGATGAAAAATACACACATCAAATCAGAATGTCAGGAAACAAAGTGTGATTCTTCTCTTCTCTTTGACATGCAGTTTGCTAAGAGGCAATTAGTCTCTGACCATGCTCAATTTCCTTCTACCACCACCATTATTTGTATATACTTCCTGTCATGGTTTAAACCCTAGCCAGACAGCTTGTCCAGTCACTCCCAGTGAGTGGTGCTGGGCTGAGAGCAATCGAGGGCCCCCCACGCCCCAGGGCTCTCCCCTTCCCCGCTCCCGGAGGAGCGGGGAGGAGGATCGAAAGAGTGCAACTCCTACGGGTTGAGACAAGAACAGTCCAGCAACCAATGTACAACACAAATCACCACCTCTACTACCAACGACAACAATGATAAGACAAAATAACAGGGGAAGAGAATACGATACCACCGGCCAAGAAACGAGTCCCACCCGGAAGCCCCTGTCCTTCCGGGTAACTCCCAGTTACCCCCCACCCCGGGCATGACGTGCTGTGGTATGGAATACCTCCTTGGCTAGCCTGGGTCAGGTGCCCCGTCTCTGCTTCCTCATGGCTTCCCCTCCTCCCTGGCAGAGCATGAGCCTCACAAAGTCCTTGGTCAGGGTAAACATCACTTAGCAACAACCGAAAACATCGGTTTCACCAACATTGTTCCCAGGCTGGAAGTCAAAACACAGCACTGCACCACCTACCACGAAGGAGAAAAATGACTGCTACTGCTGAACCCAGGACACTTCCCTAGAGATTACTGCTTGAGCAGACAGAGAAGAGATCTGAACTGGCATCAAGACATAGATGTATCTTTTTTCTAGTAAGTGTCATCTCTACTACAAGAATGGGAGAAATTTAAATTTTCATTATTGACTCCTTTAGCACTTACAGTTTCAAAGATATCATTCACTTAGCACAAAATGTTGAGAAGCCTAAGGGAAATTGGATTTCCAGAACAGTAATTCTTTCTTATTAGCCATTCTCCAAAATATTGTTCATAAAAATGAAATTCTTTACATATTTTTAATTAAAGTCTTTTATAAAGAACCATCTAAGTCATTTCTTTGCAAAGATGTCAAGGCCAGATGCCATCTTCCACTTCTCTTTCATTCTTCAATTTTGGGTAAACGTGAATTGTCCCTACTGAAATAAAAGCACTGAAAGTAACACCTGTCAACTCTGCTTTTTTAGTTGGGTTTGCTGCAGACACAAAAACTTGTTCTCTTTTTGTTCTGGAGTATTATGTGTGTAGCAGAAAATCATACTTACTGAGAAGCTGTGGTTCCTGGTCCTATAATGTATGATTCTTAGCAGTGTAATAGGTTAAAAGTAGTCACAGGTGAAATCCACACTCAAGCCATGTTACATATATGGTTCAGAGAATTTTTTTCTCAATACAGTGGCACAGTACAATGCACATAAACATCCTCCTGTTCTTTCCAAGAGATTATATATTTTGAGATTATTCCTTATAGCATAAAACACCAGAAGTACCCCTTCATTTAATTTCATATAAAGTATAGGACCCACATAGTTGTCTACAAAGAATATACTCCATATCATATATAGCTGCTTTTCCACTTGTAATAGGAATGAAATTTCTCTGTTGTACTCAGTGTTTGTCTTGATTTCTTTGATCTGAAATAAGAGATGATTTGAATATAATATTATTTTGATCCAGCATCCTCATACCACTTAAAACAAAGGTATGGCTTTTGGTACCTCAGCAATGCAGGAACTGAAATTTTAAGACAAATTCTGACCTTCTTATAATGAGGGTTTCTGAATCAAACACCTTGAAATTGAGTTTATTTGTACAGCAACAAGTTTAATGTCAAGTGCTCAAATGAAAATTGAATTAATTTATTGCTTTCATTAATTGACCTCTTTTAATTTTCAAACTTTACGTTTGTTTAATCTTAATAACTTTTGATTTATTCATGAAATGTTACTCTTCTGTGCTTATGATTGTCTCTGTTGATTCAAGTGTTTTCAGTTTGATATTCTCCGGCGCAAGTTTATAATGAAATTTTTAAAATAAATATCATGGACTTTTACATATATATAAACCGAATAGATATATATTAACTGCATATTAGAAACCATGTCTAGTTAGGAAAATCTCATCAATTTAAGGTTCCAGAATAGGTCAGCAAGTGTCATTTCAATAAAAGTGAAATTTGCATGCTGTGCTTCACTTGCAAGGAGTGTTTGTTTATCTTCTCTGGCATTTATTATAGTGATCAAACAACTGAAATAATCTGCATATTATGGAAATGAGTCCTTTTCCCAGGAAAGTTTTCAGGCTTTTTATATTAGGAAAAAAATTAATGCAAAGTCTTCATGTAAGATAGCATGAGAAAAGTATTGGATCTTGTCATAAGAAATTCTTGTTACTGTCATTGCAGGTGACTAACCTATTTTGGGAAGTTAGAGCTTCTAATATTATGGGTTACGTCACTGAAATGTTGTATTATAAGTGTTCTTAGCAGCATGAATGACTGCTCTATTTGCTTCCTGTTTAATTGGATTATTGTCCATTCTACCAGTGTAACCACAAAGATGACTAAAAGAATTGAAGCTTTAGAAAATGAAGATTTAACAATGAAGTGAGTTCTTCGCCAAAGAGGATTGCAGTTGGAAAGGTTAGATCAGCTGGGAAAAGAAAGCTAACAGTACCTGTTTCTTCACAGTCAAGAATGTGAATATACTGCAGGAGGAAAAGATTTGTGACGATTTGTACAAAATCACTGTCTATAAACTTTTAAAAGGCTCTTTTTAATCTTGATTTGGGGACATCTTTTGAAAAATCTTTTCTTACCAAAATTATTAGTTTTAGCTTTATAAAAGCAAAACTTACTACTCTATTAAAAGTAAGTAAACTCTTCTCAAATTATATGTCTTGATGTGCATGTTTAGGTTGTGGAAAGCATTTGGGGCAAGTGCTTCAGAATCTGGCTGCTTTTTGTACAGGACTTGCTGCAGAATTCTTTCTAACTCATGATAACAAGTCTTACGTAAAAGAAGGAAACTTTGCAAAGAAACAGACCTCTATTAAGTAAAAATATACTTAGCAAAAGGCAAAGTTCATGTGGCTTTAACTACAACCTGGGAAAAATCAACCTTCTTGAACTGAAACTTTAACAAGTACAATAAACCACATTTCCATTCTCTTAGTTTACCTGCTTAGTCTCCCTGACTTCTGTATGGAGAAGTTGCGGCAGTCCAGTGAAGTTCCCACTCATTAGAAAAGGGAAAACATAACCACCACTTTTTAAAAAGTAAAAAAGGAGGACTCAAGGAACTACAGGCTGGTCAGTCTCACCTCAGTGCCAGGAAAGATCATGGAGCAGAACCTCCTGGAAACTATGCCTACAAGAAGTCAGTGACTCTTTTACTGCTGGAAAGGGACTTTTTATAAGAGAAGGTAGTGATAGAACAAGAGAGAATAGCTTTAAACTGGAGGATGGTAGATTTAGACAAGATATGATGAAGAAATTATTTGTTGTAAGGTTGGTGAGACACTGGAACGGATTTCCCAGAGAAACTGTGGATACCCCATCCCTGGATGTGTTCAAGGCCAGGTTGGATGGGACTTTAAGCAAGTGAAAGGTGTGCCTGCCTGTGGCAGGGGGGTTGGAACTAGACAGACTTTAAGGTTCTTTCCAACTTTAACCATCTATGAATCTATAATATTACAACAGAGACTGAATGGAAATTATTGCCTCGTGGTGCTCCGTGCTCCATGCTCCTCAAGCTAATGGGTTTATTTGTCAGAATAGACAGTAGTTGCATGGATTTTGCTAGAGTAACCCATCACTCAGAGCTATATGGTTGGCAGATCAATGGCCATCTATTTCATGAAACCATCTTTTTTTTTAAGGGCTTTTACATGATTGAAAGCACAAATTGCACTTTGAAAATAAACTGTAAAGTTATTGTCTGTCACTGTTGTGCCATCCACTATTCCTTCATCTGCTATAACCTCTCCTTGTGTCATATCTGAAATGAGACCATAAATTCTCCAAGAAAGGAATTGTCTCTTAAAATAGCATCTGTGCAGCAATTAGCACTTTAAGTTGCTGAACTTTAATGGAGTTTTCTGATCTTGCCATAACATAGCAAATAATCACTGAAGTATGGAAAATAGATCCAGAAGAGTTTTTTGAGACTATATAATCTGTTCCCTGCTCTGAAACAAGGTTAAAATATATGTCAAGAATTGTACTGATGTATGTCCAAACTTAAATGCTTTCATTGATGGAAATCCCACAGCCTTGTACGAGGTTGGTTCAGGATTCAGTGGTTTCAGTGTACATTTACATTGTCTTTACTATAGACATTTTGTTACTGTTTTTACCTGCATTCCTTGCTGTATGTTATTTACCTTAGCATTCTTTTTCTTTTCCATCAGGGCTATGGAGAGTACATTATTTTTTTCTACAGCAGAAACCCTTTATGTATTTGAAGTCTGACCATCTTCCCGCTTGGTTGTCTTCAATTGACTGTGAATTAAGTGCAACTAGCAAATAAAAAAATCCCATGATGCTTAAAAAAAAAAAAAAAAGAAAATCTTATTAAGACAGGTAGAGATTGGGCTAGGCAATATAAAGATAGCAGATGAGACAGTGAATTTTTCCTTCTAACCCAGCAAACTCCAGAGCCATAAACTGCACAAACTGTGGGTAATTGTTTCACTTCAACAGTTACAATAGAAGGTGCCTGACAGTACTTTGTGGACTACAGAGGATATCACAGGCATGGTCACAAGGGCTTTAGAACTAATGTGGATGTTTCCACTTCATTACTTTCAATGGACCACAGTCTTATCTGTCTGCATTAATGAATGGTTACCCCTCTGGAAGACATGCTACTGGTTATATTCTAATGATGACATAATTAGGAAGCAGAAGTAGATCTCGATGGGAAGACTGCCTGTAGTCATGACCCATGGGCTCCTTGGTTTGATTGCACACAAATCCAGGATTACTGAAGCATGGAAAGATAAACTGTATGGTGTTAGAGCAAGTGTCAGAGCAATAAAAATTATTATCTGTATTTTTTTTAATACTATTTTGTACTGCAGTTTTGGAAGGAATACAAATTTTTGGATGCTGATTTTTCAGCAACAGTTTCATTTTAAGATGATGTCTGGAAGGTATGCTGGAGATCAGTGCAGCAAGCTGCATCAGTAGCTTTAGCATTAGAAATATTTCTTTGGGTTATTCCAAATTATATTTAAAAGATAAATTTGATTAACATGTTTTAATAACAGAAAAATAATGAATTGCAATATTGTATAAAGAAGAGTGGGTGTTTTTTTTGTGGGAATGAAGTTCTGAATAGAAAGCCAGCATAAGATGAAGGAGGGTAGATTTAGATTGGATATTAGGAAAAAAATCTTCACTATGAATCACAGAATCATAGAACAGTTAGGGTTGGAAAGGACCTTAAATTCATCTAGTTCCAAACCCCCTGCCATGAGCAGGGACAATGCACACTAAATCATGCCAACCAAGGCTCTGTCTAACCTGGCCTTGAACACTGCCAGGGATGGAGCATTCACAGCCTCCCTGGGCAACCCATTACAGTGCCTCACCACCCTGACAGGAAAGAATTTCTTGCTTATATCCAATCTAAACTTCCCCTGTTTAAGTTTTAACCCGTTACCCCTTGTCATGTCACTACAGTCCCTAGTGAATAGTCCATCCCCAGCATCCTCATAGGATCCCTTCAGATACTGGAAGGCTGCTATGAGGTCTCCACGCAGCCTTCTCTTCTCCAGGCTGAACAGACCCAACTTCCTCAGCCTGTCTTCATATGGGAGGTGCTCCAGGCCCCTGATCATCCTCGTGGCCCTTCTCTGGACTTGTTCCAACAGTTTCATATCCTTTTTATGCCAGAACTGCACACAATACTCCAAGTGAGGTCTCACGAGAGCAGAGGGGCAGGATCACCTCCTTTGACACCTGCTGGTCACGCTCCTTTTGATGCAGCCCAGGATACAGTTGGCTTTCTGGGCTGCAAGTGCACACTGCTGGCTCCGTGCCCCCAGGTCCTTCTCCACGCGGCAGCTCTGAATCTCTTCCCTGCCCAACCTGTAGCTGTGCCTGGGATTGCTTCGACCCAGGTGGTGAGGGTGGTGAGGTACTGGTGCAGGTTACCCAGAGTAGCTATAGATGCTCCATCCCTGGAAGTGTTCAAGGCCAGGCTGGACTGGGCCTTGAGCAACTTGGTTTAGTGGAAGGTGTCCCTGTGTGTGGCAGGGCCGTTGGAACTAGATGATCTTTAAAGTCCCTTCAAACCCAAACCATTTTGTGACTCTATGATCTCTGGATAGTAAAAATGGAGCTGAAAACTGAATGTTGGTTTGGATACCAATAAGCATTAGAATAATGCTGTTGTTGACAAACCAAATGAGATAACAGGAATAATACATGAAATATACACTGGCTTTTAAGGATTTGTCCAGCAAGAAAAGAAACATAAAGCAACTGGACAGTCCACACCATATCTCCTGTCTTTTTCTTTGCACGGCTGCGCCAACCTGCTTGCAGTCATTACTCTTTAGGAAAATATAAACCCCCAAACCAGAAAATGTACCTAGTGCTGGGCCATGAGATTCAAATGCCCTTCTGTGTAGTATCATCTTATTTTCATACGTAGCAGATCATATAAATTTAATGATTATATGTTTCATATTTTTGTGTTCTTCAGTGAAGGAATCCAACAGCAATTTAACTGACACTATGGGAAGTCTAAGATATCCTAATACAGTAAACTAGCCATTCAAAGATTATTTTTTTTTTTAATTATTTCTATTATGGTAACAAATTTTAGATACTTGCAACTAGAACACACATCTGTCTTTCTTCTGCTTAGACACTTTGACTTTTATGCTGTGTATGGGAGTGAGGTATTTTTCTCCAATTTTTGTGAGTTCTGGGAACCAAAGAATTGAGCTGCTTATTTAATGTGTTAATTAACACTGCTAGTTGTACAATTATGATTAAATGTAATTTAAATGTCTGTTTAAAAGTAAACAACAGAAGTTTCCTACCATGAAGAGCCATATAATAAAAGCAGCACAGAACAGAATGTTGTACCAAATTGCCAGTTCTTACCAGATCCCTGTGTAAACTAGATGTCCTGACTAGCTATCCCAGTTTCTTCAAATAACGTATTTGCTTTGGATTTGAAGCTTTTATTTTCATATATATAGAACCAGTATAATTAGTTGAATAATGCCAGTAGAATAAATGTAATTATTTCATCTCTCACTTTTGAAGTTATCAATGTCAAAAGTACCATTTTGATTTTTGCTGTGACCTCTGTGTTCACATATTGTACAGAACTGTCCTAATTATTTATTGCAGTTTGTGGATTACCGGGGAAGTCTTCCTTCTGCAACTTGGTTTGCTGTTTATAACTATTTGCTTTTTGAATTGCTTACTGTAGTCTAATCATGTTGCATTTGCTCCTGACTATCCCCCAGATCTCAGAGCAGTTTCCAAGCAGGGTGCTGTACACTTCCAGCCCAGATCCTCAGACCAGTGCACATCCATACGTATATTTATGAAGTTTTTTTAGTGGACAATGACCACAAAAATAAAACTGTTTTGTATCCAATTTTGAAAAAAAAAAAAAAAAAAAACCTCTTTTTGAAAGAACAACTTTATTTTTGTAAAGTTCTTGAAATTCTGAGATGACTTTATGTTGTTGCTGTTTTGCATCTTCTGTTACCATATCTCTCTACATGCCTTAAGAACTTGTATGTGAAATATTATGAGATATATATATATTATGAATATATTATATGAGATATTCCTGAACCCAGGACACATCTTCATCGTCCTTTTGCCCTCTGCTACCCAGACCAAGTCTTTAGAAGTAATTTAACTAAATCCTGGAGTTTGTACCTGGCTTAAGTACTGTCATACTCCATAGTTCAATTGAAATAATAGGGATTACTTGTGCAGTAAGCTTTTATTCGGCTTGACTGAAGGTACCAGAAATGATCTCCTAGTTTTTATGGGAAAGGTAAATTCATCTATGGATACATCAGATTTAGTGATACCCTATAGAAGTTATTAATATCCCTAGCTACTTGCAGGTAGAATTTGATACTTGCAATACACATTTGAAACACTTAACCTGAGACTGAAGCAGTGTTTAAAGTAGGGGAGGGTGTCATTGCTACCACCCAGGATAAAAAAGTGCACTGTGCAGCTATTCTGGCACTAAGTAAGCGACCTGCAAACAGAAGAGAGACTAGAAACTAGATTGCTCGGAAGAGCACTTTAATCCATACCCTGTTGCTCAAAGGACTGGTGGCAAGTCAGACCATGTCAGCTGGTTTCACTCATTATCCCATTGCAGCTTCCCTGTGGTCATGACATGAGATAGACAGGCTCTCATCTCTCCAGAGCAGGTACTATTAGCAGGCAAAGGAGGTTATTTGTTTGTGACTGCATAGCTGTGGTTTTGTAACTTGTGTTCAATCTTTTTTTTTTATAAAAGTATTGTAATAGCTTTTCTACAGATTTGCAGGTATCATTCTGTTTAGTACATACACGTGTATCAATTACTTCACGTTCTTAACACTCTAAACCAAAATTATTTCTTTTTATTTCCCCTGTTATTCTGATACAAGAAATGAAGCTGAGGGAAGGGAATTTCTCACCCTTCCTTTTGGAGTATAAGATTAGCACAGATGAAAGGCAAAGTAAGTGCTTTCTGTGATGGCTTCTATGATTTTGGGGAATGCCTAAAGTATGTATATGTAAATTTGGCATAATTTCAGATACAGAGGATAAAGCGCATTAAGAATAAGTGGAATTTTTTCCAGTTACAGATGAGTAGCTCTGTCCAGTTCCTACAAATGCTAGAGTATATGGACTTTATACTTTCCCAGTTCCCACTTTCCCTTACTTCCAAGGAAATTTTCCCAATAGCAGGGGTTATTCTGAAAGAATCTTTAATTTTTTGTTACTTTTATTACAAAAATGATAAATTCATTAATATTCATGCCTGAAATCTAAATCTAATCTATATCTAAACAGAATTGAATGCAATTCTCTTATCACTAAAAATGTAATGGTCACCAAAGCTGTGAAATCAGTAAGAATTATTGTGCAAGTGTTTTTTATGTGACTGAGAATATGACTGTGAGTGACCTGGGTCTAAAGCCAAATTGTGGACTGTTTTCAACTTTCCATAAGGTGCAGTTTGAAAGTATGTACTGAAATAGAATGTAAGTTGCATTCTAATCCATGATACAAAAGAGCAGTTTTTTAAGAAGCAGTTTCCTGTGCTAAACTAGACTAGAAGCCCAAGCCGCCTGCTTTACTAGTTGATTTCAGATGCCTCTGAACTCCCTGGACTGGCAGGGCACACACTATGCCCAGCTCCAAGTAGCTAGGCTGGACCTCATTTCAATATCAACAAAGGATATTTCATTCTGTCATATGCATTTCGATGTAATCACTCATTTTAGTCTTGATTGTCCTTTTCTGAATTAGACTTTATTGATTATTTCTAATTTGTAAATGTAATAAGCTGCTTGATGCCTTTTGAAAACAACAGATGTAAAAGGCATATTGTAGATTATTCTCTGGTTGTGCTTTGCTTCTCCTGGCCATTCTCAGAAGAATAACCTTTAGAGCTAGATATGATTTTTGTACAGATTTAAACAATTATTTCTGTAGTTTGCTGCTCTTTCAATGATTCAACAGATAGAAGCTGGAATCTAGAGCACAAATCAATGATGCTTTTTTTTCAGGAGAGAGGAATTTTAAGTAATAAAAGGATTTGAGGGAACTTATTTAGGACCTATATTCAAAAAGCACCCTCAAAAGTTTGGGTTAAACATCTATGATATAACCACATGATATCTACTTCTATGCTGAATTTTTTTTCTGATAATTTCATGAACATATCCTTCTTCCCCATGCACTTACATATAATATCTTAAAAGTATCTTTCCAGCTCAGTCTTATTTTCCAGTGCTATAAACTAAAAATAAAAATATAAACTAGAAGTATTGTAGTATTTCAGGGACACTGCTTTGTAAGTGCTAGACAGATTTCTTGCTCATGTTTTGCTTTATTTCTCTGTGGAGCAAGAGGTAGGAAAAGATGGGAACATGGAAGGAGTTATAGACTGAGGGTCTGAAAGAAGTCTCAGGGAAGTTTAGATAGACAAATGAAGATTGAAACTAATTTTTTTTGACTGTGTAATTTGATTCCCCAAATCTCCAATTTGCCACAGTGCAGCTTTTCTGTCCTCTGTGAAAGCATTATAAAATTTAAGATTTTCTGTTTGACATCTCTCATAAACACTAAATTTTATTAATTAACAGGGAAATGTCAAATTACACTGCATAGCTTTTTCTAACTACCAAGGTTTATTTTGACAATATTTAGCATATATAAGCCATTACCTGGAAGAATTACTGTAGATCTATTTATGCTTTTCTCCTGTTGCTGAGAAATGCAAATTTTATGAAAAGTTTTAAGATATGTTCTTTATGACTTCTTTTTCTCTATACCTCAGCTTACAATATGGTATGATAATTTGGAAATACTGGGTTTTTTTTCTTTTTTTTACTTTTTTCCCCTTTAATCAAGTTTTTGAGTCCTATATATTATGTTAAAAAACAAAACAAAAGAACCAAAAGCAACCAAAATTTAAATTGGAAACTGTAAAGTTTCAAATGCTGGGAGACGCAGGAGATTCTAAAAGATTTAAAGAAACAGAAACTTTCATATTTAAACAATTTCCTATTAGCAAAAATCTCAGAAAACTTTGATTTTTTTTAGGTTTTTATACCTTTTAAACCCTGTTGGAATAAGCTAGTTCATCTGAAACCATTAATAACACAAATAAATACAATAAATTAATAAAAAAAATACTTCAGAAATAGAGTGGGTTTTGTAGGGATGTTGTACTATAAATATTGGTCAAGATCTGTGGATGTATAATTTGTTTATATTATTCTTCTTTGGGTACCAGAGATGGTGGTATCCAGGCAAAGGTTTAAATAGGATCATTTTTAAGAAATTCTGCCCAACTTTAGTCTTAAGAAAAATTTTAAAATATATGTGTTTGCAAATCATATATGACTACATAAAAAAGCCTAGATTGAGTGCAGCTGCCAGTGAGAAGCTCTGAAATCATATCTATATTGTGGAGAATTGGTATCAGTTCTTCAGTGCTATTTCTTGAAGTAACTGTGTCTTCAGAGATCTACCAAAGAGGACCATGCCCCACAATGTTCCTGGCATGTGATGGATTTATACTTGTTGAGTATTCATAAGGGTGACATAGTGATGAATAGCTTTGGCGGTGTGGGATGTGTGTGTGATGAGAGGAACAAGGGAGCATGGATTGTTTTGTTTCTTTGGCCTTTCTTTGTCAAACTAAAGTTTGTTTATTTGGTTGTTTGTTTGTTTGTTTTTTTTCTTTTTTTTTTTTTTTTTTGGTTAGAATGCAAAGTCAACCTCAGAAGTTGGGAAATTACAGCTTTTTTCCCTTTATTCTTTTAATTCTCATTTGCCCTACTTTGGGATATAGGACATCAGGCAGACTTTGGATTAAATGATTACATACAGGCTTTTTTCCACAGGATCATTGCTTCATTCAGTTCCCAGGAGAGATGACAGCATTCAATTAGTTATCAGTGGTCAATAGTTTTTTCTAATTTGTTGAAAAAGTGGTTTTTTTTGCATTCAAACCATGTCTTGCATATAGAATTTTTCATTTGCTCATCCACTTTCCTATGGCACTGGCCACTATATTAACTGAGTTCTCATGCATATTGCTGAGGGAAGACACTATTTTCCTAGGGGAACAGAGTTCCAGAAATGCTAGAGATCAAAACCATCTCTGATTTAGAGTTAAAATTTGAGGCATTTAGGTCTGGATTTTTCAGAGTATGCAATATTATCTAGAGTTTGTATGTTCTAAGAGTTGTTGATTTTGTCAATGTGTTTGACTTGGACAAGAAGGAAAAACTATTCAACACAAAAGGCCAGCAGGCCACCAGCAAATCAGAACAAGCCTAAACATCACTGAATTTGAGATGAGAAGCAGAGAAATGGAGATTATGTTCCAAGAGAAATTTGGCTTAAGTACCACATTTTTCATCACAATGGAACAGGAAGAGGCAGAAGAAACAGATTTTCTTGAGTGGCATTACTTTTATTCTGAATGTCCACACTTGTAGTGCAGCCTCTTATTCACTTTGCCACTTCCAGCCAAAGAGAAACGAATCACAAAAGCAATTATTTTTTATTGTAAAACCTGATTCACTAAACTACAGATGCATACAACACACTCCGTTATGTAAAACAATAGGTTTAGTATCTGTGATGTTTTTCTAACTTAGGATTTTGATTGCACATAATGGATGTTTACAAATGGGTAATAGTTCTTACCACGGATGTAAAGTAAAGCATTTGAATCTACTAAAATAACTTTTCTCAGGCAGGGAGAGACCACCTAAGAATATTGTTGTGAGAGACATTTTTTGTTTTCCCATTCCTGAGAGAAAAATTATCCATAAATGCTTTTTTCCTGAATTCAACTTGTTTTTCCATTGTGCTTTTTAACCATTTTGATACTCCCTGTGTTGAGCATTCTGTTTCTTTCAAAGTTAGACCCTTAGTGTTTCAAAGTTTGTATTCAGTATATTATGGTTTTACTGTCAGTTACTTGCTTGAAGTCCGCAGCTTTTGCTGGTTACATTACACAATGGAAAACATAGAGGTTTCTGATGGGGTCTTCTGAGTCTCAGGCTCCTTTCATAGTCTTGTAGATGAAACAGTGACAACTTTTACTATTTAGTAATAATAGTTCCTGGGCTGCAAAAATTCTACTGCTTGTAAACTACTTTTTTTCCTTTGGTCTTAAGGTGTCAGTCAACTGAGAGGGAAAACATCTTTAGATTAAGAGGTTCTGCCTGATTCAAAGAGACAACAGAGATCATAAAGAAAAATTAACCAAAGAAGTTATTACATCTGTTAAAAACATGAGGAGGGAAGATATCAAGAAATTTAAACTTATTTAACTTCTAGAAATCCTGTTCAACCAATTTTTTTTTTCTCAAATATGGTTATGTTTCTCTGTTTTTATCTTAATTATTTTAAACTTGCCAGGTGGCATTGTAACTCCCCACCAGAAATCAATAGAAATGTGGTGTAAGGAAACTGTCCCATCCTGATTTTAAAGAATAACCATTTTCTTTTGGGTGGCCATGGTTGACACCATGTTCTTAGGGCTATGAAAAGCTCTTGCTCTGCTCTTCTGCACTGTAGGTGCATGCTCCAGAGAAGTCATTTTTGTGTTTGTCTCTATCTCATATTCCCTAAATAACATATTTGCAATACCAGCCTCATGCAATCACAAACATCCTCTGAAAACATTAGCAGAAACGTTAGTTGGAAACTGGGACAGGCTGGACAATGAAGAAAGTCATATAGATATGTTTTCTACTTTTTAGTTTTTCTAAGGAAAAGGTTGTGGTGGGGAACAGGAAGGCTGTTTGCTGTACTGAGTGCTGTTAGAAAGAAAAAAGTATACAAACTAAAATAAGCAATGGGTACGATTCATTGACCTATTTCAGTCAGAAATTGCTGCCACATGGACTCAAGACTTTCTAATGGCTTTTCACAATCGACCTCCAATTAGTATGGTGCCTGCATTATTTATTTTGAAATGCTATATAATCTCTCAGCATCTGGAAATACCCACACTACATAATGTACCACCATAAACTATGTAAGTGTTGGAAAGGACTCTTCTATAAATTTTATCCAAGTGTAGGTGACATTGTATTCATCCTTTTAAAATCGCTTTATCATTGTGGGCATTCTCATTCTTTGATAAATAATCAACAAATCTTGGTAACAACTTTAGATAACAGATATTAAAATGGAATAAACCAAAATATTCATGAAAGTTTTTCTGAAACGTGACAGAACTATGTCATTACAGTGTTCTCCATTCTCATTTAAATCTTTTTGTTAACCACTCTGGCTATATTTCAAATGGAATTCCATTTGCATACAAGTACTTGATCAGAACTTAAGGCTGAGTGCATATGTCTATAAAGATATTTTGAGAAAATTATTTCGATTTTAGAACTTTGCTAGTTTGTGGTTATGCTGAGATAGGGAACCTCATTCCCAGCAGGAGACATCATGAAAGCAACTTTGTTAATATTTGTGAGGTGATGCCACTTGACAAATGTGGAATGATCTATGAAAAACTGCAAAATTTTCAAGCAGCTGTACTTAATGTTACGTCAAATTTATTTTATTATTTCAGTGTGAAAAATGGAGAGAAAAATCAAAGCATTTTATATGGTCACTTCCTAAAATAGCTTTGAATTTCCTATATACTTCTGTTTTAAAATGTCTGTCTTCCAGTCTTGTTTTGTCTTCTAGCTTTTATCCAAGACAGTATATTTGCCACAGATTCTCACTTTGGTTTGAGAGGGGGAAATGTTTTTGTTTTAAATTGACCTGAAACTATTTTTTTTTCATTTCAATCAGTGGCAAATTGAAAAGTCTACGCTCCACAGAATTTTCCTGGAGCAGAGTCTGTTAAGAACAGGTGGAAAAGGTATTCTCCAGCACACTTTATGTCATTTGTTGTATCTGTAATTAAAGATTTATTAAAAATGTATGTCAATTTGCAAACTGCTAGTTTCTAAAGATTCTTTAGATGTTAGTAGCTGGAAAAAAGTTTTTTATGCATTTTGCAACATCCATATATTAAACTTTTTAAAGTGTATATGTTAGACTTCATAAATTATATACTGAGAGAGAGAAGGAGGATGTATATTTGAATTTAGAGGATCATTAACTGAGCCCATAGCAGTTGCTTTATAACCCTTACAGCTGAGTTGTCTGAGAGAATGCTAATAGTTTCAGATTCTCAGCATATTTTTCTGATATTTATCTTAGAGATTTACTGAATTTGTAGCACAGAGAAGGAAAAAAAATTCTTGAGATTTTCTGAAAAGATAGCTAGATAGTTACTGAAATGGGTAGCATGTAAATAGGCTTTACTATTTTTGAACAAAGTTTGTGTTACAGAAAATTATGACTGCTTGTGGATCTATTTTTTCATTCTTTACTCACTGAAGTGTAAGACGAAGGCAAAAGCCATGAAAGTATTTACATTGGCACATACACCAAGAATCAGGAGATGATTTTTATACATATATCGCATGCTTTTGTTGATGATGCTTTGTGAAAAGGTTCACTACACATCCATAAAGAATTCTGTCATCAAACATAAGAACATATGAAGAGATTAATAATTTTATGTTAGATATTTCACCATTTTTTCTATGGAAACTTTTTGGAGGGATCGTCTTGATAGCCAGAGACTGAACTGTCCAGGAACACTTCTAAATGTTCATGCTTTGCAAAGCAATTGTTCTGGACAAGGTTATTTCGAATCTCTGCTTTAGCTATTGCAATTAGACTGTCTGTATTGTTCATACTTTCATGTGGCCCCAGGAGTGGGGGAGAAGAAGGGGAGGGAAGGAGTGAGCTGCTGTCTGGTTCTAAATTACTGACAGAATGGGGAGGAGGATCACAAGAATGTAAACCCCAGGGGTTGGGATAAGAACAGTCCAATAACTAAGGCGTAATATAAAACTACTACTACTACTACCACCAATAATGATGATAAGGGAAATAACAAGGGGAGAGAATATGAAACTAAAAAGGGAAGGGGAAAAAAATCCCAAACAATAAACAGCAGTGTTGAACAATACAATTGCTTTACCACCCACCAACCTATACCCAGCCTAACCCAAATAGCATTCTGGGCCTTCTGGGTGTCTCCTGTCAGTTTATATACTGGGCATGACTTGCTGTGTTATGGAATTCCCCTTTGGTTAGTTTGGGTCAGGTGTCTTGTCTCTGCTCCCTCCCAGCTTCTTGTACCAATCCTCACTGGCAGAGCTTGAGACTGAGAAGTCCTTGATCAGAGTAAGCATTCTTCATTCATTCAAAATACCAGCTGTGTGGTTCTGAGTTACTGGCTGGGCTTAAACCATGACACTTTGCAATAACTAAAACATTGGTGTGTTATCAGCATTGTTCTCAGACTAAAGCCGAAACACAGCACTGCGTCAGCTACTAGGAAGGAGAAAAAGTCCTGTTACAGATGAACCCAGAACACCCTTCATACTCCTGTCAAGAAGTCCAAATGTGCAAGTTACACACTTGAGGATTTATAGGTCAGACAATGACAAACAAGGAAAAAGGCTTTTTATTTTGTCAGACATTTTGGCTGTCCTTAGATCATGCTTTAGTATTAGTCACAGCATTTCACAGGTCTCTGGTATATTGCTTCAGTAAGGGAAGCAAGAATTTGTGCAGTTCTACATAATTTGTTGCTGATTTGTAGATGCATGTACACACAGAACTCCTAATTCATCTTGGACTGGTAGTAAAGACCTCAATTTCCAAATGAACTTCAACATTTTGGAATGGGTGGCTTGTTCAGAACATTTTCCAAGCATTCATCAGACAGGAAAATACATCAAATAGTAAGTTGTTCTCTTTAGATTACCAATATAAAAAACACAGAGATGGCTGCAATTTTCCACTCTCTTAAATTCATTTCTTTACACTCTTTTTTATTATCTCCTTCAGAGGACTTGACAGACAGAAAAAGAAATATCTCAATAAAAACTACCAGAAACGTCTAAGGAAAGAACTTTTGAGAAATATTTATGTGGTGAAATTTTGTCCAGATTCTTCTCCTAACCATGACAAACATGCATCTTGTGAAGGTACTTTTCCTTTTATAGAAGCTGATAGCATTTGACTTGCCTTTATGTAAATATTAAAGATAGGGGTGAAAGTCACATATTGATTAAAAAGAAGGAAAAAGAGAATAGTAATCATTTCATCAAATACCTTCTTAAGGTTCCTAGCTCTTTCTACAATGAAAAATAAAAAGAACTGAACATTAAAAAAGTGTTAAATCATTACCTTTTTGCTGTAAGTATATAGGTAATTTTAAAAGCAAATTCTCATATAATTGAAGGTGGGCTAGTTTAAAAGATTTTATTTACAGAAGTAGGTGCATTCCAATTTCTCTTCTAAATGTACCTATTGATCTGCCATTCTGTTTTCTTATTCCACAACAGCTGGAAATTTTCCCAGCTATCAGGAGCTGAATAACTTATCAGGACAGCTGTAATCAACATATAATCAGTTTTAAAGAAAACATGACAAGGGTGGATAAAAACAGTAAAAGGCTATTTTAAATGGCACAGTTTAATGCTAATGACTGATGTTACTCAGCTACAAATTACTCTTCGAATTTAAAGTAATTCCTTTTTTTTTTTCAAAGAGTTTGATGTAGCATGTTTAAGAACTGACAAGCAGTTTCTTCCTTACATGACAGATTTCATCATTTACACAAATGAGATATGTAGGAATTGGTGGTGTACTGCTAACAAAGCAGCTATACAGTTTTGAAAAAGAGTAAGACGATCTTTAGTAGGATTTTTCCTTTTTTTTTTTTTCAAAAGGAATATAAGAATACATAATCACATTACGAGAATAAGTAACACTAAAGGAAATCAAAGACTGTATGTTGTATGCAATGTGTTTGGGTAGCTGAGACTTGCATGTTAGAAGACCAGTGTGGTCCCTCCTGGGTATGTTTTGGTTTCAAAATAATTTTCTCTGTCAAATAATTAATATGTGCTAGCAAGACTAAGTTCAGCACATGCAGCATCACATGTGTTGCAATTAATTGGGATGAGAAGATAATATGGACTGAAAATAATCAATTTGAGCTGCCAAAGCTGATCATTTAAGCCAAGTGAAAAAACCACAAGCAGCTTTCTTCCATAGCTTTCATACACACAGGTTTTCCTGCTTCTGTGGTCTCTTTATGTTTCAGCTACCAGTAGCCAAGTTTCATTGATGTGAATATTTTTGAACATTTATTTGAGTTTCCTGAGCAAACTTGGTAGAAGAAACACTAAAATTAATTGGAAGCAAATGATAATGTTGGACATACTAGATCAAGTTAAATCTAGGTAAACTAGATAAAATTAAAGAATATTTGGAATATTTAACATTGAAATTTGGGTGCTATCAAAAAGCTGTTTGCAACTGATCTGTGTTTACAAGAAAAAAAATCCTTAGTCATTGCAAGCTGTGGAATGACAAAACATAAAGTACATCTATTCAGATTAACTTGCAAGGATAACACAAAAACAACAGCAAAACCCCTCTCCTTTCAATTTATACCCTTTCCTGTCCCAGTTAAATAATCATAGAATCATAGAATCGTGGAATCACAGAATCATAGAATGGTTTGGGTTTGAAAGGACCTTAAAGATAATCTGGTTCCAACACCCCTGTCGCAGGCAGGCACACCTTCAACTAGGCCAGGTTACTCAAAGCCCCATCCAGCCTGACCTTGAACACATTAAGGGATGGAGCATCCACAAGTTCTATGGGCAACTTCTTCCAGTGTATCACCACCCTTACAGTAAAGAATTTCTTCATAATATGTAATCTAAATCTACCGTCTTATTCTCTTTTGTCCTACTTCCTCTTCTAAAAATTTCCTCTCAGGCATTCTTGTAGTCCCCCTCTAGGTACTGGAAGGCTGCTATAAGGTCTCCCTGGAGCTTTTTCTTCTCCAGGCTGAACAAGCCCACCTCTTTCAGCCTGTCTTCATAGGAGAGATGCTTCAGCACTCCAAACATCTTCACTGCCCTCCTCTGGACTTGTTCCAACACTTCCACATCCTTCTTATGTTGGGGGCCCTAGGGCTGAACACAGTACTACAGGTGGGGCTTCATGAGAGCATAGTAAGGGAGGAAAATCATCTCTCTCGACCTGATGATCACGATACTTTTTGATGCAGCCCGGCATACAATTGGCTTTCTCGGCTGCAAGCACACACTGCTTATATTGAGCTTCTCCTTGATCAACACCCCTCAAGATTTTCTGCTCAAGGCTACTCTCAATCCACTTTCTGCCCAGATTGTATTTGTGCTTGATTAGTGAAACCTATGCTGAGGTTTAAAGCAGATTTACCTTAGTAATAAATCCTTCTAATAATATTATCCTTTAGAGCAGAGGTTAGATAGTATGACAGCAAGAGCTATAGAAAAATCTTTAAAGGGTGTAAAATTTTAAGGATAAATTATTCATTGTAAATTATTTGTTCTAACCAGTTTTTACTCCACTCTCAGATGCTTTACCCCTACATGATGATGTCAGAGATAGGATATAATCAATAGAATAAAGTATCTAAATAAAATATAGAATAAAATTATGCTCTTCATATGGAGGTTTCTCTAGACACAATTTTTTTCACTCTCCTGTGGTACAGGCAAGATAATAGGAAGTATATTTATGTTAAATATTCTGGCAGGGGGGTTGGAACTAGATGATCTTAAGGTCCTTTCCAACCCTAACGATTCTATGATTCTATGATTTTAATGATTTCTACATAAGTTTTTAAACAAATATTTGAAGGCTTTTATTTTTTGACCCCAAAATAAATCATAGCCCATTTTTTATTTTGAAAATTTAGTGGAAATATTTTCCTTTCTCCTTTTATTTCATCCTGTCCCATATGTATCTAAGGCATGGAAAGAGAAAAAGCAATGTACAACATACTCAGTGTTACTCGAATCATTCTTTTATAGTCTAAAAATGCACTGGAGCTGAAAATTCTAGTGGTGTCCCTTCTGAAGCACATTAGGAGGCAAAAAATCAGTTTCATTTCAGTTAAAATTCTGCTACTGATAGAGAATGATTACGTTCACTTCAGGTGTTGCTGGTCCCAGTGCTTCCAAGGCTACACTCTTTCAGGTACAATATAGAGTAATAGTAATGGAAAAGAATAGCTGCTGATACAAAATTAGTTATGGGACAGGTCCATAGGAAGCAAAATCAAAAGCAGTCCGACAAATTTCATGTTGGTGTTGCTTATCTAAGGTTGAGATGGAGGAAAATCTGAAGGAAAGACTCAGCAGAATGGAAGAAACAAAGTGGACTTCAAGAAATAGTGTGAGTGGACTTGGGCAGAGTAAGGTAGGCATGAGAAGAAAAAAAGAATATATGAGACAGGTGATATAGAGGTCAGGAAATTAAAATGTGACATTTATGGTACAAGAAGTCATTGCAAGAAAAGAGAATGACACTTTAGACTTATCTGAAGATAAACAGAATTTTTATTGAGCTCTTTGCAAAGGGTTGACCAAAACCAGGAATACACAGCCAGAACCAAATTCTACAGCATCCAGCTCTACACAGATTTGGATTCCAGAGGCCAAGGCACCTGCTGACATTAAATTATTAAGTGCTATCCTGGAAAATCACCATTTGCTCAAATAACACACTGCTAGAAAAGGTACATTGACAACAGGTCTTGTATGGTTTGCATCAAAAAATCTGTAGCGATGTGTTTGATTAATGTTCAGGTCAACGGTTTTAGAAAAATATTTTTGGCATATACTTGTTTCACTGTGTTTGCTTAAATGAATCTCTAAATTAGCATTAAATAAATAAAACAGTCATCTGAGTAGATACTATTATCATTGGGCTTGGCATCAGATGTCTGCTAGAGTAAAATCACAGCTTCACCAAGATTTACTAGTATTCTAAATTAAAATCTCACTTGTATATACTACCTGCAGCAAAAGTTACTGCTGAAACTCCAAAGTTCGATAAATATTGGAAAAAAATTCTGAGCCAATTTCTGCTTGGCTTTTCATGAAATGGATAAAGAGGGAACACATAAGACTTTTTCTGTGTGTATATGATGGATATTAAAGAGAAAAAATAGCCTATTGTTTCAGGGATTCTCAATGATGCACACTGTAATTGAACACATTTCTTTCAATACGTTTCTTAAACTACCAAGTAGGTCTTTTTATATGGTATGTGGTGTTGTTTAGGCAGGCTTTGTGATCTCTCAGTACCAATGAAAATGTTACTGTGCTAAGTTTCATTAAATTCCCATGTCTTAGTGCAGAGCTGAAAAACAAATGGCCTGATATTAAAATTATTTGTGCATTAAAAGTTAAGTGCTTGGTAAGATTTGAGCATGAAAATTTCCATAGATTTAATTACAAAGTAAATGTCAAATGCTTTTAATGATAATCTAGAAAGGGAGGTGTAGGGGCAGGACCTCAAAGCAGCCACACTACAGGGATTGCTAAGAGACCCGAGGCACACACTCAGAAAACAAAGAATGCACATTCTAATTTTCAGCAGCAGAGAATTGAATGAAGCTTTCCATTGTCCCAAATAATGTTCTAAGTGTTGAACTATCAGTTAAAACACTGGGTTTTGTGTCCTTGATAGTCATGGCAGAGAAAAATTACTGAAATAGTTTCTGCAGGCAAGATAGGTTAATGAATTAACTTGGATAGATTTAAACATGCTATATATATCAAACCACACAGTCCTGAAAAATTCTAAAGATACTTCTGTAGACAGTAGACTACTTGTAAGCTTCAGTGTTAGAAACTGAAGTGCAATTAAGCCTCAGATGACTTCAAGCCGAGATGATAGAGAAAGAAATGTTCCACAGATATCTTTGTGTTTATGAAATGGTATGAACCTGGGAGAGTCTATGGATCTAATTTATAAGGGCCCTATTCATGGTTGCATGACTGTGGTGGAAAAGGACTTGAAGTCAGATCCAAATACAAGACTAACTTTAAGACTCTAACATCATCATTACATCCATATTCAGATTTTCTTCAAGTTGTTATTCATCACATGCCTATATACCTTATATATGCATAGTCCCGTGTATAGTCCCATACATAGTCACATACGGAAAATTCCACTGTCACATTGTGGACACAATAAATTCTAAGGTTTATGGAGGAAAGGAATTTCAGATATCTTGTTGCATATCCTCAGTGGTGAGAATATCTCTTTTTCTTGATGACTTTTGTAATCTCAAACTTTGATATATGCACAAGAGATTCAGTGTATGAAAAGATAGGCTGGATTTTCTAGATAAAAAAATCATTCGGGTGTTTTGTGGTAAATAATAAACTTGGGTTCCTGACTGAGGGTGTACTGTACAGACTAAGGAATAAAACCAAGAGTCTGAAGAGATATAGCAGTCTACTACGTGCTGCCTTCAGATGTGCTTGGGTTTTAAAAACGCAGTACATGCATGACGAATACAAAGATCTAGCCAGGCAGAATGAACAGGGTAAATAAATGGGATAGATAAAACAGAAACACAATATGCCAGTGATTTACTGCATCATGCTGGAAAGTTACCGGCAGACCAAAAGTCTGATATCAGAATTCCTTGGTTGTCAATACTAGCTTTTTTTTCCTCTAAGTCAGGTACACAATATAGCCATCTGACATAAATCCCCAGGACAGACTTCTGAAAAAGACATTATAGAGTGAATGTGTTAGCAAATGTGATTCTAATTTGCCTCTTATTATGAAAGTCAGATACTCTTAAATACCTCTCTCCAGTATGAAAGAGCAAATAATTATTTTGATCAACTTATCTGGGAGATAAATTGTAAAAAAATACCTAGGAACATAAAAAGACAGAAAAATACTCAGAAATAGGCAGGTTATAAGTGATATAGACAGGACAAACAAGGATATCACTAATCCTCAAAACGAAGTCCTATGTTTCCAATTGAACTGAGCATTTCCTATTTTCTATTAAACATCCAACGGCCACAGCATTTGCAGTGTTTTGCATTTTTTCATTTCATTCATGCAACAATGTACTGGAATGGACTATCATCAGTATTATTTCCAGTTTTTGAAGAAAAAGGACAAGGTGGAGATATTAAGTGACTTGTATAAGGCTTTTAGCAAGTCTGTACAAGAATTAGGATTACAATTTGAAGATCTTGACTTCCTGTATGATATTCAGTAGTCTAGACCACGACATTCTTCAAATCCAATTTCAAACTCTTATAAAATAATAGAGGAAACAAAAGGGAGAAAAAATCTAGTCAAAATAATGCTACCAGAAGTTTTCTTGAAATAGTCCATCTATGAGTCAACTGTAGCTATTCCATGAGCAATAATGATTGGATGCTACTCTTAAAAAGACATGACAAATTTACCAAAATAATCATTTTACCTTAAGAATCATTTGAAAAAATAATTCATATCAGCCTAGTTGTGTTTAATGTCATGTGTTCCCAAAACCAGTATGTAACAGAGGTTTGGAACGAGAACTGTGTGGTAGGAGAAGCACCTAACCATGCCATGGTTATCCTTATTAGAACTGTTTTTTAAAAAGAAAATGGCTTTAAATTATAAAGCATTAAAACAATTCACTGGTTAAATTTCAGAAGATGTTGTACTTTGGGACTGTAAACTCCCTTGAAAACAGAGAAAACTGAAGTCTATTAGAAAGGTTGGAAATATGAAAATTATAGTAGGAGACTGTCTTACTTGCCAAGGCTCATTTAATCCTTGCAGTGATACGAAGCTGAAGAGAAAGCAAAACAGAGGAAGCAACACTGCCAAATAAGACCAAGCAATCCTAGTGAACATAAGATTAGCTTGAAATGTCATATGACAGCAAATATAGATGTGATATTTTTAGATAATCCATAGTATCACTATGTCACTAAATGAAAAGAAGAACCGAAGTCTTCCAACTTTTACTTTCACTATATCTAAAAGTGAAGGCTGAAAACATTTAGGCCACAGAAACTGTAGAAAGTCAGAAATGCATTAAAAATTATTAAAAAGCCAGCAGGAATGACTGATGAGGAAAGATTAATATAGCTTGCTGCATGAATGGTAAATGGTGACTCAGAGGAGATGATATAGCTGGCTACAAATAGATCTGATCAAAATATTGGAAGTGAAGGGAAAAGTCACCAACTTTTGTTCGATTTTTTCTTAAAAAAAAAAATTAAAACAAATTTTAAAATCTTGTTCAGCGACTGACAGCACACAAAAGCCGCACATCCCAAGATGAAAAGTTTTCATCAATACTTTGGATAGGCATATTCAAAGCATAACTTGCAACCAAGACATGTTAAAGATAAGTATGAAAGTTAACCCTTTATTTGTTTGCTTTTCCTTGGTGTCAAAATATCCTGGTTGTACTCTCTCTCCTGGAGACATTTTAAAAGGTGAGGCATTACCTGAGAGATATATTGAAGGTCCCATTCTGGAATTTGCTAAGTGATCTCAATATCCGCGTCTCTCAGGTATTCCCTGTAAGGGCATATCTCTTCGTAGGGTTAGACAGTTCGGTAATGAAACTTCTTTATTTCAAAATCCTCTTCACTTTAAATCCCAAATAAGTCTATTTATTTATTTATTTATATATTTATTTGGTTGGTTGGTTTTAATGTTTTTCTCATGAATCTGATGTATTATTTATGCAGCTGTACTGGTATGCACTATCATAAGTAATTTTTTTTTTTTCCATCCTAGCCAACAGATGGTCTGATTTTACAATTGATAAATAGAGAAAGTGTTGTACTTAACATGGGTTAAATATGGGGGGGGGGGGGGGTACTCATATGGGGGTCCCCATGACTGAGTGCTCATCAAAAAATTATATTAGGGAAATGTGTTTTTTCACAAAATTATGTAGAGTTATTTTCTATATCCTGAGAACAAAGAGCATGTGAAGGGCAGGAAAAATCCTTATAACTCTTGACAGGTTTCATTTTCTTCTGCCCGTTTGGGTAAGAAAAGATCCCAGCATTATGAACTAGTGCAGGGCAATAAGAATGTGTAGCTTCTGTCCACATGAACAGACCTCAGACCTTCTCCTCTTTTCTCTCCCTCCTTGGGATTTTGGATACATTTTATTCACGCTCCTCAAAAAGAGAGTATTTGCCTCTTTGAGAGAGTGACAACAGATGAAGTGTGATCTGCTACATCATTTTAATTTTTATTCCTTCATTTTCTACAAAATGTGGCATAGCAAGTATTGATGTATTTTGTCATTTATACAGCTCCAGATATGCTTGCTTGAAGGGAACATTGTGTATAGGCATGGTGTGTCAACCTCTTCTCCAAAATAATTGAAAGGAAAATTTAAACCTAAACCATACAAAATAAAAATAAAAAGGCAGAATATCTTAGGGAGAGAGAGGAGAAGCAGATACTTTGACTTTAATGAGGACTGGAAAAGCCCAGAGTATTTTGATGTGGATTTAACTAACAAACTTGTGAATAACTTTTTCTTTATTTGTGTGACCTAGATATACTAATTCATTAGAAATTAATTTAAAATAGAAAGAAGAAAAGCATTTTCCAAGGCAAAGTATATTTTATGTGATTGATAGCTTCCTGTTTCTCTCTCTCTTCTCTCCCTCTATCCCTCCCCCTACCACAAAATATTCAATATTCTTATTTCCAACAGGTATGTAACATTCTATAGGTTTTTTTCAAGGACTGATTTAATGGAAATAAAATAGTTTTTAATGAAAGCTTATTAAAGGAATTAACATGAATATTGAATTTTCTCCCTAAATATTAGTCATGCAAGATAAATCTATGCTTTAAAAAATTTAACCTACAAAAGAACACTTCCAGGTTTTAAATGTCTTAAATTTGTCTGCAACACTACAAAAGTATTAATGTTGTCACTGCTGCTAAAAAGTAATTTGAAAATATATTATGGCATTATTTTTTTTCTCAATGAGCATTTTAAGATTTATCAATTCTTAAACCTTATGGATACTAAGTCACAGTCAAGCTCAGCTATTAAAGCAATGACTGAATCTTGATATTTACAAAAGTTCAGCTATTAACTGAGGCTGGATAATAAAATGTCAAAGAGAAATTTCTTGGAAATAATGAAGAGAGCAAAACCCCATGTGTTTTTGATCAGAGATTGACCATGTGTTATAGCGTTCCCTTTTGTCCATCTAAGGACCAATACCACAATGTTTGATGTTTGCCAGGATGCCCAAATGTCCTAGCAATTAATTTCATATAGGCTTTACTTTTTTCACTGTGGATTTCACTGGGGAGACAGACATCACTATCCAACCACACATCTATTTAGGTCTTTCTCTGTCTTTCTTGGAAGGATTTGTAATTATCAGACATGTACTATGCATCTTACTGCGCAAGCTATATTATTGTAAATAGTAAAATTAAAATCTGAAATTTAAGGGTGCTTAGAATAAGCTGCCAGTGATGAGAATTTTCATATCTAAAAATCTTTCTCCACAGAATTAGTCTTCTGATTTCACACAGATCTAATTGAGAGTGTTGATTATTTTCTAGCTCAGCTCTACACATGATCTCAAACTGTATTTTTCTGCATGTGGGGATGAAAGCATGTTTCATTTTCCCTAACATTTTCTTGTAAATATAAGTACCTGTAAGTTTGATATTAAATCTCTCTCAATATAAATATTATGGTTCTAATCTCTCTACAGAAAACATTTAAGATTATTTTTAAAGATTTTTCAGTGTTCTTGTTTCAGTTTTTCCTCAGTAGAACCTTTTGCCTAAAGTCACGACAAGTAATATTTAGTTTATTCAAATACATACACTTTTCCTATTTGCTTTAAAGAAGAAAACATTTTATTTACAAAAGAAAGCAAAATAGCTCTAGAATAAAAGCATATAAATATGTAGAAGCTCCTGAAAGAATCACAAAACTTTTTGAAGGCAAAATTTTATCGGAGATTTTAATTCTACCAGAATTGTTACAGGTTGGCCTCATTGTTCTATTCAGAATAGCAAAATTAATAAGGATAACTTCAGAGACAAATTTTCAGTATTCAGTAGAAATTTAACTGGACTGATGAGTTCCAATCAGTCTTTTAAGATGAGAAATGTTTGTACAACTAGGAAGATAGTGAAGTGAATTAATCGTTCTCAAAATCCCTTGAAACAGGTTAAGTCCTCAAGTACTCATATGTCCCAAATTGTTTTGCAGTTTGTCCAAAATGCTGTCTCTTCAAAGAGAAATTTTGTATTGTACAGTGAAAAGTCATCAGTAAAATGCATAAGCAGCAAAGGGAGCAGAGGTCCAATAAGACCATCTTGGTCCTTTCTTGCCCCTACCCTCCAAAGAAATGCATTGGAGTTACTGGGATGTAGAATCTGAGAACTTGCTCCCGTTTCCTTTGCTTCAAGTCCTGTGCTGTTTCCTGCACTGGGACACAGCAAAACTGTAAAAGGGATTGTTGTCTTCACTATTCTGGAGTTATACATGGCACCATAGGAGGAACATCTGTGAAATGGGAGATGTGAGTTCAAAAGTTCATCTTATGGAATGAAGATGAGTTTCACAGCCATAAAGCAATGCTGGTGGTTAACTGAACTTCATCAGGAAACCCTGTAAAAGTGAAGGAAGCTGGAGTTTAAAATTTGCCCCCCTTTTCAGCACTTCAAATTGACTGGATTAGACTTCTCACATGTGTGTGCTGGATAATAGGAGTCTTATTTGGTCATTTGCATTTTTATTCTTGTTTAACATGTTAGAAACTTTAATGTTTAAAACAAGCTTGCAAACCTTAGTCTTTGAATTGGAGATTCTACGTAGTAATAGAAATGGTCTAATTTATAACTTTATAACTTCTATATTCCAGTATACTAAGACTTAAACTAATTAGTTCTAAGTAGAATAATTGTCAGCTACAGCACAAAATAATGCTGTATATCATGAGGTGTATTGAATAAATAAATATGATGAAGTGTATAGACAGCAAGATCTTATTTGTAAAACATTTAAGCATTTTTTAAGATTTGTTTGGCATATAGAGGATTCATTTTACCAGAAAGGATCTCTGCAGAATAGGAAATTAGCAAGATACCTTATTAAAGGCTGAAAGGAAATGAAATGATTTCAGATATGTTTCTTTCACTGTTTCATTTATTCTATGGTTGCATGAGTTACAATGTTTGTGATTTTACTGATAGCTGAGAGCAGATAGGTATAATTCAGTATTCACAGAAGCATATTTTAAGTGAGGCATAAAACTTACCAGAAGTTCTTTATCATTTTAAAGAAGATTCCATGTATCTTTGATTTTTTTTATGAAATATTCACAATAGTATTATCCATTGACCAGCAAGACAATCAAATCTCAATTATTTACGTTACGATTGTTCTCACCCTCCGAATTTCTGCAGCACATTTTTCTGATTGCTCATTTCAATATGAGAGAACCCACCAGACAACTCTGTGTTATAAAAATATTGTAAATTTGCATTGCAAAGAACAAATACAAGAGAAAAACAGTCAGTGTCCTATTCAAAGTCCATTTAAATTAGTGGATAGTAAAACTGGGCAAAAATAAGGGTTTTGTGAAATAGAAAAAGGAACAGTTCACTAATTCCCTTGTTAGATGGCTAAACAATTGAGGAAATACAGAATGTATTACTCTGGTGTTTGGAAAACAATTGTGGTGGTAATAATTGAAGAGTTTTGTTGATGTAATTTTCATGCAAGTTTTGTCTGGCAGAAGATTTTCTTTAGATTTTGTCCCCTTGTTTCTAATATTAGTGTGTTGATTGTGCTCAAACATACCAACTGAGATCACATAATTGTGTTAGGAGGTATATAAATATACATTAAGAGACAGATATTAGTCAAAAAAAGCAAATCTGAAGTCTAAAAAATGGAAACAGAGGCACAAAAAAGTATCTTTCTGAGAGTCATACAGAAGGCTAGTGGAAGGTAAAGTTCTACCAGCCAAATCTACTGCTTTCTAGACCACTGTTCTTGTGAGACACTACCTCTCTGAGTTTATAAAATCATTTGAGCTACACAGCTGATAAACATACACAGACAATGTTAAAAAGATGCTAAGAATTATTTAAGGACAGATACAGCTTTTTTGCTGGATCTTCACAAAGGTGAGCACAGTACTGTTCCATGTAAAGTTTTCCCAACAGAAATGGTATTTGCACACTGTGGATCTTGGCAGCACAGGAAAAGCCAGTTATTTGACTGCATTATCTTTTAATTTTATTCCTAGCTCCTCTGCTATGTTAACTTTTCAGTTTGGGTCATTACGCTATTTAAGCTAACATGGTGATGCTATTGCCACTTTAACTCCTGTGTAAATAGAGGTATATGTAAGATTATAGAATTGGAGAATGGTTAGGGTTGAAAGGTCCATAAAGATAATTTCATTCCAACACCCCTGCCACAAGCAGGGACACCTTCTACTAGACCAGGTTACTCAAATTCCCATCCAGTCTGGCCTTGAACACTTCCAGGAATGGGGCAGCCACAACTCTGAGCAACTTCTTCTAGGGCCTCACAACAATCACAGTATAGAATTTTTTCATAATGTGTAACCTAAATCTGCACTCTTTCAGTTTAAAGCCATTATCCCTTCTTTTATCACTACTTCTTATAAAAATTTCCTCTCCAGCCCTCTTGTAGTCCCCCTTTAGGTACTGGAAGGCTGCTATAAGGTCTTCCTGATGCCTTCTCCCCAGGCTGAACAAGCCCAACTCTTCCAGTCTGTCTTCATAGGAGAGGTGCTCCAGCCCTCTGATCATCTTTGTGGTCTCCTCTGGACTTGCTCAAGCAGGTCCACATCCTTCTTATGTCGATGTATTTAAACCTGCTAATTCTCAGATAGTATCAGCAGTCTACTTTATACCAACATGGAGCTCAGTGTGGATAACATTTATGTTTTGTAGGTGTTTTCTCTTTAAATTATTATGGTACCAATCATATTATATGACTGCTCATAGTATTCATCTAAACTGCACATAGACATGACTTCAACATGCACAATCTGCACAGCAATCTAGAAATATTCAGTGTTGAGTCTGTTATATGCTAAAGCTCAGAGGCTTTTGGTAAAGGCAGTTTTCCTGTTTTTCCATGATGAAATTTGTAATGTATACAGTATCTTGTGTTTCCAGAATGTATTTGCAGTTTGTAAACTTATGCAAAAATGTACTCGCTCTTGTTTTCTACAGTATTTTGTCTGAATGTTGTGATATGAAGTACACTTTCATATTAAGTTATTAAACAAGTGAAAGTTATTTGACTGGTAGCTTCACCGCATGTAGTTCGTTTAATAAAGCAGACTGCTTGCTAGGACTCAGGAGAACTGCCCACACATCTCCATTGTACGTTCTAAACTGAAAGATAGGATTTGGATCCTGTGTAAGAGAGATGGTCAAAGTGCGGATGGTTGTGGCTGTGGCCATTTTGTTCTGGAATTATGCAGAGTTAAGTAACAATGGCTTCTTTTTTTTGTCAGTCTAGCTTACTAGATTGTAATAATTGATTTTAAATATGAAAATTGTGGTAGTTAGTGTCAAGCTTTAGGTATCCAGAAGAGAGGTCATTATTCCCTTTCATCCTGATAAATTAACTGAGGTTTAACTGTGAGCAGTATTTAACTGGATCCTCTTCTTGCCTGAGCTGTTACTGTGATGTAATCAAAAGTATGAATAGGTTAAAAAATAGTAACATTATTCTTAGCTGAAAGACATGGCCTATATTTGACTGCTATCTAAATGACCTCCTCCTTACAAAACAAGTTTTCACTATTTAGAGGTATGCATATTTTTGATATTTCTGTTGTCTCATGCATCTAAAGAGAAAGTAGCAGTAACATATGACAACTTCCATCTCATATATGGAGGGACCTGCTGGCAGGTGGAATTTGCAAATGTTTTAAGAAAATTATGTTCATTTCAGAAGTGTGAGGCTAGATGAACACAAAAACGATTTTTTTTGTTTCTTTCCTTTGCCAAATCTTTCCCAGGAATAATGGGGATATTTCTATTTGAGATACGCCAGGATGCATTTAGATTTGTGACATCAAAGGAAAGCAGCAAGCAAATTCGTGTTCCTATAATTAAGGAAGCTTGTTTTCATACTTTTTAATTCTAGGAACATAAGGCACTGTCTTCTCTCCTTTCTTTCTTGCACTGAATTAATAGGGAAAATTGTTCTGATAGAAACATATTGATTCCAGTAAAGAACTGTATGTTACCTGCCCTGCACTTTTCACAATGGTCAGTTATATTTAGCTGGTGAGAAATGTGCTCTGGCTGATACCAAACAAAAGAGGATTGTCTTTCATTTTTAGAATTTGTTCTCTACATGGCCTTGAATGTTCATTTATTTTACATAAGATAATGATTCATTCTCTTGCTTTGCAGTTTCTAGATGGCTAGATATTTAAAAAGCCAATACAGAATTTCTAAGCAGAAATCCACATATATGATTACAGTAAAGCTCCACTATTACAGCATTGTATTAAGAGACCTATTGGTATATTTTACATTTATAAAAATAGGAAGTTTGATTTTGACTTATGAACAGTATTTTAAAAAGCGCTACCTTGGTTTTTATTGATAATAATTTCTAGAAATTATAAATCTTCTGTTTCTAGATACACCCTAACTGAAAAATGAAAAGTGAATTATTGCTGGAAAAATCATCTAGAGTCAGGGTTGTTTGTATGCTTTGAAACATAATTCTCTTTGTTCTTTATTTAAGGGTTAAAGTTAAGTGATCCAACCATGACCGGCAAAACACAGACCAGCAATGTCACCAATAAGAATGACCCAAAGTCCATCAACTCCAGAGTCTTCATTGGCAATCTGAACACAGCCATTGTCAAAAAAGGCGACATTGAAGCGATCTTTGCAAAGTATGGAAAAATAGTTGGTTGCTCAGTGCACAAAGGTTATGCGTTCGTACAGTACATGAGCGAGAGGCATGCAAGGGCTGCAGTGGCAGGAGAAAATGCCAGGATCATTGCAGGGCAGCCACTAGGTAAGAGTTTATCCATATTGTTGAAATATTGGTTTTTCTTTCCTTTCTATTTGAAAAAAGATCTGTTGCTGGTGCCTTTGATACTAGTAAGTTTGTTTTGCCATTGTTCAATCTAAGCATATTTCCAGGGTCTTGGATCTGGCACAATTTTCAAAGTATTAGAAGTTACATAGATATTGCAAAATGTTTAGTGCTAGAAACTTCTGATATATTAAATAGATCACTTCCGACTGCTTTATGCTTCTCTGTGTAATCCCATTGCAGTGAACATGATTACTCATGTGAAGAAAATATAAGCATTTTCTCTTAAACTCTAAAAAGTTAATTTATTGTAATATAACAAGACTTGTCTAATAGATGTCGTTATCTTGCATTTAATGAATCTAAAATAATATACAGCCCAGGGGTGTGTCAGATGCTATGCAGAAGCAAAAGAATGAGTTTTGTTAGTCCTTGAAATTGTACCAGTCAAATTGTAGCACTGTTATTCATCTAAAGAATTTTATTATTATAAACTTAGGTTGAACTTATTCCCAAATAATATTGCGGACACCATTCATCTGAACTTCAAATTAAAAAAAAAAAAAAAGCAAAACAAAAGAAAGCATAACTTTTTTTTTTCTAGGGCTTTGTCATGAAAGCTTATATAAGATATGGTTGTTACATATTGCAGGTGTCACCCCTGAAACCTATTTGCAGTTATATATGGAGGCTGACAATGATAAAATCATCTGGAGTACAGTCCTAACCCTATCTGTCATAATGATGGACAGTACGGCAAGATGTTTGGTAGGAGCAAGAGATCTTTCACTAGACCTCTGAACTATACTGCTGAGATCCAAACCCGTGTGTGTAATGGCTGTGTCAGGAAAAGGTGAAGGGTAGCTAGTACTTTGGCTGTAACAAGTCATAAAGAATGGATATGGCTTATTCATTTTCAATTTTTCAGGCTGTGTAAATCTATTTTTCTGTTTATTTGCAGAAATTGAAGTATTTGTGTTAGATGGGTTGTTCTGTCACAGTTGTTCAACAGTAATTTTAAGTTTTATAACCCCTGTATTTTGGGTTCAGAAAAAAAACAGATTAAAGAATTTCATTTTAGGGGAGATTACAACTTTTTTAGGAAAAGTTACATATATAAGTGAAATAAAAGAACTCAAGTGATAAAGACAAGGCAGCAAAGTCAGTCTGTGGAATGGCATTATTAGAAGATATTTCCTGGAGCGGTGGTCTCTGAGCAATAGGCCATGTAATGCCATCAGTGCATTAGTTACAGCTCCTTGCACACTGCTCTGACCAGATTTTTTAAACTGTGTTTTCCTAAGGCAATAGATCTGTTATTATTATGACTACTGTTGCTAGTTTCTTTTAATATTTCTTACAGTGTCTATAACATGCCAAGTGCTTTGCACATGGATATGCCCTTGCTCTATTCAGAGTATGTTTGTGCTCTATATAAACAGTAAGTGAAATTGTTGTAAAAGAAATTAAGGAACCAACAAATACTTGAATTGTTTATTTATTTATTTTAAATAATAACAGGAAGTTCACTACTAAGTTTCAACTGTATAATCTTAAAATGCATTGATTATTCCGCATAGTCTTGTGATGGAATATTTCATAGCTCAATTGTTGATGTATCAGGGAATATAAAGAATAAGAAAGGTGAAATTTGGTTTTAGCTGTTCCAAACTTCATTTACTCTTTCTGCATATGAAATACAGTTGTTATCATTATTGTTTCACAAATATAAAAAAAAAAAAATTGTAAAAGTGGTACTTCTCATTAGATAAACTTTCTATGTATTCTTTTTATTAGCAGTAGACATTAACAGTTGCCTCAAGATAATGAGCTGATAGATAAAATTTCCTTGACATTACAACCCAGAAGAATAACTTATGCGAAAATTGTGCATTTGAATGGAAAGAAGTAATGGGTAGACTCATTACTGTGAAACTATTCAATGAAAAATGGCTTTGTTTTCTGTTCTGAGAGCCTTGTATTCTGAAATAAACAGAACACACAGTTTATATAAATAGTCAAGGTACTGAAAGTGGGCAAGAAAAGTCTTCTACATACGTGAAAATAAACTTGGTTAACATAGCTGAATTTTCTTTTAAATTGAATTAGAATATATTAATGATATAGTGGGAGCTGAGTGGTATTCAGTTATGGAAAGCTGTTTGAACAAAGGAATGTTTGAAAAAGATTGTCCCATAGGAGATGTCTGATACTACCATTAACTCTAGTACTCAGTACCTCACAAAAGAAGAAATCATTTAAGACTGCATTATTAATCTACATTAGGATTTTTGTGGGTTTGGTAAACCGATCATTTATGCTGGCTCCTATCTTCTATGGAGTTCTGCCATTCAAAATTATGATATCCTCTTCCTCAGTTTTACCAATGAGTCAGAAACTGTTCACATGTATGTAACTGAAATTAAAAATTGAACCTGTAAATTTCTATAGCTATATACAGTGTTGCACAATTCACTGAAGGTACTGCCTTAACGTCCTCAGACAACTCTCAACCTCCTACAAATAGTTTTGGTGGCCAATGATATGTAAAGGCAATGCTGTGGGTATTATAACTACAGGGAAGTGGCTTTCCTGAGTTTTCTGTTTATTTCCAAGTTTTCTGTTCCATGAAGTGCAACATGCTCTGAAAAGTTGTGAAAGTTGTGAGGAAGAGATCATTAAGAAATACAAAAAAAAAAAAAAAGCATAAAAAATTTACTGGTATCGTTTCGAAGTTCAGTGTAGTTTCATGAAGTATTATTTTTTATGGGAATAGTATGAAGAATTCCTGACAAAAGGGAAAGAACAGATCAGTACTGGGCACAGGAGTCTCCTTCACAATGATTGTTGTAAATTGTGAATTGCATCATGCCAAAGCCAAGAAAATGTTCAAGTTCGCCTAAGACAAAGCTGCAAGTTATGTTCCCAAGTTGTGGAACACTTCTACATAATCTCTTCTCCTGTATCACTTCAAAAGTTTTTCATCCATTTTAATACATCTACAAATCAGGGAACATTTGCCTATATTTGACTCTTTGCCACATAGGGCAAAGAGCCAGGGTGAATAGAAATCATTCTAAGGAATTATCAAGTCTACCTACAACCTTTATGAAGGGTGACTTCACCCCTCTGTGGTGAAAGGAGGACTAGAAACCTGCTTGCTTCAAAGTAAATTGTGCAAGTCCCTCATTGCAGCAACGGGCTGAGGAACAAGCTTCAGCAAGAAAGAAACTTTTAGGTAGTGATGGACAATACAGTACTTCAACTGATGTTTTCTCCTGCCTTTGTAATTCTTCACAAGAGTCACAGCAATGCTATTTAACTATTTTATCCATTCCAGCATACATGAATTCTGTGAAGCCAAATACCATGTAAAAGTCATTTAATGTTCCATAACTTTATATTACCATTTACTGTACTGTCAGGACACTTACTTATTTAGCAAATACATTTTTCCATCCAAGATTTCCACCTAAAATCCTGGTACAGCTATCAGAGCAACTTCTACAACATAATGTCCCTTTGATTTGCTTGATTTATAGTTCATAGCCTTATATTTCATAATCATATAACCTTTTTTTTTTTTTTTCACACACGTTTTTAAAGCAGCAAAATTCCTTTAACCTCAGAATATGTTTTGATTTGCACCCAAGCCACTTCACAGGCACCTTGAAAAAACAAATTAAATGTGGCAAGGCTGGTACTTTTGGTCTCTTCTGTTACTTTCTTTTAAGATACCATGGAATTTTGTTCTTGGATACTGAGAAAAATGGAAAAATACCACAGTGCCAATATCACGAAAGACACTAGTCCTTCTGTTGATGCCCTTTTTAACTAACAAATTAGTTCCACTGTAGCTTCAATCTGGTTTTGTTGCTGTAAGTATTATTCATGTATTTTTGCCTTTAGGTCCAAATTAGATGGAGTCTCTGAGTACTGAGTGCATATTGACATGTAGCCTAAAGTAAGATGGTGGTTGCAGATAATTATTTTGGGTGGCATACTCTATTGCACATCCTTTTGAGAAGCACCAAAGCCCTGCAGGGGCTTTCTAAATGATGGCTATCCAGTAGAAAACATCCAAGGAGAAAAGCAGGTAATAAAGAGAGCCTTTAGAGATACTCAGCATACACCTTTGTTGTAAATTGAATTGGTGTGGCAGTAGGGCTGTTTTTGTTTCCCTTGCCTCCACTCAAAACAGATCTTCTATATCTTATATCTGTAATGTCTAGCAACACTGACAGATTACCTATGTATTTTCAGATCTAGGATTATCCAGAGCGAATCAGTTTTTCACCTCAATCTGAAATCCAGACAACAGTATTTATTTAAAAGAATTAATGCTATTTTAATGAACTCATTCATGAAAAATGCAGTTTGTCTTGAAAAATGACGTATTTATCCAAATTTTCTTGTGACTAAGCTGTTTTAAACCATGGTACACTGAGGAAGGAAATTCAAAACTGAATTAGTGATTATTCAGTTTTGACTTTGCCTGAGAATTCAGTCAATAGCGCACAAGTACAACAATCATTTGTATTAATGTACCTCACAACGTACTGAAGCGATGTTGTTACTCTTCCCATCTACCTCCAGCTACCATAATGACAGGATATTCCTGTTGAGGATAACAGGAAAGCAATGCTAGCTTGTTTTAAAGTGTATAGTAGAACAACTTGAAAAGCGGTTGGTTTTTTATTTGCTTGTGGAAAGTATGTAAAGTCTTGTGTTTTAATATACATCAAAACATCCTAGACAAGGACAATGGCTTTTAAAGAAACCCTAGAGTTTGTACTGATGCAATGAAAAAATGGGAATGGTTTGGTATTCTAACATGCATCTTAATGAGAATTTAAAAATAGCAAATATTATATAAATATAATCATTTATTATATATTCAAACTATATTTTAAGTCTCATGCTTTTGAAAGATTGAATATTGCGTGTTCACATTACTGGCCCAGAAAGGAAAATACACTTCACAGAAAATTCTTTGGCCTTTGTAACTTTTACAGATGCACATTCTAATGTTTTGTAGTTTTCAATATTACACCATGAGTAAATAATCTGAGAACTGTAACTCAGTATTATGCATGTAATTGTCTATCCAAATGAGACTCAGGCAGCAAGATATTTATTTTTTTATAAGCCATAATAACTATGTATTATACGGTTTTCAACAATTGTCATACCTCAAACAATATTGTGTTTTCATGGTACAACAATACACTTTTTCCTGAATAGTGATTAAGTAAAAGCAGAAATACACTTGCGAAATGCTATATAAACCCAACAGGAATTATCATTTTTATGTAAGTTTAAACAAACTAACAAAATTTTAAATAAGCAAATACTTGAATCAGCAGAAAATATTTATCCAAAAACCTATCCAAAAACCTATAAAGCCTGTGAGATGTCACAGATGTTGGCATATTCTGGAGGTGACTTTACATTTGATGAATTCAAATAACTGTTTTCTGAATGCTTCCCCAAATGAGATCAGTTACTTTTGTCAATGTTGAGGCCAGGTTTTGAGAAATTTTGTTTGATTCAGTATATTTTTCTGTTGAAAAACCATTATGATAATAAAATAGAATGCAAAGTGCTTTTCTTGCAAAAGCAAACAAACAAACAAACAAAACCTGAAAGAATTATGCATATGTAGTCATGATGCAAGCAATGCATTTGATGTCTCAGGAATCTAGAATGAAACTATGGATAGACCTGTGCTGTCTTCATTAAAGTTTTTCCTGCTAAATCACATCTTAGTCGATGTCCTCGTTCAACTAGTCTTCAGACACAAACAGAATATTACAGAACTTCTGAAAAATTATCTATTAACCTTCCACAGCTTAGTTCAAAGGTTGATAAATATTACCCACTGGAACAGGCTCTTTAACTCTTTTTCAGTCTGTTCCTGTATTTGGGAACCAGTGTAATCCTGTTTCACCCTATTCCTTGGTGCAGAAACATGGACTCTGTATAAATCTATCTCCAACTTTTTGATGACCATGCATGCTTTTATGGTCTTTGTGCAGCCTGTCTAACAGCAGACACTGATGTCAAGTCTCACTGTAGGGGACCTTGGATACAACCACATATCATTACTCATAGAAGTCTCCTGATATAGGATATTGGATGAAAACTAAAACTACATTTTAGAGCTGATTTTCTGGCAGATACAGAAAAGTATCAAGTGCATACCAAGAAAATAGTTTAGCTAGATGAACTCATGCATGGCACAAGGTTTTATACTCTGAACAGCCTGATGTCAGCTCATGGAAATGTTAAGTATTTCCTCCATCATAATGCCAAAAATAATGATCTCTTTTCTTGCCATCAGCAGGTTTTATTGTAAAAAAAACTTCAAGGCTGTATACAGATGCATATTAGGATTCACTCAGTCTTCTGCATGGCCAGCTTATCTTTGAAATCATGGACAAGATGTTATTGTGGGATCTTTTTGTGTCCGTCTCTGCCACTGGACATCTTTGTATATAGCACAGGGTCTCATCTGCACAAAATGCTACCAGTTTTAATTATCTCACCCTTGGGTTTTGTAACATGCAACACTTTAAATCCCTCAAAACTGCAACATATATTTACCTGTCATGGGTCTGATATATCTATTGTAATTTCGGAAGTGCTTTGCAAAATCTTCAGATAATGCCAGTACTTCAGCCCTTACTCCATGCATACATTGATGAAATTTTTATTATTTTAGCCAACAATATCCAGTAGTTCCTTCTTGATTTGAATGTAACTCTGTTTTATCCCTGTTACAACTCTATAAGAAATTACAAAAGTTGTTTTCCTTTCTGGCAGACAAAATCCTATACCTTTTCTTAAGTATACTTGCTTTGATTATCGACTGCTGGTGTCATTAAAATTTGTACAGCCATTCTGTTTCATTCTGAACTGTCATAACAACATGCAGTGATAAAAACACTGTCATGATAGGTTCTCTCACAACATTTGTCTCAGTGTCTCATGTGGCATGTATTGTATGAAAAGAAGAATTATCTCTAGGATACTCTGCATTTTTTGATTTTGCTCTAGGAGGTCTCATGTTGTCTACAGCTTCACTCTTTTGCTTGATCTAGATTAATTCAATTTGATCCTATTTTCCATGCATTTGGCTTCTCACGTCAAATAGGACCTCATCTGGACTGAGTCTGATATTTTCTTCTTGATCATTTCACAATACTCCTGAAGGAGCTGACAAATGAAGTTGCGAAGCCACTGTCCATCATATTTGAAAAATCATGGCAGTCAGGTGAAGTTCCTGATGACTGGAAAAAGAGAAATATAACCCCCATTTTCAAGAAGGGGAAAATGGATGACCCGGGGAATTACAGACCAGTCTCACCTCTGTGCCTGGCAAAATCTTGGAGCAGATTCTCCCAGAAAGCATGCTAAGGCACATGAAAAACAACAAGGTGCTGGGTGACAGACAACATGACTTCACTAAGGGGAAATCCTGCCTGACCAATTTGGTGGGCTTCTATGATGGGGCTACAGAACTGATGGACAGGGGTAGAGCAGTTGGTGTCATCTACCTGGACTTGTGCAAAGCATTCAACACTGTCCCACATGACATCCTTGTCTCTAAATTGGAGCGGCATCAATTTGATGGATGGACCACTCGGTGGATAAAGAACTGGCTGTATGGCCGCATGCAAACAGTTGTGGTCAATGGCTCAATGTCCAGCTGGAGACCAGTAACGAGTGGCGTCCCTCAGGGATCGGTGATGGGACTGGTCCTGTTCAGCATCTTTGTCAGTGACATGGACAGTGGGACTGACCGTGCCCTCAGCAAGTTTGCTGTTGACACCAAGCTGTGTGGTTCGGTTGATATGCTGGAGGGAAGGAATGCCATCCAGAGGGACCTTGACACGCTTGTGAGGTGGGCTGATGCCAACCTTATGAAGTTTAACCATGCCAAGTGCCAGGTCCTACACCTGGGTGGGAGCAATCCCAGGCACAGCTACAGGTTGGTTGGAGAAGAGATTCAGAGCAGGCCTGCAAAGAAGGACTTTGGGGTGCTGGTTGATGAGAAAATGAACATGATCTGGCTTCAGTGTGCGCTTGCAGCCCAAAAAGCCAACTGTATCCTGGGCTGCATCAAAAAGGAGGGTGACCAGCAGGTCGAAGGAGGTGATCCTGTCCCTCTACTCTGCTTTTGTGAGACCTCACCTGGAGTATTGTGCACAGTTCTGGTGTGCTCAAGATAAAAAGGACATGGAACTGTTGGAACAAGTCCAGAGGAGGGCCACGAGGATGATCAGGGGACTGGAGCACCTCCCACATGAAGACAGGCTGAGAAAGTTGGGTCTGTTCAGCCTGGAGAAGAGAAGACTGTGTGGAGACCTCATAGCAGCCTTCCAGTATCTGAAGGGGGCCTCTAAGGATGCTGGGGAGGGACTCTTCATTAGGGACTGTAGTGACAGGACAAGGGGTAATGGGTTAAAACTTAAACAGGGAAAGTTTAGATTGCATATAAGGAAAAAATTCTTTCCTGTGAGGGTGGTGAGGCACTGGAATGGGTTGCTCAGGGAGGTTGTGAATGTTATCCCTGGGGGTGTTCAAGGCCAGGTTAGATGAAGTCTTTGGTGGCATGGTTTAGTGTGGGGCGTCCCTGCCCATGGCCCTGCCAATGCCCATGATTCTAATATTTCATCACATACTGATGAAGTCAGTGCTGCTATTATCCTGTCACCTGATTTTATATGTGTGCCTTCCATATCCCCATGTTTTCTCATTCTTTTGTTAAAATTTTTCCAACTGCTGACCTTGTTCCAAAAAGCATGCTAAGAAATTCATGTTGGCTCCAGGGTATATAGAAAGGGGACAGGTCAGATGGTTTTTCATCTAAATCTGACTTGCTAATATTTATCTTTCTAATCTGCAATTGGAAAGATGGGGCTTTTTTTGCCAGGTATTCAGCACTGAATGGATGACAGGACATAGTAATGATGTTCTGGTGTATACTATGGAATCCAGGCAAATCCCAGTCTTGTTATTTGTCTTTTAGATTATGACTGTTAAACCCACAAAATTGTTTTCCCTCCCAAGACATCACTCAATTGTTTGAAGGAGAAAGTACAGTGAATATTCCTTCTACAAGAATACTGATGCAGCAGGCAAAAATCCTTCACCTGATCACAGTCTCAGATCATGGAGGCAGCTTTTTAACATAATGAACTTTTAGGCTCACTTCCCCCCTTTTTTCCTTTCTTGATAGCAAGGTAAGCTAAAACGCAAATGTTCTTTTTCTGTTTAGCTTAGCTGAGATTAGAAATGCTAGTGAAGGCATATTTTCTATCTTAGATTTGATTTTATGTCTTAAGATTACTTTTATTTCACACATAAGGAAATCTGGAGGAAATCTGTTTCATTCTCATCAAAGGTCTATCTCAGGTTTCACACTTAATCCCACAATTCCTTTGATGATAGACAGTTTCATCAGCAAAACAGTGTAAATCATGTAAATTGGTGGAAAAAAAATACCAACACTTTATTGTCCTGGGTTCAGCAGTAGCAGTCATGTTTTTTCCTTTGTGGTAGCTGGTGCAGTGCTGTGTTTTGACTTCCAGCCTGAGAACAGTGTTAGTGAAGCCGATGTTTTCGGTTGTTGCTAAGAGGTGTTTACCCTGACCAAGGACTTTGTGAGGCTCATGCTCTGCCAGGGAGGAGGGGAAGCTGTGAGGAAGCAGAGATGGGGCGCCTGACCCAGGCTAGCCAAGGAGGTATTCCATACCACAGCACGTCATGGCCGGGGTGGGGGGTAACTGGGAGTTACCCGGAAGGACAAGGGCTTCCGGGTGGGACTCGTTTCTTGGCCGGTGGTATCGTATTCTCTTCCCTTGTTATTTTCCCTTATCATTGTTGTAGTTGATAGTAGCGGTCGTGATTTGTGTTGTACATTGGTTGCTGGACTGTTCTTGTCTCAACCCGTAGGAGTTGCACTCTTTCGATCCTCCTCCCCGTTCCTCCGGGAGCGGGGAAGGGGAGAGCCCTGGGGTGGGGGGGGACGGACATGGACCTCGATTGTTGTCAGCTCGGCACCACTCACTGGGAGTGAGTGAACAAGTTACCTGACTGGGTTTAAACTCAATTATTTTTTTGCACTTTTTACTGGCAAAGTGAAATTCACAGGCAAAAAAAAAGGAGATTTGGTAGATGACGTGCTCAGATTCTATACTACTGCTCCTCCCTTCCCCCAGAAGAATTTTGAGTACTACTAATTATATTTGTGTATTAATTTATTAGTATATTAATTATATTAATATATATTACTAACTATATTACCTGCTATAGTGAATGTGATGAACAAATTATCATTCTAGGGTGATAAGGCATCAACCATAGCTGACACATCTATGTAAAAATTACTGTTTGGCTTTGTCCAACTTTGAAAATTGTTTGGTGCTCAGTGACCTTGCTGCAATTTTAGCAGTTCTGTCAAAGTTTGAAAGCACCTAGTTATGTCTTGACTTCGAGAAATGAAATTTGATGAATGTAAATAAAACCAGATCTATTTCTTAGGCAAATTATTGATGTATAGAGTGTATCAAGTTATTTTTGTTTGGTTTGGAGTATTTTTTTGAAGGTGATCCTGCCCCTTTACTCTGCTCTTGTGAGACCTCACTTGGAGTTTTGTGCACAGTTCTGGTGTGCTCAAGATAAAAAGGACATGGAGCTGTTGGAGCAAGTCCAGAGGAGGGCCACGAGAATGATCAGGGGACTGGAGCACTTCCCGTATGAAGACAGGCTGAGAAAGTTGGGGCTGTTAAGCCTGGAGAAGAGAAGACTGCATGGAGACCTCATAGCAGCCTTCCAGTATCTGAAGGGGGGCTATAGGGATGCCGGGGAGGGAGTTTCCGTTAGGAACTGTAGTGATAGGACAAGGAGTAACGGGTTAAAACTTAAACAAGGGTAGTTTAGATTAGATATAAGGAGGAAGTTCTTTACTGTAAGGGTGGTGAGGCACTGAAATGTGTTGCCCAGGGAAGTTGTGAATGCTTTATCCCTGGCAATGTTCAAGACCAGGCTGGATGGTGTCTTGGTTGACATGGTTTAGTGTGAGTTGGAACTGATGATCTTAAGGTCCTTTCCAACCCTAACTATTCTATGATTCTATGATTTTTAATGAAAAAAAAAAAAAAAAAAAAGAAGACAACCTCATTTTGGGGTAAGAGGGTGATTGCTCTTCTAGGATTTTTGCTTTCGGAGGATTCAGGGTTTTGTTCAAAATTATTAAAGAAAATTAAATGCAAAGAATCAAATTAAAGCAGGATCAACACTCACACTAGCACTACAGCAGCTGGAAAAGCAGTTGTGAATTTTTACAGCCTGTCTTTAGAGGTTTTTTTGCTGTTAATTGGCACTTACTGCTGCTTTATTTGTTTCCTGGTCTAAAATTTTGGTTTCATTGTATTTAAACCTACTGACAGACAAGGAAGAAAAGGCAGAAAAATTAGGAATTGAATGATGATCTTAAGGTCCTTTCCAACCCTAACTATTCTATGATTCTATTCTATGAAGCAATGCTTGAAAGGGAGATGAGTTCAGGATCTGTCTTGGTGTTACAGGTACTAATGGATTTAACCCCAGCCTCAGGAGCAAGGCAGGATCTGTAGCTCCTGCAAGGGTAAAGTCCTCGTCCATGTGGTCCATAAATTCTGTGAAAAGGCAGTCCAGGGAGAGTAATTCACAGGGAACTTAATATATATAATTATTTACTTTTAGTGATTATATCAAATTACCAAGCCTTAGTCTTCCAAGCCTTCCATTTTAAATTTTAATGGTATGCAGTATATCTATAGTGAGATACTTTGACAGTGAACTGCATCACCACTGTACACAATGTATTTATTTCAGTAAAAGTTCATTAGTATTCACAGCGATCCTCTGGCTCTGTGATACTAGCAGAAAATGTCAAATTGTTCTTTGAATTTATAAGAACATATAAAATTCATGAGCTGAGACAATGAAAATCCCAAAGAAATTATAGCCACCATATATTGTACTCTTTTTGGCATATGATTTCTTTATGTCTACAAAAATGAAGGCTAGTCACCTAACCTTTCATTGAGTCAGCATTTTCTGAAATACAAAGACATGAAAAGTGCTTACTAATGACTGCTTGGCATACATCCTGATATATCTAGAATGAGAACAGCAAGGGAAAAAGATACAGCAAGTTCTGTAGTATTCCAGTTTATTCACTTCAATAAAGTTTCCTTCGCTCTACATGCCATTGTGTTCTTGACATCTTGATAAGAATAGAATGTCTTAGTGTCCTTCAAGAATCTAGACATTTAACTTGAACTTTTCCTTTTCTTTTTTTTTTTTTTTTAATAAAGTAGATAAAGTAATGGGAAAGAGAGAAGGATACCAAATCTGTTTTAAAAGACAGAAAATAGATACTTCACTGAGACCTACTGTGCTTAATTTCAACTCAAGCCAAATGCCTAAGTATTACAAAATACAATTTCCTAATTCCAGAATCTGATGCAGAAGAAATCAGTATTGATAGAGAAGAACCAGTTATGGAACAAAAATGTGCTGGTTGCTGAGGTACCAATGGTCACAAGCTGCTCTTATGCAGTATACTTGCTGCTGATAAAGGCCAATTTTATGAACCTTGCAGGTAGACATGAGCAAGCTCAATTTGGAGAAAGGGATGACATGGGGAAATATAAATATGATCAGGAATTATTAAAATGTTTTAATTGTTGCCATAAGAGAAATAATAATGAAAGAAGTAGGTCTGCTTAAAAATACACCATAAAAAACTCACAATCTGAGAAACCTGTAGGTAACTGAAACAATAGAGTATGTTGAAAAATCAAATTGGGTTAGATTTATGAGTATTTAAAGCAAAAATAACGAAGAGAATTTGAAAGAAGGATATCAACGGATACCTGGGAAGAAACAGGAGTGTTTGTTGTTTTAGTTTCAATATACATGTATCACTAAGGGGTTTCCTCCTCTATTTGGAAATTGCCAGATACATTCAGATCACAGAATGATAATGGCATGGTTTCCATTCGAGATTTCATGACAGAGCTATAAAATAAGTTATATTTCAAATCTGAAAATTCATTTTCATCCCAGAATTTCTAAAGAACTAACAATGATGTTCTCCAGGAAGGTCCTGAGCTGCTAACTTTTAGAGAGTTATCTTCAGAAAGTCTTGAACTGGAGTCAGAGTTTAAGAATAGTAGCATTTTCACAGGCATAAATTGTTCAGTTCACATAGTTTAAACCCAATCAAGATTGAAGTGGTTTATTGATTTATTAACAAGACAAAGTTAATTGGATCTCGTGACCCATATCAATACCAAGAGATCAACCTGAATACTAGGCACTTACAATGTTTTAAGAATTTATCCCAGATTTTATAAATCCTCCTCTAGAACTAATCCCAACAGAGCACATCCCTGCTGTGACAGATGCATGCCTCAGCTTCCCTCCACCCCATCCCCCAGGAGTGAGTGGCAGCCCTTTGGAGGTGATCATGAGCCCCCAGGGTACCCCGATGCTGTCTGTGGGCAAGCTGGAGGCATCAGCTGGGGGTGCTCATTAGGGTGCTGTGCTGCCAGGCCCAGGCAGAGCCCATGGGCCATGGGGCTGCATCTGGCAGGGTCACACCAACCCTGCTGCTGCTCTGATGTCCTTTCCTCCTCCCAGTACAAATCTGTGTTTCACTTGCACTCCTGTTTAGCTGACTGTTTGTTCTGTTTGTTTTGCTTTGTTTTCAAAATCCTTCTGGTAATTCCCCAGTTATGGTTTAATCCAGTCAGTGGTTGTTTTCCTCTTTACCTGTATCAGTTTGTGGCAAATTTCAAGCAGTCTGGACATCACTCAACCATATCCTTACCCTCCTGTCTTGTCGGCTGCTGTTATCCAGATCTATTTGCTAAGTGTGGGCTTTGTGAACACACCCACTAGAAAAAAAAATGAACATTACATAAATAATATGAAATGGTAATGTCATAATTGATGTAAATTACAGAAAAAAAAATAATAGAATTGCTGGTATGGGGCTTGACTGACTGAGAATGAACATGGGGATAATGATACAAATGTCAGAATTACTTTACTGTATATAGGGCTTGAGAAATCAAATATGTATCCTTTTTTATATTTTAACACCATATCATAAGGTTAAACTGATGTTACATGCTTCTGCAAGGATCTTGATTAATTTCAAGTGGATCTTAGATTAAGAAACTCTCTTATGACACAGGTATGGTGCATACCAAATGGATTAAAAACTAATCTCAAGAGACTGCTAAATAGGAGGCAATCATACAAATGTGAGTCTTTTGTGCAGTTCATGGTAGAATTAGATTTTTAATCATTTTTTTACCTAGTAGGAAAGACAACAAAAATCACTGTTAAATTCTATAGATGACACAAAGATGCTTGGGCTCACAAATTATGAGGAAAACAGGACATTGATCTCAAAATAGAAAATAAATACCAAAATAGGAACTAAAGTGTGACTGCTGTAAGCATAACATCAAACACGTTGATAATTAGCTCTTCATCATGGGAGAGAAAGATGTAACAAAGTCTGAAGGCTGGAAACTAAAGTGACAAAATGCAAACCTCAAAATTGAACACATTTTTGACAGTGAGGCCCTTAGGAACAGCTTACCAAAATTTTCAGTAAAACTTTCTAAAGTAAATATTGGATGTTATTGTAAAGGATAGGTCTTAGATCTGCTCAGAATTAATTCAAGTTCTGTGATGTGTTATACCAAACCAGACTGGAATTTCTGTCTGGAACAGCCCTGGAAAACTCCGTAGACAGAGATTCTGTATTCTCTTTGGATAAATACAGTAAATCAAGGAAATAAAAAAAAAATAAAAAAAGGCTTTTAATTTTATTACAAGTGCTGGTTTATGCCTGATATTAATAATAAATCTATAGAAATTGCACAAATGGTCTTGTTGCATCAGCACCTCTGGAAATTAGATTAGCAATATCCATCTAACAACAATCTTATCTTAATTTAACCAACAGAAATAAGTATTTTTTTTTCCCAGTGACATTTAGAATTAAATAAATGGGGATGTAAATGGGATTTAGGAAACTGAGCTTTCTATACCACAGAATGTCTTTTTTTTTTTTCCATATATTTGTTACAAGGTCTTTTTCACATTTAGTAGTATTACATTTAGGTAGTATTAATCTGGTAATATAATCTGTAAGAAAATGTAAAAAATGTGAACAAGATCAGTCTTGTTTTAGCTTTCTTTGATACAGAAAAGAAAGATTTTCCCATCTGTCCTATAACTTCTATTTTATTGCAATCTACTTTTTCACTCCAGACAAGCAGAGACATATTTGCACCCAGCTTTCTGGCCATCGTAGCCATAAAGTAATTTGTCCTTAGGGAAAAAAAGTCAGACATAATAATACCATTAGCTTAATACAATCTTAATGTCCTAAGTGTTCTTTTTTCTTAGGATGAAATTAACCTCAGTGCAAAGAGCTACAATCACATTTGTTTTGAGAAAGTGCACTGTTCTTGCTAGAATCACTGCTTCTTGAAACTTCGATTAGTGACCTCCTTCTTCTTCTTCAACAATGTTCTACTTTAAATTACCCCAGTATGTCAAATGATAATCACACATTCACCGCATTCCCAAATCTTCTTCTCTTTAGAGGTCTTGCAAAATTTAGCAGAGGATACGATAACTCTTCTCTGATTGCTTCCTCAAATGATTAATCCCTGATGGTTCTTTATTGTGTGTCTGGGCCGATACCAGGTCAGAAAAGATTAGGGTTTTACTGCCCTCATATTTCAGTTCCTTATTTTAGTAGCTGAAGCCAGGATTCTTTCTCTCTCTCTTATATCAGAGTGTAGCAATTACAGTCCTTTCACATTACCCTGAAATGCTGTTCCCCTCATGGGCATTCTGTAATTTCTCTTCCAAAGCAGCACATCTTGGTGGATGAGAGCTCAGCCACACCAGGTCTTAGAATAATTTGAAAAGCTTCATTGCTGTGTTTTTTAGAGTTAAGTATACGTAGCCCATTACATATTTATAAAAGCGTATGTGGAAAACAAGATGCTTTTGTATGCATCTGACTAAAAAGTATTTTTAACATGTAATTTTACAAACAGTAGAATGTTTGAAAATATCTCATTTTTACTTTCTTCACCCAATCCTAGGCTGTAGCTCCAGAGGGAATGTGTTTTACAGTGCAGGCACATCTCTGCCAATATCTTATGGCACAAAAACCCCAGTGGATTTTTAATTTGCATAACATTACACATATTTGCATAAAATATTGCCCAGTGGTACTAAGAGCAGGAGTTTCTCCCTAAGCCCCAATTAATTAATCTGTGTCCCTCCAGAATTACAGCAATTTGTTATTCATTCTTAGTATAGCAACATCAACTAATTATATGCGTCCCAGACCCACATCAATCATTTTGTGTCCTTCAGACAGCTTTGCACCTTTCCCAGCCCCACATCTGGCTGAAAACACACCTTTTTCCATAGCTGAAGATGCCTCTCAGCAATTTTGCCAGTGAGCATAGATTTCTAGGAAATCCCTGCTGCTGCTGTAGCCCACTAAGCTCTGAAGTTTTGGGGATGGTATGATAACACCTCAGCAGCCATACTGCTGCCTATCTGAGAACTGGGAGAAGAAAGTAGCACAATACATTTTTTTTCTGCCATTTCCTTTTCTCCCATACCTTTCTGTGAACTAAATAGAATTCCTTGCACATTGCTGGTATTGACACATATACATTTGATTTTGGTGTTGCTTTGCTCCTGTTCCTTGCACATTTAATCCAAAGGATTGGGGTCTGATCATGCTGTGTACTGAAGGTAGTGTGAGAGTAGCCCATTGACTTCATTCACACACAGAAAAGGCAAGAGATTTTAACTTTTTAGTTTAATACTTCCCCACATCTCATAGGCCCAACTGCAGTAACACTTGGGAGTAAGAACTTCAGTCAGCCTCCAATGACCCAAACATTCAAATGACCATCCAGACATTGGTTCAGGTTTCTTAAGTATAGGGAATGATAATGTGACAAGGGAATGAAAAGACATATGCAAAATATAAGTGGTGGCTGGAGAAAAATGGTGCAAAAGGAGCTCCTGACTATTTTGCATCAACCTCTTTATATAACTGCCTAGTTTGTTTGCTTGATTGTTTGTTTGCTTGTTTGTGGTCTATGTGAAACTACAACCTTTTGTACTTGGAGAGAAATAGAAGTTCATGTCACATGTTCATCAGAGTATTCTTGGACTAGATTACAAATTTTAGCTGGCAATCAATCTTATTCCATGAAGTTTTCAGGAAAGCTGAGGCTTTACAATGACTTTCTTTTTTCCTTTACTGTCCTTTACTTCACAAAGGTCAAGCCTGTGGTTCCAAGAAAGGAGTTGAAGGGAACTGAAACTGTGGTTTCTTTCCTAGGACACCCCTTGGCTGAATAAGGTCAATACCCCAAGAAGTAGCACACAGACCTGATCAAAATATTTAGCATTTAAATGTGTCCTTCCTTGTTACTTAGTTTCTAGAACAACTTTAAATCCTTCTATTTAGCATCCATTACTTGTACAGCATTTCTAGACACTTTTAGGTGCTCTGTACATCAATCATTGCTTCTGTTCATTAAATTTCAAATGTGCTTGCCATAAAGAAGTTATGGATTTTAAGTTTACAGGAAGAATATATCTACTTTTTTCCTTGTGACAGTCTTTATATGTTGAACATTTATATCCATTTGTGTTTGTTATAACGCAAGAAGGGTAAGCCTGGCAAGGGTCCCCTTGCGACTATAAACTCAAGCTTTAGAAAAAGTAGCTTAGCTAAGTCTTTTATTAACTGCCACCCACCACCATTGTATTGACCTTATGTCCCCAGGGCTGAATCAGCACTTTCAAAGCATTTCTCCGTCCCTCACTAAGATGCATATTTCTTCCACTGATCCTGATACATCTCAGCAGGGACAGGGCAGTGTTTGGCCATGACATGCACAGCCAGAGCAGGTCATGGAGTTATTTTTAAAAAGCAGTGAAAGTATATGTTAAAAACTATATAAAAGATAATTTGATGGAGATGAAGGAGAACAGACTTTTTTCTGCATTAGCTTGATATTCTGCCTCTTCTTTAGCTGTATTTACTCTTCACATACTGTCATAAAAACAGAGACCTGGAATGTATACATAAAGATTCAGGTGTTCAGCTCCATTAATATTATGCAGGTCAGTAACTGATTGTGCTAAATTTGTACCTTTCACAGAAAATTGCTTTTTTTTTCATTTTCATAAAAATAATATTTTTTTTTTCTGATTCATCAAGTACGGGTTCATGGTTTTGTCACTAGTTAGCATTCATTAAGAGCTGTATTAAGAATCTGTTTCCCCTTTTCTTCTGAGTGTAGTCAACTCCAGCATCAGTGATGGGCCTTCTTATTTCAAAAGGGAAAAATAACTTAAGTCATAGTTATCCTTGAATCTCAACAATATAAACTGATTTTTTTATTTCCCCTAGATTCCCCTCCAGGAAACTTATTTCACTTAAGTGGGGGAGAGTTCTCTAGAGTACATTTTTCCCTATAAACAATATTTAAATCTGGCTTGTTCAGTGTGTGGCTTCTGGATCACATTCAATCCATGACACTGAAATAGATGACTGACCAACTGAGACACAGTACAAAAAAAGAAAATGTTTCTAGCTGAAGAGGCCTGCCATCTGTCTTGTAAGTTAGAAGCAGAGGAAGTCTTGCTGACTGCTGGAGGCTACCTTGAGACTAGTGCTTTGTGTGGGAAGCCAGGGAAGCAATAAGAGACTAGATACAGTGTGGGGTGCTGCTGACAGATCATACCTGAAAACTGGTCCTTTCCTTCCCATGGTGGCATCTTGGGTAAGCTGGAGGGAAGCCAGGAAGGAAGCAAGGTCTCAGGCAGTCTGGGAGGTGGTGAAGAGGTGAGAAGTGTGCGAGTAGCAGGGACATGAGGTGTGTGAGCTGGGGAGGATGGGCAGTCCTTCTTGGAGAAGAGTGGAGCAATGAGAAACTGGGGAAAATTGAAGCCTAGGGTGCTTAGAAAGATATGTGAATGCAGCTGGGGCAAAACCACAAGATCTCAAATCTTGGCTTCTTTCCAGAATGGGAAATAGAGAAAAGCAAAACTGTCTGCAAACAAGCTGTGGGATTTCGTGGATCACTGGAAGATAGCTGCAAAACGAACCAGAGGTTATTGTTGAAAACAGGGCACAAAGTTGCAAATATTAGATCTGCGATGAAAATGAGGGAGAAATAATTTGGAAACAGTATGCTTTAGAAAAGCTAATTGGACAGCTGGCAGACACTAACTACATCTCAATAGTGTTGTTATCTGCCCTTCCTTGCTGAGTTTCAGGCAGAAACTGTTGATCCAGGACAACAGACGTAAAGCTGAACTATGATAGACAATGCTTAAACCCTTTCAGTCTAGGAATACTTTGCTCTCTGAGAGATATTAAGAATTCAGAAGCTTGCTAAGACTCATTCAAACACTTTCTGTCATATTAAAACATGATAACTTCTTTCAAAAACTCTCTGCTGTCACAGTCAGACCTGTCCTTCTTCTCTATTCCTTATAAAGTCCAGTGATACTGCTGAAGGAGATTACCACGAAAAATATGCAGCCAATGTCTGGTGCTAATGCACGCAATGTTGCTCTCAAATTTCTCTAAATAATATTTCTCAGTTCAAGGTCTTATGAGAGATCAGCAAGTGAGTGAGGATGAACCTTTTTAACAGTAAACAGAAGGTTGATGTGGGCAAAAAGGAAAGACTTAAAAATTCATAACCTTGAGATTTCATTCTCCACTGAACACATCTGCCTTTAGATGATAGAGACAGTTGGCAGACTCTCTATTTTACTGATCTTCTGCTGCTTTGAGAGTTACTGTTGCTTTTGGACACTGAAATAGGCAGAGATCCAAAAAGCACTTATTTCCCACTGTGCTTGGAAGGGTGCTTTATCTTGTCACATCAGATTTAAACCTGTCCACAGCGATGCACACCTCTGTGACCTGCAGGCATGGTTATGTGCTGCGCCTAGGAATGAAATCACCATGCAAAAATAAATGTTCTAGCTGGTGCAGAGCACATCACAGTGTGACTCTGCTCTCTGCTTTCTCTGCATTCTCCTCACAAAGAGAGGAAGCTTTGTACTCATCAGGGCCTTCTTTAGCACCATTTTATTTTTTTAAGTAACTGGATCCTCCTGTAAATGTTCGTTAGGGTAGAATCACATCTCAGCTTCTCATACCAATCTTTGAGACGATGGTAGATTCTGATTTCCATTCAGTCTCGCAATGTTTACTGAAGCAACATAATGACTGGCTCAAGAGATGTGCATATGATTAGGAGGCTGGTGATTCAAAGATTGGCTGAGGAGCCTAGTTGGAGAGGAGGTCTGCGTGGCAGTGTTTCTCTGACAGAAAAGAATGTAAATATCGCTTCTTAGTCAGAGTATCCCATTGGATCATAGGATCATACTATTTTTTTGACATCATCTAGTTTAACCCCCTGATCTAGAATACCTTCAAAATAATTGCTTTTGTGCCAGGTGCTACAATTCTGGTTTATTGTTGATATTTATTATTTACATGCAATTATGCTTAAAAATTACTGTAAATCCTACTTAAATAGGTAGGATTTATTCCATTCTTATCATGGAATCATTCTTATGAACCATAAAAAATCATCATTCTTATGAACTATTAAAAAAAAGTGAAGGGTAGGCTGCAAACTGTTTTTTGTGGTGCTTGAATTTTTATAGTAACCTGTTTAAGAGTGTCACTGATATTTATGATGCCATAATACAAGAAACATAGTCATTATCTCTTCTTCGAATAGTGGCAAATAATGTAGAAAATTAAATATGCTTTCTTAATATTTTGAACATCTTAGCCATTGCCTCTGGTTAAAGAATAGTCCAGAGTTTCTTTCAAAATTTAAGAGAAGTTTAGTTCATGTTTGAAACACCAACTACATGAATCAAAGCAAAGGAATTTTTACCATTATTTGACTGCTGAATCATTTCAACTAGGAAAAAAATCCCTACAAAATCTACTAGTTGCTCTAGAAAATGAATTTTCTCTTTTAAACTATAGCCAGAGCTGGTGTTTATTTTCTACATTTCCGTACATGTGGTTGCTTAAAAAAGGTTTTTGTAATAGAAGGCATCTCTGGATTAGTCATTCACATGATGATCAATCTTCCTGTTACGTCTGCAGAATCTGTGAATTTGTTTCAGCATTATCAAGTCAATCTCCCTGGCAAAATCACATTCAATTTCAGGGAGTTCAAAAACAAACCTGATTATGCCAAACACTCTCGGGCATTGCATCACTTTAGCAGACAAATGAAAGAAACAATAAGTGTTTAAAATCACACAGGAGCTATAATCTCTTTTGCGCACCTTTGTGGTTTTTCTGCTTTGTAATAGTTACAAAATCTACCTCTTTAAGCTAGTGGTAAGGACAGTCACACAAAAAGCAAAATATATATATCCTTGAAACTTCTCTGAACAATGTCTGGAGCCAGGAGCCAAGGTTCTGTGCACAGCCTTGTCTTTGCTCTAATGTGAAATGATGCCACCATCAGGTTGAGGTAATCTTGCAGGATGCAATTGCAGTTAAATAGAGAAATTTAACTTTTAAGTTATTCTGACATGATTAGTCCAAAATAAGTCTAATTAGGCCATCCATAAAAGCCAAAATGAATATTTTCCAAGGTGATTCCTGGTGAGATACCTTAATGCACCTGCACTGACAACTGTGCTATTTGGCTGTACTCAATTCAGATCTTTATTTAGATAGAAGCAACTTTAGACTTTTTTCATTCTTTGTGACCTTTATATCTCATTTGGCCTAAAAATTGACTACTGTTTAACATATTTCTTCTGCCCTAAAAACTGTAACTCTGCAGGGCTCATATTTAAAAGGTGCTAAAGAGCTTTTTCCTGGGAGGCAGAAAAAAGGGTCACCAATCAAGCTACGTTCCACATAGAGGTCATATAGGATCTAGACAGGTTCTCTGCTACCATCACCCCCCATTCTCTCTGAAGTAGGAACTGTGCTCATTCTGGGGAAGAAAGAGTTATGGTGCAAAGCAACAGTCTTCTATTTAGGACACTGATCTGGACTGAAGTCGCCAATCAGGATGATACAATAGAGACCTGAATCTGGCTGTCTCAATTTTCAAGTGAATGCCCTAATTACAAGACTGTTAGCTTCTCTGCCTTTAGAATTACTCCTTTTCATTAGAGAAACTGTCTGATTCCCATTACGGATTTTGAAATGCAAACTTTTTCTTTTTTTTTTTCAGTATTGAAATTACATGTTTTTTTTCCAGTCAATGAAAAAACAAAACAAAACCTCAAATATAACAGAAAGGTAGAGTACTTGGTTATCTTTTCTACCATGACATTTCAATATAATTCAGCAGAAGGCTAAGAGCTGGTTTTGGTTTGTTTTGCCTTTTTATGCATGCGTGTTTTATATTTCAATTAAGCATTTAAATCAAGAATGCTTAAAATACTATCCTATTTCGAACTTGCATTTCTTGCAATAGATTAGTCAGCTTCTTGAGAATTTAGAGTATCACAAAGAGATAAAGATGCAAAATTGAATTATATCTTACTGCAGTTCTAGTAAACTACACTGCTATTTTAACTTTATATATTTGTTCTTGAGATCAAAATGCCTTTAACTTCTGCTACTTATGATAGAGTACTGAAAGAGTGAAAGATGCACTGTTCCCTTGCCCTAATATGCCAGAACTTCCATGTTTAAAAATACCTAATCTCTGAAACAAGAAAAAAAAAAACAACCTTACAAATATATATCTGGTACGTTAATTAGTAAGTATAGAAATCTGGATGTTAAAGAAAATATTTGTTCAGGATTAGAATATTTTTGGATAGCAAATTACAGAACCAGATTGAGAACATATTAACAGCGAAGAAATAAATTCTAGTTTCCACATATTTTAAAGAGGAAAGGGTCCACTACAATAACTTAGGCAGATCTTTAAATAATGCAGACTATAAGAGTTCCTAGAAATAATTCCTGCCATGCAGCCTGACAGCTCTGATCAGCCACAGAGCACATATTTTTTAATAAACATGTATCTTCAATTAAAAAGAAAAGAAACTTGAGGTTAGACACTTTGCCGTTGAAACAATAAGTTCTACAATGTTCTCTACAAATAAAATGTGTTTCTTAAGCCTGAGTCTTGTGCACTGTCAACTTCCAGATGGTCGATCATGTTACGCTTTTGTTTGCAATGCCTTCTTGTCATATTGTTATTTTCTTATCATTATGCAAGGTGGGAGATATTCAGAAATTTAAGGTGAAGAAACCAAATGCTCTGCTACAGAAACTTTGGTTCAAGTCCACCTACTGACTTCTCTTTGGGTACCTCCAGTGCTGTATTCTACACCTTATTCATTCTTTATGAGTGAGTGAAATGAGTTTAAATGAGTTAGATAATAAAATGAATAGTGTGAGATACACATCATAAGTTTTTCTGTTGAATTCAATATGACCTGGTGAAGAACTATTATATCAAGATGGCATCTATGTATTTGAGGATTTCATGTCTCCAGGATGATTTGCATACCTATACTGAGATCTGTGAGCACTTGCTTTTACACTAAGGGACATTATTGGAAAAAAAACCACCATCCTTTACTGATTTATAATAACAAACTGCAGTAGTGAGACAGGAGAAAATCTTTCAGATGGGGTATTTTACCATAATCATAGAAGGTGAAAAATGTCAATATAGACAGTTAAAATAACACTTCAAGACCACCAGAATTCCTATTTACATTTCTCCTGGAAAAGAATGGAAGAGTCACCTGAGCCCAGAGGGATTTTTAAATGCTCCTGCCTTGTATTTGGACGATGCTGTATTCTTTTACCTCTATAAAAAAATAGATTATAAAGGCTTAGGGTAGAAATATTTTGCTACTTAATACTTAGTCATGCATTTGACTTTGGTGAGACCATCTTCTTACGTTCTTTTCAAACAGGGACTTTATCTGTTCCCATAGGGAACAATCCAAGGGGGACTGTTCTGTCTTCTTTTCTCCACCCCAGTTGTTCATCCAGTATATAGTTTTTGATAATAACCGACTCCAAATTCATAAACAGTGATAGTACTATCAGTATAGAACTATCCACAATCACAGTGTAAAGTGAATTATTAATTTTAAGTAGATTTTGCTTACAAACCAGATGTTTAAGAGTCTTTTGTATATGGAGGAATTTATTTTTTTATGAGGCACAGAACTAAGATCTCTGCTGAGAGTAAAGTAGGCTAAAGACATGTTAATATTCCTTGGGCAGCTGAGGAGGGACAGCATTACTTTCTGTCATTTATGCATAGGCATATATGAGTCCATCATTTTACATGTTTTATAAAAAGAAACTGCAGCCCTTAGGGAAAGAAAATAAGTTCTGTTGGGGTACTAATAGCAATAGCTGTCACCACAAAATTAGGCAATAACGGTCTTACTGGCTATCTCAGTCTTGTCTCTTATTTCATCAGTGAACAAGTTGCTTTCCATGCTTTCTTTGTTGTTAGATGCAGAGTGCAACATCGCTTACAAAAACCAAGACCCCTATCTTTTCCTTGTTATGAAATCAGTTGTGCTAAATTCCTTCTTGTCATGTTCCTTAAGATGTCTTATATCTAAAAGTGAAGATAACCAAATTTCACAGGTATACAATGCATAAGTATTAGTATGTGAATTGCCTGAGTGTATATTACTTCCACAATTCTCTTGGTTCTTCTTCCATTACTTCTATTGTAAACTTAGGTGGCTAGAGGTAAGACCCATGAAGAATAAATGTATGAAAGCAAATAAGAAAAATGTCCCACCCAGACTCTGTTAGTATATAGGATATTCATTAGATCATGTTCTAAGTTGTGTTAGTAATTTATTTTTGTCAAGATGAAATGGTAGATTGGTAAAAATTAATGCAGACAGGACTTTAACCACATAGCATTAATCAAAAGCTTCACATTTAACTTAATGTTAACTGAAATATTTTGCAAGAAATGTTTTTGGTACATCTTCATTTGTATGTTGTTCCCACCTTCCTTCTGCATCCCAGAATAGCAGGACTGTATGATGGAAAACATATGCTAATGGTGCATCAGATGAGCATTATTGGTGGAATAGTTTTCTTAAACGTTTTTATACTTGCATGACTATTGAGTTGTCTTTCTGAAAGTGTTTCCCTGGCTGCTGCTCTTAGAACCTGATTAGCATTCCCTAGCACAAGTGCTTCTGTTTATATAGCCTTTTAAGCTAAGAATTTTGCTGATCTCTCTATATTTATGCAAAAAATATTTATAAAAGTAGAGATTAAATACTAGGTAACATTTTAAGATAATGGCATTTTAATTGCAAAATTACTGAGCAACTCTTGTAAATTAAGTTACATATCACACATAACTGTAAAGTGAATTAATTTATCATGATTAATGTTATAGTGAAAACCACATGAATTAATGATGACTGGCCATCTACTTTACAATGTTTCCAAACTAATGTTATATCATTGTGCCTATTAACTAATTGTAAATTACACTGTTACTTCTAAAGAAGAGTAGACTCATTAGAAAGTGACTGAAAGCCAAATGAATTAGATACTAGATGTCTGGCTAAATGAGCTGCAAATCAATTTGCTGAGAAAGGTCACTTTAAAAACTCAGTTACTGCTTTCAGGCCTCATCAACAACATACGTATCATAGGTGTTCTTATAATCTGTTGCATTAAATATTTCACATGCACTATATTTCTGCAATAGAGCTGGATCAGTGCTTTTCTTTCTCCGACAAGAGGCAGTTCTGATGTTCAGGTCATCTCACAGCCAGGGAACTTCTTGACTCTAACATCACTAAGTTTTCTCTTAAAAATCCTATAGCAGTGCTCTGCTGTCTTCATGATAGCACAGATCTACAGCATGTAGTATAAAACATGTAGTATAAAACGTAGGGTGTCTTAGCACTGGGAAGTAATAGGGAAAGTATGCCAAACAGAGCAAAAGAGACTTTCTGGATCAAACTTACAATACCTGATAACGCAGGCTTTCGCACAAGTTGACATGTCCTATATTTTGGGTCAAGGGTGTAACAGCAAGGAAAGCTATGTCTGCCTCATCCAGTTCCTCTGGTTAACTGAAACTCCTCCCTAAATGTATTAAAACACAGATGAGAGTAAAATAGTCTTCTGCATTTCCTGATTTAGAAAAAACAAGTAAACAAATCAGCATCCTTTTAACTGTCAGAAAGATTCATACAGGTGGAAGTATTTTTTCTGTAACACAACAGATTACCCATAGTGTGTCAGAATTGAGAAACTATTTATTAGTAAACTTTAAGCTGTTTTTCCAAATGCTGGACTGTTTCTTCTCAAGTAGCACAGCAAGCTACATCTTCACCACTGGATTATGCTATAATAATTAGTTATATTTATTATAGTTATTAGCAAAATAGAGAATATGATGAGAGTGTTAACTAGCCTAAGGATGTCATAAGGTCAGACAGTATAATAAGAGCTTGTCTAGTCAACCTTTCAGTCCTAAGGCAAGATTTGTAGTGCTGGATAATCCAGGATAGTTACTTTTACATCAGTCTAAGATAGTCTTAAACATCATTAATGATCTGACAGTTAAGGGTGGGCATGCTGGTTATGCTGCTGTAGCCAGAAGACTATTGTGCTAGCAACTTGCCAATGAGTTCAGCCAATCCACTACTGTCTGAACCCAAGTATCTCAAATCATCATGCAGGTTTATCAGTTCTGTGCACATAACTAAGAAGGCTGCTGTCATGATTTAGATCCAGTCAGTAACTCAGCACCATGCAGTCATTCATTCACTCTCACAATCTTCCCCCCATCCCCAGGTGGGATGGGGAGAAGAATCAAAGGAATGTAAACTCCACAGACTGAGATAAGAAATCTGAAAAACTGAAGTACAATATAAAACTACTATTACTACTACTACTGATAGGGGAAATAACAAGGGGAGATAATATAAAACTAAAAAGGGAAAGGAAACAAACAAACAAGCAAACAAAACTAATAAACAGCAGTGATGCACAATACAATTGCTCAGTGCCCACTGACTGATACCCAGCCCAACCCAAGCAGCAATTGATCCCTTCCAGGTAACTCCCCTCAGTTTCTACACTGGGTATGGCATGCTGTGGTATGGAATACCCCATGGCTATTTTGGGCCAGGTGTCCTGTCTCTGCTTCCTCCTCCTTCCTGCTTCTTGTGCCCCTTTTCACTGGCAGAGCATGAGACTGAAAAGTCCTTGATCAGATAAGTGGTACTTGCAACAACTAAAACATAGATACATTATCAGCATTGTTCTCAGACTAAAGCCAAAACACAGCACTTCACCAGCTACTAGGAAGGACAAAAACAACTGTTACAGCTGAAACCAGCACAGTTGCTCAATTTTTTTTTAAACTATTAAAAAAACAGATTGCAAAAAATAGATTGAACTAACATTCACTTGTTAAAATTAAATGCATATTTGGTTGCCTAGGTGTAAACATTCCTTACCAACAGCTTTACCACAAGCTTCAGACTAGAATTCACCATAAGACAGTTACAGTTCTGATGCCAGGTATAAAATTATACTTTTGCTCAGTACAAAGGTTTATAACTTTCAGCGTAAAAGATACTGGCAAAAATCTCTGCTGTTCAAATCTCTGATACTGTTCAAATCTCTGCATCTGCAGGCTCTTTAGTTTTGGTCATTAATCAGCCTAAATGAGACTCAGAGAAAACTGTAGACCAGTCCTTGAATGTTTTGGCTCTACAGACGCACTTTGCCTGAGAACGTGTGACTAAAAACTCCTTTAAAATAAATCACAAGAAATATTTTTAAGAGAAAACATATTTAGATTAAATAAGACTTTATACGGGAATGCTTATCTTATTTGAGTGCAGCAGTTACTTGATTCACTTGTTTTTATGATAGCAGTTGTCCTTATTTGCTTGATAACAACAAAATCTTAAAAACAAGCTCTCCAGATATTTTTATTGTTAAGTATTTTCCAGACATTGTTGAAACAGAGCACTAATGCCAATTAGAACTAGATGAATACCTTGTCTTCAGTATCTTCTGAGCTCTGTTGACCCTGAGTAGTCAGAAAAGCAAAGGGCAAAAACTGATTTCTGCCAGCAGTCATTGCAAGCAACTGATTAGAACTTGCAGAAGCATAATCCAGCACTTCTGTTTTCACCATATTATTTTCTTCATTTTGCTTTCCTCTCCCCAAGCTGTAAATTGCTACTGCTGCTTTTTCTCCATATCTACTCTCACAAATTTACAGTAAATTTTCAGGTTTGGAATGTGAAAGGCCTGTGGAAATGATGTACAAGGACTTCCTGTTCAATTTAGATTGGAATACATGTAAATATCTACCAAAGATAAATGGTATTTCTGAAGAAAAAATGAAACTTGAAATTCTTTTCACAAGAGCCCATCATTCTTTATCACAGTGACAGTTTTTCTGTACTGTTCCGGGCACTAGCACCAGTCTATAATTAGTTAACTTGTTTGCAGTTGCAGCAATGGATGTGCACTTTCAGTACACAGATGGAGGCAGACATCTCAGTCAACACCAGGCTCTCCCTTCTACTGTTGGGCTCTCCAGCATGAGGAAGGGCCACACTTGTCACACAGGTAAATGACAGAGAGAGCTGTCTACCATGATAGATACAGACTTGGACATCTGCTCCTTCTCATTAATCAGTCATGGGGACTGATAGGGAAATTTGTGACAGGCTAAAGCAAGCTGATGATTGAGGGAGGCAAGAATGAGTTTTGGAACCTGAAATATTCTGACTGTTTCAGCCAGAGAGAGAGACAGAGAAATAACACCAAGTTCTTTAATAGATGCAGGAAAAGAAAATACAGGGATATCTTCAAATATTTCCAGTTTCAAGGCTGTTCAGCAACTTCTAATAGATCTGTTTGGATATAAGGCTGTTCCCCAAGGCAAATACCAGTGTTGTCCAGGGAGCAGAGAGTCAAAATCACTTACAATTGACTTTCCTTACTTGCCAAAATTCCTCATAGTTATTTTCTTATAGCACATTGTGTAAGGCATGTTTATTTGGTATACTTTAAAGGGAAGTATGTTGCAGTATAAACTCCTAGCAGTACACAGATAGCAAAGCCTCCTAAATTTAAAGACCTCAGTAGCCTGTGAGTGTTCTCACATTTATGGACATATTCCCACCAGGGGTGGGAGGAATATTGTTTTTTAACTTGGTTGCTGACAGTACACAATCTGAAGTGCTACTTCTGTAGTACTAATGCTGATACTTCTGAGGAAGTACATACAGGGAAATGATCTGCCTCAAGGGCCTGAGACCTACAGATACTTAGGGTACTTATTGTGCCTTGTTTATGGGTAAAATGCCCTGGTGACAGAAGATAAAGAGATGGCAGAGTTACTGAATGCCTTCTTTGTCTCTGTCTACTCTGCTGCGGGCAGTCCTGAAGAGCCCTGTACCCCTGAGACCTTAGATGAAGTCAGGTCGACGGAGCAGTTTGCCTTAGTCGATGAGGAATGGGTTAGAGACCAGTTGAGCAATCTGGACATCCATAAATCCATGGGTCCAGATGGGATGCACCCGCGGGTGCTGAGGGAACTGGCAGAAGTCATTGCTAGACCACTCTCCATCATCTTTACCAAGTCTTGGGAAACGGGAGAGGTGCCTGAGGACTGGAGGAAAGCAAATGTCACTCCAGTCTTCAAAAAGGGCAAGAAGGAGGACCCGGGTAACTATAGACCAGTCAGCCTCACCTCCATCCCTGGGAAAGTGATGGAACACCTTATCCTTGGTACCATCTTAAGGCATATCAAGGATAAGAAGGTTATGAGGGGCAGTCAACACGGCTTCACCAGGGGGAAATCATGCTTGACCAATCTCTTAGCCTTTTATGAGGAAATAACACGGTGGATGGATGATGGCAGAGCGGTGGGTGTGGTCTACCTTGACCTCAGCAAAGCATTTGACACAGTCTCCCACAGCATCCTCACGGCTAAATTGGGGAAGTGTGGACTGGATGATCAGGTAGTGAGGTGGACTGTGAACTGGCTGAAGGAGAGAAGCCAGAGAGTTGTAGTCTATGGGGCTGAGTCTAGTTGGAGGCCTGTAACTAGTGGAGTGCCTCAAGGGTCAGTACTGGGACCGGTATTATTTAATATATTCATCAATGATTTAGATGAGGGAATTGAGTGTACTATCAGCAAGTTTGCTGATGACACTAAGCTGGGAGGAGTGGCTGGCATGCCAGAAGGCTGTGCTGCCATCCAGCGAGACCTGGATAGGCTGGAGAGTTGGGCAGGGAGTAACTTGATGAAATATAACAAGGGAAAGTGTAGAGTCCTGCATCTGGGCAGGAACAACCCCAGGTTCCAGTATAGGTTGGGGAACGACCTGTTAGAGAGCAGTGTAGGGGAGAGGGACCTGGGGGTCCTAGTGGACGACAGGATGACCATGAGCCAACACTGTGCCCTTGTGGCTAAGAAGGCCAATGGCATCCTGGGGTGTATTAGAAGGGGGTGGTTAGTAGGTCGAGAGAGGTCCTCCTTCCCCTCTACTCTGCCCTGGTGAGACCGCATCTGGAGTATTGTGTCCAGTTCTGGGCCCCTCAGTTCAAGAAGGACAGGGAGCTGCTGGAGAGAGTCCAGCGCAGGGCAACGAAGATGATTAGGGAGTGGAACATCTCCCTTATGAGGAAAGACTGAGGGAGCTGGGTCTCTATAGTTTGGAGAAGAGGAGACTGAGGGGTGACCTTATCAGTGTCTATAAATATATAAAGGGGGAGTGTCACGAGGACGGAGCCAGGCTCTACTCGGTGGCAAACAATGATAGGACAAGGGGTAATGGGTACAAACTGGAACACAAGAGGTTCCACTTAAACTTGAGAAGAAACTTCTTCTCAGTGAGGGTGACGGAACACTGGAACAGGCTGCCCAGGGAGGTTGGGGAGTCTCCTTCCCTGGAGACATTCAAAACCCGCCTGGACGCATTCCTGTGTAACATTATCTAGGTGTTCCTGCTCCGGTAGGGGGATTGGACTAGATGATCTTTCGAGGTCCCTTCCAATCTCTAACATACTGTGATACTGCGTGATACTGTGAAAAATGACATACATCTTTGTTTATGGGTAAAAGTGACATACATCTTTGTTTATGAAGACAAGAACTTATTGTTAGTACAATTAAACAGAAATCTCAACAGTATAATCATAGAATCCTTTTTTTTTTGTTTTCACTTTTGGTCATTTTTATGTTCATTAAACCACTTTTAAACACTTTTACACTTTTGTTATTTCTTCATTGGTCTTCAACTCCATGTTACATCTAGTGTACTACATATGGTGCCTTTCAAATATATTAAACATTATTTCAGTGTTCTCTTTTATCCCCCCAAAATTGGATTTGTTCAGCTTCAGATAAACCATTCCTTTTTCTGAGCATCGGTGAGCCTATGCCCCATTTCTTATCATCCTATGTCTATACTCCTCTGCATAGCTTCCTATGTCCCCACTTCTCAAAGCCTCTCCTATCATATGAAGTCTGTATTTACCAATGCTGCATCATTTCATTAGTCTTAGGTGTCTCACCCTACACCCAGTAACTATTTCTTACTTAGAACTGTATAAAGCTGTAATAGTGCCGTACAAATATATCACAAGGAAAAACAAAAGAGAGAAATAGCCATGTTTCAGAAATAAAACTTAATGTTAAAATTAGGCCAAGTGAAAACAAAGTGCAGGCAGGTTGAGACAGCTACAGAGAGTAAGCCTGACAGCCTCAGTTCTCAGGCCTTTTAAACTCAGTAACTTCAGTGTTAAGTTTTTATTACATATCATGTTGTATTTAGGAATATACAGAAAAACTACCTTTGTTTTTCTTTCTCTGACAAGGAAGTTGTAATTTACTGTCCACTTTCCTTTGTTGCTGTCTAGAGTCAAGTTGTACTACGCAAACACTGTAGTTGAAGGTTCAAAGAATGGGGTTTCGTTCACTCTTTTATAAAATATGCATTTGGAATGGAGGGAGAGATATAGCCATGCTAGAACCAAAACTCATTCAGAGCATGACTATGCACAAACCACAACATAAATATGTGCATGGACAACAAATCTCAAAGAAGTATTACTTAAGTGAAATAACCTTTCTATATGCTGATGCTCTAAAGGATTCTACTAAAAATTTAACTATATGCTCACTTTTCATCATAATAAGCTTCCTCTTGACAGAGGTAGGAAACTACTCTGCCCAAAATAACCTTAGGCCTGGAAGCTGCAGGGGGTTTTTTTGGCCCAGTGAAGCAAACTCATTTGTGTATATTGCTGCTGGGCAAATGTTAAAATGAATTTAAGTTGTGCACAGAAAGCTTCTCACAGGCACAAGTAATAGCATGGCCTATAAATGCACATAAAGTGCCAAACATAAAACTTGTGTATTTATGAACCTTTAATGTAATATTTAAGGAAATGACAACCAATACCATTTTGCTAATGGCATTCATAAGGAAGTCTTATTTTGATCAGCAAGAGAAAAAACACTTCTGGAATTTTGGAAGGATTTTCCATAAAATGCCACTGTACACCACTGTATCTTACCTCTGGCTCAAAAATTTAGAGGACTTTAGAAAAGGATCTTTTTTTGCATATTGAATTTTTGCCTACATTAGGAAGCAATTTGTCAAAACAGAAATAGACCAGTAATCAGAGCAGTTGGAACTGTAATTCTTGCATTTTCCCTGTACAAGTTTCAGGGACTTACTATACCCAAAATGTAGTCTGGCATTGACAACACATGATTGAAGGTGTCTGAAGTACCTCTCTTTGGTTCAGTCTCTGTGCCCATTAGGTACAAAAGAACATTTGGTGCATGCTTGGAGCAGAGCTCCCATTTTCACTTTCTCCAAAAAAGACCTGGTTGTCATGAGCAAGAAAACAGTCTGTGAACTGAGCCATGACACGGTAAGTGGGGACAATCAGGGGTTTCACTCTGAAACCATATCAACTGTACCAAATGTACCTGTAGCCAGAAATATTTTGCACTGTAGAAGATAAGGAAACCTAAATTTTAAAGAGAAACAAATGCTTGTTTTCACTATCCTAAGGTTTGGTCACTGGAACTTTTTTGTGAAGACAGGGTATCGAAGAGGGATGTTGATGCTATCTGAATCTCCCCAAGCAGCACCCTGTACTGTCCCAGACCACTTGGGCTACCTCATCATTCAGTTCAAGAAAGCTTCACCTGCTGCAAGCTTGCTGCTTCCTAACAGCTCATTTGTCAGAAAAGCTCATCCTCAGCTTATTAGCAGCCCATTTTTACGGTCATTATCCATGCTTCCACAACATCTGGCTAAGTGGTGTACTCCAGATTGTAGCTGTTCTGGGAAGTAGTTTTAGCGACTTGAAAAGGCTGTTTAAGTCATGTTTATAATCCTCTCTCTGCCTCTTATCAGTGGGGTGATTCTGGGGAAGCAGGCAGTCTCTCTTCTACCTTTTGTATGCCCTTAATAGACCCTGAACTACTCTGAGTAAGGATCATCATTTTTTTTGCTCCCGTAGTCTAGCTAAGTGGGTAGTCAACCTCAAATGAAAATTAATTTTTGCAAGAATTACTCAGCATTATAGTTGTCCCTTTCTGAACTATTGTCTCTCTGTAAGTGGTTTTGTGGTTGCTTAGATGGTCTGTAATGAACTGGAAAGGTTTTATTCATCAGTGTGTGCTCTTCATGCATGTCATGGTTAGCAAATAACATTTGCTTGTAAAAAATCTTCTGCAGAATTAGGACTCTGTCAAAGTTTAATTCCAGAAAAAAACTTTCCCAAATTCCTGGATATCAATTATACACCATTGATTTGGGTTTATCTTTTTAATGCAAATTATATAAAAGGATTGTTTAAATTTTGAACATTTTTTTTTTTTCATTCCAGGAAAAGAGTATCTTAATTTTCTGAATTCTATCAATATGGAGGTTTTCTTATTTCTATTTACCATAATTTAACCTGTTCTTTTTTTTTTTTTCCTCTCACTTAAAGCTTTTTTTTAAAAAAAGAAAGCAGATAGAGTGCTCCGTTATGGAAGTAGTAAAATACCCATCTGCTCGTTAGGATTTCCAAACTGCCCAGTAATGCTTTGTCATTTCTCACCCATCCATTCTTAGAAACAGCCATTCTGCAAATCAGTGTACAACAGCAAAAATGTGGCTGAAGACACTTGACTCACAGAACCTATCCCAGTCTACCAGGGAGATGCATCTGAAAAGTCCAAACACTAAACCACTAACTGCCAACTGGGACACTGATTGGCACAGCTAGCAGTGATTTTTGACCACCATTCTTCTGACAGCCACGAACTAGTTTTCTTCTCTTTATTCTACTGCCTTCCTTGTCTTGCCTACTGAACTTTGGGCTGTACATAACAGCTGACAGGTGTTTTCCCAGGGGTGATACAAATGCCCTGCCTCAGCCATTTTCTGACAGTTTTCAGGTCATCCAGTACCAAGCCAGTGATACACAGGCTATAAAGACAAGTAGGCAACAGTTACACTTGGCACAATTGCAGGCTTTCTGGAGGGAAAGAAACAGTCAATCTCAGGATTGCGGTCTGCCTGACACTACCTAACTATTTGCAAAGTGCATTCTGAGAGTTCAGACAAGGAGTAGGGTTGACTGACAAAAGCTAAAGAGAAAAGGGGAAATGTCAGACTCTGGCAGCTCTGTAAGAGCCTGGCAGACGAAATGAAGTCTGGAATGCAGAATGGCAGGAGAATGGTGAGCAGCAGAAAGCAGAATGGTGGTAGTGCTACAAAGGGTTATTTTAAAAAAAATATATTACTAGCTTTAATCAGTTCTGCTTTAAACCACCTATTAAAATGACTTCTACGATTAACATTGTTGAATTTTATTAAAAGCAGTAAGAGCTTTTGGGATTGATGCAGAATGGAACCTATACAGTTGGTTCTCTGATGATTTTCAGCCTTTTTAAACTAAGGAAAGGTGGTTTCAAGTGCAGTTCAGTGTTAGAAGATAAATGACTGCATGAGTGGGCCATATTTTATAGCAGTTTGCAGGAAAATGCACAAGGGATGTGACATATTCACAAGCCTTACAGCACAATCTCCCAAACTATACTAATATATCCAAATTGTTGACATCTGCATAAATGAAGTATAAAGTATGTAGAAAATTGTCTAAACTGCCAAGCTCAAAGGATTGTGAACAGTGATACATAGTCCAACTGGTGCTTGGTTACCAGTGATATATCTCAGGAATCAGTAGTGTTCATGCTTCTATTTTTGACCCAAAAGATGGAATGCCCTCTTAGCAAGCTTACAGATGGCACTACACTGATGATCTGGGGTGGTTGATACACTGGAGTCCAAGGCTGCTATTCTGATGGACCCGGACAGCATGAAAAGCAGGAACCTTGTGAAGTTCAACAAAAGGGACAATGAAATCCTGTATCCTGTACATGTATATACTCGCACAACAGTACAGGCCAACTGGAGGAGCTTCCTGAGAAATGATCTGAAGGTCCTCATGACTAAATTGTGCTTCTGTGGCAAAGGCTGCTGGTGGCATACTGGCATACTGGGCTACATTAGGGAAAATGTAGGCAGCAGGCATAAAAAAATGTTTTTTCCTTTCTATCTGGCATTTATGAGATGGCATCTGGTGTTTAGGAATCCCTGGTGCAAGAAAGGTGTTGATATACCAGGAAGTGCCTAGTGAAGGGCCACCAGGAAAAATGTGGGCACATAGCATACATGACAGCAGACAGGTACCTAGGAAATTGTCTTGGGACAAGCCCTCTGCTTTCCTACTGCTTGTATTTGGTGTGTATTTCGGAAGGAGAAAAGAGTAAGGTTAATCTCTGGATACTTTCACCTTATTACTTGGAGAAGTATAATGGCATCATGGATATTTAATTGACATGATCAACACTGAAATGGTAATCTGAAATGGTAATCTGTTTTCTCTTCATTTCAATACAAACACACCAGGGGACTGAATTCCCTCATGTGCTATATGTGCATCTTCAAACATTTTCATGCAATTTATAGAGCTATTCTTTAAGCTGAAAGAGTGTTCATACTAAACATCAGAATAAGAAAAAGACTAAAATTTAGAATAAGAATTTAACACTTGTATGATTAACAATTTAGAGATTTTCCCCAAAGAGAATAAACCCTACTAGTTAAAATAATTTCATAAACTTCAGTGACTAACTAGGAGCAGGAGATGGTAGTATCAGACCTTGAGAAGATGGTATAATCCTACAGCTCGAGGTAAGACACAACTTGAAAACCTTCAAATTGGTAGTCTGGTTTCTGGGGTAGAGGACATAAATACTTCACCTAATACAGTGTGAATACATAATACTTGTTTCATTACTGAAGTTTCAGCCAAGAGTGAGGAACTCCGCTGGTTTTCATTCCCCCAGAGAGGTTGCATTTACAGTTGGAATTTAAAATTAATTTTCTGAGAAGGCACAGGTTTACCTGTTAATTTTGTAAGATGTGCTTTTTTAGAAATTTAGCTTTGGTTTTAGCTTTTTCATTATTTCATTCTGTACTAACTAAAGCTCTTCAAACTCCCCAAAAGTTTAAATTCTATATACAGAAAGTGAACTTTTCTTATTATGCTAAATACTATTCATGGTTGCATCTAACTAAAGATAGAAATGGTCTGAATTATTGTCTTGTACCTAATTTTTATATTACAGGGAGCATTGCTTATCTGAAGTTCAGAATTTTTGTTTAACCTAAAATTAAGTATGTTTATGAATGTGGCTCAAGTTCTATTTAACATCCAGTATTTTACATTGTAAACTGATGGAATAAAGAAGGAATTCAGAACACTTAACACTACATATATGAAAAAATGTGCAGAAGATAATGGAGGAACTTAAGATCATCAGTTATTAACACCTTCAATTAGAAATAATACTGAATTATGAAACTGGGTATTCAGAGGCTCAAACAGAAGGTAAAAAGCTTGTGTTAGTAGTTATTAAATAACAGAGTTCTGAAGAAAATTTAAATGTTATATATATTAAAATTATAATTGAGTTGAAAATCTAATCTCAGCTGAGAATGGACAGTATGTATAGGTTAATGGATGATCTCAAACCATAGAATCATAGAATCATAGAATAGTCACGGTTGGAAAGGACCTTAAGATCGTCAAGTTCCAATCCCCCTGCCAGGGGCAGGAACACCTCACACTAAACCATCTCACCCAAGGCTCTGTCTAACCTGGCCTTGAACACCCCTAGGGATGGAGCATTCACAGCCTCCCTGGGTGCCTCACCACCCTCACAGTAAAGATCTTCTTCCTTATATACAATCTAAACTTCCCCTGTTTAAGTTTTAACCCATTACCCCTTGTCCTGTCACTGTAGTCCCTAATGAAGAGTCCATCTCCAGCATCCCTACAGGCCCCCTTCAGATACTGGAAGACTACTATGAGGTCTCCACACAACCTTCTCTTCTCCAGGCTGAACAGACCCAACTTTCTCAGCCTGTCTTCATACGGTAAGTGCCCCAGCCCCCTGATCATCCTCGTGGCCCTCCTCTGGACTTGTTCTAACAGTTCCATGTACTTCTTATGTTCAGGGCACCAGAACTGCACACAATACTCCAAGTGAGGTCTCAAGAGAGCAGAGTAGAGGGGCAGGATCACCTCCTTTGACCTGCTGGTCACGCTCCTTTTGATGCAGCCCAGGATACGGTTGGCTTTCTGGGCTGCAAGCGTACACTGAAGCCGGCTCATGTTAAGTATCTCATCGACCAACACTCCCAAGTCCTTCTCTGCAGGGCTGCTCCGAACCTATTCTTTGCCCAACCTGTAGCTGTGCCTGGGATTGCTCTGACTCAGGTGTAGAACCTTGCACTTGTTATGGTTAAACTCCATAAGGTTGGCATCAGCCCACCTCACAAGCGTGTCAAGGTCCCTCTGGATGGCATTCCTTCCCTCCAGCGTACCAACTGAACCACACAGCTTGGTGTCACCAGCAAACTTGCTGAGGGCGCACTCAATCCCCCTGTCCATGGAGGGAGTATGTGGGGAAGATACAGGAGGAAGGTGACAGGATTCTGTAATGTTAATGACTTAGAAGGGCAAACTCATCTTTCCCTGAGATACAGATCTTTTAGCAGGCTTTAAATGATTACAGTATTACAAATATGCTGTTAATATATCATTAATTAATGATTTATTTTATTTAGGCTAAAAAGAAGATAAATTGTGTATTTACTTGTATAATCGATAACAGTTTAAGTCATTAAATGGTTTGAGTTTGAATTTTCTGTTTTTTTTTTAATCAACGTTTGTAACAAAAAATTTTTTAGGCATTTCCATAAGAGAGTTTTTGATCTTAGTAAGACTTCCAGATACATTATAGCACTAACAAAACAAGAGCTAGCTCTGTCCTTGCCCTATTTTTAATTCCCTTAACACTGTTTCCCTCTTTCAGCTCCTGGCCTTGTTTTTCAATACCTTGGTGATGCTACTGTCTTCTGTCTCCTGTGCACAGGGACCAAAATAAGCAACTGTGCCTCAACTGTAGGTCTGTGAATCTGGGGTCTAGCCTTTCCCCACTGTCCTCAGGATTTTGCTGTCTTCATATAGGATTCTGTAGTTTCATATCATCTCAGTAATTCATACCTTGTATTGTGCTGCCACCGTCATTATAATTATTTTTATGAGTTCAGAGCTGGCAGTTAGAAAAAGATAATTAATGCTCACTATTCTAAAAAAAATTATTCTAGGAAACACTGACTTATCTATATGTGTTATAAACATATTTCTTGCAAAAGGGAAAAAACACTGCTCTTCTAGTGAGCAGAAAACTTATGCAATGGGAGTAAATAATAGAATCATAGAATAGTTAGGGCTGGAAAGGACCTTAAGATCATCTAGTTCCAAGCCTCCTGCCATGGGCAGGGACACCACTCAGTAGACTGTTGCACCCAAGGCCCTGTCCAACCTGTTCCTGAACACTGCTGTTTGTGATTTTATATCATAAACCAGTAAAAAGACTTTCCTAAGAAAAACCATCCTGAAATCAGATTCATTGGTAGTGATGCCTCTATAAAAAAAATAGGGCTTACACAATGCTTTGCCTTAGGATGCAGCATATTTTACAACGAAAGCTGCATCACTGGTTTATATTGAAAAAAAAGAGAAAAAACGCTGCCTGTTACTCCTCAGTAACTCAGTCTGCTTAGTAGGGCACTGTCTCATCAATATTATTTCAGTGTGCCATCCTTCAGGCAGCACTTGCTGAATTATTATACAGATGTTTCACCTCTTAAGCCTCAATTTGAAGGATTAAGGGCCTTTGCTGTATCCTCTAACAGGGTAAAGTAGCATCCTTATTTAGAGATGTTCCAGTTCAAATTAAAAAAAAACAACCCAAACTAAACATAAAAGAGTTGGTGTTTTGTTATTTTATTTCTTATTTCATTAGTTGGTTGGTTGATTGATTGGTTTGTTTTTTTTTTTAGTTGATTGGTTGGTTTGGGGTTTTTTTTGTTTGTTTTTTGTTGTTTTGTTTTGAGAGGGTGGATTTTTGTTTGTTTGGTTGGTTTTTTTAGGTTTTAGTAAGAATATATCCGGTCATTTGTTCTTATAAGGAAAAGGGAGAATAAACAATGAAATTCTGATGACCTGATAAGACTACAGATCATAATGCTAACTAAAATATGAAATATTGCAAAATTGTACAAATTGACCCCCACTATCACAAGATCAATGAGAAAAACAAGAAGTGTATAAAGATGTAACACTGCTGTTCTTGTTTTCAGAATGACACAACCTACTGCAAAATCAGTGTGGAAGGAGTGTTTAGATGATGTAATTCCCAGACTGTAAGAAACGTGTTATACAGAACACATGGTAATTTTGAAAGTGAAGGGGATGTGTAGAGCAGCTTTTCCTTGCAACACAGACAAATCAGAGTTGCTGAACATAATCCAGAACAAATGACTAGTTAAAATGCTCAACCTTAAGGTATTTTCCCTGTTCTGGACGGGTTTGGGGTGGTTTTTGTTTGTTTGTTTGGTGAGTTTGGGGGGGTTTGTTTGTTTGTTTCCCAAAAAGGAGAGGTTACCTTTCTAAGAAAAAGACATAGTATTAAATATTAGGTCTTCTCTACATGGAGAGCAAACTTCAGCAAGGAACCCTGCAAACCATGTTAGAAAATCTCAATCATAAACACAGGAATTGCAGAAAAAGGATAGGGGAAGGATAGCTCTGCAATGTCACTATCCTGATAGTGATATATAGACATAATACCTGGAAAAACATAAAAATAGTCTATTTTCGCAGTCCTCTTGGTTTTTTACTCTCTACTTTTTTTAATCTTGTCCAGACATTAGCAGATCAATACAGTGTTGGTGAAGAGATAAGAAGGGATCTGGACACAGGTAAGTGTCTGAGGTCACAGGCCCAGGTGTGCAGACCCTCAGCTGAGCTGCAAGATGCAGGACCAGCTGATCGTTTTACAGGCATGCTAGCCATCCACCAGTCTTCACAGAGTATACAGTGCCAATGAATAATCCTATGATATCAAAGCCATTTATCACATGCATGCAGGGACTAAGTGTTCAGGGATGGAAAGAGCCATCTCACAACCTCTGGAACAGGCATATCCCTGCCCAGTCTTTTAAGAGAGGCTGCAGCCTCTCCCCATCTGGAGGACCCTGTGCAATAACTTTTCAAATGGTTGGTTAAATGTAGCTGTATTGCCACTGGGCAGAAAAATAGAATGGTTAAATCACCACCTTAATGGGTAAAATGGTCTTAAGCACACTATTTTCCAGTCTCCCCGCCATGTTGTCTGACAGGAGCAACAGGGCATGTGAGGCAGATATTTTTTTGAGGCCACAACTGACAGTTTTGAAAGTTGTGCTCATACTGACTTGAAAGAATTTGAAGGTGTTCTTGTAGAACATACACATTTGGGAATATATTTGTGTCAAAATATCATTTCAAGTAGATCTTGCTGTAGTGAGGGAACATGGGCCTTTGAGAATGCTCTGTCACATGGGAGCCTCACCAGCCCCTTGCTTCCTTGTAACTGCAAGTCTCTAACCATCAAAATGTCACAGTGAAGTTTATGCTATCAGTCAATAGCAAAATGTCCAACTTTTTAAAAAGCAGGGCTCAAACTCTTGTAGGAGAGACTAATATTTCCCTCTTATAATGACAGAAGTCATGAAGAAATCCTTGGAGAAAAGGGGAGTCTATAAACCTTGGAAATAGAGAATCTTGAAGGTTCAGTGGGAGGTCTGCAGTAATCCTTAGTAAAATTGATCTATACAATTCTTCCTATTTCCACAAAACAGAATCACTTTGACTGTGCATATCAGGTGCTGCTGAGTTTGAATGAAAAAAAAAAAAAAAAAAAAGGAGGAAGAAAAGAAGGGAAATGAATAATTGATCAACAGCCATGTTTACATTTAATTTACAGTGATAATTTGTTTCTTATTCATTTTGTCTTGATATGTCTTGAATGTTCCATGCTAGGTAAAATGGTAAGAAACAAGCATGAATATCCTCACTTCTTTCTCCAAAAATGAAGGTCTGCTAAGCTATGGATCATGTTTTTGAATGTCATAAGAGGCATTTCCTCATGACTAGATCATTTGTCTGTGGGAGTCCTTTATTGGACCTCAAAGATGTGACAAAGGTGGAAGACAGATATCCAGCTTTTTTACCTTCTTGTTTTCTTGCCTGTTTCTGAACTACATGAAAATCACTAAGTTCCTTAGGTGACAGGCTCTATAAAATCATCCTCCTCTTCCTTCCCTTCTTCAGAGTGAAGCATGCATTATCTTTAGATCTTCCCTGATCTGGGGGACAGCAGCTGGCTCTCACAAGCTGCAGACTTCACTGGCTCCATACAGTCTTTGCATCTGTTCATCACACTGCTATAGGTGACAGAAATAAGCAGCAAGAGTAAGGTGAGAAGGAAATGTAACATCTCCCCTACCTAATGGCAGGATTTTTCTAATCATTAATAAATGTAAATATGTAGGGTCTTAATGATAGGGAACATTTTAATGAACCTACTCATAGCAAAAAATGATGTTCTGCATCTGACAAAATAATTATATTTATGGAAGTGCTATCCAACTCTACTAGGAAAATGCCAACAGGAAAAAAAAAAAAGGCTTTATGCTGGATTGTTATTGAAATCATGTCTATTTTGATAAAAGAGGGTCCAGTGGCCCTTCAATGTTACATGGTATGTTTATAATGTGAGTGTTGAAGGGATTAAAACAACCATGCATGCATGCTGTGTTTCATAAAATACTAAAAAGCCACATATTTGCATATTATACAGCTGGTTGCAAAGCCATCAATCATCATATTATCTGTACATTGAGGATGATGAATGGTTTTCATTCTAATGAGAGAATCTAATCAAATGAAGAAATGAAGAGGGCATGCAACATAAAAGCTTTGGCTCCAAAAGCTATAGATTATTATTAGCATTATGCATTTCTCTCTGATTTGGAAACTTCTGCTTTTCATTTGTACACATGCCACTCTGCATTCATGACTTTGAGAAAAGGTCAGGTCATTAATATTTTATTCTTAATAAAATGGCACTGGAAAAGCAAGAAAAGGTTAAAAATATTAAGCAACTTGGAATCAGCTTATGTGAATTTCTCTAAATTACCCAGGACAGACCATTTATTTTCCATCCCTAATATTGTGGCAGCAGAAAAGCAGTCACAGGTTAAAAATGAGAAGGTAGAGCCCCCTTACCAAGGTATTTTTGTAAACTACCTAGCACAGCTCTATAGCAACTAGCTATGCACTATATTGCTTGCCCATCAAATGAGAAAGTGAGCTATGTCTAAAAATGTTACAAAATTCAAACTCTCACGTCAGTAGTTATAACAAAATAATTATTTTCATTAAAAGTATTTCCAATTGTTCTGTTTAGGATTTTGAATTTTAGTATTCTGACTCTTAGAGTCCACTTGAGTGGTAATATCACATTATACCATATGAAAGAAAAAAAGGACTAATTTTCTAATGGCATGCAGTGAGTAGAGACTAGTGTGTGTGAATGGAGAGGAAGGAGGCAGTGTAACAGAGATACAACTGTTTGCACACTGGACAGCTGCATGAGTGAGCAATCAAGAAAAAAATCCAGAAGAGTACTTTACAAAATACTTGTAATTCTATATGTATTTTCAGAATTGTTTTGTGACTTTACATGGGTCCTCAATGTATTTAATGATGAGCTGAATTCAGAAATCTAGACAAAAATAAGTAAACAACCTTAATAATAAGACCATACTAAATTACCTGGTTTAGAAGCTTTTACTTAGATGTGAAAAGCTTATAGTACAGACCAGACAGGAGTGTGTCTTTCAGTGGCAGATTAATTAAATTTTTTAGGTGTAACTTTGTAACTAGAAATAAACATGTACATTCCAACATGTTTTTTGAAAAGAAAATTTTTGAAGCTCTTGCTTGTTGCCATTAGGAACTGATGCTGTGCAATGATCTTTATTGATTGCTGCTCATTAGCTTTTTGCCAAATAATGTCACTTCCTTAAATGTTTTAAATGTGACAGATTTGGAAAAGTCAGCTACAAATAGGAGAATTTACATCCAAGAACTGAGTCTAATGGTGAACCGGCAATGGTCTAATATTTAGCACCTTATAAATTTTATGAGCTACATCCTCAATGAGATATGGAGAATATTTATTTTCTAGGAATAGGTGTGAGGCTGAAAGAAGGGATAAGAGGAAAAAGATAAAGTCTCTGGAAAGACTTCATAAAGCACAAACAAACACTGGTTTTGCTCAGCCTGTAGCACTTAGATGCAGCCTGTCATGAAAGTCATGTGGCAGCTTTCCTGAGGGACCACCAGATGCCCTTGTGTCAGGTGAGGGATGTAACTGTGCACACTGTGTTAGAGGACGGTGCTCTGTGCATCACTTGTTCTGATGTGGACAAGTTAGTTTTTGAACATGACTCTCAACTGCTTCAGCTGGAGCCAAGGATGGCACTCCAGAAGGATGCCTCTAGGACAGTATTTGCAATTACAGGTGGCAGACTGGACATGTCGTTGTCATGGTTGCTTCAGTTCCCAGGTTTCATGCAATTTTCTCTCCATCATGATATCTCTGGGACAAACCAGTAGGATTTTCTTTAAGATTGATTCCAGTGTTTTTTCCTCTACAAACTTACTTTTCCAGAGAATAACATGGCCCTAAGCACCTGAGCCAGACATAATATGGGTCTTGAAGAACCTGGTAAGCCTCATATACTCTTATCTTCACCTGGAATTTGTATATTGGTCATCATAGCCTGTCAGAACTCTCATTTGTTATGTTACAACATAACCGTCCCATCACTCTCCTTTTTCTTCTTTCTCCTCTCACCCCCAAGTCCTGTCATCCAGTACAAATTCAAGCCTTCTGACATTTTACACCCTGAACTGAAAAAAAAGAAGTAGCTTCAGGAGAGTGGAAATTAAAATACATCATCAAATAAGCAGCTGTTATCAGACCACTATTTCAGGTTGGCCTTTAAATTTGTAGAGAATATATTTTTTTAGGTCTTCATTCATGTACGGATATTTTAAAAGATATTTAGAATATAAATAATACAATTTGAATATCCCCTTGTTTCTGTCCAACTTCCTTCAAAAAATGTATATATTAGGTACAGGAGAGCTGGATCCTCATATAGCTAAATGTCTTCTTACAGAGACATCGTTATTCAACCATGTGCTTTTCTAAAGTACTTCTTGCCTCTTCAGTTACACTACTGCAGCTGTGAAACATTCAGCAGCATACTGATGTTTTGCTGATGTGTTACTTTCAAAATATAAGTGTTGCAATGTATCTACAGTATTTCTTTTTCAACTGCAAAGCTCAGCAATGTTCAGTTGAAAGTACATGCAGAAGCACTCACTTCTGTGTTTTCTAGTCCCAAATACAGTTTTACTTGATATACTTTAGAGCGTTTTGTGGTTCAGAGTCTTCATTAAAGATTGAGGTTATTGTTCGAGTGTCATATGAGAGAATAAAGACTTATAGAAGATTATAGTTAGTGAATAACTACACTATGGAGATTATTTTAAAATAGCACCTGTTTTCTGATATGGAAGTTTGTGCAAGGATGAAACAGCAGAAAAGAGCCACTACCCCATGAGATAAAAAATCCTGCACTTATCTGATTTTTACAGAAACAAAATTACTGCGATGAACCCTCCTGTTTAAACAAAATATTACAAAAAAGTGCCATAGCTCCCTACTGCTAAAAATGGATTTGCACGGCTTCTCTTTATGTTTAAAAGAACCTAGTAGTCTATTTTTTTGATCAACTTGAGCCTAGTGAGGCCAGGTATACAAAAATGCATTCTGTCTGGGAAATAAAAAAAAAATTAAAAAAATAAAAAGCTATTTGCCTTGGACTTTAAGTATTTTTCTTCCTTAACAGCATCTGCATAGGCTTTCCCATGTGACTTGTCCTGGGAAGAGTATGAAACTTAAACTGAAATTTAAAAGAAACAGCCAGAAACAACATACGTTGCCAAAGGTTTCCTTTCGGAAATCTGTTACTCTCAATTCAAACAGAAGCTTCAGTATGAAGGTTTTTATCCAGGAGTAATCCAAGTCACCACTTACACTACACTGACTTTCAGTACTTAATCTTTTCATTTACACAGTTACACAAAAAGTTTCTGAACAAGAGTTTGTTTAGTTTACAAAAAAGATTAATAGGTGCCACCACCCAGCGTAGCAAGGGACCCTTTCAGGAGACATGTTTCTCCAAGCATATGCAGAAATGCTTCTCTGCATGAAATGTGAATCTGTAAGTGAAGACACATCTGGACAGTTAGAATTTCAATGTAATCAAGAGCTGAGAATTTTGAATAAGAACTGAAGCCTTGTAATTTAAAAATGGTTGTTACTTTTTAATATTGTTTGCACAAAATGTGTATGCTGTTTAAGCCTGTAATGCTCTCTGTTGAATTAGTCAGTACATCTCAAAATCAGTTTTGTTCAAAAGGAAAAAAATAGAGAAAAAATTAAAAATAGGCAGGGAACCATTTAATATCAATAGTTTGACCATGGCTGGCTAACAATTGTTGGTTATAAAACAGATTTTTTTTTTTCTTTTTCAAGAATAATAAAGAGCTCAGCTATAGAAATGTAATATTACAATGTAATGAATACTTAAAACTCTTAGCATTATCATTAAGAAAAAATGTGCAATCTTTGCTAACCTTTATTTTTCTTATTCAGTCTTTAAATTTGCAATTATACTACCTTCAGTATACATCTATCCAAGGTTATCCAAAACAAATAAATCATGTAGCCCTCTATTATGTACTTCACAAATATGGGCTTACATAATATGCATATGTATTTGTATGCAGTAAACAGATTGATAGACATTTTAGTCATACCATAGCCAAACTGCTGAAGCTTTGCATTAAACTTAATCTGTATATGAAGTCTTGGCTTTTCAGAGCAGTAATTTTTATTTGTTATTGAATTACCTACTGCCTTCAAGATCTATTTTTTATGCCTATTTGTCACATGGCAATGTACCTTAGCAGCAGAAATCAATCGGCAAAATGGAATAGAGTTTGAAAGTGAAGACAATAAAAACAGTGTGACCAAAACCACACATCTCCTGGCCTGTCAGAGATATCAATTTAATCAAGGGAATGTGGTACCAATATGGCTTCCAGGTCACACTAAAGAATTATCCTTCTGGCTTTATTTGTTGCTCCTATAACGCTTTTTATGCAAGTTTCCAGTCTATTTGAGTCCAGACCCAAAACTACAGACTGTAACCAATGTACTTCAGTCATGCAGAAGTAGATCATTAAAACTAGCTTTCCAAATAGGATGAAATGTCTTTGGAATGTGACAGGCACACTTTTTTATTAATCCTGGTGTTTACAAGTAGATGACAATGCTGGAAGGCTGGGCAATAATCTTTATGCTATGTGGTTCTGTATGCATGTTAACATACATAGCTGTAAGAGAGAGATGGTGAAAATGTTATCAGTCTCCCTGTGTTTGAAAAAACTCTAAATTATCTCAGAGGAAAAAAAAACCAACCTGCTTGTGAAGAACAAAGTAATTAAAAAAATGTTCACTTATAACTCCACAATGAGTTGAAGAGTACGGTAATAACAAGACCATTGCATTTTCTTTTCAGGGTCAAAACCAGGAAAATTCAGTTCTTGCGTGCTCAGGGCAATAACATCCAAATGATGAGGCTGTGTTAACAAGTATGTGAAAGAAAACCTTTCATTATATTTTTCCCGAAGTTCTTGTACATTTCAGTGTACCAAGTATGTAATTATTTCATCATTGATTTAGGTATGAGGTTGTAGTTCTTAATAGAAAAGGTAATTTTTTTCTAAAATGAGGATCTATTCTTTCCTGCTTCACAAAAGTCAGCCTTTTCTAGTAGATGGTTAGTCCAATAATTCCAGCTGAAATCAATAACAACTAAATCATCAGTACCTGTCTCTTTAAAGTTTGGGCTTACTGCAAATGTTTCAATTTTAGCACTTATATTTAGCAGCACATCACAGAATCATAGGATCATAGAATGGTTTGGGTTGGAAGGGACCTGAAAGATCATCTTTTTTCAAACCCCTGCCATAGGCAGGGACACCTTCCACCAGACCGGGTTGCTCATTCACTGTACTGCTAAAGCACCTTCCAGTACAGCAGCAAGTATTGTAGCTAATTTGTGTTCCATGTGATCCCCTCTTTCTTATCTCACCTTTTATAGGAAATCTAAATGGTTAAGCATGGTACCATGCTTGGAGAGCTGGTAGTTTATAAAAATACTGCCATACTTTGCTATTACTAAACCCAAGAGATTTCTGTACTTGAAATAGAAATCTATTAGGGTCGCTGCTGGATACTCTTTCTCCTTCTCAATGACAGGAACCTTTCCAAGATGTTCTGCTCCCATTAAAAATGAAATTTTGGCTCAAGGGATGGCCCCTTTCATGAGGCAAAGCAGACCAAGTTGTGCAGAGACCCTGCTTCAGAACTGTCTATTGAGTACTGACAGTTATTGTGATGGTTTCAGACTGTAGGACTTTTTTGAGCTGCCTAGGTATAAATTTAATACCAGGAAAGCAGAAAAGTAATTAAGCGTTTGAGCACCGAGGTGGATACCTACCTATTGCAGTTATGAGAGTCTCTTATTTCCTATTTTTCTAAAAGTCCTACTGAGACAAGTACATTGTTCTCAGTGGGAGGAAATTACACTCTGAATTAATTACACACTAATTAGACTATCCCCTTGGTTTCTTGCCCCACACTTTCTCTTGCTGAATTGTTTAGAGTAAAGCACTGCATATCTTAAAGTACATTTGACAGGTACTGTTTGCAGACAGAACTGGTTGCTTTTCCCTGCCTTTTCTTGCTTTCTAGCCAAAATATTTGCATGACCCTGTATTACACTGGCACTGTAATATTCAGCAATCTTTAGTGCATTTAATTTCTTATTTGGGAAAATGGGAATTCAGCTACCTTCAAAACTGGATGACACAAAGAGCATAGGAACCAGATTCACAGAGAGTGGGGACAACAAGGAAAGTTTGTAATACCTGCATTTCAGCTGACTCTCATGGGAACTCTGAAGTACTGGCTTGGGCGCCTAACATTCCTCTACAATTTACAGATAAAAATAAGTGCACAGTGAAGACATTTATAGCAGCTGGCATCCTGTTCTGGAGAATGTCTAAGTTCACCCACTGTTAATAACAAGAAGAGGCACAGATTTTAAATTTGCCCTTCCCAGGAGATTTGGTACTTCACTCAGTTACCAAAGGCATTTCCTCCAGCAATAACCCTGTCTTTCTGCACCTTGGCTGTTTCTGTCTGAACCAAGTAAAGGTCAATGACTTTCTTAAAGCATTTCCAGAGCAAGGAATGCCCTTTCTTCCCACTTTACATACAAGATCAAAGTTGCAGCATCCATGCTGTACAGGGGAGACTCATTTTCTGTGCCACCCTGGACTATTTGCTATTCTGAAAAGGACAGAGAGGTTTTATTATTTCCCTGTGCAGAACCAAACTTGATTTAATTTAAAGTCATGAAAAATCATTTCTCTGCAGAAACCTTTAGAGATGTATAGAAGTATAACAAACTTAACTGTGTATCTTGTAGATGGCAGAAAATGACTTTATGTAAAGCATGGAAGACTGCTATAAGTTGCAGTGTTACTTACAATCATCCTGACAATAATGCTTCACTGACAACAGTGCCTCATGAATGTCCCACTTATGGTTGACAAGTCAGTACTTGGTAGTCTTTCAGGGAGTAGGCAGAGAAACCAAAATCCCTCCAGTCTCAGAGGAAAGAATATCATTAATACAGCTCTGTGAATCATAAGTTACCACTTTGATTTGAAAACAACAGAGTTGTATTTTGTTTCTTCACAACTCAAGTTTTAGTGTCTTTAGGATTTCCATTGCCAAACCTTCTTAGTATCTTTTTAAGTTTACCTTGGCTATAGCTACAGGACTTCTGAAGCTGAGGTTTAAAAAATTAGGTAATCAAATAGATAAATAATCTTGCCATTGGAACTTCAAGATACCAATGTTAAGATTTTGTTAATAAAATAAGGAGGCTTTGAGGTGATTTTTTTTTTTTCTGATAAGAGCTAATGCCGAAGGTTGAAAGAAGTAGTGAGCATTTCAATGTCTTAGCAGGAAGCAGCATGGAAATTTCTCATTGCTTTAACAATTTCAATACTCTCTCCTTTAACAGTTTCAGTTTACTGATCAAATATATTTAATATACGTTTGTCACTGAGGTAATACAATTCAGGATTCCCTTACTTTGTACATCTATATATACACTGTGTCAAAGAGAAAGGAAGTATCACTCAGAACATATGACCTTGAAATTGTGCACAAGATTTGGTCTGTAATACTTCAGAGCTATGCACATTTTTCTCATTGCAGCTGTGAGAAATTTGCCACAGTTCTATTGCCTCCTCTTCTTCTTGAATAAGAAAAATCTGAAATTTCCTTCATATCTTCAAAAATAGAATGCTTATAATTATACCACTTCACTGAGTTGTCTGCCTTTGCCCACAGAAAACGAATCTTTACTTTCCTGTGTAGAAAAAGCTTTCCATTCGTGCATTGTCTCTGCAGTGATGCTAAGATTGAGAAGATGGAACATACAGCACCAAGGGAAAAAAAAAAGAAAAAGCCATGTTTGCTTAGAGCACAGCAGCTTTCAAAAAGGAAAAAAGGATCCTGTTCTCTTCCTTGCTGACTCTCTTTCCGGTTGAGGGCAGCTTGAAATCATCCTACATTCTTGAAAAGATTTTTTATCCCTATTAGTCACTATCTGCAAAGGTTCTCAGCAGCTGTTATTGCTGTAGAGTGTTTAATGACTCTCAGGTCATTCTCAGCTTGGAATTTAATTACTACCTTGCAAATCTTTGCCAATTTCTGTTGATAATTCCTAGTGGCATGCAGACTTGTATATGGTGGTTTACGACACTATTTAACCTAATTTTTTCTAAAGCCATATGGTCTAATTTAGGGACTCTAGATTGGTTCTGGTTTTAGGTACCTATCAGACTTTAAGCTTTCTGTTTCCTCCTGTCTTGGCTTCCCAGCCAATACAGTAATGGGTTACACTGCATCATCATCATTCAGAATTCCCCAAGTGTTACATTTTCCTAAACCACATAAAATCACATCACTTGTGGCTGTGTCCTGGGATTTCTTAGGGTTTCTGATGTGATTTAACTGTAGCTATCTGAAGCACTTTGATCCTTTTCTGAGCTGTTCCAGGTACTGACTGAATGGGCTACTAACTTCGATTTCTGGTTTCTGCTTATTGTAATTTAGTATTATTTTCTGTCTACAATATTTAAAAATACACGCATATTTTATTTTTAGTGCCATTTTATTTTGTCTTAGCTCCTTTATATTTTTTTTTTATTATCTTGTCTTCTTCATGGCATGAACTATGAAGTGAAGGTAAACATGATGTAATTGGGAAGAGATATACACAACTTCTAGATTTATTAGGATATACTGTCTCAGTCATCCAGCTTCTTCTGTAAGACCCATGGGAATCTCACATGCTCCCCCTGAAGACCTTAATCCCCTGTGCCAGCCCATGTGTTCAGCCACAAGAAAGTCCTTTGCAGAATCAGAGGTTTTTTTTCTGAAATTTAAATCTAAACTTCACTCTCTCACCCAATAGGAATTCATCTAAATTCAGCTAATAGTAAACCAGTGATCTAGATAGCAACATTCACAGGAAGGAACACTCAAAACTAGTTTGGTGCGAGTTAGTGTAGTATGATATTCAGTTTTAGGCTAGCTAGCAGGTTTTGGTGCTGGCTTGATTTTTTTTTTTTTTTGTTGTTTTTAATTTTTCAACACTAATTTAATAGTCTTGGGTTTGTTTTTGCTTTTCTCTTCTCCTGCATCTGATTTAAAGTCTCTTCTAGGCAATATCTGACATTGCTGTTAATTATTTGCCCTCGGTTGTGGAGCGGAACCATAATGCAGAGCAATAATACCAAACAGGGCCATCCATCTTAAGCCTCTTAAATGATGAAATCTCATCTACACATAATGAAAATCTTCTATGTCCTACAGGTTCTAGATTCAGATTTGATTCTTTACTTGCAGCTGAGCCCTAGCAGGTGAAGAAAAAAACACCTGCCTGTTTTGTCAGTGTAATTATTCTTATGTCAGAAAGACTGAGAACAATGTTAAGAAAAAAATACTTATTATGTCAGTTTATGTTAGAATTTCTTCTAACATCTCGGCAAAAACATCCAAGGAATATCTTGCTCTCTGGAGGATTACAGAGTTACATATTATTATTTTTTTTTATTTACTTGTGTGTTTTGTTTGCTTTAATTTACCCATTTGTTTTTTTCTTCTATTTGACTGTGCTATGAACGGTACATCCAATTTCAACAGTTTCTGAGAAACAAGCAATAAACCATGTGCTTGCTATTTTTCCTCTTGCTGAAACAAATGCAGTGTAATGTTTACTCTTAATCATAGGTGGTACTTGAAAACAAAACAAAGGATAAGCCGGAAGTATGCTAGATGCACACCACTAAATTCCAACATTGGAAGTCCTTTGCTGCCACCATCTGACATAATCTTCTATTACATTTGATCATACTGAGAGCTTCAGGGGCTAAGCCCAGATCTAAGAAGGAATCTGCAGATGATCTCTTATTACATATGTATCTGGAAGTAAGTTTCAAATTTAAATTCTTGATAACATAATTCCCAAGTTCAATCCCTTCCCAATGAATAGTCCAGTTTTTTGGAAAAGGAGTCAAACACCCCCAGTAGCCAAATGGAGTATGGAGACTAGCCAAGAAAAAACACTGGATGAAGGATTCCAATTTCCATCTTAGAAGCCACTCAAAGCTTAGGCTTCAGACCCTGCAACATATTCTGGATTGAGATGAGTCTGTGAGGAAGTGACTGCCTCATGTTTTCTCTGAAATAGTTGGAGGAAGTTAGAGATTTCCCAGAAGGTGGGACATGTGGGATCAGTTCCCTCCTCTCTGAGCAGATTCAAAAACTATGCCTTCTCCTTTCAAATGCCTGAGACAACCTGCAGATACTTCTCTCACTGGAGCTGTCTGGAAAGAATGAGGCATTCATGGGCCAAATTGCACCAGGCACTTTAGTGCACTGGCTGAGACTATTTACTTAATTTGTGTTAATGCTTTAGGGACAAGCTTCAGGTACTCCATCACCCTGACAAGTCACTTTAATCTTTAATATAATCTGTGATCTTTAAAAGTCAGGGTTAAAAGTAAGATCTTGAATTATTGTCTAGTTCTGCAAAGAATTGATCTGTTTTTCAGATATATTGGACACCTAAGATTTTCCGTGGTAAGAAACAGCTATCCTCTGAGTTAAGTCTGCAGCAATCAGGCATATCACCCAATGGTCATGAATTCCACAACAGTTTTCTTTTTAAGTTCCAAATGCAAATAATTTTCTTTGTAACTTTAAAATATGAACTTAGTCTTGCTGTTATAGGCCAGACTACTTTACCCTTATGTGTCCTTTCCTTACACTGTATGTGACATGGAAGCAGAAAGTTTATATTGATCTTCACTGACTCAGCATCTCAGCCAGCTGCATTATAGCAGCTTCTCTAACCCTTAACTGTGTAGCAGCCAAATTTGAACTTCTGGTTCTGCTTGCGTTTGCTTACAAAATGGTATTTGTCCCTGCTCTTCTTTCAACCTTGTTTTTTTGTTATAATAGTGAAAAGTAAAAGAGGAAATAAAACTCAAGCAGTAGACACTGTGAAGAAAAAAAAAGAGGAACTGAGAAAGTGACAGGGTGAGGCAGAGCACTGAAAAAGATGTTTGGCATCTGGCCAAGATGGGGTGAACTCTCTTCACACTAAATTCTGTATTTTTCTTACACTGAAAAATAATTAACTTGTAGAGCAGCAGGTCCAGAAAGCCCTGAGCTTGGTGATTGAGGCAATTAGCCCCTATCACAGCCATTGTTTCAAGCTCTCTGAAAAGTCAACCGAGTATTATTAGTTACCCTTTGCTGTTAGATGAGCCAGACAACTTCTTTTCAAAAATAGAGTTGACTACCTGGAGCACTTTTCTGTGGCAGGGTGAACTCAGTAGCAAACTCCAGACATGGTATGTGTGCAGTCTTAATTGTTATATTTGCAAAGGCAGAAGAAGAGAAAATGTACTTTTTCTTTTTGGAGAGGTTTATTGTTTTTTTTTCCTGATTGGAGTCCTTCTATGCACTGCTGACACTCTTCTCCAGTCATCAGTTATTTGGGATCCTCTTTTTTTGCCAACTTTTTTCACATTGCTCCTAGTGTGACAGGGTTGCTGAGGCACATAGACACCCCATAGCTATACTAGGGCTCCTTTGCATTCTTTTCTCAGGCTCTTTAGCAATGAATACTGGCTGAACATGAGCCAGCAGTGTGCCTAGGTAGCCAAGAAGGCCAGTGGCCTGTATCAGAAATAGCATGACCAGAAAGACTAGGGCAAAGATCATACCCCTGTACTTGGCACTGGTGAGGCTGCACCTCGAATACTGAGTTCAGTTCTGGGCCCCTCACTACAAGAGAGATACTGAGTTTCTGGAGTGGGTCCAGAGAAAGGCAATTAGAAAAATGAAGGTGAAGGGTCTGGAGCACGAGCCTGATGAGGAACAGCTGAGGGAACTGCAGTTGTTTAGCCTGGAAAACAGAAAGCTCAGGGGAGACCTTATCGCTATCTACAAGTTCCTGAAAGAAGGGTAGAGAGAGGCTGGTTACTTCTGCCAAGTAACAAATGATAGGACAAGAGGTACTGGCCTCAAGCTGTGCCAGGGGAGGTTTAGACTGGATATTAGGAAAATATCCCAAGGCAGTGGTGGAATCACCATCCCTGAAAGTGTTCATGCAGATGAGGCCCTTAGTGACATGACAGTCCTGGGGTAACAGTTGGACTTTGTGATCGTAAAGGTCTTTTCCAACCTAGCTGATTCTATGATTCTTGATATGTAAAACATGTAGGATATCTCCTGCAAGTCAAAACAGATTACTTAATTTCCATCAGCTCAGTAGAATTTACAACTCTGACACTGTCTGCCCACATGTAATGCACCTGCTCCATCCTTCAAAACATGATAAAACAAGCAGACCTTTCCCTTTTTTTCTGAATTTTTACCTCTTTCAGAGGCTTTGCAGTAAAGGAAATATCATTAGGAAGCATCATAGTTCAACTGCCATAAACATCAAGAAAAAGTACTTCCATCATGGTGCCTTAGAATGGAAATCTTTCAGCTTTTTGTGTTGGTTATGTGGTTACTCTTGCTGAGGCAAAGCTATTGGTTTACAGAAAATTGAATGGATGAAAACATGAGCATCTCAAAAGCATTTAAACAGTCCTACTTCTTGACTGTCTGACAGCTGAATCTCTTTCAGTTACGCAGTTTTACTCTCCTGACAGCCACAGACATGATTATTTTGTACAGAAGCCTGCAGTTCTGTGTGTTTGGTCTACCAGTGTGCAATACCATGCAAAATTCTGATAGCTATAGAAGACATTTACCCTGCTGCATTGCAGCAAGGGACTTGTATGCATTTTAGAGATCTGGGTACAGAAGAATCCTGAGGTGTACATAGACATGTACAAAAGCAAAATAGTTAAGGCTGCTATGAAGAAACAGGTGAATGAGGAATAAATTATTCATTCTTAAATGGTATATTGCCCAATTGAGTTCTTGCAGATCAAATATCTTAACTGCGTTATATGTTTACTTCATAGCAAGAGCATACATATGCTTCATCAAACCAAGTTATTAGTCTTGTTTGCTCAAATTTCATATGCTACTGCACGGTAGTGGGCTGCAAAGACTTCAAAATTCTGCTAGCATTCTGCAGTATATACTATATAACAAATGGTAAATAATTTTGCTACATATGTTTACTATTAATCAATGCATATGGTAATTTCTAATCATTCTGAATTCAGCTTTATTTTCCCTGTGCTCAAGCAACTATATAATACTCAGAAGAACTTTCTGACCTTTAATACAGTGGAGACTCTTTTTGCAACAAACAAAACTCTTCCTAGCCTTAAAGACAGACATAATGATTCTGTTTAAAGAACTGTAAGTTATTCATGTGGTAGCATAGATTTTGTTACTGAAACTGGTCTCTGAACAAAATTTTCTTAAAATCTGTTGTGACTACAGGAAATAAAGTTTCACTTAACTTCTTGACAAGAGTAATTTTGCGCAGGTATGTAATCAACAGGCACCCTCAAGCCAGGCTGTGAGTCTGTATTTGGACCATAGTCTAGACAAGATCAGTGGCTTGCTTGGAAATCCATGGTGATCCTAATCATCCAAAACAAAGTTGAGGGAATGTGCCAAGGCTCATTTCTGTTATACAATTAGATTTTTTATTTTTTTTCCAGATGAAAAATTGAGAACCTAAGCTTGCCTAAGGTTAGAGTTAGAATCTTCTTACAACACATGCCTTGAACTGAGATTTTGAATCCATACTACTGGATTAGAGTCATACCCTGTTGTTTTCTGCTCCGTCTATCCACCTCTGCTCCAGGCAGATCCTGCCATCTGCTTGTTAAATACTTTCCATAATTAAATTGTTTGTAGCCAAGATCACAGGGACATTGCTGGTAGAGACTGCCTGTACCTTTTGGGCTGGTTTTTATATGCAGTCAACAATGGTTAAAAATGAGTCACAAACAAGTATACTTCTGTTTGTATTTCTTGGCATGTTTGTTAGTATCTTCATTTATTTTATTTTTTTTTTAGAATGAATATTCACAGTTTTTAAATAAATTCTTCAGATATATCACCAGTGGGATAGCAGCTGGAAAAGGTTTTGAGGCCCAGATATTGTTGCCTAGGTTCAGACTACCTAATTCTTAATATTCATGCAAAGAAGCTAAATGCTAGGATAAACATTAAATTAAATCTTCAAATCAAAAATAACCTGTATCATCCTTACATGGGACTTGCTTCATTTTAACAACTGTTGCCTTTGCAAATAAATTGCCCCTACTTCAGTTTCAATACTGTTCTCTTAATAGAAATTTCAAATTTCCATCTGTTGTCTTGCCCTATGTATCATTGCATCCGGGTAGTGTAGAATGGATCTTCTTTTCATTGAAAAGTATTTGAACATTTTATTGGTAGTGTGTCTTTTGTTTTTTTAACAATGTAGAAGTTCTCTATGAACAAATATGCACTTTTAATTTTTTTCTAATTCACCTGAGCAGAATGGAAATTCAGCATACCATCTGCAGGATATCATGTCCTAATTTTAGCTGGAGTGCTATCATTGGATCATAGAGTGCTTTGGGTTGGAAGGGACTTTAAAGATCATCCATTTACAACCCCTTGTTATAGGCAGGAACACCTTCCACTGGACCAGGCTGCTCAAAGCCCCATCCAGCATGGCCTTGAACACTGCCAGGGATGGGGAAGCCACAGCTTCTCTGGGCAACCTGTTCCAGTGCCCCACCACCCTCAGAATAAGGAAGTTCTTCCTAATATCTAATCTAAATCTACCCTTTTTCAGTTTAAAGCTATTGCCCCTTGTTCTATCACTACCTTCCCTTGTCAAAAAGTCCCTCTCCGTCTTTCCTGTAGGCCCCTTTTAGGTACTGGAAGCCTGCTGTAAGGTTTTCCTGGAGCCTTCTCTTCTCCAGGCTGAACAAGCCCAATTCTCTCAGCCTGTCTTTGCAGGAGGGGTGCTCCAGCCCTCACCTTTGTGGCCCTACTCTGGACTCACTCCATCAAGTCCACACCCTTCTTATGCTGGGGGCCCCAGAGCTGAACATAGTATTTCAGGTGGGGTCCACAAGAGCAGAGTAGAGTGGAAGAATCACCTCCCTTGACCTGGTCAAGAAGCTGGTTATGCTTTTTTTTATGCAGCCCAGGATATCATAGGCTTTCTGAGCTGCAAAGTGCACACTGCCAAGCCATGTTGAACTGATAGATATTATGGCAATAGTAGGAAAATAACCCACTTTTCCAGCACCATTTAAGCCATACCATATATGAGTTTCTTTTCGTCATTCAGTAGAATTCCCTTAGCCTTTTTTCTCTTCTTCAAGTAAGTAACAGAGAGAATAAGGTGAAACAATATTGTTTGGAGATAGGAGCTTAATTATAATTAATGAGTATAATAACCTTGTCGTGGTTTAAACCCAGTCAGGCAATTCGTTCACTCACTCCCCCCCCTTCTTTCCCTCTCCCTACTCCCAGAGGGATGGAGAGGAGAATCCAAAAGAATGCAACTCCCACGGGTTGAGATAAGAACAGTTTAGTAACTAAGGTATAACACAGATCACTACTGCTAACACCAATGATAATAATGATAAAGGAAATAACAAGGGAAGAGAATACAACACCTCAGCACCAGCTGACCGATAACTCGCCCCCCAAGCCCGACCAAGCACCGACCTATACCTCCTCCAACCCTGCAGTCTCCCAGCCCTTCCGGCTAACTCCCAGTTACATCCTGGACATGATGTGCTGTGGTATGGAGTACCTCTTTGGTCAGTTTGGGTCAGGTGTCCTGTCTCTGCTTCCTCCCGGCTTCCCCTCCTCCCTAGCAGAGCATGAGGCTCACAAAGTCCTTGGCCAAACCAAAACATCCTTGTTATCAGCTCTGTTCCCAAGCCGAAAGTCAAAACACTGCACTGCACCAGCTACCAAGAAGGAGAAAAATGACTGCTACTGATGAACCCAGGACAAACCTCTTTTCAAATAACAAGATCATTTGTAACTCAGTTTTTACTTTCAGGATTCACAGCCAAATCCACTGCCACAATCTGGAGGTGGAAATATCTGAGTACACCTAATAGTCATTAAACTGAACCAGAGAATGTTCCCAGGGTCAGGACATCAACTATCTAGAATATAAATTGTTAAAACAGTTCTTGGGATAATTTTGACTTGAGCTAACTATCACTTACCTGGCAATACCAAGGCATGGTTTGGGAATTAGCTTATGCCAAGGACCATTTTAATAGATATTCTGGATGCAGTCACCTTGTCTTGGAACAAAAGTATTTCATTATATGGACATGAACTATTCTGTGATAGTTAGCCTTTGGTGCAAGAGAAAAGTCCTAGGTGAGTTTAATTTTCAAGTACCCTCTCTGGATTGTTAAGAGCCTTTTAATTTCCAAAAATTCTCAAGCACATATCACTACCAGTAAAGCATCGGGGGCTTACATGAGACCTTGTCATTTGAAGTGCACAAAAAAGAATGGCTTTGTTTTTTTGGAGAGTTTTTCTTCCTTATCAGAACAGTGACATTAACTGGTTCATGGGGTGGTATGCAAAAAATCCCACTGAATTAGTTGCAAAGGTTGTGGGAAAAGTTACAAGATCATAGCAGTGAAGACAACCTGAACTCCTTTTAGGAAAAGAACAACTGTTTCTTCACATGGCACCAGTCACTTTGTATAAGCCAAAAGAATTTGAATCTGTCTCTTGTATTGTGGGAGGTCTGGTCAGGCAGTCAGGGGAGAATAAGGCTGGCTGCCTGCATAAATCAGGAAAAAAAATTTGACTGTTTTAGCAGCCACAAATCGCCAGAGCATAGATATGACCTTTTTATCTATCCACCATGTAAAGTGAAAAGGTCGACAGAGGAGCTGCTTTGTCAAGTGTATACCACCTGGAGATTTTCTCTCCTTGGGGACCTTCCTTCAGGCAGGGAGGTGGCCTCTACCGCTTGTCCACATCTTGTGAAAAGCTTCTGGCAACAAAATTTGGTGCCTTTATCTACTGTGTTCATTGTGAGAGTTGTAATTACTAAATATTTCACGTTTGGTGTCTTGGGCAATATGAAAACTGATACTTTGCTGATCTGTAACAGTCTTAAGAGTTTTTCACAGCTCACCTAAGTCTAAATTTTTTATGAAAACATGTGAATTTGATTATAAATGTCAGCTTTTTGCCAAAAGAAAATATTCCTGGCATCTCCAGTGATTAACAGTGTGTAGGCTGAATCCAATAATGTACAGTCCACCTTACTTCATTCTTTCTTACTCTGAGACATTTCTATACTTGTTATCTATACAGCACGGGTAAAAGTGTATGACATTTTCTTTATAATTACAAATTTTGTTCTGTTCTGTTCTTTCCTTAAATTCACCGAAGTTGCAGCTTTCCACATGGTGACCATTATAGTACATGCAGCCTGTTTCATGTTTTTCTTTGATAGTATAATAACTACCGTTGACCACAAGATGGCAAGATTTTTTTCCCTTTCCGTGAAGGAAAATGAAAAGGAAAAGGGAAAGGGAAAATGAAAATGATTAAAGTGGAAAGAGGATCAAAGGGGAAAATGCACATAAGGACTCTGATTCCTCTTATTACATCTGAATTTCCAGTCTCATGAATAAGCAAAGAAATATGATGTGTTTATTATACAATTACATTTGCTTTATTGACAGCAATTTATGAACAACACAAAAAATACTACGTGTTTATTTCCCTTAATAAATGCTAAATTTTCATATAAATTCAATCAGTTTTTAGAATAGAAATGCTAAGCCAAAAACAACTGACTCCTGGGAGCTACATGTATGTAAGGTTCTGCCCAAAATATATTTCGACACCCAGAGTTCCTTTGATTTGCAAAGAAACAGCTAATCTGTTGATGGAGGCTTTTTACTCTGCAGTTTTGCAGAAATACTCTCTTCTAATTATTTTTACCTTAGAATGTGTGTGGGGGGGGAGTGACAATTTCTTATTCCATTTTTCCTGTTACATATCTATTTTTTATGAAGGTTTTTACTTTTTATTAGGTACTTTTTATTAAATGTACTTTTTATCAAAGTATCTAATTTTTGAATCTGGCATGTTTTCTACAAAAGAAAATCATGAAGAATGCAATTATTAAACAACTTTTTAAATGATTTTGAGCCCCTTTCATGATAAGACCATTAAGAAACATATGAATCATTTCCAAAATGTATTTTTCTATTATAAGATTATTGATCTAATTAGCAATTGACACAATGTTTCTCAAATTCTGTGTAGGAAGCACTCACTAAAGAGTTTATCTTGAATTTTCTCTTGCTATGTCACATTTACAGGGACTTTTGCACTTAATTCAAATTTAGTGCTTCAATTTCAAAATGTATTCTCTCATGTGTTGTCTGTGCTACTCATCGATTTTTATTTTTTTTTTCAAAAATCCACAGCCGTAGGAAGTTATACTGAAATTCTGTTCACTAATTAATCCTGGGAGCAGATGGTTTTGCTGCCAGCAGAGGTCAGGCAGTTCTGTTCACTGCCTCCTTCTTCACAGATTCAGAGCCTCACTCACTACTACATGCTCTAAATACTGCATTGATATAGATGTACACTGGTCTCATTTAATGCATTTAAAGAGATGGAGAAGATTCCATTTTAGTTCAGCTACTCCAATGCACAGTACTATTCTGTAGGAGGAACATTAATCTCAAAGTCTGTGGCACTGCAATAAAAATCCTGAGGTGATGAGAGCATACCAGAACAATTTTAAATATGAAAACGATAAAAAAAAAAATAAATTGTAGCAGCAAAATAACTTTCCTCCTTTTTTTATGAACATCTGTTGCAGCATGTTCCAGGTATCTGCTGTGTCTTGGGTCTGTTACATTCTGTGGCTAATGTAAGTTAGAAGATGTACAGTTATAAACTGGCTTTAGAACTGATGCTACCAAAAAAAAAAAAAGCCAAATGTTCAGATACAATACTTGTAAAAGTTGAACCAAAGAATATTTAAACTTTCCCGGCTTATTAAGATATGTGTGCTGATTCCCTCAGTATTTTAAAGCAAACTTCTGGTAAACAAGCTCTCATCAGGAGATATTTACCTTGAACTCCCTGCTAAATAGTTTAATGCAAAGATCATTGAAGCTTATTCAAAAACTCTCACTTATTTCAGTGGGATATGCACCTGCAGCTTAGTATGTTTTTCCTGGCTTTTAATTTATTAATGCATTTGCCTCTTGCTAGTAACCCTGTATCCTTGAAAAGGGAATCTTGCTCAAATGGGGTATTTTTTTCTGGTCACCTGCTGTAAGTAAGATTGGTTGAATTCAGACTAATGGGCTCTGATTTCAATCAGTCATTTACAGATTCCATTGAAATCAATGTGTAACATGGGAGTGGAGATAGATGTTCTAAAGATGGAATCTAAAATCTTGTCTTCAGAGCTGACTCATGACTGGCTTTTTCTGACTCCTTAGGAGGTAACGTCTGTACTGATCTCTCTCCCACTGCTGCAGCTTGTGAACATTTTTGAACTTTCCCCGCTTCAGCTACAGTCCCTTTCATGAAAATGCCTGGAATGCCCAATTGAAGAGACATCCCTTGGGTGTTTTTTGCTCATAACCAGGAAACTGCAGATCAGGAACATATCTTATTGTCTTGAAATGCAGAATTGCTCTTTAGAGGCAACAATGATTTCACTTTATAGGGAAAACGCTCTTTAAAAGACTTGCACTTGTCACAAACTGCCCTTGCCTTTTCATTTGTTTCCTGGCAGACATTCCAGGAAAGTGTACTTATGAGTGTAGTGGCTATGATACCTCAGTCTTGTTTAAGTCCCTCTGTGAACATAGTTCAGTTCAAAATATGACTCAGCTGCCTATTCGTCTTGTCATCACCAGAATACTGAACTTATAAATCCCCGTATCATTTTTGTCCCCCTAAACAGGGAGTGCTCTGGGATACCAGTATAGTTGTTCTTCCCATGATTATCATAGAAAGTTACAATTATTATTAGACTCAATAGGTTTCCTACACACATCATAGAATCATAGAATAATTAGGGTTGGAAAGGACCTTAAGATCATCAAGTTCCAATCCCCCTGCCATGGGCAGGGATACCTTACGCTAAATCATATCACCCATTGTCCAACCTGGTTTTGAACACTGCCAGGGATGGAGCATTCACAACCTCCCTGGGCAACCTATTCCAGTGCCTCACCACTCTCACAGGAAAGAATTTCCTCCTTATATCCAATCTAAACTTCCCCTGTTTAAGTGTTAACCCGTTACCCCTTGTCCTGTCACTACAGTCTCTAATGAAGAGTCCCTCCCCAGCATCCCTGTAGGATCCCTTCAGATACTGGAAGGCTGCTATGAGGTCTCCACACAGCCTTCTCTTCTCCAGGCTGAACAGACCAAACTTCCTCAGCCTGTCTTCATACGGGAGGTGCTCCAGTCCCCTGATCATCCTCATGACCCTCCTCTGGACTTGTTCCAACAGTTCCATGTCCTTTTTATCTTGAGCACACCAGAACTGCACACAATACTCTAGGTGAGGTCTCAGAAGAGCAGAGTAGAGGGGCAGGATCACCTCCTTCGACCTGCTGGTCACCCTCCTTTTGATGTAGCCCAGGATACGGTTGGCATTCTGGGCTGCAAGCGCATACTGCCATCTCATGTTCATTTTCTCATCGACCAACACCCCCAAGTCCTCCGCAGGGCTGCTCTGAATCTCTTCTCTGCCCAACCTGTAGCTGTGCCTGGGATTGCTCCGACCCAGGTGTAGAACCTTTCACTTGGCATGGTTAAACTTCATGAGGTTGGCATCAGCCCACCTCACAAGTGTGTCGAGGTCCCTGTGGATGGCATTCCTTCCCTCCAGGGTATCAACCGACCCACACAGCTTGGTGTCATTCACAAACTTGCTGAGGGCGCACTCAATCCCACTGTCCATGTCAGCGACAAAGATGTTGAACAAGACTGGTCCCAACACCAATCCCTGAGGGATGCCACTCGTTACTGGTCTCCAGCCGGACATTGAGCCATTGACCGCAACTCTTTGTGTGCGGCCATCCAGCCAGTTCTTTATCCACTGAGTGGTCCATCCATCAAATTGATGTTTCTCCAATTTAGAGACAAGGATGTCATGTGGGACAGTGTCGAATGCTTTACAGAAGTCCAGGTAGATGACATCAACTGCTCTACCCCTCTCCATCAGTTCTGTAGTCCCACCATAGAAGGCCACCAAATTGGTCAGGCAGGATTTCCCCTTAGTGAAGCCATGCTGGCTGTCACCAAGCACCTTGTATCATGCTAAATCTCACATATGAGCTACCAATCTGAGCAATTTTAACTATCTTCCACTGCTACTACTAGGCCCATAGTTGTCTGAAATTCTCCATTCCAATAATCAATTATTTTTTCTTTACATTTAACTGCTTCTATCACAAGTTCATATTTCACTGCTTCTAACACTTTTTCTTTCATTTAAGACTTCTAAAAAAAAAGAGGCATGGAAAAATACATTAGTAATGGCAATTATCCCTGTACTCTGTACGAGATGGAGAGAAAGAACTATTTCTTGGGGCTCCTTGGAAATGATTGCATGGAGAACTGACTTCATCAGATCTGTGCAAAAATTCTGGTGAGCTGCCTCAGAGTTTGAACAAAAGAAAACTTTTTCTGGTTTTGTCCTAATGCTTGTCAGGCAACTGCTCTCTGAATCTCTTCCAGTATGTGTTGTCCAGTATTTTTATATGGGAAAATGCAGTGTTTGGATTTTATGTCTTTCCACCTGGAAGTGCCATCTTAAGGTGATAGAACTCTTCAATTGCAGCATGATTAAAAGCAAAGATCTTCCTTCTAGGTAAGGGGCTTTCAGGTGGCAAGAAGTACTTCAACTCAAAACCAGCAGATTACAGAAAACAATTGTAATATCAAATTACAACCCCAGGGCATTATTTGGTTATATTCATTTGAATTTAAGCAACCTAGTCATACTGAATCCACATCTGGCTACTATAGAGAATACTTTGTCCCTACTATAAGTTAAGCTCCTACTTTAGTTTATAATATAACTCCAAGATTTTCATATAGCAGCTTTCTTTTTTTTTTCCTTATTTAAATGCACTAAGAAGTGTCAGACTCCCCTAAATGTTTGCAATATATGATAGCAACACAAACAAGTAGCTCTACTGAAAATCCCCATATGTCCTAAAAAAAAAAAAAAAAAAAAAAAACCCACAAAAATTAAAAATCAAGTGGAATTAATCACAGTTATAATTCCGACAAGAAATTTCTGATTACATCAACTACAGTTGGCGCAAAGAGGAATGTGCTTCCGGAAGAACTTTTTACTTTGGGAGTTGCAATGGAAGCTACTCTCAGTAGATGGCACTCTAGACATAGCTGTGAGACAGCAGTCCTCGGAGCTAGTTCTTAGATTTAAGGATTCTATTCTTTTTAGGTTTTCCTTAAAGTGTCACAACTGATGGTTGCTGTCTCTGTCTTGTATTATAAACCTTTGTGATACCAAGTCTGCCCTGCCACTCCTGTGTCACAGATGCAGTTTCATGATGTCTTCTCCATAGGTGAAATTCAGGCATGTTGCAAAAGCACTTTTGTTTTGTTCAGTTTTGATCTGTTGAAGGGTGCTGTTTGGGAAATAAAGGCCTTTCCTATTAAAAAATTAAGGTGTTTTATAAGGAGGAAGGAAAGGAATTCAGGAAGAAAGATCTCTGGAGAGACTATTATTTAACAAAGCCACACAAGTGTCAAAGGGAAAGATCTAGTGTCTGCCTAGGGAACCTGCATAACCTGCTGAAAGACTGGTTGATTTTCGTGGAGATACTTGCCTAAGATGCTGTTTGCTATTTTTTTGAGCATCTTCAAGCTCAGTTCTTAGCCTGAATTCATGTAATGTTTAGGTGCTCTGGGAAATCTGAGGTTCATGCAGAATCTGGAAGTCCTTGCAGCTTCATGTGTTCAGAGAGGATAATAAAAAGAAATTAAAATGCAGGAAGACACCTGTCATGTTCAGGTGTTTGTGGTTATTTTTGTTTGTTTGTTTGTTTTTAAATGTGCCTTTGTAGTAAAATTCATATATTTATTTTAAATTGCTATATTTTAAAATTAAATTATTATGAAACGCTGCCAAGACTTCTAGTAAGGTGAGACATTAAAACGCAATGTCATTATTGTTTGGGTGAAATAGAGCAATCTCAGTGTATAATAAGCTATGATTATGTTTCAATAGGTGTAATTTCTTTTAAAATGCTAAAAACCTTTTTTTAACCATCTATAACTTTGAAAATAACAATATGCCTGCATTAACAAAGGAATTATAAAGCTATATTTGTCATTACAACAATTCAATTCTAATTTCCTTTACATAATTTTATTTTGCTTAACATGCGACACTCCACATTTGCTAGTATCTGAAGACAGATTCTAGATCATGGTTTAAGGTTATAGTATTTTATAGGTGCTATTACTAAGACAACCCCTAAAAGTTTCTTCATTTAAGCTTAGACACCTGTTTTTCAGCAGTTTTCTGAAGGGCTGCACATAAGTATATTCCAGAGGAGTCATTCTTGGAAATACTGACCCCACTGAAAATTTCAAGTCTACTTCCAATAAGATGCTTTTACCTAAAGAGAAAAGATTAGGCAGCGAAATGGCATGATTAGTCATATGTTTAGCCAGAGGTACCATTTACAGATCAAATTCATCCCTCTATTTGAAATACTTTGAAAAGTTACTGAATTGGAAAATTACAAATTGTGAACCAAATGTTCAGTTAATTTAAATTAAAATAATTTTGATTATTTTCCTGGATTTATGCTGCATAAAGTAGAAACTCCCACATCATGAAACCTAGTCATCCACGAATGCAGGCAACTCAGTCATATAATAACTTCTAATTTACAACAGCTGAAAATTTTACTGTTTTTTTCCTCTTGAACCCATCAATAAAAAATACTGCGTACTTGAACCTTACTGTATGTTTTCTGTATGACAGCTTGTAAGAAAGGTAATCTTATTCCCCTTTCCCCAAATACGGGTGTTTTAAAGGTTACCTTGATGTTAGTCAGAAGCAATTCTTCTATTAACATTCAAAAAATTACTTCACTAACATTTAATAGTCTGAATGTGGGCTGCTGAGTAAACCCATGTCTTGCTAGCCTCTTTAAAAAAAATGTTAATCTGTTTAAAAATAATCATTACAAGTTCAGCTGCTGCTAGAACAGTGTGGAGTTTGTGACACTGTTCTGCAGGGGGGAATGTAACTGTGGAAAATTTATCAAAAATACAGTTGACAGGACTACATTTCTACACCGGACCCTTCCATCCAATGTATGATTTCCAGCACCTCGCCTTCGTATTTGGTCACATCTGCTACATTTTGATTGCTGTTCAAAATACTCAGCTGCAGAGTGTTGACAAAAGCCACATGAAACTCTGAGAAGAAATATTTCAGTGTATTTTGGGTTTCTGGTCCAAAGTACAGATTTGAGAAAGTGTAATGTTTTCTGCAATAATTTCTGTGTCAGTTAACCCTACCTCAGTCTTTCATGTGGATTTATTTTTACTGAAAGTTTCTGAAACTATCAATCAGTTTTCATTTTGTGTGGTTTAGATTCAAGTTGGACCAATTTGATTTCATCATATGTTTGACACGATCTTGCATTTCTTCTGATTTGACTTTCCCAAGAACCTAGGATTGTTTGCCAGAAAATACATTCTGCTTGCTTCCTGGAAAAATCTGAAAGCATAGTTGTTTTTATATTTAGTTGTAGAATCATAGAAACCTTTAGGTTAGAGAAGACCTTTAAGATCATGGAGTCCAACCATAAACTTAACACTGCCAAGTCCACCACTCAGATGAAGCCCTTAAAACCGCCATGAAACCATCAGACCACCAGAAAAATGACTAAGATCACTGCCAGTCAGAAAAGCAAACCAAAATCTTCTCATGATCTTTTCCCTAGCATTTGTTTCCAGCAGGGCTTTCATTATCCAAACGTCATTTTCTTAAATATCTAGGTCATAAGTATTGTATGCCTCCAGAACAAATAATGATCAGGGGTCACCACCTTGTTTTGCAAGTGGAATAGTCCAGGTCTTGGATTTATAAGATACCAAAATTGCATGATATTGTTTTTCATTTGGCAAAAAATAAATTGAATCTGGAATGGCTTGGGCCTACATTCCTAACAATAACGTGTAGGTGGCCTTAAATGAGAGATTTTGACTCATTGTAAAACGTGAACCATTAATAGCACTTACTGTGTAAAAAAAAAAAACAAAACCAAACAAAACCAAAACCAAAAAAACAACAACAAAATTGCAGATTAAGGTTTTGACTGTTCTTAATTAGCCTCCCACAAAGTTTAATACTCTTGCCACATGGCAGAGCAAAGGTTCTTATTTTAGTGTATTCTAATTATAATTCCCCTTTCTGTAAATTATTGCTCTGAGGGAGGAAAAAAAACATTTATGAGAGGAGTTGCAACTTTTCTTATCTTTATCTTTTACAAAGCAATGTAGTCAACACTTATGGCCTTTCACTGAAGATTCTGAAGCTATCTTACATTTTCAGTAACGGCAGGAAAGAGCTATACATTCAGTGCGATATTAGTTAAACTGGATTCTATGAATATTAGTCTCAAAATAATTTGATACATCTTTTATATTTCGAGACATGAGGAATTTCATTACAGAGATAACTGGTGAATAGTAACACTGCCTTTTTAAGTCCTTCTCTTTCTTATTTTGCTGCAGCATCACAGAGGGTTTTCTTAATTGTAAAGGCAAACTTCATTAAAAAATAAAAGCATGTTTTGTCTGGTGTAGCTGAACCAAGAACAGAAATTTTCAAGAATGGAAGTGGTCTGGGGATAGATTTTTCAAAAATTACTTTGAATATCCCTGTGGTTTTGGTATCTTTTCTGAACAGACTATCACCAGAAGCTGCTATTCTCATGCTATCTGAAATAGCTTTACCCTTCCAATGCACCACAGAACAGGGAATAGAAAACCTGGCACCTAAATTCTTCAGTGCTTGTGCATTTAGGCTAGAGATTAATAAAGCATCTTGCATACCTTTGTTTCGCATTTACACATCGTCTCTTAGCAATTTACCTCAATAAGAAAGTATTTTCCTGCTAAATCCACAAGGGGGTAAAAATGTTCTTTATCTATCTCCTCTGCTGTACTGTACCAACATCTCTTTTCAATTTGCTTTCAGGTCATTAAGAACACACTTCTGTTTTCTGTTTCTTTATCCCAGTGTAAAGAGGTTCTGTGGGCATTTTTAAGCATTTAATTCACATTGTGATCTGATATTTAGTAGCAAAACCTCAAGGTGAGAAGTACTACTCTTTCCAAGTTCATCTTCCTGTGGTTTTGAAACAGCCCTAACTAGGCAATGTGTTTGATTTGTAAGTATATTGTCATCTAAAAGCATATGCTGATGCCTTTTATTACTGACAGAATGTTTTAAATGCAAGATGCACTTCAAATTTTTGCCATCCTTTCCTCAAATGGACAAACAGTATGTTTAAAGCCTTCCAGTGAAAAAGTAGAGCTTTGGGCATTAAATGTTACATAGCACTATTGTATGTAATAGCAGTCTTGGTTAAAAACTTATTTGAGCTTAAAACAAAACCAAATAATTTGGCTTGCTACAGTCATAGAGAAAAGTCCCTGTTTCTATATAGGATACCATTGACTCAAAAACTGTCTTTAAATAAGTTGTAATGTCTAGAGAATTTGCCATATAATTGACATATCCTGAAAACTGAAATTATGAGTTGAGGTGACTCAAAATGTAGGTAATCTGGCCATGGGCATGCAGCCTCATTCAGAATAGGGAAATGTTGCTTCCTCCCCAGCTGTCCACCCATCTAATTAAGACATTAAATCAGATGCATAAATAATTTTAATGTAATAACTTGTCAGAACATTCCGCACCCTGCCACCCCATATAGACACATGCACACAAGCCCTAAAAAAAAAAAACAAAAAGTAGGAAAAATTGTGAAGCTGGAGTAACATTGATATTTTGTACCAAATGAGCAGACCCCTCTAATTTAAAGGATGTTGTTGTATGTATGCAAATATTGTTGCATCCTTTACCATGGTCAGGTTGTGAATTTATACAAAACAGCTTGTTCCATCACTCCAAAAATCAATCTTCTTCTACTTTTGGTCTCTGTTAAAGGCCTTATTCTCCTTCTCAAGCCAGACATTACATTGATGGATTATGACTAAAATTGTTTTTAGTCCTATAGACTGAGAAAGAAAGATTCCATATGATAAGGAAAGAAAGTGGAACATTTTCAGCTTTCTCTTTATTGTTACAAAAGCATTAGTCTGAAATGAAAGGTTGAAGCAGCGGCTGTACATTGGCTGTATGTCATGGTTTAACCCAGGACACTGTACCATAAACCATCATCAGTTTGCTTTGCTGTGCACCCTAAACTGACATTTTTAAGCGCCTCATTTGTTCACAGAAGGCTCTTCCTCAGGATCTCCCTGTTCTTTTTTGTAGACAAAGTGAGACAATGTTCATTAAAAGTGAAGAACTGGAAATGCCTTTTGAACGTGTGTTTCAATTAACATATGAAAAAATTCAAATAGGATATCATTGTACAGTGGTGACAATAGCAAATGGGTTCTTCAAATGGCTGCCTGAAAAACCTCTCTGAAGTGTTCAGTTACTTCTGAGCCCTTAAGCAGAACTAAGATACATGAATCTGAGGTGTATTTTTGAAATATTCTTGGGTCATGCAAGAATGGATTCAGTTCTGAAGGCTTGTCCCATTAAATTTAGCAAGCCAAAGTGTCTCATGAGTGTGATAATTAAAACAAACACAAAAAGGAAAACAGGGCAATGTTGAATTGTATGTCACTCTAATCAAATTGAAATGGTTATCATTTGTTTGCAGAATATGACACAATGGGTGTAAATCCCATTAAAAACAACTTTCTATATTGAAGTGGAATGATTTTGTTACTTAAGCAGAAGATAGATTGATAGAAAAAGCTGTCTTAAATCTCTCAGAAAAACACCAATATTCAGCACTTTTAGTAAAAATGATATGTATGAACTTTTTTTAATTAAATCCACAACTGAGTCTATAAAAAACTAAATAGTTTTTAATTCAGCAGAGCTGCTTTTGCTCTGCAGCTGATATTTGTCCATCCTTTTGTATTAGCAGTATTTTGTAATATCTACCAGCTCTGAGATGATGGAAACTAGTGCCCACTACAGGCATCATGACTTACTTCAGATTTAACAACAACAGGGAAGAAAAAAATTGATTACTTAATGACTTTGACAGTTTTGCTCTAGAATTAACAATTTGCCAACTGGATAAAAACAATTAGATTTTTAAATGGCTAGTTCTAGACACATGAGTATTGTCTCAATGATCTAGGATAATTAAAACCTTACTGTGCTACTAACTAAACTACCTCAGATAAAAATAGCTACTGAATCTGATTTTTCCTAAATTTGATAGCCATTTTTCTACCATTTTGTATTAAATGAATATGTTTCCAAGTACAGGATTGTGCCTGTGCTGTATTTAGGAAAATCTATGAAATGTAATTTTAGTATGTTGAGCAAAACATTAAAGATTATGATCACAGATATTACTGTAAGGTGAAATATAGGGTAGCTTTTCTAGTAATATATCTCATAAATTGAATTACTAAGGAATAGTTTAATTATCAGAAAAATGTAGGCTACTTCTTTATATATCATTTACTTTCTAACTTATATTAATGTAAATCCTGAAGAAAAGATGGTTTTGAGCGGAATCTTGGTTCATATTTGAAAAACAGTTTGGTACACAAATCTTCTCTTTTTAATGGAAGGGAACTGTGTTTTGGTCCCATAATCTGAGACGTTTGAAGCAGAACATCTCCTAAAACTGTCTCAATTGTTAAACATGCTTAGAAATTGCATGAAAGTAACTAAAAGGTATTGTTGCTGAATGGTGACAACCTCATCACAATAACATGAAAGATGATGTGAAATCCCAGCCAAATCAGCAACCAAAGCAGGTAGCAGAATAAGTGAAAACCTGTTGGCACTAGACAAAACCTAACTAAAATAAAATTAAAGATAAGAATAAAAGAAGCCAGGACTTAGGAAAACCAAACCAAAAACAAATATTAAAATTGTTCAAAATTGAAAGGAAACTAACCACGAACAAACTTGTGAAGAAATGAGATGGATTAGGAAAGAAACCAATCTAAAATAGGAGGAACAAATTTGGATTTTATGAAATGTGTAAAGCAAATGAAAGGAGTCTGAATGGCATTCATCTGAGATTGATTTAATATTTTTTCACTTGCCAAAGCAGAAGGGAAGATGTGCTTTTCCACTGTAGAATCTACCATATAGAATATCTAACTCTGAGGTTTGAAGTTTAACTTCTTTTTCAGACATTTCAGGGAGGAATATTTTATTACACCTTAATTAAAATAATAGCTAAATGTTCCTCGGAGGAACAGATAGCCTAATGTCATCACTAGGTCTAAAAGGGCACGTATTTACTGTGTACAGCACTTTAAAAAAAAAATAAATAAATAAAAAGAAGAGTTATCAGGCTTTTATAACTGCATTATTTGTTTTTGTAATGTGGAACTACTAAGTTTCACTCAAGGGTTACACAAGACAATGTGAATAATGAGGAGGGAGCTAAAGCTGGGAAATTATCAAACCTATCTAGAGCCCCCATCAACCTTTGGGACTGGGAGAAAGCTGTGGAGCAGACTGTTGTGTAAAACCATCATTCTGAATTGCAAAGTGGAAGGTTCAGGCTTCTGGCATATCCATGTATTGTAGCTCCTCTGAACCTGGCGGAAGTTACCCAAATGTAATTGAGGAGACTGCAGTGCTGAAGGGTATTTGTAATATGACTCTGTAGGTGCTTGAGTTAGCAGACCAATGTCAGTAGCTGGAAAGTTTTACAGCAGGGCTCAACCACAGGTGAACTCATTCATTCCCAGTTAGAGAAGCTGCTCCAGGATTCCCCAAAAGTATGTAAAGAGCATTAAATGGAGCATCACCAGCAGGTTGAAGGAGGTGATCCTGCCCCTCTACTCTGCTCTTGTGAGACCTCACCTAGAGTATTGTGTGCAATTCTGGTGTGCTCAAGATAAAAAGGACATGGAACTGTTGGAACAAGTCCAGAGGAGAGCCACGAGGATGATCAGGGGACTGGAGCACCTTCCGTATGAAGACAGACTGAGGAAGTTGGGGCTGTTCAGCCTGGAGAAGAGAAGGCTGCGTGGAGACCTCATAGCAGCCTTCCAGTATCTGAAGGGATCCTATAGGGATGCTGGAGAGGGACTCTTCATTAGAGACTGTAATGACAGGACAAGGGGTAACGGGTTAAAACTTAAACAGGGGAAGTTTAGGTTGGATATAAGGAGGAAATTCTTTCCTGTGAGGGTGGTGAGGCACTGGAATAGGTTGCCCAGGGAGGCTGTGAATGCTCCATCCCTGGCAGTGTTCAAGACCAGGTTGGATGAAGCCTTGGGTGACATGGTTTAGCTTGAGGTGTCCCTGCCAGTGGCAGGGGGATTGGAACTTGATGATCTTTAAGGTCCTTTCCAACCCTAACTATTCTATGCTTCTATGATTCTATGAGTCTATGATTCTACGATTCTATGATTCTACACTTGTTGGTGTCTGCATGTCATGCTAGTTTCATGATGTCTGAAGTGTTTTATTATCTTGGTTAATGCTCAGTCTTAAAATTGCTGTTTTATCTGCACATGCAGGATCACAAGTAAGACTTGGAAGAAACTACAAGATGTCAACTTATCCATCTCCTAGGCAGGCTTCTCTGAAACATGTTCTAGAATCCTTTAGCAATTTTTAAGCAATGTATGGGTACCCTTGCCAGTAACAAAGTTAGTTTCCAAATTACTAATTTAAATCTCCTTTGCTACAGTGATGTACGTGACTTTTCTAACCTCCAGAGACATAGAAAATGGCTTATTCACTAAGTCTTTTCCTTTTTTTTTCCCCTTTTTTTCAGTGTGTCAACTTTGCATGTATTTAAGGACTGATACACAGTACCTCTGCTTAGTTGGTTTTGTTGGTTTTGGTTTTTTTTCCCCCTAATCTTCTGTCATTCTTTGAAATTCCTATCTTTATTAATAGATGAATATTTACCTTCAGACATGCAAATGTAAATTCCAATCTTACATTTGTAAGAAGGGACATAATAAGCTTTGGAAATTGTTAGTCACAGAAAAATATCCAAATGCTTTTGTAATGCTCTTGTTAAATAAAAAAGAAATTGCTGTGAAAAGGACAACTGATGGGAGGAAGAGCCGGTATGGGCTCCTGAGAGAGAAGGTGGCAGGCTTCGTTTCATATTTCTGTGATCATATTGCTAAATGGCAATAGCAATATCTGATAAGAAGAACTCAGTCTAATGAGGAAAGCCTGACAGTGAATTCCTTAAAAAGAAATGCTAATATTACAACGAGACAAATGATATTCCAGTGAAGAAGTGTCACTGAAAAAGAGAGAATTGTCTATGGTAAAAGTAGGACCAGTACCTTGGGGGCTTTCTCCTACTCTCTAAAAAAGAATCATTTGTGGTGAAGTGTCATTACTGTCTAATAGTGCAGAAGAAAACAGGTCAGCAGACATGTAGAAGATAATAGGGACAAGAAGCAGACAAATAGTTTACTAAAAATCGAACAGCTCCAGAAAAAAATTTCTTCTGATGTTTCTTCCTAAATTAGTAGATGATGGAAATGCTGTGAGTGTAACAAAATGCATTCTAATGCAGCTTTTGATGAATATGTGGAAGTTCTAATGAAATTTTGCAAACTCTATATTCTGTATGTGAACACAGGCAGAGTAAAAACTGGCTGAAGACAGACTATTAAAACATTTGTCAGGCATTTTGGCTTTAGTAAAGGGAAATACTGTTGATTTGAATGTATTGTGCTACTTTATTTTTTCACACTTTTTTTTTTAACCCCCACAATCAGCTGTGGATTGTGTGCTAACAAATAGTAGCCTCTTTAAGGATATTTAAAAATTCACAGTAATACATCTTACCTTTTCCTCTTTCTATACAATTCCTACTGCAATCAATCACAGGCCTGCAATGGCTAGGATTTTTTGTTGGTTTCCACCTGGATTTCAACAGATGTTAGGACTACTTTGAAAAAATGGCCTTAAGTATGAAAAAAGCCAAATAATAGTGGTAGTTATGAGACAGAGGTTAGAATATAAGCTTTTGGGGCTGTGTTCATTTGCTTATTTGCCTAGAGACATTTAAGATGGTTTTGGCTTCAGCAGCATGCTCCAGAAGTTGTAGGTTTTCCTACAGGTCCTGTGCCATATTTTCTTGCAGTGTATGGTTATCTTAGATGCCGTACAACATCAAAGTAGTGTTAGACAACATTTATTCAGCTGAATTACACAGTATCACAGTATGCTAGAGATTGGAAGGGACCTCAAAAGATCATCTAGTCCAATCCCCCTGCCGGAGCAGGAGCACCTAGATAATGTTACACAGGAATGCGTCCAGGCGGGTTTTGAATGTCTCCAGGGAAGGAGACTCCACAACCTCCCTGGGCAGCCTGTTCCAGTGTTCTGTCACCCTCACTGAGAAGAAGTTTCTTCTCAAGTTTAAGTGGAACCTCTTGTGTTCCAGTTTGTACCCATTACCCCTTGTCCTATCATTGTTTGCCACTGAATAGAGCCTGGCTCCATCCTCGTGACACTCCCCATTTATATATTTATAGACACTTATAAGGTCACCTCTCAGTCTCCTCTTCTCCAAACTATAGAGACCCAGCTGTCTCAGTCTTTCCTTGTAGGGGAGATGCTCCACTCCCTTAATCATCTTCATTGCCCTGCACTGGACTCTCTCCAGCAGCTCCCTGTCCTTCTTGAACTGAGGGGCCCAGAACTGGGCACAATATTCCAGATGGGGTCTCACCAGGGCAGAGTAGAGGGGAAGGAGGACCTCTCTCGACCTACTAACCACCCCCTTCTAATACACCCCAGGATGCCATTGGCCTTCTTAGCCACAAGGGCACAGTGTTGGCTCATGGTCATCCTGTCGTCCACTAGGACCCCCAGGTCCCTCTCCCCTACACTGCTCTCTAACAGGTCGTTTCCCAACCTATACTGGAACCTGGGGTTGTTCCTGCCCAGATGCAGGACTCTACACTTTCCCTTGTTATATTTCATCAAGTTATTCCCTGCCCAACTCTCCAACCTGTCCAGGTCTTGCTGGATGGCAGCACAGCCTTCTGGCATGCCAGCCACTCCTCCCAGCTTAGTGCCATCAGCAAACTTGCTGATAGTACACTCAATTCCCTCATCTAAATCGTTGATGAAATTAATGAATTGAGCCCTTTAGTCTACAGGTAACCTTTTAATATTTTTTTTTTTGTTTTGGTAGCCTCATCAGTCATTATTTCTGGTCTGCTTCAGCAGTGCTAGCTAGCTTTGTTGTCTCTTGAGAAACATTTATAGATCTCCTTGATTCGAACTTATAGATGTTAGCATTAAGTACAAATTTTGCTCAATCTTATTCTGCTTGACACAGTTTGTTCAGTATTGTACCAATTTCAGTCAGGCTTATTATGGAATAGGTTGCCCAGGGAGGTTGTGAATGCTCCATCCCTGGCAGTGTTCAAGACCAGGTTGGACAAGGCCTTGGGTGATATGATTTAGCGTGAGGTGTTCCTGCCCATGTCAGGGGGTTTGGAACTAGATGATCTTAAGGTCCTTTCCTACCCTAACTATTCTATGATTCTATTGTTCAGCCAATATTTTAAGTTCTGTCTTCATTACATCATAAAGAGAATACGTTTTCTAAAACCTACCTCAATAGCTAAATGGCATTTCTTGGTAAATTGAATTTTATTTATCTAGTATTACATCAGGTTAAAAAGTATTATTGTCAGGTAATGTCCAAATTTTACCAGTTAAAAGTGCACACATGTCATATACATAATTTTCATACATCGATGATTATGTCAAGGATTGTTTTTTACTTGGAAGAAGTTAATTGGGGCTGTTTAGCCTGCAGAAGATAACGCTGCACGGAGAACTTATAGCAGCCTTCCAGTATCTGAAGGGGTTCTCCAAGGATGCTGGAGAGGGACTCTTCATTAGGGACTGTAGTAACAGGACAAGGGGCAACTGGTTAAAAATTAAACAGGGGAAGTTTAGATTAGATATAAGGAAGAAGTTCTTTACTGTGAGGGTGGTGAGGCACTGGAATGGGTTGCCCAGGGAAGCTGTGAATGTTCCATCCCTGGTGGTGCTCAAGGCCAGGTTGGACAGGGCCTTGGGTGACATGGTTTAGTGTGAGGTGTCACTGCCCATGGCAGGGGGTTTGGAACTAGATGATCTTAAGGTCCTTTCCAACCCTAACTATTCTATGATTCTGTAATTCTAAATGTTGATCTCTACACATACCATTTATTTAAAGAAAAAAGTAATTCATATTCATAGATGTGATATTTTCTTATTTGAAGATATCATCAAAATAGCCATAGTGTAAGCTATAAAAAGATATTATCTAAGAAGACTCTTTGGGTGCATTGAGATAAACACGGAAAGACAGAACATACTTTAAGCCTCCTCTACCTTCATGTTTTTTGCTAAGATATGTTCATTAAAAATAAAATTGAGGATGCAGCCCAGGCAGCATGTTTATCGATGAGTAATATGTGACAGTCAAGCCGGCAGTTATATTTGTAAAATATCTGTATTTTTTCTTTTCCTCTGCTTATGAAACATTTTGAGAAATTTATTTCAGTATTCAGAGGACAAATCCTTATTGGAACCTGTAAGGTGGGGAGGAGAGAAAGGAGAGAGGTTATATAGGATGTGCAGATGTGGACATTATTAATTATTTTACTACCAGCAAAACCGAATAATTAAAATTTAGTACTCATTTAAGAAAATGTATCCTTGCAGAAAAGTAATAAGCTTAATTTGACTAGGTGATTTTTGTTGCTGAGGAGTTCCATTCATTTCTTCCCACCTCACTAAGCTTAATGCATTTAACCAGCCATATGCAAGATTCTGACTATTTTAAGGCTGTAATAGTGTGAAAATTAATTTTAAACTCTCCTAACAGAGAACAGTAACACAGAGAAACAGGAGCCTGCTGTGCCTACTCAAAGCTAGCCAGCCCTTTTAAGTGCCTTTTTTGCAATATTTTTTATGAGCAGATCTAGAATGATTCACAAAACAGTGTATTTACATTATTTTTAGCAAATGCATTTCACTGTATTGAAGAAGTGATCAGCATTGCAATTAAAACAAAGAAAAAACAATAAAGACTGTGTTTTTCAGGGATCATTGGTCTGAAATAAATTCATTTCTATCTCATGAAATTTCTATTTAGTTTATATTTTTATATTATACAATTAGCAAGATATTTTCATACAAATGCATGGTTGTACTAGAATAATACACAAAAGAACAATGAAAATATATACATGTGTTATATGTGATATGTATAATGTGGAGAGATAATAATATATGTCTAGGTTAAACACATTATAAAAAATATCAGAAAGTTGGCCATTAATGATAAGGAAAAGCAATGAGTTCTATAGTTAAGATCTAATGGGGCCTGAAGAAAAAGGTTTAGGACATCTTACCAAATCAATGAAAGAAAGAAAATTTATACTGGACAATATAGATAAGAGCCTTTGGGTAGAAGAAAGTAGCAGGAAAAGTAAACAAAGATTGCTACAAGAAGCAGCAAATATGAAAGGAGACTCTGTAGTCTGAATCAGACCACGGACCTGATACAGCTGGAAGTAAACCCAGAGGAAAAAACTCTAGCAGGAAAACTGAGGAATTATCCTCAGCACATATAAATTGCTGCAAAAATACTGACCAGTGGATATAACAGCTGAGTATATGGCATGCAGGGTCTTTCTATGTGATGCAAACATTTTGCCTTCTACTATGTATAGCAATGACTTATTAGTCAATTCTTTTCCTTCCTGTCACTGTTGATTTGCTTTGCCATTTTCCACCTTTCTGCTGACCTAAACAATAGAAATGGTGTTATTTCAACCTTGGCATTTTAAGACAACTGTATTTGAAATACTAAATAAATCTAAAAATTGCATCCATTGCTTTCGCTTACTTCAGGCTACACTTTATCCTCAACTATGCTGATACAAATCCAAAGCAAATGAAAAGATATGTGGTCAGATTTTGACAGGGAGAGGAAAAATAGATTAGTAGAGCCAATATAAAGTAAAGATTTCACTTCAGTAGCTAGAGATGGGCCAGTGTGAAGATCTGTATATACTGAGCAACTGAAAGAAAATTAAATTATGCACAAACTAAAAATATTTATGTTGGAGATATTGGAAAAAAAAACTGAGAGGGGAAAAAAAAGATGAAAATTTTAGGGTCAGCAGTTGAGAAAACATGAAAGGCATCTGAAAACATGAGTTTCTTAAAACATCAAGAAATACTTCACAGTTTAATTGAAGGCAGATTTATTGCTGAATGAACAGGAATTTCAACTTCTTCCCAGCTCCATAGCTGACACGGGCATGTTTTTTCTTGAATATTGTCATAACTCTTATTCCCCAACAAGAGAAGAATTTCTCCCCCTTTCCCTTGATCTCTTTAAGATGTCTGAGTTCTTTGAAATGGTGACATACACGTGAAAGATCCTATGATGCTGCCACTTTTTTTCCCATGACATTGTGATTCAACACAATAATGGACAATGAATCAGTTATAAAAATGAGCAATCAGTAGAATGCTGCTTAAAAAGCTTCCCAGATTTAAACATTGAAAGGTAATGCAGAAGTAAACATAGGCATGTTTACCTGCAGTCAGGATTTAATTGATCAACATGTGTTAATTTTTTTTAATGGTAATTTTGCTTGAAAATTTACCCCCAAATATTTTAATGTCTTCATATGCGTGATTCTAAGAGGTCACAATGAAAAGTTAGTTCTTATTAGTTTATGAGGTCATTTATGAAATTTTGGTTATATCAGGGCTTTTTCGAGGAATCTTAATTTCAGACTATTAAATAGCACATTACCCCACTTTGTCTGATTACATGATTTTATATGCTTTCAAAATTTTATTAGCTGGTATCCAACACATTTGAAAAAATATGAAAATAAATACATTTTTTTCTCTGAGTTTTGTAACAGAGAAAATAGTAAGAGCCAGTTGCATCTCCCCTGGATTTTAGGAGAATGGTATTACCCTGCCTTTCTCTGAGAGATTGCTGGTTACCTTCTGTCAGTGAGCAACTGTCTCCCTGCAAAGCAGAAGCACGATTGCATCTCTTTTCTCTGTGTTCAAGGCAATTCCTTTTTAAAAAGTGGAATTTCTTCAGAATGACTATGTACAAGAGCAAACGCAGAAACCAAAGATGTAAGTAAATTGTAAAGTATTTTTAATGTTCTTACAGAGGAGGGAAAATAAAATCTCGAGTTTCACCGAAAGCCATGCTTTACCCTGCTCTGGTTAAATAATACTGGGAAAGCAGGAACAGTATTCCATGCCAATTATCTCACTGTAAATGTATGTTAATTGCATGAAAGAGCTTTAAAATTAAAAAAAAAAAAAAATAAAATAAAAAGAAAACCTAGCTCAATTGTTACTATGGAAACCCTCAGTAAGTGACTGCTTTATAATATCAACAAAAAATAGAAATCAAATATAAATTTAGCTAAGAACAGCTAAGGCTAGCTTTAGCTAAGGCTAGCTATAGCCTTTGACTTGTCAGGGTTGACATGTTTTCCCTTGTTGGACTGTATGTGGTTAGCTTTAGGGAACCAGCAATACCAGAACTTTAGGGGCAGTCATTTTAATTTCCTTCACCATAACTTTCAGAAGAATTAAAAGAATTAACTAGTTTGCATAAGCCACAGAAACAGAAACTGGGGAGAGGAAAGCATGCTTCTCTTGCATGTATTTAAGACACTGCAGCACTGAAAATTCACTGGCTTCTAAATGCTTGAGTTTCCAGTCCAGCACCTGTTTGACTTTCTAAATTGCTATGGCATCAACCAGGGGAATTTTATTATCAATACTGTCTGCTCCAGAACATTATGGAAGGGTGACTGAGGCAAGTAAAAACAAAGTGCTGTAAGTCAAGAAGTACGTGTTACTATAAGGAAATCTAAGAAGAAGCCAAGTTATAAATGGAGAGCATGTCTGAGGCTGAGAAAAAACATTCCTCTAAGAAAAATGTCATGTAGGGACTGTGTGCTTTCAGGGAGAGAGCAGGAAGGAAGGAATATCAATTTGGAAGAAGGTAAGTTGGACTTTATTAGGACAGGTTATGTTACTGTTCAGAGTTGAAGGGATATATATAGGTATATCACTGACCTCAGTTTTTGGTACTTAGAGCTTAATTTGTATAGGTTTTCTCCAGTGTTTCTTGCCCAAAACACATGGATGTGATGCATGTAGAAAGTTTGCAGGACAGATCTGTGCTGAAATACCTGCAACGGAAATAAATCATCTGCTTCACATTCAATAAAATAAATTAACATAAATCTCATTCCTATAGCTGTAGTGAAATAAAATTATATAGATACAGGCAGATTATAATTAATTTATTTCATTTTTAACATACTACTTTCTCTTAGTGTTATTATGTGAACCAGGAGCTCCTTCTATAGCCAGCTGAATTCATAGTCATTCATGAAAACTACACAAGGTGCTTTTATGACTGCTTTTATGAAGAGAACCTGCCTTCTTCTCCTTTCCCCTCTACCCCAGCTGACCCCAAGAAAATTCTGTGATTTTCTACAAGAGGGAAAAAAAAAAAACAACACAAAAGCAACAAACCAATATAATCAAATTCTGAATTATGAAGGTGGCAACTGCAATGTGGGATTTTTTTTATTTTTTTTTTTTTAAACTGTCTCTAATGTTAAGATCCCAATCAATAAAATATCTCAATATAACTGTCTCTGCTACCTTGGATACCAATACTGTCTACATGGGTGCTTCATTAATACCTCTTAATTAGCAGCTGCAATAGACAAAATAATTTGAGAAATTTTGATATTCCTCCTATTCATATCACTTCAAAGCTTTTTAAAAGATAGATTTCATCTAAGCAATTGTTATCCTGAAATATACAGGATAATGGTAGCAGCTGTGTTAAACCAGAAAAGTACTACATTTTCTGTCCATTACATTTAACACATGCTCTATTTCAAATATGAAGGCATTTTTGGTGGCCTTTAATAATACATTTAGTATATAATTTCCATTATAGGTAGGATAAACCTTGAGGTTTATGTCTTCTCTCTACTTTTCTAGCACTTGAATATGTGGCATAAACCAAAAGTGAGCTTTGTGGCTTTTTCTTATTCACTGAAGATCTGCTTCTGGATTTAGTACACATTGAACAGTACCATAAGCACTTTCCTAACCCATTTTTTTTTCCTTTTAATGTTTGAAGAAGGTTATAAAGGCATTCTGTACTTAATTTAAAAGCACATCAGATTAGAGAGAAGGATATTTAAAATAGAGACATGATGATCTTTTTCTGACATAAAATATAAGGAAACCCCATTTCCAATTTCTATTCCAGGTACAAGACTTCTGCTACAGGAGTAAATGCAAAAAACTGGCTCTACTTACCTGTGTGTGACTGGGATAAAGGTTTCCTTTTTTTTCTTTTCAGCTGCAGCATCATACATAAGTCTTCTAAGTCCAAAACTAACCCCAATGTTTCACTCTCATTGTACATTTGGTTTTGATTCTAGTCAAAGTGGCCTTCATACTAAGTAGTTAACATATTTTATTTATTCCATACGTGGTTTTCAGTAATGAGAATTAAAAATAACTATTACAGTAAATTGTGAAACTTGCATCACTAAAAGAAAACAGATTAAGGTTATTTCTGTACGAGTGTTCGTTTATCTACACGTACATGCACAGTGTCCCTGCTTACATTTGTCTGCACATCCAGATTTATAGCATGCTTTATTCTTATATCAAGACATTATCTAGCTGATAGGCTTAATTCTCATTTCATTTCATGGACCTAATGACTGAGTAAGGGGAAACCATTGTAACAAATGCAATCTTATCAACACCGAAAAAAAATAAATGTGTGATAAAACTTTTCTGAAATAAAAGGTTTAAACGTTAGACTGACCTGCTTTGGGGAACAGTTGCTGAGGAGGATGGTCAGGACAAGGCTTATGGTAGCTGCAGTGTACCTGTGGGTTTTCTCCATGGAGAAGCATTCACATCTTCTCATGAAGTGAGTAGCAGGCATCCATTTTTACCTGGGGTCTACCTTGTCATTGTTATTTTATCTGCTGACATGCTACAAAGAGCAATTTCTTAAAAGTGTCACCCAGATCTTTTGAAGATTCTGCATCTTTTAAAACCAACAGATCATTAGTTATATTTCAGGAGTTGTTTTAAGAAGAGTAATAAGAGGGGAGACATCGTGCCTCCTGTTATTCTGGTGATTTCTCTTCTCACAGGAGACATGTCAAAACTTTACTTGTAATTGTCAAATGGATTATAATTCTTTATCCTCAGTTGCCAATTTTGTCTGTCCAGTCCTAGGTTTCCCTGCATGCAGAGTGTTGTAGAAAGTAGCACGTACATTTATTAAAGGGTTAAATAACTTATAGTAACATAAAAGTAAAATAAATTATTTTCAAAAATTTCACAGATAGCTGCTGCAATGTTGAATGCATGTGGCTATTGTAAAAGTAAAATAATATTTTGGGCTTAAACTAGTTCTGTAGTTAGAGATGTGTGTCCACAGGTGTCACCTGATGTGTCTTTTTCAAGTATTCTTATCTTGCTGGAAAAAGGATTTTGTATGTATTGATACCATCTGATTAGAAATTCTGTGAAATTCTAGTTTGAAGGAGTATTTTGTCCTATCAGCATTATTTGATCTATTGCATTGCCTGCTATATTTTCTTTAATTGATAAGGTCATACTTGCCATCATTTCATCATGGATCTACTGTTCACAACTTTGTCCTTTATATATGGCATAATGGCTTTCAGCCTTAAAAAAATAGAGTTGGCATCTGTTGAATCTTGTTATATCACAGTTTGATCAGCCCATGATTAATTCCATTTTCTTTTTGCCTCTTAGGGCAATAAAGTGTCCCCAGTACTGAGGCTGCTGCTGTTCAAAGAAAATAGCAGGCTTTAATAAAGTGTGTGCTAGAAGTTAAAGTGACTGGAAAACCAAATCTCATTGGGGAAAACAAGTGTAATTACTGAACCAGATACATATGAGAAAACTCTTTTTCCTTAAAACATCAGAGACCGAGACAACAAGGGAATATCTCCTCAACTTCTTCATGTAAAGCTATCTTAGAATAGCCCCAGGACATTCCTATTGCTGTACACCTTTTGAGGAAGTAGAGTTCAACGTAATTAAATTTATCAGTAATGAGAATGAGCAAGAAGACACTCATGGCCTGCAGGACTACAAATGTCATTGAATATTCACATCACATGGATAATATCTTTATACAAAAAAAATATATATAATTGCTACTCAGCAAGCAGCAGCTTCAGAGGTAGAAGCACTCTTCTCATAGCTTTGAAGGGAATTCATTGTGACCTGAGAAAGTTGGTTTGTATGAAATTATTCATTTCCCAATGTTATTAAACATTAAAACTCAAGACATAGGTCCCTCAGTGAAGCATGCAGGATAAATAAGCTAGAATATTTTCTTTGATGCTTTTTCAAGTGTCTGTGTAGACTTCTAAAAGACTTTATTCTGCTTCTAGACTGTACAAGTAAATCAAAAGTATTGAAAGATAGCTGTTTCAAAAAACATCTTTTGAAAGATTAGTAGTCTGATCAAACCCTACATGCACAACTTGCATGATGCTTCCCACTGCACAGTGGGAGTCTGCTGAGGAGAAAAGTGGAATTTTTGTCCTTGTGGAGTAAATGCTGAGAGGAAATAATAAAAGTGGGACGGAAAGCTTAGGCAGTCAAGAATTTACAGACTGTCTTGAAAAGGTGAGATAACGAAATAAATGGTGCAAGTACAGATTCAGAAATTACTTTAAAAATTATCTGAGAGCAGAAGTCAGAACTCCTGAAATAAAAATGGAGAACATAACGAAGAAATTCAACGAGTCATTTCAGCTTTATATAGGAGAAATCTAAAGGAAAAAAAGACACTTTAATAATACCTTTGGCTTCATTGGAAAGATTATGTTTTAATGCTGGGGGGGGTCTTTATTTTGCATAAGATAGTAGATTATTGGACAATATGCAATGGTTCAACAAAAACATAATTGGAAAGCTAGGGAGAACTCATTAAAATACATCAGCTGTTGTAAGGATCATAAAAAGGGTATTATTAAAAAAGATGATCATATGAAAATAATGTAATTTGGATTATGTGATTTGAAGTCTATTAGGGGAGTTAGCAAAGGAATATACCACACCAATGAAAGTTTGTATTTAAAAGGTCATTTAAAACTAGGCAGGTATCAGAAATTTAAGCATAATACTGGTTTTCATGAACACATAGAATTCCAGTTCTAAGCCCTTCTCAGGCTAGCAGCAAATGCTTTTATGTTCATCAGTAACACAGTTTATCATTAGTGAAACACGACTTACTGTATGTTGGCTAGTTTTCTACAAGGAATCAAAATTTGCAAGTTCTGGAACAGCACTCCAGTAAAGACCTGAGATCTGGGAAAGGAAATAATGGTTTTAAAAAATTAAGTTTATTAAAATAACAATCAACAAGTTGAAGATGTTCCTAGTCTAAAACAATCTACATAGGAAGATAATTCTGGGTTTTAAATTGTGCAAACACAAGTGCAAGTGGTTAGAACCTAAGGTTAGATAACTGCTGCCTAATTTAAGATGTACATTTTCTGAGTGTAATCAGTCATAACTTACTAAAAGTACTTGCAATCTCTTCTCTCCATCATTAGATTTTCAATCAATTTTTAAAAGTCTCCTTTAAATATGTACTATGGATCTGATTGCAAAGTATTTATTCAAAACTTACAGTATATGTGCAAGTAGAAAGAGTATTATTTTCATAAAATCTATAAAATCTATAAAATGCTGGAAATCTTGAAGGGACTCCAGCCTTCATCTTTTAAAATCTCTGTATGCTGCTATAGCAGTGCCATCTACGTGTTTACTCAGAAAAAGAAGAAAAATTCTTTAGGGATTCAGAACATTGAGAATCTCTTCTTAAGCGAAAAATTTTCTGTTGCTTATTTTCGTATGAAGTACCAACATATTTTAAGAAAAAAGACTTGCATGACAGAATATGCAAGGGGTACAAGACCTGGTTTTAAGCAGATTTTTGTTTTGTTTTCTTTTCATAGCTAACTTGTTTTTTTTTTTTCTGTTGCCTTTCATGTACATTTTCTGCAGGAACAGAGCCATGCCTCTATCCTACCTCCAGTACCGGTGTTAACTTCAGACAAAGCCTGTGTTTCTGCCTCTTTCCATAATCCAAAATATTGACAGGCTGAAATCCCAGTCTTTCTGACGTGTGCAATCTTTTCCCAGTAGATTGCGGAAAGATTTTTTCACAAAAATTAAATATACAAAATTAAAAAAACGGAAGACCTCTAATAAATGTTTTCATGACATATCCAGCTTTAACCAGTGATAAGACCAAGCACATTTTGTGCCACAGTTTGACAGCTTCACTAGGAAAATATCCCATAAAGTTTAAAAAACTACCTTTTGGGTCTCTCAAATGGTTATCAAAAATCTGATAAACCATTTCAGGGATATTTAGTGGTTGAGCATCAGCCAATGCCTAAATGCTACCGGAAGTCCAGCATTTTATCAGCAGTTTCATCTCTGAGATTCTTTGATAGTAAAATCCAGAAACATTTCTGAATGTTACTTTGGAAACATTCCTCCTCTTCCCTCCATACACAGCCCAGAAGGGGCAGAGATCTCAGATACATTAGACTGGTATCACAATGAAGACTGTGAATGCATATGACCAGTTTTGAGACTCTGGCTCCTACCTATGAAGCATTCAACATCACATTTTTAGTTTTGAAGAGCTCAATCTTTGGCCTTAAATGATATTTTTCTCTGTTCCACCTAATTTCTTCTGGTTTTTTTTTCATTTGTATTTGGTTGGGGTTTTGTTTTAGTTGTTGGTTTTGTTGGTTTTTTTCCAGTTATTTGTGTGTTAAACATTCTGAAAAATAGGCTGTGTTGTCACTTTATAACGTGGATTATGCTTACAGGCTTTTCTGTCCCTGTTTGAAACTTCCTCATTGTCTTTTGCAGAAGCCTGAGGTGATCTTTACAAACTACTCTTTTTTTTTCTTGAACTTCCCAAAAATACAGCCTTCACAGGGCTGCTTTCCACATTAGATAGATAGATAGATAGATGATAGATAGATAGATAATGTATATTGTATCATAAGTCTTTTTTTTGACCCTGATGAGTTAGAAATTGCCTTAGAAAATCATCCAACTGTAATTCTTTAAATAGAGCATCCATTGCTCTCCAAATCGCTGATATCTGTCTTACTAATAGTTTCCGAAGGCAATTCTATTGCTGATTTTGGTTCACCTCCAGGTCTGTCATAAAGCTGGGTTTAGGTGTGACCTTCTAGCCTGGTTTTACTGCTGGTGTTCAGATATTATTTCCTTAGGACTCACATTTTCACAGCTATTTGCAGCAATTTGGTTTTGCTATATTTTGATCATATTACTGCAGGCAACATATACTATCAGGACAGAACTGAAACCTAATGCCAAAGAGTCTCAACACTCAGCAGTCTTGCTTATTAATATGAAAATGATCTTTCCATTTTATTGGTTATCTTTTTTTGAAGGGAAGATTTTTTTTCTAAACTTGAAGTCTAAAATTAAAAAAAAAAAATCAAGAGAAGTGGTAGGGTAAGGGAGGTACCGTCCTGCTTGCCCTCAGTGGCTGAACAGATAGCAAAAGAAAATCTCAGTGCTAAATCTCTAGTGCAAAAGAGATCTGCACTAGAATTATATATATATATTATACTGTCCACAAATACTGTTAGCTTGAATAAGCAACTTGAAACAAGCAACCTGTCTACACAAAATTTTACTTTCAAAAAAGTTTAGGTATACAAACAGAAATGCAGATTAAAAAAAAATTAAAATCCTGCATAGAATTTGTAGCCTAGGTACATGAGGAACAAGTATGTTGAAACTTTAAAATTAAAGTGAAGTGTCTGATATATATTATACCCCATTATAACTTATTTCTGTCTTATTTAATGTGGTTTAAAACCAAGAAATATTCTGTGCATAGTTAGGTTATATGTAAGTGATATACACTATCTATAGTTTTCTGCAGAATTTAGGATATGCATCAGAGAGTGGAAGGGAAAATTGTCCAGTGACAATTTACCAGCTAATCTCTGATGAAAGTCTGCTCCGGAAAGCGAGCTTTTAAACAGCATTTTGTGCCTATGAACATCTTCTCCAGGCGTTCTTTTTTGTTTTATTGATTACTAAGCTTTTGGTCATGCAATCATGACCAAACTGAAATCAATGGTAAAATTCACACTGCCAGATATAGTGTTGAATCAAGGCTTTATTGCTCAGAAAGAGTGATAATTATTGTCCTACACTGTGTTAATAGAAAATAGCCATGTAACATGCCCCAGGAGCCCTTCGTTTAGGATTTAACTCAGACTTGAAAGGGATGCCTTACAAATGAATGCCTGTTTATTCTGTTTCTTCAGCCTCTTGGCTGAAGCATCTTTGAAACTGCCATTAAATTGTCCAGTTTATTACTGTTTGATGTTGCAGTTTGCTGAGAAAAATTAATACAAGCAGCTACTATTGTTACACACAAGCTACCACACAGTCTTTAGGCATTGTTTTGGAGTTGTAAGAGACTTGGATGTTGCACCAACAAAATGTACTTTAGCCTCCCAAGTAATATGATTTTCCTACCTGTGACTTTTTAAAAGGTCCAGGATCTAATCTGTATGTTAAGAGTTCTCCAAATTATTATTGTTTATATATGTAGATATAAATACACATTAAGCTAGCATTTAACTGATTTCTGAAGTTATTTCTCCTCAGGGCCTAGGTTAGGTAAGCACATGATTGTCCCATCCAACTCCATACTCAGGTTTTCCTCTGTGGAGAGTAGAGTTTAGGAATGGACAAAAGTGAGGACATCACTGGAGCTCTCCCCAGCAGGAAGCTGGCATGTTGGCTAGAAAGCAACTGTGTCTTATGCTCAAAAGCACACCTGGGTCCTTTAATTTAGGCCATGTAAGTATTTTGTCATGGACAGCAGCAGAAGCCAAGTTGCATTTACCTAGTTGGCAGACAACTTCTTTCATTGCAAAAGAAATTACTGAAATAGTATAAGAATATTTTAGGCAATCCTTCTTGGAAATTATGTAGTCAGTACTTAAGATTATTTTCAAGAGACATGGGCTGTTGCTGGGCATTGACTGAATCTTCAAATATCTGACCCCTGGTTTGGTCTCTCTTCACTTAAGAAAGAGAAAAGAAATTTGGCAAGTCAATTTTGTATGTCTTTTATCAGACAGGCATTGAGAAAAAGCAGAAAAGTGTGTGTATGTATTTTCATTCTCTCAGTTCTCAAAAGCCACTAGCCAATCCAGTTTAAAATAAATTTCATAAAGGAAAAAGAAATGTGGGTTTTTTTAACAACCACATATTTGGCTGTGCTTCAAGCAAATGCAAATTAAGCAGCCAATTTATAAACCTTGCTATAAATGTGGTTTTTCAAGGGAATCTGTAACCCATTTGGAATACACTCATACTGCTCACTGTTATATTATAAATTTCCCAAACATAAGTTATTCAGAAACATTAGCACATTCATGTAATTTAACACTTCATGTGATAGTGTATGAATATAGTGCTCTGGCCGCTATAAAATGTGAGATAAGGACAAAACGGTTTATCACAGGGTTCATGTCTATATTGAAGTTCAAAGGATTTAATACCTTACTATCAAGGTGAAGCTTTAAAAAAGAGTATTTAGTGGTCTTTTGATGGATATGCTAAAGTCAGACGGTACTAGTGATCTTTCCATTTAATGCTGTCATGAAAGATTCAGTGCGATGTATTGAAGGATTTATCCAGTGATGAAAGTTCTAGAAATCAGAGAAATTCTTGTGCTGTCCTTACTTATTAAAAATAGCACCAGTAATAATACTAAAGCTCATTTAAATGTTCTATAGAGAGGCTGGAAGTTGTAGGCTATGTAAAGAGAATATTGTCCAAGTCCGTCATCTGTAGTCTTGAATCTAAATTCTTAATAATCAAAGGTAACAGTAGAACAAGCTAATTAAAGATCAGCCTCATGACCAGAGGAAGCCTTGTCCCAGCTCACTTCCCATGAACTGCATCATACAAATATTTTAGAACTCCATTAAGATACAGGGCACATATCTCAAATGTGCTTTTATTTTACTCTCTTAATAACAAACTGTTTCTATTTATACTATAAAGCAGCTATTTGTTACTTATTTCTTCAAAACTGTATAATAAAATGTGGTTTGATCTTTTATGCATTAATTTGCCTTTCTGGTTATGTGCCTTACAATAACTAAGTCAGGTGCAGGGAAAAAATAGAGACTGGTGGAGAAGAGAGGAATTGGAACTCAGTTCCAATCTGCAATGAAAACATTATGCTATTGTGGCCAGAAACTTGTATTTTGAGAAGTAAGGGTTCCACCCCTTGACTGTGAAAACAAAGTTGATTCCAGTCTTGGGAAAGGAAGCAGCATCCCTGCTTTTTCCCTGGAAGGATGTTACACTCTTTCAGCTACATCAGTGTCCTCAATGAGAGGATCTGGGGATAACCTGCACAGTGTCTTCTTTTTTTTCTGTTCATGTTGCAAAAAAAAAAATCACAAAACTGGAACAGCGCAAGCTGACTTAGTGCAAGATTATAATCTACATTACTTCTGCTATGTTCCTCTTCACCTCAAAGCTCTACCAGCAGGGACCAGGGATTCTCCATCTGAAATACATCTTAGAGAACTGTAAACTCACCAGGCTGCAATGAAACCAGAAATAATAAAGATAGCTATATTTTCTGCATATCTTTCATAAGTTCTAATTAATTTCCTCAGTGGAACGATTTCAAAGCTACTTCAGCAGTTCAGGTGATATTGATAAGCTCTAAGAAAGTTGTACTTTGAAGGGATTCATTAATTATGGAGCATAACTTCGTTTTTTCTGATGTGCAATAAACTCATATTTTATCATGCACTTAATTTAATGGCATTTAAGGCTGTTACACAGTCCTAAATAGTGTGTGTCTAATTAATGCTCCCAGATTTCATCAACACACATGAGTTACTCCTTCTGGCACTTTTCATTATCAGTGCAATGATATTGTTCAGGTGTGGTACATAGCAAGTATTATTTTTTTTGCTTGACACACAATTCATTGCCTTATCTTGTGATGTGCAACTGCTGGCAAGGTCCTTAAATAAAAAAATGAGACTGCAGTCCCATGACAGAAGACCACCAAGAATACATGTAGGTCACACCTGTTTTGTTTCCACAGCTGTATAAATTTGATTTGCCACAAAGCTGGTTATTTTGATCATTAAATCAGTCCAGTCAGGAAAGTAGTGAGTATTAAACAAGGACATTGATAAGATTTGAATCTGTGTGTATAAAAAAGTAATAAGCTTGATATACTTTATATTTTTAATTTTTTGAGTGTAAAATTGCAGCAGCTTATTGGGGGGCATACCCTGAGATCCGTACGTAGCGCTTATTATTAAATTGGCTGTTCAACAAACTGCCACCTCCAAGGTTAGATGAAAATGAAGTCTGAGAATAACCACTGCAGATTACTAAAATATTTGGTTCCAGACTTCAAAAAAATCATATGAAATTCCAGGGTGGGTTTTTTATTAAGCAAAACATGTGCTTTATGTCAATACAAAATAAGTTCAGAAATCTTCTTTTTATTGTATACATCTTTAAATGAATGAAGTTATATATAGCAATATATATCCACATTTTGTGGTTGATTTATTATCCAGTTTGTGCCATTTCTAGTTACATTGGCTGGTACAAAATCCTGTGAATATATTAATCTCTCTGTATCAGAACTAAGCTGATTGCTAGCTGGGGCTTAAGAAGATAATGGCTTTGTGGCAGATATGTGCTGACAATGTTTATCATCAGAATGCCTGTACAAGGTGTTTATCATGGACCATGTGCTTCCAGGGTAATGCAATTTTTCCTGTTTGAACATAGCCACCTGATAAACACACCCTGTGCAGGAAACAAAATCCCTTATCACATCTCCAAGCGGGTATGCTCAGATGCTCTTTCTGAACAAATATTCTCCCTCTTGAGAGTTCCAATGAAGTTCTGAGGGCAAGTTCTTTTGGGTCATGCTGACAATTTCCACAGGGAGTTTATTTGAAGTAAAGGGGTCTCTGTTTGGGGAATAAAGTGTTTACCAGTTCACCAATATTTACAGATCAGTGCTCTGGCTCAGGTATGTATTAACCAATGATGGTGTAGCAGCAGAAGCAAGGAATTTGGGATATATCTGTCCTTAGGTTTGAAAGACCATTCGATTCTTCCTTTGAGAACCTCGTTGTACTATTGGGAAGTATTAGAGATGTGGAAGAGGAAGTAAAAGGATGTGAAAGCAAGACCTGTACATCACTTCATAACTCAAATGGGGGAGGGGGAAGTGTTGTTCCCAGTTCATGGGTGGGAGTCGACAGAGTCGGTATCCCACAGATTAGAGCTCTCTTTTAGCCCTGAGCTCTGCTTTTTGTTAATGTTGCATTGATGGTCTCAGAAGCTCCTTCTTGCTTGCTTAATCCTACCAGCAGAGATCCAAATTACTTAGAAGTAACAGACATTACAATAGTTATACAATTGGACACCAGCATGAGAGTTAAAGCATGCTAAGGCTTTTTCCTGTCCATACAACTGTTATTTCTGTGATCAGAAGACAGATATCTCGTTTAGTGTAACAACTTGTGCTGAGAGATAATTGTGCAACATTTTCAATTAATTACTCTGCTAGAAATTTTAAATTAGCTATAGCCAGTGTTGACTAAGGAATTAACTGTGATGTGGCCCTTTTCAAGTTATTTACATTAGAAGGGTAGATGGCTGGTATATAGTAAATTGTCTGCCATCCTCATCAGTTACAGTGACTTTACAAAAAGGTAGAATCTATCAATAGAATATTTTCACATAATTTCAAGTTTCTCCCAGCTGACACTGGGAGATTGTTTTCGTTTTTTTCTCAAAATCATGATTTTTGCAACTATGATGAATTATTACTACTGGGTTTGGTTTTTGTTTGGGTTTTTTTTTTCCTTGTTTTAAAATTGTATTAGAACAAGTTAAAATTAAAAAAAAATATAGATATTTGCTTTTATGATGTTTTTTGCAAATGCTAATACTGAAGAAAGGTACTGGAACGGTAATATTCTAAGTGACTTATGGGTTTGGAAAACACTGTGTATATTTAATACGTAAGCATAACAAGCCTGTATTTTTCAGAAAAAATAGATTCTTTCAGTGTTTGTCTTTTTTAAACTAAAGCAACTCAGTAGCGGCAACAGCAACAGTTTTGTGTAATACAGTGGCTAAAAGGCTGAGTTCTGCCTACGTTACAGCTTCTGCCATCACTACAACTAGTTTTGCATTAACCTGAATACCTAGGCCTTTTGTTTTAAAGTTGTAGCAATAAATTATAGTTTGGATCCTTTAAACATGACATATATACTATGCCATTAATTGCTCCTGTTAATGGGGAGGACATGAATATGCAAGCAATAAATGGTACAAAAGAGAGCTCACTAGTCAAAGCCTTTTACATGGACAACCTTGACAGTCCAAGATTGTTGGCTCCTTCTTTTCTGAAACTTTTTCTGGCCATGGGCACAAAACTGCCTGATATCATAGCTATGGGCAGGAATTCAGAGATGCAGAGATTAAAAAAGAGGTTAAGATAAAACAAGTGGCATGAGGGACTTTTCACAAGGGTATGTAGTCATAGGACAAGGGATAATGACTTTAAACTTAAAGAGGAGAGATTTAGATTAGGTATTAGGAAAAAATTCTTCACTATGTGGGTGATGAGTCATTGGAACAGGTTGTCCAGAGTTGTGGATACCCCATCCTTGGAGTGTTCAAGGCTAGGTGGGACGGTACTTTGAGCAACCTGGTCTAGTGGAAGTTGTCCCTGCCTGTGGTGGGAGACTTGGAATTATATGATCTTTAAGGTCTCTTCAAACCCAAGCCATTCTATGTTTCTATGATTCTATTAATAAGACACCTGTTTTTAATTTTTTATTGCTAAAATAATTTGATTCTATTTGCATTTTTTTTAAAAAGTAAACAAACTTTTTTCCAGTGAGGATCACATCATCTTCTCCTCTTTTACAGGAGGCCATATCTATGAGTTAGTTTCGTATTTCTCCTTCCACTTTAATTCTGATTCAATATCACTTTGTATGGTAAACAGACAAAAGAATTATCATCCTCTCAATCAAGGCTGTATCAACATTGCAACCATATTACAGCTTATCTAAGGTACTTCAAGTGTATCTGTGAATCCTCTGTCCTTTGTAGAACCAGTTGTCCTCTCTTTCATTAAATATCCCCAGGAAGACTGATTAGCTCAGGCCTTTCCTCTTTTCCTCCTAAAACTTCTTATTTTAGGTTCTGTGATGTTTCTTGTATATTAATTCTTTTAAAAATAATTTCCTGAAAAAGTAATCAGAGCACTTATTTATTCCAAATTTATGTACTTTGCTGGTGATCTTGTTGGTGACAGGTGAAAGTAAGTGTTCACTCTGATGAACCTATTTTTAGTGAGACAAGAGACATTTTCCTATGTCATCTTAACTTTTTTTCCTTATATTGAAAAGGAATCAGAGATGTATATACATTTTCTACATTCATAGATAGTGAAATGTGCACAAATGTACTAAACTTGAGAAGATTAATTAACATATAAAGATTTTTCAAGCAAGATTGGAAAAAAAATTACAAACCAGGTCCAGATAACAATTTAAATGTTATAATTGGTATGTACAAAGCAAATTATGCAATTATTGGATGTATTTATGCAACTATTTTGAAATCTTAGTATCTTCAGTAGTTACATGGTCAAGATTACCATAAGTAATTATTCATATACTGCCAGAAAATTACGGGGCAATATATAATCTGTGACATTTCCCTTATGAGAACATAAGTCATGTTTGGTTTTTACATGTCAGTGGCTTTGTCTTGCAGGATACTAAAAGGAGGTCAGCTAGCAAATATGCTAAGTAAGAGCACAAGGGGCATCCATGCAGTTAGGAGGAACATGCCCAAAGCTCAGCCTCAATGCAATATAAGTAGAACTGGCAGGACTGGATGCAGTGTGAAAGAGTGAAAAAAGCGACATTTAGATACAAACGACACTTGTTGACAAATTAAAACATGTTTTTCTTATCTATGTTTTTGAGAATTTTTTGTAGGGGTTGGCAGGACAAACATGAGGTTGTGTTGGCTATTCATAGCTCATCTACTTGAGCAGCTGGATATAGCTCAATAATAATATTTATATTTATTCCTTTCCTCATTCTTGTGGTAGTTCTCATCCTCTGTGATTGTTTACTGATACTTCTTGCTTTCTGTTATGGAGTTTCTCAAGCATATGTGATAACTCACTGTATTTCTATTTCTTCCTGATACATCACTTTCCTCCACTGCTGAGGCGATAGGTATAACTACTCTTACTTTGTGATTTAGCATAGTATCCACAAATCGCTTTGTTGAAGACCACAGATATGCAAAGCAAATAAAGACCATTTGTATGTTCATGAAGCATGATGTTTTAGATAATGTAAGATTAGCTAAATATGGACTTTTGAGCAAAGTTTGTAGGATATTTTTCATTATATTAATTATCTAGTGCATATAGTAGATGAGTTTGAACTTCAACTGCCTCTGCCTCTTGACTGCCTCTGTGTCTTCCCACCATCATGACAGCTTTTAGATCTTGTTACCAAAATATGGTGGGTGTTTTTTCTCTTTCTTGGTAGTTAAAGTGAAAATATTCTAAATTCTATGTCAGTTTTACAACCGTACACACAGTCATCCTTTAGTTGATTACTGTTTCTTTAAGCAGAAGTATTAACACAAGAACAAATGTCTAAACTTGATGAAACCAAGCAACAGTAAAACTCTCTTAGCTAAATTTCAATTTCACAGGTTCAAGCATTGGAGATATTAGGAATAAATGAAGAACCAGTTCCCTTCTTTTGAATTAATTCTGTTTCTTGTATAATTAAATTACATGTTCCACTGCCCACATTTCCTATGCCAAATGGATTTTTCCCTTCATCTTTTACAGTATTAATGTCTGTGATTTCTCAAATGCAGAACTGTAATTTGGGATCTTTGTTACTTTTGGTGTGCCATTTAGGAAGATTCTATCTTTTCCTTTGGTCATCATGTTAACAATTATTATCTAAGGTTATACATAAAGTAAAATATGTTAATGATGGAATTTAGAGACCAGTGGTATTAAGATGAGGAAAATAATTACTGCCAGCAACAGACTGCTCATGATTAGAAGGGAAAAAGTAAGTCAGCAGTTCCATACCTTTATTTTTAATCTCCTGTTCACAAGGCCTTCTGTTTGTTATCTTGTTTCTGTATTATTTTTATTTTCAGACTGGCAGGAAGATACATATATGTCATATCTTAAGAGTCCTGATATCCAAATAAAGACCAGCATTTAACTTCAGTAAGCTTTTCTTCAGAAACTTCCCAGAAGAAAGATAACAAATTCTTACTTTGGGTCCTAGTTAAAATGGCAGAGAGCATAAAATGCTCTTTCAAGATATTATATCTACATGAGAAATTTGAATAAGCTGCATAAAAAGATAAGACCCTCATTGTTATTTATTAAGGTCCTAATCTGAGTTGACATTTTATTTCCAAACTGTTCATAAATTTGACTTTTTTTCTGAAATCTATTCTTGGTTCAATCATAATTAAAAAAAATAAAAATTCAAGTAGCAGCAATAATCTGTTTCCTCTCAGTAGAATTAGAGCTGAAAGAAAACCTGGTTTCTGTCTCTTTTACTGTGGGAGAACCTAAATCCAAAAGCACAAAATATGTTAATACAGTCAAGTGCTCAGACATAGTTGTAGGAATAAAGCCATATGTCATCTTTTACATATCCCAGAGAACTGAAGATAAGTGCTATGAGGTTCAGAAATGAACACTAGGAGTAGCTACACAGAAGCCCTTCTTCCTCCCAGTGTGGACTGGAAGATGACCTAAAACAGCACCACTGGGTAGGCAGATTTCTTCCCTACACAGGGTTTAGATTATCCAGATTCTACATAGTAGCACAGGCTCACTGCAGACGCACCCCAGGGACAAAAGCCACCTTGAATTTTTCATAAAACTATGCTGACTGTATCTGTGCTATGTTATAGTGATGGGCATGGTGATCAATTTTATTTGTCACATCCAAATTTTCAGTTTCATATGAGCCCACAAAGAAGACAATGAAGGAAAAGTTAGAATGGTGGTTTATGGTTTTTTACTGTTTTTTAATGGCTTGACAGTTTTCTTTTAGACTAATTAGTTTGGAGATGTGCTTGCTTATCATATTAAATTATAGATCTTAGGGGTTTGTTGCTCAGTGCATGAAGCCACTGGGACAAAAAGAAACTGTGGCACTACCAAAAGTATTTTGAATTTTGACAAAGTTACAGCCTACTTGTAGAGAGATAATTCTAATGCTTTAATTTCAAATGGCTTACATTTTTCATCTCTTGATTTTGAATTGTTTACATATGACCATTTCATTAAATGGAAGCTACTGCTGTTTTGATTTTTGAGAAAAATACTGGTTTTGCTACGGAACAATTTCATGCAGTGGCAACTTCAATAAGTCAGTATTTCAAACAGCAGTGGAGAAAAATGTATTCAATGCTCCTGGGTTTGTGGACACCCAGGCACCACACTGTATATTTAACTTAATGTATTATAATTATAATTAATATTAATATGTATTTTCTGGGACACATAAATGTAGTTTGTATTTGACCTTTGTATAGATTTCTTTCATTGCTGGCATGCCTACTGAAGTGACTATATGAGCAAAAAAGACTTTGATTAAGTTCTCCCCCAGTATAATCTTAGAATAGATGTTCATAGAACCACAGAATAGTTAGGGTTGGAAAGGACCTTAAGATCATCTAGTTCCAACCCCCCTCCCATGGGTAGGGACACCTCACACTAAACTATGTCCCCAGGGCTCTGGCCAACCTGGCCTTGAACACCCCCAGGGATGGAGCAGTCACAACCTCCCTGGGCAACCCATTCCAGTGCCTCACCACCCTCACAGGAAAGAATTTCCTCCTTATATCCAATCTAAACTTCCCCTGTTTAAGTTTGAACCCATTACCCCTTGTCCTATCACTAATAAAGAGTCCCTAATGAAGAGTCCCTCTCCAGAGTCCTTTTACCCCCCTACTAGAAGGCTGCTATGAGGTCTCCATGCAGCCTTCTCTTCTCCAGGCTGAACAGCCCCAACTTCCTCAGCCTGTCTTCATACGGGAGGTGCTCCAGCCCCCTGATCATCCTCGTGGCCCTCCTTTGGACTTGTTCCAACAGTTCCATGTCCTTTTTATGATGAGGACACCAGAACTGCACACGGTGCTCCAGGTGAGGTCTCACAAGAGCAGAGTAGAGGGGCAGGATCACCTCCTTCGACCTGCTGGTCACGCTCCTTTTGATGCAGCCCAGGGTACAGTTGGCTTTCTGGGCTGCAAGTGCATACTCGTTACTGATCTCCAGCTGGACACTGAGCCATTGACCACAACTCTTTGCGTGCAGTCATCCAGCCAGTTCTTTATCCACCAAGTGGTCCACCCATCAAATTGATGTCTCTCCAATTTAGAGACAAGGATGTCATGTGGGACAGTGTTGAATGCTTTGCACAAGTCCAGGTAGATGACATCAACTGCTCTATCCCTGTCCATCAGTTCTGTAGCCCCATCATAGAAGGCCACCAAATTGGTCAGGCAGGATTTCCCCTTAGTGAAGCCATGCTGGCTGTCACCAAGCACCTTGTTGTTTTTCATGTGCCTTAGCATGCCTTCCTGGAGAATATGCTCCAAGGTTTTGCCAAGCACAGAGGTGAGACTGACTGGTCTGTAGTTCTCTGGGTCATCCATTTTCCCCTTCTTGAAATGGGAGTTATATTGCCCTTTTTCAAGAAAAATGTGTTTCATACTTAACTTTCAGTAGAAACAGCAAAAGCAAAATGTAGTGAGAGCTCCCATACTATTCTGCAGGTAATGAATCCTGTTAAAATGCAAAATTTTGCTACAGATTTAAAATCTAAAGTATTAATATTAAATATATTTTGGTACATTAAGCATATTTACAGGTCTAACTTGATAGCTTTTCCAGTACTTTCCGGTTTTTATACACTGATTGGGTTTTTTACTTTTTCTTCTCAATTTAAACAGGATTCAATGAAATTAAATTCTGCAAAAGATGTGATATCTAGAGCATTTCCTAGATTAGTAAAACTTGGAACATGGTAATATGCAGATGCTCCAACAGTTAACTCTCAATAGTGAATAAAAAATACATTTAGGTATCTGAAGATGCAAGATTACATGCATGCACCATAAAACTTCATCATACTCCTCTGTGAAAATGGTAAAGAAGTAAAGCAGGATGCACCCAGTTTATGACTATTATGCAACCGGCGTGGGATACTTTTGTTCTTAATGGCTGGTCTAAATTCATTTACCTTCCTGTTCCTTCTCGACTATACAACAGTCTATATACCTCTCTGACAGCTGAAGTCTGTGACAATGACAGTACTAATCCCTGTCTCGACTGTCCTCGCTCTTTGTTCTGTCATGGCACCAATATCATTTGAGTTTTGGCTCGTGTCCTAGCAGAAAAAAATACGCACTGTGCAGCATCCCTCATGGCCATCTTTGTCAGCATGTGTCACCAGGGGTAGTGAATCATGAAGAACCTGTTGAACCCAGAAGTGAGCCACTGTTATCTGCAAGCAGATTTTGTTTTCCTTTGGGGATAGTCCTTCATACTCAGCTGTATTACTCACCTTCCCAAAACTACAACACATATCAGAGAAAAAAAAACAACCAAACACACAATTTCTAATTTAAAGAATACAGCCAGACATTAATTATTACATGTAATAACATGGGGACGTGCTTATTTTGCACATAGACTTTCAATACCTGAGCAGAATCTGGGGAGCTGTGATCTCACAACCGCCATAGATATGAAAGTGTTTTCATTTAGGAGAGGTGTCAAATATTATGAATATGTAAGTAAAACAAAATAATTATAAACTAATTACAACAAAGTTGGACCTTTCTGGGTTATTTGCTGTGATCAGAGCAATTAGAAGAGCCTCTATTTCCAGTCAAACCTAAATGAAAAGAAAGAAATGCTGAAAGAAAACATGACTCCACTCCAAACAGTGATGCACCCTTCCCACATCAAAAGTTGTACATGTCTTGAAGTGAGCACTGGGATTCTGGTAGCTAACTGATGCTTGATCTTGGCCTGTATCCACTTACATGAGCTGAAGCTGAGAACCATTTGCATGTTCTCATTCATCATTTTTTTCTATTAATTTTAGCCTTTAGAACCCTTTAAAATCTGGGAAAAAATAAAAAAAAAAAAAAAAGATTCTGAGGAATGAAATGACACCAAAATAAAAAACACAATGTGCACAAAAAAGGGGTTAATTGTCATAACTGATTCTGGAGCCATTATAGTAGTGACTCAGTATCCTAGTGAATGGCATAAAGTGAAGTAATGAGTAATGAACTTATTTACTCCAATTTATTGTTTTCTAATATTATTTTTATTTATTTGTTGATCATTGTAGAAAAGGAAAATAAGCTGGGAATGGCGGGCATCTCCTGCTAAGACAGCGGTGAGGTCCTGCGTAAAGCTTACTGACTGGACAGTACAGATAACACAGTGCCATGTGCTCAGGCACACAGCCATTCTCTCTATAACTCTTTTTCCATAAATGCAGTTACAAACATTACATGATCATCTGTAATTTCCCATTGCCACTTCTGGAATACCTCCATACAAGATTACATGCGTTGACATCCTGAATCCCTGAGAGTCTTTGTGGCTGGATGCGCTCTTTCATTTTTCCCTAAAATAAAGCAGTTCAGGATGACAGTGACCATGTGAATGACCAAGATGTAAAAAGCCACAGGTCCTTCCTTCTTACTGGAGTTTACTAGATTCCACCTCAGTAGGTCAGAAAAGAATAAGTAAATAAAATTGATTGTCATATGATATACGATTGAAGAGTGAAAAGTAACAACACTAATTTTACCACAGACTTAAATGGAAGGTTACACTAACACAGAGAGCTTTGAAATTCTCATCCAAAGTTGTCTCCTTTCTTACATGAGCACTGCTTTTCCATTCTGGCCTAATTCCTTGGAAAATAGGTACAAATATTTTTAAGTATGGAATTATAAATGCTTGTAAGATTAATAAGTAGTATCAAGCATTATGGGAAAGGATTTTAAGGTTGAGGTTACAGCAGAGTGAAGGTATGCACAGCTAGCTGTAGGCTGTTGGGCCAGTGTATAGCAGGCCAACATAAATATTTCAGGGTTTAGCTGTATCTCTGGCTCTGTTTTCAAGAAAACATATGTCATGATGCTAACAGCAGTGTCTGATAAGAAGCTGAGTATTAGGAAGTGAAAGATTAGAAGACAGTGTTCTGAAGAAGTGTTGTGTTGAACCACATTCATTTTTTACTCAGAGGAATTATTCCACACAGAGTTTTTCTCTAACCATTGCTTTTTATTGCAATATAAGATTTAGGGATCTTCTTTTAGTCTTAAAGTGAATTAAAATAACAATGCTAAAGCTTTAAAAAGTCTGCTTGTTTCTTCCCTTGTACTCTCTTCCTCATTTTAAATGACCGGCACGATATTAGTGGTTTATGCAGTATGTCCAGAAGATTAATGTTTCCAGGTGAGCTTAGAGAGCTATTTCATTTGATCAGCTACTGGAATTTCATACTGCAGTAGAAAAAAATAAAATAAAATAAAAACAAAGAAAGAATCTAAGAGTTCTAAAAGCTGTTGAGGTTTAAGATAGGCCTATAGCACCAGTCTTCCCTTAGTAATAATGATAGATAACAATTTCTGAGACTAAGGAATGTTTTGTTTGCTCTATTAAAGCAATTGACTCCAGTGTCTAGAATAATTTAAGTCCAGACTCAGGAATTCAATATTCTATTCCTCTGCAACCTTCTATTTTCAGAAACTGTGTGATAAAGATGGATTGCAAAGCTTAACAAAAATTGTTCTGGTTGAAAATATATGCTTCTATTGTGAATATTTTCACACAAAAGTACACGTACAAATATATGAGGGAAAAACAAAACACAGAAACCTTGGGTAGGGGTTGGCAACCTGAGTGAAAATTTTAATCTTAGGGGGTGCAATAGGGTTTGTGTGTGTTTAACATCATGACCAAATTACAGAAGAAACACTATGGCTTCCAATGAGACACAATACAAAAATAAGGAGTCTGAACTCCTTCCAGGAATCTGACATAGGCCCCGAACGCCTTTGTGGAAGAGAATGTCCAATGGATGTCTATTGTCTTGTCTAGCTCTAAATATTTCTTATGCTAGCTACAGTAGAGAATAGTTTCTGAAGCCTTTTTTACAAACATATGTGCTGTGTGTTTGTGTGGTTTGCTCAAAATAATCATATTCTGAAGAAATAAATTGGAAATACCATGGTTCCACAGATGTCTGGGGAAAAGAATTAGCTCACTGTGGAGTTCTTGGTTCCTTTAAGTCTCTGAGCCAGAATGACATATTTTCTTTGTGGGTAGTAGAGATCTGCTTTTTGTATGGCAATTTAATGTAGACAGAAAATGTTACTGGGAAGCTTAGAGGAATGTGGATCCACCTAACATAAGATGATGAATGACCAATTTGAGAGCTTCACTAGCACTGTATATTAATATGCATAGTCATTTATAATTCTTTAATATTAAACTGGAATGGGTCAGATGATCTTTTTGGTAGTACCTTTGATATTCAAACTTGATTTAATGAATTCCAAAATCATTACTTTATTTCCTAATATGATTTTTAGTAACCTATTACAATGTTTCCTGTTATTGATTCATGATAATGCAAATTCATGTCATTAATAATATGTAATACATCTTCAACCACTTGTGAGAGAAACTCTGAAGCACCATATAATTATACCTGCATGCAAGACCACATGTAAATCTATAGGAGTAAATGGCAAATATCCAGTAAACTGCAGGGAGAAGGATGAGGTTTTATGCTTAGAGAAAGGGTTTCTGATATGAATTCTATGATTTTGGTTATTACTGATGGCAAAATGAATAGTGATTGAAAAAAGTTTTGAGGGGATGCAGGGTGGGGATATTGTAAGGCAAAAACAGAGCTCCTTTCTCATTCAGAAACATTCTTTTCTTTTATTAAAAAAAATACACTAATGTGATATATTAGTAAAAATAACAGAGCAATCAGACATTTATGTAGTTAACAAGATTATTTGAAGTTGTAGTGAGTTCCAGTTCCAGTTAGTACCAGTTACAAACTAACAAAATCAGTATAAGAGGAAAGATAAAACATCATGCTGTAGGATCTAAAGTAATCCTAAACTATTTAGAATTTTAGGAGGAGAATCATGCTGATATGATAAGAGAATGGAGGGAAAATTATCTTGTTTCTAAGTAGTCTGAGGTTCTTGCATCTCCTTCCAAAACATCTAGGGCAGTTGGAGGCAGAAAACTACATTTTAGAAACCATCAGGCTAACAAGTTATTGCATTTTCTCTATTCCCATCAACTATTTCTACATTTTCCTTGCAGAAACACCAAAGAAACCCAAATAAAACAACACTGCATATTGTTCATTTTGAAGCTTGTCAGTATTTCCAGTTATTAAATGTCCTGTATCTGCAAAAGGCTTCTATGCTGCTGTAGTTTGGTTGTCAAATCGAATCCACTGGGGGACTTAACGCACTGGCAATGAGAGTTATTACATGTCTAAGACCTAATCATTGTTAATGCAGAAATGTCAGATTTGGCATATCATTTGTTTGTAAATCACCTCCACAATAATGTTTCCCCCTCTATGCCAAATTTCAGTGGAATTATCTCCACTTCTGCCATCATTTTATTCAACCCACCCCTAGACTGTTAATAAGAATAGTAGACTTTAGGTTAGTATGTTTTACAGTGGTTGTGTTACAAAGGCAAAACTTTCCAGAACCATAATATGTGATATATTGGATATAAGGAAAAAAATATTTACAATGAGCATAGTGAGACATTTCACCCGGTTGCCCAGAGAAGTTGTGGCTGTCCCATCTGTGGAAGTGTTCACAGTCAGGTTGGACAGGGCTTTGAGCAACCTGTTCTAGTGGAATGTATCTCTGTCCATGGCAGGGGGTGTGGAACTAAATGATCTAACCCCTTCCAGCCTAAACCATTGTGTGATTTTATGATTCTATATTTTGGGACACAAATATAAAACTTGTGCTATGCAATTCCAAAAGTATATTTGGAGCTTGAAAAGATCATCTTCTATAGATCCCCTAATCCAGATAAACCTGGAATGTGAAGATCATGGACAGAAAGAGGGTATCTAGAAAGGAGAATTTACCAGCTGGAATTAGTTGAGATCAGTTGTTTCGGGCAGGGGGCTTGTTGAAATGAGGTAGGGTTAAGATCACCGTGAAAAGAACAGGAAAGAATAGGGACAGACAAAGAGTAAGGATGAAATTAGGAGTGTTTTGAAGAGGAATAGTATATAGTAGAAATATATACTAATAGTATATAAATGGAATAGTATATGGAAATATATGTAATAGTGTATAGTGGAAATGGGGGAAAGTGGTGGAAGTGCACTTGGGGTTGCAGAGGTCCATTTCTGTCCTTCCTGACAACTTCCTTTAATCTGTGGACATTGTTTTTCAAGCCTTTGTGAAATCCATAGCGTGATTTCTCTCTTGGCCTGGATGAAAGCCTCTAGCATGTGGGAATATCCCAAAGGTCAGACTTACCTTTGAAGGTTTTGACAGCAAAGTTCAGGATATTAAAAATGTTCCTACCTCTCACTGATGACTGTTATGCCAAAAACCCCAGGGGCAGAAGCAGCTACAGTAGCCAACCTTTCAGAGAAACACACTTTGCCCTCCCGCCTAACAGCACCTTAAAGGTGCACATCCGCATCTTCTGTCCCACACCATCCCCTGCTGCCTCTGCCCCATGCTCCTGGGGTGGCTGGTTCCTGCTGCCCAAACCAGACCCCAAGTCTGCTGCAATGTGCAGAATGATCTGTGCATTAAAAAGCATATCTGGGGGAAATATTCTGCTTATGCCACCCATAAAGACTTGGGAATATTCACTTTCCAGAATTATGAGAAAATGCATTTCAATTGTAAGCAAATTTTTTTTAGAATGCCCCAAAAGTACAGCTAATAAATGCAGACAAAAAATTTGGGGCAAAATATTGTGATGACTATTTTAGGAATAATACATTTTGTTTGTGTTTACATTAACAAGGTTAACCATCTGCACGAAGAAAACTGGGAAACACAAAAGTATTGAGGTAATGGAGACAATGAATTCTTTTGTATAATACAGATTCCAATTATCATGAAAAACTATTGCTTGGAGCATGAAGCTAACATTAGTAAGGAGAGTTAGATAAAAGGCTGTGGGGCAGAGAAAGTAGCGAAGTATAAGAGAGGGGGGGAAAAAAAGAGTATTTTGAGGAAGAGTTGAAAATTACCGAGGTTCAGGGCATGTTCACTGGAATAAATCATAGTGAAATCTAAAAGAGGTGGATGAGGGACTTTCATACTGTATCCCCACTACACTGTTTAATGTTGCTGCTTGGGTCTAACTGCAACGCTGAATATCTCAGACATATAGTCAACATTAAGCTTTGTCTGACTCTTTGTCTGACAAACTATCTTTTGTTATCAAAGAAAAGCAGCAGGGTTTGTTGGCTGCTGCCCTGTAATGACCGTGATTGATCTGAAAGAAGACAGGTGCTCTGTTTTCCTCTTGTAAATATCTTCATTGTGGTCAAGAGAAGGTACAAAAGAAAGAAAGGTGCCCCTTGCACACCTCACTGTCTGAAAAAAGGCGTAACTCAAGGACCAGTTCTGTTTCCTGTTAATAGCAGCAATGAGAAGGAACAGTGCAAGCAAGGATTGGGAATCTCTGCTTGAACTTCTTTTTTCTTTTTGGATGGCTAGACTTACATTAAAGACAGTTGTCTGTTTTCCTGAAGGTAGAAGAAAGTTCCTGATGTACTTTTCCATTGTTTTCCTATATCCTCATGGAAATGTTAATCTTCTGCATACGCAGAATTGCCCAGTCCATGTGTTACAAGTACCTGGGACATAGAAATCTTGTAGGCTGGGTGGGAAATAGAGCAGCTGAAAACCTGACTAAATTAAAAGGATCTTCCTACAAGAAGGCTATATTTGCCTGCATCTATAGTTTGGCTCTGCTGTGGTGAAATGCTCTTGTGAGACAGCCAACTTCATGGCTGCCATGGCACAAGCCCAGCTATGTATTTTCACAGTTAACACTGTGAAACTCGTGAAGATCTTACACCTGGTCTGCAGATAAGTGGCTATGGCCAGGTAGTCCCTTGTAGCTGAGTGTGAATATCTTACACCTGCAAAACACTGGTGTGGATCTTCCTGCAGAGGAACCTGCAAGCCCAGCACTGAGCAGGAGGAGTGGGGAGGATTGCCAGCAACAGGGCTTCCTCCCTTTTCTCTGTGCTGTTTCTTCCCCTCCAGCCTTCCCCCAACGTGCCCCATTAAAGTAGCTGATCTGCAGGGATTCAAGCACCACCAGAGAAGCAGTTTGTGAGGTCTCAGCCACAGATTGCAGTCACAATGGAGCCCGTGGTTAGTCTTTAAGAGGTCACAAATTAGCGTTCTTCCCTTCCCCAGGCAAAAGTGATGCCTCTCTCTGGCCATGATATGGACCAATGCTGGTCACACATCCAGTGGGGCCAGGGAGGTCTGCACAGTGACTGTGCCATTACTTGGGGCAGGAGGTGCAGGGAAGGCAACAAGCAGGCAAAAACCAAGGCAGGCCAATTCTCCACGTCATCTGTGAAGCATTCATTCTGCAACTAAGGGAGAGACTGCTGTCTCAAAGATGCTGAAGGAACAGTTTGTTATGGGTATATAGACAGGACAGGATTTCCCCTTTTAGCTGTCACCTGTCCTCACACCAACTTAGTTCCCCAGGGAACAGGAAAAGACTTTCCTGCAAGACAATGCCTGGCATTTCCATTACTGAATGGTGTTAGGAATGATAGTTTATATAATCCTATAGCCTTGTTTCATTTTAGCAGTATTTAATGAAGGAAGAGATGGTTGAACAAAGCAATTTCGTATACTATTCAACAAGCAGCTCTTTATAAAGCATTTACAATAGCTGTCATTTTTCTACAAAAAAAGGCTTCCAATTACTTCAACACTAAGAGAAAATCCAAATGTAGCTCAGAGCCCCACAAGCAAATTATTTTTAATGCCATTATGAAAAAGAAAAATGTGTGATTCAAACCTTCCTTTAATATTTTACTAGTCTTGAAAGTTAATTTGAGTTTGTGTAAATTTTCTGGGGAGTTTCTTCTTTACAGCTGTACAATTTGGGCACGGACTTGAACAAAACTGAGAACTGTCCTTTCCTCTCTGCTTTTATCACGTTAGAGATGGGAAAAGGGAGGACATGCCATGTAATTAGTGTGACGTATAAAGAAAAAAAATAAGTTTATCATGTAAAAAATATCATATGACTTCATTAAAATCCCGTTACCATGCAGCAAGGAGATTTGTAAGACTGGTAGATGGAAGAATATAAAAGAAAGACAGATTAGCTTTAGTTTTTCTTTTGGTCACTTGTGCTATAAATCACATGACTAGATGCTATCTCTAAATTGCATCTGCTTCTTTGTCTTGCTCTTCTATCCCATATATTTTTGGTCATCTGAAAAAGAAGAAAATGCATCCTGATCACCCTGTGTCCCTGTCTCTGTCTGGATGAAAATTGTATGTTCATTGTCCAAATTATTTTTCTGTACATTCATTTTGATTACTGTATTTTCCATTAAAGGTTGGTCTAAAAGCAGAGCTGGTCTGGAAGTACACAATGACTCCCTTTTTCACCCAAAACTTTAAGGCAAGCAGCTGAGGAATTTATTAAGAAATGTCTTTGTTTCTGCAACCATCCACAAGAATGGGTGGAAGAAATCTGATGAAACAAGTCTTAGAAAATTAGTTGTTGAGCTACAGAGGCCCTATGAGTTTTCTTAGCTGTAGGTCTTTGTTTCTAGTCTTTCTGACATGGATCCCACACACATCAGTAATATGCAATTAGAGGTACTTGGAATCATTCTTTTTGACTAGGCCTTACCCTGCAAAGCAGAGTGGCCACAGCTAAATTGCCAATATCCCAAGGTCATGTCCATTCTCTACCTATGTCTAGAAATTGCATAGGAGAATACTTGTTAATTGGCACTAAAAGTCATGCCAGAAGCCACTTTAACAATTAGTAAAAGGGATAACCGAGTACTAGTGCCTGGGAATGGTACTATTTAATTTTATTCAATAGCTGTAGTCTGAAACAGGTCCTGGATTTAATAAATCCTCAAAGTCACAGTTTTCATGGGTTGAGCTAATGCCCACTGAAGCTTCTAGTTTATGGCATTTATTTTTGTGAGACAAAATGATTGATTGATTTTGTATCTTTGGGTTGTTGTTTTTTTTTTTCAATAAAACTTTTCAAAGAGTCTGAAAGACTGGTATGCTGGGAAGTACTGAAATACTTCTGGCATATGAATACTCCTTAGGTATCATTGCTTGCACTTACAAAGCTGGTTTAAAGGCAACTGTTGTCTTCAGGACCCAGTTGTCAGATTGCTTTGACATCAAACCTATGAGCAAAGCTTCAAGGTTAGCTGATACTGCCTCTCAAAAAAATGGGAGGGAGTCCAGAGTCTTTGTGGACATTACTGCCTAGAGTAGCTAGGCAGGCAATGGTAGGAAAAAGTGGTAGGAGATAGACCATGTTTTGTTGAGTTGATCTTTCAAACTATTTGTGTAGCCACTGGATACAATCACTGCTCTCTCTAAATGCTTTGCATTTTTTTCACCCCCTTTAACTGATAGGCACTTTTCAGTACAATCAGAAAGAAAAACACCTTGTTCAAAATTAGATATATTCTTCTGATGACACACAACTCTGAATGAAATCTAGACCTCTTACCTTACCTAACCTATGCTGCGTTAACAGCAATAGATAGACCTGAAGATGAATTTCTTTTAATAATCTCATTTGATTCTGAAAGAATAGAGGGAGCAGGCTGCTGCATTACAATGTGCTGTTGTCTGCACAGTCACTTTTCTATTCATAATAATTCCTTAATATTTTGAATTTCAGTGCTGAATTTATCTTAAAGATGATGACTGAGTGAAAATTTGTAGCATATGAGTAGAGGAAATAATGTGAGAGTCCCTAGGCTGCTCCATGCCCACATAGAAGCAATGTGGAAGTCTGTGCCCTTTGTCAGGTTGTCTGGTTCATATTCATGTACAAGTAGTTAATTTTACAGCATGAGTGATACCACTCTACATTCCTTCGGGTGGAATCATTAGGGCGCTAGAGTCAACAAATTTATTTGACACACAGTTTATGACCTAATAGATGTAAATGTCTGCTGTGAAGCTAATGATAGATGAAGCAAGAGAACAAGTTATCTCACAAGATTTCCACTTTGGCTAGAAATAATCTATCCTGTGAAATGTTGACAAGTTCACTTCTAATTTTAGTTAGAAATTTGAGGTTGGAGTAGACAGTGGTGAAAAATAATGGAACGAAAATCTGTTCTAACTTTTCAAACTATTTCCTACATCCATTCTTAGCCTTGTTTCAAGGTGCTTAGGGAGTTGCAGAGCTGTTCAATCTCTTTCATATTAATGGAAAAGCCCCATGTGCACAGCTTTTCTATGAACTATTTCTTGTGTTAAAGAGAAATCCTAGCTATTACTGTCTGTATAACATAGTTCACTGTTTTCTGCTGGTACATTTACAGATTTATTTAAGTGTGAGGGAATCTTAACTAATTCTGAGCAGCTTTGCAGCAGTATTTTCTTACAGCATTACTCTTCTGACAGTGTTTGATTAAAATAAAGGGAACACATAACAAACAGCCCTTAGTCTTCTACACTACTTGTCTTTGTACTGATCTCTCCTGGAAGGATATGAAAAAGTCTTTAAAGTCATATGGCTAAGAATAGTAACCTGGACTGTAGCTCTGAAAGACAAACAGATGAGAGACATGAAAAATATGTGAAGATGAATCCCACAGCCTCATGTATATCCCAAGACAGAATTTAATTTTACATTTTCCCAAAATCTGAGCTAGTTGTTGTAGGAGTCAATACAGTCAATGACCTTAAATCTGACATATTAAAATAATGTGAAAAGCTGTAATTATTGTAAAGGTCACAGGATAAAAATTTCATTCCAATTCTGGTATTTCAAAGAACCAACAGAAATGCAGCACAGCTGTCAAAATTTCTCAGTGGCTTCCAGAAATGTTTGATGTTTATGTTTCAGTTTAAGGATGGGTCAACATTAATTATAAATTAGAATTTATATTTCTTTAAATAAGGGAAGCATAGCTCAATTTAAAAAAAAAATCAAAAAAAAAGTTTAATTTATACCTAACAAAGCACTTTCTTAAAATAAAGGGAGGGAAAGCATTTTGAGAAGGCATGAGAAGTGTCTTCAGTATTCATCCAACTTCAGAGAGATAAGTAAAAAAAAAAACTTAATATTTTATGGAAAACTATGATTTACAAGTAATACAGCTCTTACCAAAAGAACTACAGTCAGATTTAATTCCAAAATGCTTCATATGGAGAAAATTTTAACAAAAAGTATATTTTGTATGAAATAATTCTACACCAAAACTTGTCGTTTCAGGACCTTGTATAATTTAAAATAAATGTTGGTTTAGCTCAAAATATCAAACTTGATTGGAAAATATGGTGGGATTTTGGGGTGGTTTTTTTTTGTTTTTTATTTGAAGCATGACATTTCCAATGGAAAAATCTTTTCTTTCACATATTTTCTGGACACACATTTTCAATGTTTCTGATTGATTGATTGATTGATTGATTGATTTAAAAAAAAATCAGCTGGATTTTTTTTTTAATAAATGTATCCAGTCATGAAGTTTCAGGCTTTTATTGCAGCTTTTGGGGTCAAGAATATCTATCTTCCTCATTCTACACCTCAGCTTTCTACTACTCTTTTCCCTCTACTACACTCAATTTCAGTTTAAACATATTTTACCAAGAATATGTGTTTCCTTTAAAGCCTCAATCATCAGGTGATTCCACAGTAAACGGGATACATTGTTCTGTCCCAGCACTTTTACACTGAAATAGCTCTTATTTTATTGACTATTACTCTTTTGTATATTAGTGAAACTGAGGAGAAATTTGTCTGTAGCATCACTCAGATGGCATGGAATTTGTTTCTTAAACAGAACTTTTACTTGTGATTTCTTGCAATGTCAACTTTGCAACATTCACTGCTTTCTGAAGTAGGTTTTTGTTTATACAGGCAACTTCCTAAGCTCAGGTAAGGTAATCTCCACAGAAAGGTCTGTGCTTCTTTCTCCATGAGCAACTGTTACAAGCAATTAGAATGATGAATGTGTATTTCCTTGTACATTTCTGAGTATGATTCAGAAGAAAGGAGTAATTGGAGTACCTGCACAACTAATAGCTTGACATATTTTTAAATTTCTAGAATAAATACTTAGAAATAATGTAAGTGAACTTTTAAAAAGTGTGCATAAGATATCTGGTGTTGAGAATTATAAGTACCTGCCTAGGATAAAGCATGTCAAAACTGAGTGTCTCTTTCTGCATATGATGTTTAAAGCCAGTGTGTTTCTCTACTCACAAAAAAACAACAGAAAAAAAAAAAAAACAACTATTGGAGGTACAAAATATATACTCTCTTCTTTGCTTTTGAAAAGTTTTGAGTGCACAGTGAAGTAGCACCAAGATCAGAGTGCATTTCTCTAGAACCTAAAGGGGAACTCATTGGAACCATTATAGTCCTCCACAGCACAATCTGACAGATCATACTTTGTCTCAGCATCTAAGTTACGAATCAAGTCTCCTCCTGTAATAGTAATATGTTACCATCTTCAGCTCCATGAGTGGAAACTCCTGTATGTTTAAAAAATGTCATTTTTCTCTGTTACCATTAGCTGACATTTTGCCTAAAATACACATCCATTACAGTAAGATTTTTTAAGGCGTGTTCTATAACCAATTCAGAGGTGATTAAAACCAGATAGATGTTTTAGGTATGCTGTCCATTTTCACTTTTGTTCATTTTCAGTGACTTGAAAGTGCCTTTGCAAACTCAGTCTAACTTCCAAGCATCTGACTTGCTAATATCAAATGTTTGCTTTCAGATATCAACATGGCAGGCGAGCCAAAACCATACAGACCAAAACCTGGCAACAAGCGGCCACTTTCAGCACTTTACAGGTGAGATTTCATCTTAACTTACTACAGTTCAATTCTATTAGGAAAAATATTGTAACCTTAAATATATCTCCCAATGTCACAGTGTAGGCTGTGAATGAGACCAAGGAATATTTTTTTCATTCATTCTTTGATGTCCATACAAAATACAATCAAATTTCTATACACACCGAAAAGTTTTGAGTATGAGACAGTATTGTAGTGTCTGACAGTATGTGTATCTATCTTTGGACTCATTCGATATTCTAACTTTCAGACATAATGACTGCCTGTCTTAAAAAGTAGGAGTAAGCACAACAAACAAAATTCCTGACTGATACTTAGATGCAAAGATCACACTATTCACATAATGCCTCCTTTAGTTGAAAACGAACACCAGAGTTTGTGTTTGCTCTAAAAAAGTAAAATACTTAGAATAATTAGATGATAACACAGGCATGCAGAAGAATAGATAAAATTAAATCAGTCACACCATAGTTTTCTTAGTGAAAATACTTTATGCTTTACTGAAGCCAAAATATGCTTTACTGGTCTTTGCCTTCTTAGTATTCACACCATGGATGTTATTTGCTAGTGCAAAAACAACCCAAAGGATTTGTTTAACACTGCAAGAGGTATTACACATAGAGTCTTGCTATACTAAGAAGCTGTTTGAAAAGATGTTTGACAGTGACACTCCTTCAGGATGAAGTCGCAGAAGGCAAGCACTTTGCACAGGTTTTGTTCCACAGATACTAAGGCCACTGAGGTTCTGCTTGATGAATATTAAGTGCTGTAAGGCCGCACCCAAGTGCTCAGTCTGGAATTCAAGCTTTGAATTTAAGTATGTGTTGCATTAAAAAGATGTTTGTTTACTTATTCACTTATGCACTGGAAACTTAAATTTCCATCCGTACCTCCTTTCACTTTTTCCAAATGGAAAATGGAAATGCAGGAAAAGAGGACCAGACTTTAGGCCTATATCTTTTATGTTTAACAAAATTATACTGAAATACACAATGAAAATATAACTCTGTCATTTACTAAACTTACTATCAAAAGTCTGGTGTGGTTCATTGATGTTTCCACTTCTAATACTACAATCAATGGGATTTTTTTTTGTTTTCTTATTTTAGAGTTAACTAGGAGTAAGCCCAACAAGCAATATTTTGATGCTTATTGACTGATGTTTAGATGGAATGATCACAGCATGCACATAAATTTTAAAACTTATGCTTTATTGCTTGCCTGTGTCCTCATTCTTGTGACTTTTTTGTTTGCAGAAATCAATGAAATCAATCATTTCAAAGCAACAGAGCTGGTTTCTCATTGATTTGTGTGTCAAGGGTGAGAATCAACTTCTAACAAGACTGGTCTTCTTCCTTGAGTGTTCAGGAGGGCAGTTACAGCATCTCTCTCCTATTTCCAGATATCTTTTTTCATACAGTTTGTATAAACTTGAAGAAACCCTCACCTTTTTTTTTTTTCAAATACAATTAAGCTTAGTGAAGGACTACAGATTGTTAAGGGGATTGTTAACATGCAAACATGCACACATACCTTTGTGCTCGATAAACCTCACTTCTCATAAAGTACTACAGAGTTTATGCTCCAGATCCGTTAAAGGAGGCAGGACTGATTTCTACAGTGGCTGAAATGCAGGTAGACTGGCTCTGAGACCAACAGCTCAGCAGTGAAATCAGACACACTTTGGCAGGACTTTTTCAAGCCTGGGTTGGTCTGAAAACTTCACAGGTGTGATCTCAGAATGAGGCAGCCAGGAGCATTTTAGATCTGAGCCTGCATGCTGCATAATATTGATGTGAAGTTTTATCATATAGTTGCCTTTAATATCATACAGTTGCCTTTAACTGAAGTGATAGAAATATTATTTTTGGAGGAGAGAATACCACCTGTATTATAATTGCTCTCAACTGCAAGCTGTTGAAGTATGTAGGTGTTCCTGGTAGCAATGGTCAACTGTGTCTCTGTATCAGTATTTCAAAATATTTTTGAAGTTGTTCTGTGGTTTCTAGCATTTAAATTCACTTCCGCCTTTGAGGTTCTGAATAGTTTCTCATAACTACTTGTTCTACAGACAAGACAGGGATAAGAGAAAGACCTGTTGTCTTGAGTTCAGCTGTAGCAGTCATTTTTATTCTTCTTAGTAGGTGCTGCAGTGCTGTGTTTTCAAGTTTAGTCTGAGAACACTACTGAAAACACACCGATGTTTTTAGTTGTTGATAAGTAATGTTTACCCGGATCAAGGACTTTTCAGTCTCATGCTCTGCCAGTGAGAATGGGCACAAGAAGAAAGGAGGAAACAGATACAGGACACCTGACCCAAACTATCCAAAGGGTTATTCCATGCCACAGCATGTCATGCCCAGTATAGAAACTGGAGGCAGTTACCCAGGAGGCCAGATCGTTGCTTGGTTTAGGCTGTGGGTCGTGAGCAATCATATTGTGCATCACTAGTGTTTATTGTTTTCTTTTCCTTTTCACCTTTCAGTTTTATATTCTCTCCCCTTGTTATTCCCCTTATCATTATTGGTGGTAGCAGCAATGGTTTTGTATTATACCTTAGTTACCAGATTGTTCTTATCTCAAACCAAGGGATTTGCATTCTTTCAATTCTCCTTCCCATCTCTCTGGGAGAGTTGGAGGGGGTGGAGTGTGTGCAGAAAGCTCATCAGCTTGCAGCTGCATGGTTCTGAGTTACCGTTTGGACTTAAACCATGACACCTGTGAAAATTTTTGAGGTAACTTTAAAAAGAAAAGAGAGCTTAGTTTGTGTCCTTTCATGGATCTAGTACAGACTATTTCTCTAGAAGATTGAGAGGCTTTTTTGAGCAACTAACAGAAGCTTTCATCTGCTGGTAATGGAGAAATTTCAGTATCTCAGTATTTGTAGCCGTAATAACATGTGAGGAGATCAATGGCTTATAAAGTCCTTGACAAGGCTGAGAACATTTATTTATTTCAAAATGTTGCCCTGGGTCTGGCTGGAATGAAGTTAACTTTCTTCATAGGATCCCATATGGTGCTGTGTTTTGGATTTATTACTAAAACACACCAGTGTTTTGGTTGTTGCTGAATGGTGTTTGCACAGCCTTAAGGCTTTCTCTTTTTCCTATTCTGCCTTCTCAGTGAACAGGCTGTGGTGGACAATAAGTTGGGAAGGAATACAGCTGAGGCAGCTGACCCAAGATTGCCAAAAGGACATTCTATAGCATATAAAATTATGCTCAGAAACAAAAACTGGGGAGGTTTTCTTTCCAAGGTAGCTGTTGCTTGGAAACTGCCTGGGCTGCTTGTGGGAGGTGGAAAGTAAATGCCTTTGCAACACTTGTTTTTTTCCTTCCTTCCCTCCCATATTACACTACATCTCAACCCATGAGGCTTTCAATTTTGCTCTTCCTACTCTCTTCTTCATCCCAACAGGGGACAACAGTAGTGGAGTGTGATAGTGACTGTGTGGGTGCTTAGCTGCTGGCCAGGCTCAGCCTACAAGATGAAGAAAGTTAAGAGGGTAACGGTTACTTTAGATTTGATTTTGACTAAGAGAGGAATTGGTTAGAAATTTCATTATCGCAAAATATATACTGTGAAAAGGGAGGACTGAGAGCAAAAAAAGTAGGATAATGGATTTCAGAAAGGATAGACTTCAGTGAGCTCAGACATCTGGTAAGTAGGATACCTTGGAAAGGAATTTTAGGGACAAAAGGAGTGCAGAAAATCTTGCATTGGCTGTGCTTAAGGTAGAACAGAAAATTACCCTAAAGTAGAAGTAGAATAAAGGAATAATATAGCTTCCTGAAAAGTAAAAATGAATTGCACAAAATGTAGCATCAAAACCCCACAACTGGAAGTGAGTAGAAAAGAACAGCAGAGTCATCTAGCAGTATGTCAGAAAGGCTAAGGTACATCACAGCATAAAAGGCAACAAAAAGATTGCAATTAAAGTAACTTCCTTTGCTTTTTTATACTATTGTTACTTAGCAGGAAAGGAGAGAGATAGTAGATGATACAAAAAAGGCTTCTTTTGCTTTAGCAGAATAGGTTAGTTGACCAGCTATTTGAGAAAATCAATTTTAACCAGAGGGTATGGAATAAAAGGATTGACTAACCATTATTTCAAGAAGTCAATTTAATGGAAATGGTACAATGAGATCACTTAGAGTGTTTAAATGACTAGCTGAATATGTATATGGACTACTAGTTATTGTTTTCAAAAACTGATGGAGGTCACATGAGTTAGAAAACCAGTGTGTATGGGCAGGTATTATACCTATTTTTAAGAAGAGGACAACCCAGGAAATTATCAGGTCAGTACAGTTTTCATTCCCAGAAATGTACTAGAACAAATTATTAAGCAATTAATTTATCAACACCTAACAGCTACTAAGATGGTAACAAGTAAGGATCAAATTATGTTGAAGCCATATGGTTTCCTTCTCTGGCAAGACAGCAGGTTTAGTGCATAAAGAGGAAACAGTATATGTGCTATATGGCCATTTAAACAAGCTCTGACACCATATGTGGAGTTTTCATGGAATCATAGAATGGTTAGAGTTCGAAAGGACCTAGAGATCATCTAGCTCCAACCCCCCCATGGGCAGGGACAACTCACACTAGAGCATATCGCCCAAGGCTCTGTCCAACCTGACGTTGAACACTGCCAGGGATGGAGCCTTTACCACTTATTTGGGAAACCTGTTCCAGTACTTCATCACTCTCACAGTAAAGAATTTCCTCCTTATATCTATGTTCTGGGTTCAGCAGTAACAGTCATTTTTATCCTTCTTAGTAGCTTGTGCAGTGCAGTGTTTTGACTTTCAGCCTGGGAGCAGAGCTGATAACACAGATGTTTTAGTCTGACCAAGGACTTTGTGAGCTTCATGCTCTGCCAGGGAGGAGGGGAAGCTGGGAGGAAGCAGAGACAGGACACCTGACCCAAACTAGCCAAAGAGGTATTCCATACCACAGCGTGTCATGCCCAGGATGTAACAGAGAGTTACCCGGAAGGGCTAGTTGACTGCAGGGTGGGACTAGGTATCAGAGATATCGGTGGGTGCTTGGTCGGGCTCGGGGGGGCGAGTTATTGGTTGGCAAGTGGTGAGGTGTTGTATTCTCTTCCTCTTCCCTTATTATTTCCTTTATCATTATTATTATTGGTGGTAGCAGTAGTGATTTCTGTTATATCTTAGTTACTGTACTGTTCTTATCTCAGCCCATGGGAGTTGCATCCTTTTGATTCTCCTCCCCATCCCTCAGGGAGCAGGGAGAGGGAGTGAGTGAACGAGCTGCCTGACTGGTTTTAAACTTCCCCTGTTTAAGTTTAAACCCCTTGTCCTACAGCTACAGTCCCAAATGAAGAGTCTCTCTCCAGCATCCATGTATGCCGCCTTCAGATACTCAAAGGCTGCTACGAGGTCTCCACACAGCCTTCTCTTCTCTAGGCTGAACAGCCCCAACTTTCTCAGCCTATCTTCATGCGGGAGGTGCTCCAGTCCCCTGATCATCCTCGTGGCGCTCCTCTGGACTTGCTCCTTTTTATGATGAGGACACCAGAACTGCACACAATACTCCAGGTGAGGTCTCATGAGAGCAGAGGGGCAGGATCACCTCCTTGGACCTGCTGGTCACGCTTCTTTTGATGCAGCCCAGGCCACAATTGGATTCCTGGGCTGCGAGCGCAAGCTGCCAGCTCTTGTTCTTTTTCTCATCAGCCAACACCCCCAAGTCCTTATACCAGGGCTGCTTTGAATCTCTTCTCTGCCCAACCTGTGGCTGTGTCTGGGATTGCTCCAACCCAGATGTAGGATGTTGCACTTGGCATGGTTAAACTTCATAAAGTTGGCATCAGCCCACCTTACAAGCGTGTCAAGGTCCCTCTGGATGGCATTCCTTCCCTCCAGCGTATCAACGGAACCACACAGCTTGGTGTCATCGGCAAACTTGCGGAGGGCACACTCAATCCCACTGTCCATGTCAGCAACGAAGATGTTGAACAGGACTGGTCCCAACACCGATCCCTGAGGGACACCACTCCTCATCGGCCTCCCTTTGGACATTGAGCCATTGACCACAACTCTTTGCATGTGGCCATCCAGCCAGTTCTTTATCCAGTGAGTGGTCCATCCATCAAATTGATGTCTCTCCAGTTTAGAGACAAGGATGTCATGTGGGACAGTGTTGAACGCTTTGCACAAGTCCAGGTAGATGACATCAACTGCTCTACCCCTGTCCATCAGTTCTGTAGCCCCATCATAGAAGGCCACCAAATTGTTTAGGCAGGATTTCCCTTTAGTGAAGCCATGCTGGCTGTCACCCACCACCTGATTTTTTTTTTATGTGCCTTGGCATGGTTTCTAGGAGAATCTGTTCTGTGGTCCTGCCAGGCACAGAGGTGAGACTGACTGCTCTGTAGTTCCCTGGGTCATCCATTTTCCCCTTCTTGAAAGTGGGGATTATATTTCCCTTTTTCCAGTCATCGGGAACTTTACCCAACTGCCATTTTTTTTCAAATATGAAGGATAGTGTCTTAGCAACTTCATTCACCAGCTCCTTCAGGACCTACAGATGGATTTTATCAGATCCCATGGACTTGTGCATATTCAGAGTCCTAAGAGTAAACCTGATCCTTTTCCACACTGCACCTAAGTTCTTCATACTCCCAGTCCCTGCATTTGTCTTCCAAGACTTGAGCTGTGTGGCTACAGCACTTAACTTCTGTCAATAATGTTTTATAGCCATGGAATTTGCTTTTGTGTCCAGGTCATTAGTCTCGCTTTTGCCTGGAATAAGAATACTTGATCATGCCTCAGTTCAGGATCTAAATTATAAAAAAATAAAAATAAAAATCCTTTACAGTTTTATGATCTGTGTGGAAATAATCTCATTTAATTTCACCTGTGTGAAATTTAACGTGAGCCTAAGTGTAAGACACCATTTTTTTCAGCTATAGGAGTAACTAAATGCAACACAGATAAGCTTCTATCTGTGGAGAAGGACTTGGGGGTGTTGGCTGATGAGAAAATGAACATGAGCCAGCAGTGTGAGCTCACAGTCCAGAAAGCCATCCTGGGCTACCTCAAAAGGAATATGACCAGCAGGTCCAAGGAGGTGATCCTACCCCTCTACTCTGCTCTCATGAGACCTCACTTAGAGTATTGCGTACAGTTCTGGTGTCCTCAACATAAGAAGGACATGGAACTGTTGGAACAAGTCCGGAGGAGGGCCATGAGGATGATCAGGGGACTGAAGCACCTCCTGTTATGAAGACAGGCTGAGAAAGTTGTGTCTGTTCAGCCTGCAGAAGAGAAGGCTGTGTGGAGACCTCCTAGGGAGGGCTATAGGGATGCTGGGGAGGGATTTTTCACTGGGGACTGTAGTGATAGAAAGGGTAATGGGTTAAAACTGAAGCAGGGAAGTTTGGGTTAGATATAAAGAAGAAGCTCTTTACTGTGAGGGTGGTGAGGCACTGGAATGGGTTCCCCAAGGATGTTGTGCATGCTCCATCCCTGGCAGTGTTCAAAGCCAGGTTGGACGAAGCCATGGGTGACATAGTTTAGTGTGAGGTGTCCCTGCCCATGGCAGGGGGGTTGGAACTTGATGATCTTAAGGTCCTTTCCAACCCTGACTATTCTATGATTTCTTTGACTTAATACGTGCAGTCATCCACATACCTAGCTTGTTATTCCGCCTGTATTTCTTCTCACATTTTTTTGATGCTAGCATTCCTGTTACAGTTTGCAGAAAAAAGAAGCCACAATTTAAATGTAATACATAAAATTTGAAAGGCATTATGGACCTGAAGTTATGATATCAGCCAGTCAGCATAAAGTTTTGCTACTCAGTGGTATAGAACTTACTTCCACTTCTTCTTCTCTTGTAAACTTAATTTCATACCCTAATTCCTACCAGATGAAGATCCCCTTGGTCACAGTCCTTGACTGCTGGAGAGCAGGCTTGCACTGCTTAGATTAATCTCATGAGACACTGTCCCAGAGAGAAGAAGGGGCCAGGAGAGCTGGATGGTTTCCAAAAATCACCTCTTTCAATTTCAAGAATGGTTCATTCTGATGAACAGGAAATGAAGAAAAGGTAGAAGGTGGCCTGTAAGGAAGAACAAGGAGATCCTGAGCAAAATTAAAACATAAAAAAGAGACATAAAAATTTGAAGTAGCAACAAGTGGCCTTTGAGGTATATGGAGCCGTTGTCCAGGCATGCAGGGATGGAGTAGTGTGTTGTGGGAAGAATGAGTCAATGTCATTACGAGGCCACCTAATCCGTAATAAAAGAATTTGCATTTTGGATTAGGCCTTAAAAATACTTGGAGTACAGAAATATTTTGTCTTTGCTTCAGAAAGCTGCTAAAGACATTATTAATTTTAAGCATACTCTTTGAACAACTATAGATATGCTTAAGGTAGTGCTCAGGAATCAGCTTAAATTTACCATAGATGTTTGCTCCAGCAACATCCTCCTGCTTTGCATTGCTGTTCAGCATGCAAGGGAAAACCTAAATCCCAGAACAGTCAAAATTGTTCTGAATTTTCTTTTCTTAGCAGAATACTTCTGCAGAAAGCCAAATGCTGGACAAATCTGCATTTTAAAATTATTTTTCATTCAATTATTTGGTTCTAGCCTCAAGCAGAAGTTAATTTTTCTTTGCTAATACTCATATCTTTGAAACACAAGGTTAAGATTAAAGATGCTAACACAAATGCGTTAAAGCACTCTTAGCGAGCATTGTTGTAGTAAAGTAAAGAATACACTTTCTCTTAAAAAGAGTTAAATTAAAAATTCAGTGGGGTTTTGATCAGTATTTCACTAAAGCAGTTCTGTGTCTTTAAATTAGAAGAGTATAGATTTAGATTAATTATTAAGAAGAAATTCTTAACTGAGAGTGGTGAGACAAATGGAACAGGTTACCCAGAGAAGCTGTGGCTGTCCCATCCCTGACAGTGTTCAAGGCCAGTTTGGATAGGGCTTTGAGCAACCTGGTCTAACAGAAGGTGCCCCTGCCCATGGCAGGTGGATTGAAACTAGATGAGCTTTAGGATCCGTTCCACACCAAACCATACTACAGTTTTATGATTCTATGTGTCAGCATATGAAAGTCCATTTACTATTTTTTTTCATCTGAGTTTGTGCTCCAACATACCAAAGTAGAATTAACTGCAAATACTCAGATTTACAGGCATTCTGGTTTTGTACCTCATAAAAAAATATTTTTACTATTTATTTTAATTTCAATACACCACCATGTTATAAGAGATGTTAAATACATGACTGAAACCTTCTTCTCCATTTTGCAAATCTTTGCTGGGGTTATTAAAATAGGAAGAGGCTCTTTTAGTTCTTAATTCTGGAGGTTGCTAATGTTTCCATCCAGAGTCCTAGGCTAGGCAGAAGTGAGTAGCCAGCACATTTCTTGTGTCTTTCCTTGCCTCAAGAGCTTTGCCTAAGGATTGGCTTATCACAGGATCATAGAATGGTTTGGGTTTGAAGAAACCTTTAAAGGTCATCTGGTCCAAACCTCCAGTCATGTTCCCTCTGTACGGCTGTTGGCATGGGGGTCAGCTAAAAGTCTTTTCTGGCACCCCTCTAGCAGTAACAAAAATGCGGGGATTTGAGGCGGGGGCGGGGGGAAGGAGGCACCTATTTTTGAGTATCTTGAAATAATAAAAATATGTGCTACAGGCTAAGAGAATGGTAGAAATTTTAGTGGCATGAAAATGAGTGCAGCTACTGCACTCATTTTGATTCACGTATGATTTGGTGGTGGGGTACCTGCTGGAGACCATACTGGGCATGGGAAACCAAAACTAGTGCAGTGATACTGGTACAAGTGGGAGAGAGCTGGGGGCAAACTGTCACATATGAGTCTGCTTTCTGAGAAAGCTAGTTTGTTTACCAAAGATGAACTTCCCCCCCAGAAGTGAACTAATACTTGCATAATGTAGGACAGCACAGCATTTCCAAAACCAGTTTAGCTAAGACTAACCCTCCCCCTGTGGGTTATTTTTACCTTTGCCAAACTCCCAGCTTCCTTGTAAGGCAACAGTAAGCAGAATTTACCTTGTGTCATTGCCACATCTTGAAGGCCCAGTGAGGAGTTATTCAGACCCCACTCCTCACAGTATTTTTAACTGCTGTCTGGGTGTGAAGCTGCCTAGCCTGGGATCCATCCAGCCAAAGCATGTCCTGCCGTGAGACAAATAGCAGGATGGATTTAGTGGATGCATTAACAAGAATAAGGAAATACTGGGTGAAATCATCTCTCACCATGTTGCCATGTTGACTGGCTGGATCTCCACTCAGTAGTGGCTGAGTACCTGCAGCACTATAGTTCCCCCATCTATAGCACATGGTGGCCCTGGCAAAGGCATCCCTTGAGGACAAGTTTCCAAGCTGGTCCCTGAAGTCTCAGGCTTAAAGTTCAGCTCTCTGAGTGGTGTTAGTCGTTTCCCATTCTCAACCAGTTATTCATGTAATGCAATTGAAATATATGTGTTCAACGTGCTTGATTTAACATGCTACTAATTAGCCATATTAAATAAGCTTTACAGTTTCATAAGTACCATGGCCTCTGGAGGAAATTATTTTATTTAAATGTCTAATATTAATATATTGGAAAGAGATGCTCTCTTATTTACAGCACATGATTATGTTTTTATATCAAAGTTTTATTTTTCTTTATCAGTTTCCTCAGTACATTTTACTTTTATAATCTCCATCACAAAATTGATTGGATTATGTTACACTTCTTGCATTTCCTTTGATTTTGCAGTTTTATTTTATAGCAGAGGCTTAAAGAATTGCTCACAGTCTTTCTCCACTTGCTCTCTGCTTCTCAGCTTTATTTTAAGGTATCATTTCTAGAGTTTGGTCTTGTTGGTTTGCCTCTCAGTCCACAGAGCCATTCATTATTTTGAGTTGTTTTTCTGAGCACCTTGTCACCCTTCATTTCAGGGCAAAGTGTGAAAGGCACAGTGATGGGCAGTGTGACTGCTTTTTCCAAGGTAGGCTTCTTGGGATCATTAGCCCTATTTGAAAGCATCACATAAACTCAACAAATTTTGTGCCAAACAAGCATTACTATTCTATTTGAATACTGCAGTATTTTGCATAATTTCTGCTATAGTGTGTCATTGGCAGTGTGATAGCAATATGTTTTAACCTCCTAGCATATAAAAAAAATAACTGCAGGTATAAGGACCTTTCTTGATTGAATACTGTCCTAGATTTCCAAAACCTGTCCTGTTTTCTATTTCTTTTTCTTAATGTATTTGTGTGTCCAGTTTTGTCACTGGCCTACAAAAGCCTAAAGACAGAGTCTAGACAACAGAAATACACCTTAATGATATTTTCTGGTACTTTGCATTTGCATTAAATTGTGATTATGCCACTAAATTTATTCTACATACTGAATAAAAAAAGTCACGCTTATAGAACATAATCTTTTGATTACTACATCATATTAAGATTATATAGTAGGATATCTCTTTGTTATCAAAGTGCTTCCTTTTTGCAGAAATGTATCTTCTTGATGCCTTTGATTACCTTCCTTCACGAAATAAGCTATTTATTTTGGTGCAGTGGAAGATGAGTGTTGCTCTGCAGCTCTTCTCCTGACAAAAGATCTATCTTCCATAAAACAAACTTTCTAGGCATGTTTAAATGGAGATAAATTTAATTCCAGTAGGATATTATTTATGTTAATTTCATCAAAGAATATTCTGTGATCACATTTGAAGCAGTTAGAAAAAAAAATCTTTTAATATGAAATCCTTGCTTAAAATTCACAATAAACAGCACAAATTTTACTTGTGTAAAGGACTTAAGTAGCATTCTCAATTATATTTAAAATGTTAAAAAGCACAAATACAAAGCTACAGCAGATCCAGTGATTCAGTTTGGTCTGAATTTTATTTTCTTTCAAGGAAAAAGCCTCATGTCAAATAGTTACTATCATAAGAAAAAAATATCTGCTGATGGAAGGCAACACATGCAGCTCTGCATTTCTGAATTATGTGTTTGTAACTGCAATCAATTTTATCCCAGAGATGTTTAAAGAACAAATCCATGTGCTCAAATCATCTGGGAGAGCCAGCCAAGGATGTAAGTTTGCCCATTCTCATGATCCAGAGGATGAACCTGCAGCACCTGATAAATTTAGAGGGGAAAATGGGTGGGGGCCTCATGTCCTTAGTAATAGCCAGGAAAATTTTTGCTTCTGGTGACAAATCACAGGTAAAGTTCAAAAGACCAAAATATATCACCTTGTCATCTCAATTTGTTCATTCACTTGTATGATTCCTAATCTGTGTAGTAACTCCAATAACAGTAGGGCAATAAAACAGGCTTTTTTTTCAGTCTTCCTCTTCACTGTTTTAAAAATGTTGCTGACTTCCTTTTAGAATCTGTCCCTAGTGACTAGGGCAGATATTCCTTCTCAGATTATCAGTATATCCTAAATCTGACATTCTTCTCATGTTTGTTTGTATTCACCTTCACCACACTTTTTAAACTGTGCTCTTGACTGAGATCCATTTTGAAGTATGCCCTACGTAGACTTAAAGACTAGCACTTGCCTTTGTTCTCATCTCCCCTCAAGTTGTTCTTTAAACTTACATGTCTTTTTTTTTTTTTTTTCTTTGTTAAGAGGAAGCCAGTGACACCAACTTTCACATCTGCAGAGGAGCTACAGCCTTTTTCTTAATTAGTACTTTTGCTCTTGCAGAAGATGATATATAGTATCACATGACTGATTCTGTTTTCTTCCACAAAAAGCCAAACATAATTATCACACTCAGAGTTTAGTGTGTTTGGAGAAGAATAGCCTGTTTTCTTACTATCGGTTTTTGTTTTGTTTTGTTTTGGGTTTGTTTTCTTTTTCCTTAGTGTTTAATCTCGTATCCTACTTTTTTCATCTACTATGAAACCTGAAGTAGTATACTATAGTTAAAGTAACTAACTGGAAACCCATCTTATTTTTTCTCATGTTTTTTAATCACTGCTTATACAACAGTGGAACAGAAATCATTCACAGTCTTCTGATAGCATTAAAATTATTCTAACTCCTTTCTTATGCAAGAATTTGTGCTGCTAATGTGAATGAAAAGTCTGTGGTTTATAATTCAAAAACTAAATTCCTAAAAGATTCAGACTATCGATGGTGTTTCTGCCTCCAGGCAAACAGAAATAGTACTTTTAGTCATTCATTCAGTTTAAATCTTGATATTATGATCCATGTTCTTATCACTAATTACACATGAGAATTCTACCTTTATTACTGCATGGTTTATTGCATTTGATTTAAAAAATAATCAGAATTTGGATTCAGTGTCCAGAATGATGTTGTCTTCTATACTCAACTGTGTTTCAGTTAGCTTAAAAAGAAAAAGGATAGCTCCTACAGCATAAAAAATAATAAAAAATCAAAAATCAAAACCAGACACCATGGTCATTCTTCCATATTTGAGTTTTAGGCAGGAATCATAGAAATAGTGTTTGGTTTTGCAACCACTGCTTTTTGGTAACTGTCTTATTAACTTTATAGAGGTCTTAAAAGTAAGGACATAGGGTTTATGACAGAGAACAGAGAAGGGCCTGGCCTAACAACCCAAGTGACCAGCAGGATTCTTCATGTTCAGGAATTTAGTAAAACCTTAATTGCAGCAGTAATCAGGGATGTGGGAGAAGGGTGTGCTTCAAAGTACCACTTTATGGGCTCATAACTTGGCATTGGTTCTCACATAATGTAGCACTTCTAATTGTACAGAAGGCTGTAATTCAGTCTGGAAGCTGCTGTGATTTACTACAAGGGCACGATTTAGGTAGCTTACAAACAGCAATAGAAATATGATGCTGGGTTATATATTTATTATTCTATGAATAAATAAGGAAGGCTGGCTAAATGAGAGACTACATTATATATTTTAAAGTCTTATGAATAATATCAAAAGAAGAGATTTAAAGTATACTTAGTTTAAGAGAAAATCATAGAATCACAGAATAGTTAGGGTTGGAAGGACCTTAAGATCATCAAGTTCCATCCCCCTTGCCATGGGCAGGGACACCTCACACTAAACCATGTCACCCAAGGCTCTGTTCAGTCTGGCCTTGAACACTGCTGGGAATGGAGCATTTACCACTTCTTTGGGCAACCCATTCCAGTGCCTCACTACCCTCACAATAAAAAACTTCTTCCTTATATCTAACCTGAACTTCCCCTGTTAAAGTTTAAAATGAATTGTTAAGTAAGATTACAGGTAGCACAGAAGGCTATGCTGTGTGCAACGCAGAGGGACAATATCAACGTAATGATATGCAGTGAATTATTAGCAATGACATTACCCTGCAAGTTTATATCCTGATGAGTTCTGCTAGTCGTGGGGTATACTATCTGAAAATGTTATCCAGCCTGCCAGAACCAGTACTTAGAAAGCACTGTTGATGCATAATGTCAAATGTAACTTTATTTTTTTTTAAATAGGTTACAAATGTCATGCATTTTTGGTAGGTTATGTGGCTGGTATTTCCAGAACTTCTGCCAAAAGCATTGGCTATTTTACTGGAAAGTAACAAATGTGTGTAAATTTATCATGAGTCTTAAGAAATGAGCAGTTTCTAATATCTATTGACATAAAAATGTATGCTGTATTTTTCAGTCTTGCAAGAGTGACATTAGTCTAGGAAACAGCATGACAAATATGAATCATACATTGTCAGGGCAGTGTCCCTCCTGTAACTACTTTTAAGTGTTAATATTGTCATTGAGGGAAAAGGAGATTAAGCCTCTACCCTTGGGATCTTCAAAGGCAATGCCTGCATTAACCTTCATCTACTCGTGACTACAAATAGCCATGGAGTAAAGTATTATTGATTGTGTGATTGTGCGGTATTGATTAGATCAGTCAACACTCCTTTATTCAGCCCACCCTGATGAACTCATTCTAGATGTTTTTTGACCAGTTCATATTGACCTGAATGTTCTTATTCTGATTTAGAGCAAAAGAGAGTCAGGTGACATCAGCTTCATGCAAAGAATGATTAAAATGTCAGAAAGAGGACTTTAAGATAGATAGCTAAGTAAACTACTGTATGTTTTTTCAAAATTCTTTCTTTTGATGGAAACATAGATTTTTGCAAAATTTAGAAACTGCATATGCAGGAAAAAGCAAACTATAATTGGCAGCAAAGGCATGGAGCTGCTTTCATTCTCCACTTTGTTTACTTTGGTTACTTGAACAAAGGTGTCAGATTGAGCATGTTTTCAGTTTGGGAAGGAGATTAGGAGTGCTCATACCTGAAGGTAAACCAGTTATTATCCTTGATTCTTGCAAGAATCTCATTTTGAATCTTTGCATTAATTTCTTCATGACTGAAAACATGAAGGTTGTGGCAGTGTGCCTTTGCAGCCCAGAAAGGCAACCGTATCCTGGGCTACCATAAAAAGGACATGGAACTGTTGAAACAAGTCCAGAGGAGGGCCACGAGGATGATCAGGGGACTGGAGCACCTCCCGTATGAAGACAGGCTGAGAAAGTTGGGGCTGTTCAGCCTGGAGAAGAGAAGGCTGCGTGGACACCTCATAGCAGCCTTCCAGTATCTGAAGGGCGGCTATAAGAATGCTGGGAAGGGACACTTCATTAGGGACTGTAGTGACAGGACAAGGGGTAACGGGTTAAAACTTAAACAGGGGAAGTTTAGGTTGGATATAAGGAAGAAGTTCTTTCCTGTGAGTGTGGTGAGGCACTGGAATGGGTTCCCCAGGGAAGTTGTGAATGCTCCATCCCTGGCAGTGTTCGAGGCCAGGTTGAACAGAGCCTTGGGTGACATGGTTTAGTGTGAGGTGTCCCTGCCCACGGCAGGGGGGTTGGAACTAGATGATCTTAAGGTCCTTTCCAGCCATAACTGTTCTATGATTCTATGATTCTAACATCACACAGATGTGATGTACAGATTCAATTAAAGTTAGCTTCCATTTGGCATCAGGAGAATTCTTTGGGGTGGTGTGGGAAGTAGCTGTAATCCGTAACTGTGAAGGTGTTCATGTGCAGACTCTGAATTAATTTTGCAAGTCACAACAATATTCACCTCAGCTATGAGAATCCATGCCGCTGTCTTTTTGATTCATGGATTTATAAAGGGAAAATACAGTAAAGCCAAGTTCAAACTAAAATCAGCTACTGAAACTTTCTTAGATGTATGGGATACTAGCTTTTAGTTCTAGCTCTCTGATAATATTGTATTAAACAATTGAAATGATTTGAAGATTTTGTGTTTTCACGTCTTCTTGCTTTTTTTAGGCAACATATTAATGAGCATTATTGGAAACTACTTCCTTTACTGTTCTTATCCATGCCTGCCTTTCCTACCACAACCCCAAAACCTTTCTATCCTATGTATTATAAAAGTAGTGTACCCAGTATCCAACATGACATTTTTACTGATATATCAAACCCAACTATTGCATATGCTGATTTATGTTTCATCTTATCCTCTTGCTGCTGTGAAAGTTTGCACAGGCAAGAGGCAGTCTCTTTAAAGCACTTCCTCCCTGTATTTTAAGCTATCATTTTTTTCCAGTGTTCAACTATAAATTTTTTCAGATAATTCTGAACAGATTATTCATTCATACTCTACTAACTGATGGCTAAAGATTATTATCAATTATTATTAATTAAATATATTGACAAGCCAGGTGAGTCATAATCTGAACATTCTTTGACTTCACATATTTTTGATACATCTTTGGTTCCTAAAGCTGTATAGTGCAGAGATAGACATGCTTGACAGGTAAATAAGTCAGCCACATCAATCATACAAAACCACAATAACAGTGCACAGCCAATGCATCAAGTGACTGAATTCCAAAATGCTTTTTTAATTGGTCTGCCTTTCCTACATGGCTTGAATGAAAAGTTTGAATCCTCTGGATTACTGTTAGAGGTATTAACTCTTCCAATCCCGCTGGAAACTGCAGTCACTATTCATGGCTTTTACAGTCAGAAAAAAAAGAGTGACATTAGCAACACACTCAAGTTATCCTTGGGAATTCTGATTTGAAGATTGTAACCCAAAATGGTGAGTCATCTAAAAAAAAAGCCTGGCTCCTTACCATCACTTTCCCTGATTCAGGGTAGACAGTTTCATTATGTTGAAAACTCAGAATAGGAAACCCAACAAATGCCTTGAATTCCATGTTTTTCTTACTAACTCCTTAGAAATGAAACTGTATGATCACCACAAGGAAGAATATATTGAGTTACCTTAGAAAATACTTGGCTAAAATATATTTGCTTGTGTACAGTGCTGATATTGTTAGAAATGTTATCCACTTTGTCCTGTAAATATGTTTTGGGAAGGAGAGGCAAGGATTCTTTACAAGAGATTATAACGATTTATGTATGCTGGGTCAGGCCTCAGATATAAAAAGCCATCTTGCCTGTCATCTTAATAAGACAATTATGCAAGAAAAGTGAAGTTTACTTTTGGATATTTCTGTCCTCAAATTATTTGTTTATAATTCAAAGAGGAATCCACATGCCTCTGATCTAGTCACATTTGCTTGCATGTTTGTCTGCAAACCTTGAAATATTTGTCCACCAAATGTTCAGTCCATGTCAAAAATGGGATTGAGATAAATGGCATTAATATAAGTAAATTTAGCAGCAAAGAAAATCATGAAATAAACAGTTACGTTAATCAGCTCTTGTAAGATGTCTCTCCAAAGCAGGTTGCCAGCGGTAAAATACTAAATGGGAAATTTCCAGGGTCCTTATTTTAAACACAGAGTTGTGACAATATTGAGGCATATCAATGGGTATGAATCGATTTGCCTGTGCCTGTTTGGTTTACAGTGACTGATTTTAATTGAGCAATTCACATTGTGAAAAAATCCTTTTTCTTCCTGCAAAAACTTACCCGTTACATGTAAATAAGAAAGTCAGACCTTTCAGAAAATCTTAGCTCAGAATCAAAGTGAAGCACGCTTCAGATTGCCCCGTTCCAGTCATGCTGCCTATCAGCCTGATTCCCTCTTATACAAACTGCTTTATTGTCTTGACATCTGACAAGCTGTAATTTTCTGATAGGAAAACAATTTGAAGAAAAAAATAAAAATCCTGATCATTCCAGCTTCATTACCAGTCCTACATAGAATCATAGAATAGTTAGGGTTGGAAAGGACCTCAAGATCATCTAGTTCCATAATTAAAATATTACTCCCTTTGTTTACTGTCCAACCCCATATTTCTTATACGCTCAATAATTTTTTTTCAAGAAAGAAAATGTCTGTTGTAACATTTTTTTCGGAAGATATATGACAGCCCTTCTCACAGCTTATCAGGATTACTCTTTTTGAGATATTATATAGATAATTATGCAAGACTTCCTCAGAACCCTGGAGAATTTATTGTACTGCAGGCTAGAAAAGAAAGATAAAAAAAAATCTATTATATAGAGATAAACATCATTGGTAAAGATAAGAGAGGATGCTGTTTTATGTGTTGTTGCGGTTTTAAAACCTTTATATTCATTTGCCATATTCTGAATTACCAATTTAAATAAAAGGCCAACAGGTAATTGTATTCCTTTACTATAAGGAACACTTGAACTAATTTAAAGTAATGCAGAAAATTATCTAAAACCATGTAGTCAAATATACTAAGAGGGGTCAAACCTAGGGCAACACTATTTAAATCAAATTGAATTCCATCTTGAGAATGGATTTCAAATAGATTTTTAATTGTGATATTTTGTCCACAGGGCATTCTATCACATACTTTTTGTTTGCGAATAAAATCTACCAGAACGTTTTCCATCAGGATAGTGCCAGGTCTCTCTTCATTGCAAAATTTCTGTATTATGAAGTGTGTAAATATGTTCTGAGACTTTTATTATTTGCTCATTTTGCTTATAGCTAATCTCTTGAGCCAAACACTGAATACTTCACAGGTCTGTTTCATTTCAGTAAACAGAAAAGCAAGAAACAAAGCAGTAGCAGTGGTTGGGTTTTTCCTCACACACTTGAAAGAATCTGCAAAGATGGTGCAGATGCTTTCCTGTAATCATGTGATCCGCAACAGGGAAAGCTGGTCCATGAAGCTGGCTTTGTGGCTGCACAGAACCTGCAGGAGGAGGATGCAACCCAGCACATGAAGGGCCCCATCACGTTATTGCTGTCTGTCAGTACTGCCTAGGCACAGAGAATGTCAAGCTAAGCATTTTCTTGGTATTGTGAGGGTTTTGGTGTACGGCATGACAGTCTGGGAGGGAAAGTGCTTGTGACAGTACTGGACCTGCCCTGGAGAAGCTTCCTCCTGAAAGCAGGGCTGCTGAACTTTCAGCTTCCACTGTGCTTCCAGCTGCATTCAAGGACATTAGTGATCCCCTCTTCTATTCTTTTACTTCTATGTGGATCACAACCCCAGAAAGAAATGGGAAGGTGAGGTATAGCCATGAAAACAACAGGAAAGTTACTATGTTTCAAATACATTTTGCTATTTCCTCAAGCCTTATGCTAGTTGTCCTTACAGCTGGAAATCTAACCCCAGAAAATTAGGTTTGAAGTACATCAGAAGATGACACTGTAAATGAAGACAGGCCTTTAAATTATTTCCACTAATGATTCTGGAAAAGAAGTAAATGCTTTGCAAAAAGATGACATGCAGTATTTTTCAATTAAAGACAAAATCATGTAACAATTTCAAAAGCTCAGGGACAAGTTCACCTTTTCTAAACACCCTTCTGGATAGATGGCAATAACTAAACTGGTCTATTGGTTTGTGAGATGTTTGGACAAAGCCTTGGCTAAATGAATAACTGTGAATGTACTTGTTAGTTTTCTACAAAAAAGACTTGCAGGAAAGGCTCATTCTTAAAACACTGTCAACTTACTTATAGTACTTTTGTTTACAATTACTCTTGCTTTACAGTTCTATTTCAGATATTTTGTCATGGCACTGAATTGGTTTCAGATGAGAGGGGTCATCATACATGAAATGTTTCATTTTAGGTATGACACACTTTGCTTTGTTAGAAACACTTTTTAAAGGCTACAAAGAGACATTATTTGCCTCGGAGTGTTCTTCCTAACAGTATGCAGTGAAAATTAGTACAATAGAGAGCTTTTGCATCGTTCTCATGTCATGTAACCTCTCAGAATAGAGTTGTAAATTTGCTTTATGTATGTTTATAAAGGACTCTAAAGTCACATGTTAATGGTCCAAATAGGCAGCTACTAATACAAAAATACAGCTGAAAATACAAAAATTAGTGCACTGATTGCAGCCAAGACACACTACAAGATTAGGACAGCTGGTTCTAGGTACTGGAGCAGAATTACAGTGCAATAACATAGATGAGGATGTTGGAAATCTATCCTGGTTGGATGGAAATTAGTCATAGAAGAGGCTTCTGCCAGTGTGCAAGTGATGCAGCTCCTCACATAGATAGGGACAGGAGTTGAGATCAGCACTTCGACAGCTGGGTTTAGAACTGGGCATGATTCTGTGCCTACCAAACCAGTAGCATCCTGCTCCAGCACAAGGCTGAATGTAGCAGATGTGCCAGAAGCTCTCATGACAAAATAACCATGTCATACAAATAGAGGATGTTGTAAAGCAAGCAAGATGGGTGTGAAAGACCTCTAATCATGAGAGTTCTTATACCCATACTAAATTTTATGTTTAAAGTTAAAATAGATAAATATCTTCCCTAAATCACCTAAATTATGTCCACAGATGGAAAAAAAAAAAAAGAAAAATGAAAAAAAAGAGGTCAAATTATTACTTATTTGCTCTAGCCTTTCCATATAAATACCTACACAAGTCAACTGAATCTGTTAAATTTAAAGGGCCTAGATGTGCTGTTTTGTAAATACTTGATTTCTAAGCCAAAGTTCAGTTAAGTAAATGGGATTTTTTCCAAGGCAAGCTCCTAGCATAATGGATCAGTCCCTTCAATTGTTGTTAATTTGTGTATTGGTCACCAAGTAAACTTGGTACTGAGAGTGGCTGTTTTAAATTACTCTTATAAATATTCTGAAATACAATAAATATGTGTATATATATATGTATATTAAAACTTCTGTTATTTGCTTGACAGACTTGAATCAAAGGAGCCCTTCCTGTCTGTTGGGTAAGTAGGAATCTCTGTATTTCTCTGGATATTGATAAATTCAGCTACCATACAATATAATTTATGTTAAGCACAAACATCCTGTTTCAACATTATAATTATATCCTATAGCTAAGATTAGAAAAAGAAGTTATTAGTCAATAAAGTCAGCGGTTGTAGATATCTCCCTTCTTAAAAAATAATAAGACATATGTTTTGCCTCTATTGACTAACCAAGATCTATACTAAAAGACATGTAGGAGTTAAATGTTTCATTGGAAGGTAGCTGGTTTAGTATTTTGTTTTCACTGATCATTCAGTCAGAAACCATTTTAAATATTGTCTATTCATAATTGATTGTTTCTTTTAAAATAAAAATTTTCTGCTTCTTTAATAACAGAAATTAAATCAAATTCATAAAATAGAAAAAAATCACATTTTTAGCCTAACTATAAATCATTACTCGGACTGGTGCATGACAGCTATTGTCTCCATAGTCTTATAACCACTTAAACAGTTATATGGTCCATATATTAAAATCATTAACTTTTTAAAAACTTATTTTGAAATGTGAGATATTCTGAAAAAAACACCATTCCTTAATAAAATTTAGACCATTATGCATATTAAAGGTATCTGTCACTTCTGAATCCAAAGTTCACTTTTCATGCACCTTTTCCCTTTTAGCTTCTGTCTTTCAAACTTTATGACGTTTCCTAACATTCTCGCTTCCTGTTTTCCTTCAGAACTATATATTCATTGTCTCTTCATTCTTTTTTTAATTTGTTCACAACAGTATGCCATTCAAAATAGCCATTTAAGAGTTAATTTTACCAAGTATTTATTAGTAGCTTCCAAATTTTTGTATTAACTGCTAATCAAAAAGTACTTCAGGTCATGAAGTGCTAATTAAAGTTAGCAAAAAAAAGGAAGAGTGTCAGTTATTAACAGAGAAGCTCAATAAATCAGAGTAAGCAGGACCAAGACATGTCTGTTTCCATAGCGTGACTGTAACGTTGGTGTGGTTCAGTATATTTTGAATGATTTTCTTGCCATTTCTACTTTCTACCAACTCAAAATTATAAAAAAAAAAAATGAATTCTGGTTAAATGCAGGGTACTCTTAGTCTGCATGCTTTGAAATGTGCAAATTCATTATCAAATTTAGTCACTTCTGTTATTACCTTTAGTTGCTCCACTTTGTAACTTGTCTTATTGAGCTGTTTTTCTGGATTGTGCACTATCATAAAGAAGAGATTATCCGAAAATCTCAACTTTAAGATTAAAAAAGATGTCACATACCATTGTGGTTGAGGAGCAAACTTGAAAGCAAAAAATCCAGGAAGCAAATTGAAGATTTTCAATTATTTTAATAGTAATTGCCACAGAATAATATATCACACTTTTATAATTCTTGTCATGGTCTTAATAACTGTGCTAGCAATTTGATATTTGGGGATGTCTGCTTATGAGGAAGTGTTATGATTATGTTTTGGGTTTGGGTTTGTTTCCAGATGAGTGGATTTGTGACCACTGTGTAAATCCACATTACCTCCACATAACCACTGTATGTGTCTTTGTTACTAACCTGGATTCCATTTGGAAAATCTAATCTGAGCAAATAAACTTAGCCTCTTCCTGGAAGTTTCCTTGGATTATGGATTATTTTTTTGCAAGTTTGTAATGATAACAATGGAAAATACAAAAATTAGTCCCCACCTCTGTGCTACTTTTGCCTTTTACTGCAAAAAGCACCCCAAAGAAGGGATTTAGAGAGAGGTTAGAGCACCATGTTCTGAGGAAAGGCCCAAGCCAACACGGCACTAAATCAGAGAGAAATTTCTTCTAATTCTACAGTTACTGGGGGTTCATCTGTTCAGAGGATGAGCTGCTCCAAGACCTGTATCTAAGGTTTTAACCCAGACTGACAGCTGCAACCAGTAAATGTTTTCAGAAAAAAGGCTGACTTAGCCCCAGCTAGACTAAGACATGAGTGCCCTTAATATCTCTTGCAGCCAGAGTTGGCCAAGGCACCGATCTAAATTACTTTAGGTTGAGTACAGATGACTCTGTCCTGCACACCAGCTTTTCATTCATCTGCCTTTTTCAGCAGAGATTTCTTTCCACATTTTCTTTACACTGCCTGTAAGGGCTAATTCTGCTTTTTTCTTTCATTGTGCCTAAGGCAACGACTTCTTAATGCTTTTTTATTAATTCTTTTACTGGGGAAGGGAACATAAAGTGTGGCAGCCTAAGAAGCTCAAGGCTGCTACAGTTTATTGAGCTCTGCATGTATAGTCAGGGCTGCAGCCTTTCTGTGAGACACCCCGCAAAGGAAAAGTGGTTCTTACAGCGGTGCGTTATTTTCCCACTTAGAAGCTAAGAGAAAGCAGACCCCGACTATTTGCTGTTGCAGTTTACATCTCAAATGCAGGGAGAGAATAGCTCCTGTACTCCCTTGGTAAAGGAAATTCTGTTTATCTTTTTTCTATGCAAAGTGCATAGCAATGGAAAAAAAAATCATGCTCCTTTACTCCCTGTGCAAGACAGGGGCATAATTTGGCACTGAAGTAACAGTAACTTCTTTAATGCAAGTCTCTAATGGTAGCAATCAGGAGTAAAATTTCATCAAGTATGCAATCTATTCAGATAAGAGTATCTGAATTCATTGTTATGATTTTGGGATAGAATACAAAATTGAATTTGAAATACATATTGCCTTTCTTTGTCTCTCAGAAGTGAAAATAAAATTCTTAAAGAAGATTGAAATATCTCTTAACACTCCTGAACACCAAGTGTTAACCTGTAGAAGCACAGGATGCTTCTCCCCACAGGTGTTATTTCCATGATTCTGAGAATTTGTGCGCATGTTCAGTTTGGGCAAGAGAGTAAGAGAGTTGTCTGGACTTCCTCTTCATGTTATGTAGATTTCATGCTCATGTAGGGTTCGAATAAAATGAAGTCCTGCAAATAGCCAAAATGCCTGGAAGACTTTACCATTAGATGCAACAGTTCTGGTAAAACTCCACCAAAGTGAAGACTACTGACAATCCAACAAATTATGTTCATGCAGAAGTCCTTGAAAGATTGAGACCTAGAAAGAACAGGAAGTTCAACAGATAGAAAAAATGGTACTGCAAAAAAGGGCAACCTAGGAGCCAGCTCATATTAAGTTCATCCCACTTTGTGGCAAAGTGTGTATAATATTCAAAATATATATATTTAAAATGCCAACAACTTTTAATTGTCCACATTTGCTCTCCATATTTGGCATTTTATTCTTAATAATAATGATGTACAATTATTCCTTCAACAAAACTGCTATCATTATTGATAAATAATTGGATTGATAATACAGATACTAATCATTCACCCAGATATTTCACAGCAGCTGATTCATGTTAACTGTCTGCATGTAAAAGTGGAGCCCTTGATAAATTCCAGATATGCATTTGGTCATCAGTCTGAGCCCTAAAAGCCAAAACACATTTTGTAGGACACATGCATTGCAGCATCTTTTAAGACCTGTAATAGTGTATATGCCAACAGAGATCATAATTATCTTGTAACTGTCTGGCACAGTAGAAATTTTTTCAGCTAATTCTTGTTTGTATCTAACTTTAACTGTATGTAACTTTCATAATAGCATCTCATCTTTAATGTATGCAGTGGTATAGAAAATCATAGAATCATAGAATAGTTAGGGTTGGAAAGGACCTTAAGATCATCTAGTTCCAATCCCCCTGCCACTGGCAGGGACACCTTACCCTAAATCATATCACCCAAGGCCTCTTCCAACCTGGTTGTGAACACTGCCAGGAATGGAGCATTCACAACCTCCCTGGGCAACCCATTCCAGTGCCTCACCACCCTAACAGGAAAGAATTTCCTTCTTATATCCAACCTAAATTTCCCCTGTCCTGTCACTACAGTCTCTAATGAAGAGTCCCTCTCCAGCATCCTCATAGGATCCCTTCAGATACTGGAATGCTGCTATGAGGTCTCCACGCAGCCTTCTCTTCTCCAGGCTGGACAGCCCCAACTTCCTCAGCCTGTCTTCATACGGGAGGTGCTCCAGTCCCCTGATCATCCTCATGGAACTTCTCTGGACTTGTTCCAAAAGTTCCATGTCCTTTTTATGTTGAGGACACCAGAACTGCACACAATACTCCAGGTGAGGTCTCACAAGAGCAGAGTAGAGGGGCAGGATCACCTCCTTCGACCTGCTGGTCACGCTCCTTTTAATGCAGCCCAGGATACAGTTGGCTTTCTGGGCTGCAAGCACACTGCCAGCTCATGTTCATTTTCTCATTGACCAGCACCCCCAAGTCCTTCTCTGCAGGGCTGCTCTGAATCTCTTCTCTGCCCAACCTGTGGCTGTGCCTGGGATTGCTCTGACCCAGGTGTAGGACCTTGCACTTGGCATGGTTAAACCTCATGAGGTTGGCATCAGCCCACCTCACAAGTGTGTCAAGGTCCCTGTGGATGGCATTCCTTCCCTCCAGCGTATCAACCGAACCACACAGCTTGGTGTCATCGGCAAACTTGCTGAGGGCGCACTCAATCCCACTGTCCATGTCAGCGACGAAGATGCTGAACAAGACCAGTCCCAACACTGATCCCTGAGGGACACCACTCGTTACTGGTCTCCAGCTGGACATTGAGCCATTGACCACAACCCTTTGTGTGCGGCCATCTAGCCAGTTCTTTATCCAGTGAGTGGTCCATCCATCAAATTGATGTCTCTCCAATTTAGAGACAAGGATGTCCTGTGGGACAGTGTCGAACGCTTTGCACAAGTCCAGGTAGATGACATCAACTGCTTTACCCCTGTCCATCAGTTCTGTAGCCCCATCATAGAAGGCCACCAAATTGGTCATGCAGGATTTCCCCTTAGTGAAGCCATGCTGGCTGTCACCAAGCACCTTGTTGTTTTTCATGTGCCTTAGCATGCCTTCCTGGAGAATCTGCTCCAATCTGCTCCAGGCACAGAGGTGAGACTGACTGGTCTGTAATTCCCCGGGTCATCCATTTTCCCCTTCTTGAAAATCCATCACAGTAACTAATAAGTTGTCAAACTTTTAAAAAAAATTTTCTTTGTTGTTAGCCATCATTTAATAATATGTCCCATGGTGTTGAATTCAGAAGAGATGGGGAGAGAAAGAAACAGCTGAATTTTTCTGAGGCTAGTGAGACCTTAGACTCACCTATTGCCAGCTGCAGAGAATGGGATTACTTCTGGAAAAGCAGGCAATAACTTTTCCATGAGACTGTCTTTGAAAACACGTGTTATATACATCTGGTTGTCAGCTGTGATTCAATCTATTTCTCTTTCTTTTGTGTAGATGTTAAAAAAAAAACAAAAGAACCAAAAAAAAACCCAATGCAAAACCAACCGACAATACAAACTGCTGACTTTCTAACTCTTTTTTCCTTTTTTTCAATATTAGTTGTTTGCTATAAACAGTATAAATTTAGGTGGAAAGCCCAGAGAGAGACATAAGTGAAATGAATTAATTTTATGCATTTGTAACATGATGAATAGTTGCCTGTTGTGGGAGAAGGAAAAGAGATAAAAGTAAAATTGGCACTAATTGTTACATTTTACTTACATTCTCAGTAGAAAGACTAGAGAGCTGTATGAATTACTGTTTTTGTCACTGAGGTCCTGTTCCTAGAAAGTATGTGACAATAGGAAATACTGAAAATCCATGTTTTTCCAAATCACATCTTAACCATAGCAGCTTTTGAATTATGGGTACTTACTTCTAGAAGAGATGGAGCAATTTTGATGGGCTCAGCTTTAGGAAGTGGTTCCAAAATGCAAAAATTAAAATTTCTTACTTTTCTTCTGGTAGAATTGTTCTGAGAAACATTTAACAACTGGAATTTGTCACCACATTTCTTTCTCTTGCTCAGTAGTGGGTTGTGTTTTTTTTTCCCATAAGGCCATTTTGAAAAAAATGAAATCAGGAAATCCTGAACTCAAAACACTATTTTAAGAGATTCTGTTCTGAAGAACCAAGATAGTTAAAAAGAAGAAAAAAAAAGAAGCGTAGTCCTTGAAGGCTCTGTTAGGATATCAGAGATTATAGATTATAAGGCAAAGCAGACAATAGGTTAAAAGCACAAACCAGAATGTAGCCATGTCATCTTCTGTACAACAAATGCCATAACACTTGTCCCCCATCCTGATTATCAGATAGCACCAGTGGAAGGGGGAGGCATTATTGCTACTGTTCCCATCCAGCATTTGAAGAGAGAAGATTGAGAAAATTATTTTACCTTAGAAGAGGAAAAATATAAAAGGAGATACTGGATGCATTTTGTTCTGCTAATATGAAACCAATAAAACTACCAACCTCAACACAATCTTGTAACTCTCATTCACATTCATGCCAGGTATGCAGGAGATATGTTTTCATGAAAAGCATGAGAGGACTGAAGACACCTGACAATTATTTAAACTTATTGCTTAGAGACAGGCAGTAATTCCTTATGCTTAAAACCACTCAGGCTCTCTGACAGAGAGGCAGCAACAGGTCTTCTGCATTTGCAGAGAATAACCTCTAAAACAACCAACCCTTTAATTGCATGTAAGGTTTAGCCTGGATACTAGAAGCAGAAATCTGGGAATTGCAAGGGTTTTGTGCATGGTGAGGCTTCTGTGGTAGGCTTCAGAGAGACAGGAGGGATGTGTGGGATAATACCACATATGGAAAGCTGGTGATCTTCATGTGGAAGATGTTGTATTACTTATACCTTTCTCTTCCAACAATTTATCGAAACCCACAGGGATTGAGGTTTTCTATAATTGCCTTCTTTCCATTATTATAAGACTCTGAAGCAATGAATGAATATAACTGTTTTATAAATTTATAAAAAAACTTGGGTTTTTTGCTGGAAGATATTTCTGAAGGAGAGACTACAAAGCAACTGAAACAATAACGTTGGTCCAGTGCTGTCACTGCATTTGTCAGTGATTTTGTGTCATTACTCAGTGTTTAAAGATCCCAGATTGTCTTTTTCTACTCATCTGTAATCTAAGTAATAACTTTATACTTCCTTTATTTTGTTGATCTTTTTAATTCTACACCACTTGCACTTTCACACACAGAGAAATATATGCAGTACATAGAAAATAGGCTAATATATTTGGCCAAAAAAGAAAAATATTTTTCTAATTCCTTTAACATTTATTAGCAACAAACTCAGTAAGTATGCACCTTAATAAATTCTTTTTCCACTCTCTGACCTTAATAGCATCAGTAACAATGCGTTTCATAATTGAGAAAGACAACAGAGCATGAGATCACTTTTTTTTTCTGGTTATTCTATTTACCTTTCCCTTTTTTTTTATTCTCTCTTATTTCTGTAATCCAAGACTACCCTTCTATTAGTAGTTCTATGAAAACAATACATATGCGAGTCATTTATGTTCTGGGTTCATGATGAACAATTACCGAATACAGTACTGAGTATCTGGACGCTCTCTAGAGGAGAGAAAATGATACTCAAGAGAATGTTTCTGAAGGAAAGTCAGGAGGCTGAAACATTCTAGAGATAGGGAAAAATGAAAGAAAATAAACCAGAATGCAGAACCATAAAAATAGAAAGTCCAGGGAAAAGGACTATACAAACAAGCAGAAAAGGGAGGCATTTTCTTGCAATAGAAAATGGAAGAACAATATCTGCTGGTATGTAGCCTTACTGTAGAACAACACTATTTATTTCCACCTCACTGGTTTTTACATGAAGAGTTGTCACTGATCCAGGAGATCTATAAAACAGTATTTGGACAGTCCTTGTTAACTCAGTATTCTTATTTCCTATTTCTGAAGTAAAATCTGATAGGCTGCTATAAGGTCTCCCTGGAGCCTTCTTTTCTTCAGGCTGAGGTGCTCCAGCCCTCTGATCAGCTTCCTGGCCTCCTCTGGATATTCTTGAGCAGGTCCACATCCCTTTTGTGTTGGGGGCCCCTGAGCTGGATGCAGTACTCTAAATGGGGTCTCATCAGAGAAGAGTAGAGGGGCAGGATCACCTCCTTCAACCTGCTGGTCACACTCCTTTTGATGCAGCTCAGCATACAGCTGGCTTTCTGGTCTGTGAGCACACACTGCTGGCTCATGTTGATCTTCTCAATAACCAACATCCTCTTAACCTTCTCCTCAGGGCTGGTGTCAACCCAGTCTCTGTCCAGTCTGTATTAATGCTTGGGATTTCCCCAACCCATGTGTAGGACTTTGTACTTCACCTTGTTGAAGTTCATGAGGTTTGCACTGGCCCACCCTTCAAGTGTGTCAAGGTTCCTCTACATGGCCGTTATCAGAAGCAATTACTCGAGGAAACGTACATAATAGGCATGGCCTTGTTTATTCTCTTGCTGTCTGAATCAGGGAGCAGAAACTACAGGTAGGTTTCCAGGCATGCTATAAACAACAAACAGACCAAATGAAAAATTTCCAACTTTCAGACTGCATTTTTATTAACTATTTATTGAATACCTGAAAATAGTGAACACCACAGAAATCAGGATCAATACACCATGGAGTAAAACTGAAGCATTTCCGAGTTAATGTAATTCATCCTGCAGATCTATTGTTTTCTGGTGTACAAGAGGGTATGGGATGGAAAAGGAAGTTACATCTTCTGGGACAGTGAAGCTAGTGAAACAAAACTGGAGATAGCAGTATTATGCCAAAGTGTTCATATTTTTTCAGAAGAGATGGAGGAACCTGAGAGGTACCGAATAAGCCTTTTTTTTCTTCACAGAACTAATCTTTTTTATTCACATACACACGCAAGCATATTAATCATAACTACACTTTAAGTCTGGAATCAAATATGATTTGGTTTCAAGCATACCTTGTCTACATATCAGCAGTTAGGTGTATTTCATGTTCCAACTGATACTTTATAGGCTATAAAGCTGTCTTGCTGTGTAAAGCATTCACGAAAAATAACATTCCAGTCATGTAAGTCATATAAGGGTGAGTAACGGTAATGCAGTTTTGCTGGGAGAAGGCAAAACTTGAGGAGAGTTCAGCAAGAAGGTAAGGGAGAGGAGAGGAGGAGAGAGAGAGACCTTAAGAGTTTAAATTCCTTCACAATCTTGTTGTTTGGGAAGAGATGCTGGAGGCAATTCTCAGCACTAAATTGTTATGGTAGATTAATTCAACAGACTATATAAAACCACATTTAGTCTAAGATCTGCCTGTATTGTTAACTTTGAATATGCATTTCCCACAGGGATAAAACACTTGAAATGAAATTTTCTATAAATGTTTACTAGCCCTGATGCATACCAGTGCAAGCAAAGCACTAATCTGACAGGGAGAGTAACCCCATGATCTGGGGACACATGTTATAGAAAATGACAATAATTGAAGCATAAAGCCCCTCAACTCCTCTTTTGTGCAGTCATTTTCTTAATATCTAAAATGTTATGAAATTAATCTCCACGGAAGAGAAAAGATGGATATACGGATCATTGTCTAAGAACCATGATAGTTACTGTATCTTAGTTAAGATTGATGAATGTCATTCTAAATAAAAGTCTGAATGCATTATTATTTAATTTTTACATCCATGGAATTCTTTTTGCCATGCTTGATAAGACTAAAGAAAAATTAGTAAATGTTCTTATCAAGCAGGATAAAAAATACTCTCAATTCTAGCGTTACAGCCAATGAATGTAGCATCTTATGTACAAATATTGGTATTATGTTCTTAACAGGTGACATCAAAAAGCGAATGAAACTTGCCCCATTGCTGTAAGCAAGATGTCAAAATGTGAATATGTGCGTCTCTTTCGTTGGAGCTTAATACAGTAATATGAAGGAGTCCCTAGAAGAGATCATGTAATATCCAAGGAAAAAAATGAAGATCACATAAAATGCATACTGAAATTCCCATATTGATTGTGTTTTGTTTTGTTTTAATGTAACAGTCCGACTGGACCACTAAGTTAATATCACTTATGCTACCAAAATGGTTGACCAAGATAGCAACACATGATTTACAAAATGGGACTACAGTCTTTTAAGGAGCTTAAAGTTGGGAAAAAAAGAAAAGAAGCCAAAAATGTAACCTCATTAAACTCTATGTCAGATATGCCCATCAGAAAGTCTTGAATGATGAAGAGAGGAAATTACTAACACCCCATACTGCTGGGTGCCCTGACAGTAAACCAGGGAGGGGAGTAAGCCTTTAGTGTGTGGATGTAACCATAAAGAAATAACTCTTGATTTCAACAGCTTTACTCAGAGTTTGCAGTGAGTTAGTTCAGAGTGGTGACTAATATTTTAGGAATTTGTTTTGTGACTTTTTATTCCCTTACAGAAATCTTCTTATCTTCATTGTGTATACAGAAAGCGAATGGGCACAGGACCCTCTAGGGCACTGACTAGGAGGCATAGATTTGTCAGAAACCAAGGCAAGTGTAGTCAGCATAGTTAGCACTAGTCTAGAGGATACAAATTGGTTGTGTCATGCATAACTGCCCTTTCCACTCATCTCTGAGCAGACTGGACTTGAGTCTAGTCTTGTGCTCAGTTACAGAAAAATATCCTTTGTGTCAGATGCACTTCTCATATTCATTTACCATGTAACTTACTGCACAGAGTGCCAGAAGTACAAGAATGCTTTCTTACATTCACAGTATCTGGTGCTTCCATTTGTATTATAACTTCACTTGCAAATTGAACAATTGGAGAAACAAGCAGTATGTCTTGCCTTCACAAGCTCTGCTGAGGTTGCTGGCAGTCATTGTCTGTTTCATATAGCCATTTCACTAGTTTAAACCTTAAGTTGCTCAGTCTAAAATAATTAAATTAAAAACATAAACATAGTGAAAATGAGAACAGAATAAATTTAATTAAGCCTTCTGACAAGGGTATGCATATGTTTCAATTTTCTATAAACATTTTTTCTTTACATAAATTTTGACATCACATCGTAATTGGTTAATATTTTGTGAACTGTGCTCTTCTGTTTCATGTAGTGCTTCTAAGATGTCATTTCTGAAGTGTACATAATTTTTTAAGAGATCTGGTTTTGCAATCGTAAGCAGTTAGTCTTTCGGCTCCAGTGCTCCACTGTGATTTTAATTTATCAATCTGCTGTTCAGTGAAATGCTGTAGAAATACTTTAGAACCTAAACCTATCACTTATTCCCACACCTATCAATGTCAGTTTCTGTACTGCCAAAGCAAGTTAAATGACACTCCTGCAATGTATGCAGTATCACTGATAAATTGGATAATCACGTGTAGGGTTTGACATTAGTACCTTGAATACACTGAATTTAAAACACTTTTTTAAGAGGCAGGACTCATTATTCTTGTACTAAGAAAAAAATACCATATGGACATCAAGAATTTCCCAGTCACTCTATACAATTAAAAGACACCTTGGAAAATGGTTAGGCCACTGGAAAGCTTTTCCATTACCTTTCTATGAAAAGCTCCTATAGGAAACAAAAGTAATTGGAGATTACTTCCAATGACAGAAAAATATTTTACAGTAGGAAAAGTCAGGCACATATTAAGTAGATTTACTCAGGTTTCTTTACATATAAAAACTACTATTTTGTTTCTAAAAAGCACCAAGCTACCAGCGTTAAGCATAGACTGTCCCTGCAGGCACAGTAAGTAGTTTTTATTAGATGTAATTCTAATATTTGGCAATTAGCTACATAGAAAATTATTAGGCCTGAATTTCAAATTGAAATCCCTGCATCACTTGTGCTGCCTGGCAGTCATAAACAGCTCTCAGAACAGCTGATCCAAGTCTGAATATTGATCTTGATGTCTTTGGTATCCTCTGCTTCACAAGCTTTGCCTAATCCTCTCTAAGTAAGTGACTTAATTACCTGATTGTTTATGTGCAATTTAGAATATTTGCCTAAGTTTTGCCTAAAATTCAATTTGAAGAGTAAGTTCAACAGTTTTCCCAAAACACATTTCACTGGGAAAATAGATCTTGGGAAGGAGAGTGAGGGTAAAAAAGGGATGTATCTGAACATATGAAAAAATACAGGCTAATCATATTGCAAATAAATTCTGCTTAATGCCAGCAGAGATATACTTTAATGGAAAATGGAGTACAGTACATCAGCTATTTTGTGTATACATGTCTTACTTGGGTAAAAGCAGGACATGTACACATATCTTCAGATTAGATTTGCCAAAACCTTTTCAGTTTTGAAGAAACAAAATCTTCATTTATAGTACTGCATTCCTTGCTGTACTTTTTTAAACTCCATACTTCTCCCCCACCTCAGGAAAAAAAAAAATATATATATATATCTTGCACTTATTAGTGGAATGAACATATACATTTATTAATTTATGGTTACAAAACTTATTATTACAATTTATCAGTAATTGAAATGTATAAGGAGTAGGTTACGCTCAATCATTTCGCATTTGAGGATGAGTGGTAGGGGATTTGTTATGGTGGTTATTTTTGTTTCTAACTGTGTATCTATTTGCCTTCATAGCTACATTATGGAAATGAATGTAAAATACTTTTCTGCAATTAATTTTCCTCTCTGGATCCTTCTTTTTTGCTGTAAACCTCCAAGAATACATTGGTTGAAGGAATTGCTGGCAAAATTTGTTTTTTGAAAATAAGTATGTCAGCAAAAAGGAGGCTCTGAAGAATATTCTCTTTCTCTGCAGAACATGCAGCCTGAACTGCAAAAAGAAATCTTCCATTTCTACTATCATTCTCAGCCTTAACTAAAATCAAGTAATCTCTAAAGTAAAGGTGGGATTCAGCCCACCAATTTAATTCATGTCTTTAGGGAAAATAGGTAACTGTTCACAGAAAAGTGGCCTGAAATCTCCACCTTTTTTTTCCAATAGCTCATGAAAGGCATTGCCATCTGATTGATTTTTTAAAAGGTAAAGTTTCCAGTTCCTGATATTTATTCTCTAAATCATGTAGTTACCCTCATCCACTCCCTTTTTTTACATCACATCAGCTTAGACTGTCTCTTTTGCACTCACAGGAACAATTTCTAGCACTCTTTTTACACGACAAGAGAAATGATTTTACAAGTGACTGGAACACTAGTTTCAACCATTAAGTTGATATGTGCCTCCTAAAAGAGTTTGATTGAAGGAATATTGCTTTTGTATTTAATATTTTTACCCAGCCCTGACAACAGAAAAGCAATTGACAGTATAAATGGTGATAGCACTGTCAATTGAATTAAGATACATTATGCCCGGTTTGTCAGCATTTATGATTTACAAATAAATCTTTGTACCTGTGGAAAGAAAGAGATATTAGCTAAGGGCGACTCACATGCAAATAAGAAATTCTTGTTGCCATGAAAATATCAAAAGGTATTTCTGCTCTGTTCTGCATTAACTGTTCTAAAGTAGAATAAGTCCATTTCACTCAACAGTGTTTGGAGCTAAGTAAATTAAAACAAGATGTGATCATTAGTTTATTAAAGTATTTTGTGGGCATATAAAATATAACACAAGAAAGACTATACTGTGAGAATATATTTTTAACATACAGTATCATCAGATATTTAAAGACATAATAAAATCCATAGGTTGATTTCAAAGATGCCGAAGCATAATTTTGCATTTGACTGACACATGTGCAACTGCTGTTGTACGTAGGAAATTTGAATATGTACAGCATCATAACTCTGAAAATACATTGGGGTATCCTTTATTCTTCAGGCATACACAATTTAAAGCACATGTAGTAGCATTAAGTGAAACTGAAACACACAGTGCATACAAGATTGTCTTGAAGATACTAAATCAGAAAAAGGAACCATGATTTTGGTTTAACAGAAACATACTTTGCTGATGAGTTTTCTTTTCCTCAGTGTGAACATTACAGTGTCTCTTACTGTTTTCTGTTTTAATAGCAGAAAAATGCACAGAGTTCTGTTGTTAATGTTGCAGAGATAGCATATGTTTGTGGGTAAGTAATCTGCCTATTTACAGTGCCATTAAGAAACTGCTGACTCCACTAGTTCACAGGCTCATTTAAACCTTTCTCTGCTTCCGATTTGCTGAGTATTTGCTATTCAAAACCATTTGAGTTATTTCCTGCAGCCTCTGTAACACAGGCTGTTGGGTTGCTAGGGAATAACAAGAGGTTAAGAGTCCTGCAGTCACCTTCATCTCAGTGCCACTTTTTATCTGTGCTAATTTTCTGCTTTGTGTTTTGTAGTGTGAACTATATAATATTGTGTTATACAGCGTGAATTTTTTGTGTTTTAGGTGTACAATTATGTGTGTAGATTGAGAGTTGTACTGTTCGCTTTTACAGTATAATCTCTTCAACATATTATTACAAATGAAACATCATCATTCAGCTTAAATAAAAAAAAAGGATGAAAAATAAAAATGTCAACTGAGATTGGTTGGAAAAGGAGATTTTTTTTTTTTTTTTTCTAGGTTATCCATTTGGGCTCTTTTCACTTTTGTTGGTTCATACCCCTGTCAATACACATGCAGAACAGCTGCTTCACAACCAAGAGAACTAGGAACTGCCTTTGTAAAACCTCACATCTCTAAGGGTCTCACATGACATCTTGCATCTGCGGACTGTTAACTCAGAAGTAATAGTGAAGGATGTGAAGAATGCTTAACCCCAGGAGTTGCATGTTGCCTCTGTTTTGTCTGTGCTGCCATAACTGCAGGTAGAATAACAGAAAGAGAGAGAAAAAGAGACCCAGATCATGGATATAAAGAAGAATGAATATTTTCAAAGTTTTAACCCACCCTCCTTTACCTGTCTTATTCAATGAGGGTCAACACCTACACATATGCTCCTGCAGGACTATTCCTATTTTATGCAATTTTAATAGAATCATAGAATCATAGAATTGCAGAATAGTTAGGATTGGAAAGGACCTTAAGATCATCTAGTTCCAACCCCCCTGCCATGGGCAGGGACACCTTACACTAGACCATTTCACCCAAGGCTCTGTCCAACCTGACTTTGGACACTGCCATGGATGGAGCATTTACCACTTCTTTGGGAAACCTGTTCCAGTTTGAACCCATTATCTGTTTTAGTTTTAACCCATTACGGCTTGTCCTATTGCTACAGTCACTGAAGAAGAGTCCCCCTCCAGAATCTTTGTAGGCTCCCTTCAAATACTGGAATGCAGCTGTGAGGTCTCCACACAGCCTTCTCTTCTGCAGGCTGGACAGACCCAACTTTCTCAGCCTGTGTTCATATGGGAGGTTCTCCAGCCCCCTTATCATCCTTATGGCCCTCCTCTGGACTTGTTCCAACAGTTCCATGTCCTTTTTATGCTCAGGACACCAGAACCGCACACAATACTCCATGTGGGGTCTCATGAGAGTGGAATAGAGGGGCAGGATCAGCTCCTTTAGCCTGCAATAGATAATAGATATAGCACAGAAGGATAAATGTCTTTCCTCCATGGCTGACACTTAAATTCCATTAGCTTTCTTCAAGGAGACTAATGGTAAAGTGAAAAAGGAATTGAGCCACCTAGTCTGTTAAGAGCCCATAACTGCCCATCCATTTCTGCTGTTTCGGTGTGCTGTTCCTACCTTGAGGGTCAAGTAGCTGTGGCTACATCTTTGCCAGTTGTCCCAAGTGAGGAGGCCCTATACGTGCAGAACTGGCTCTTTCCCACTCCATATCCATGGTACTTCCACACAGAGATCCCAAATATTCTGCTGGGAAAGCAGATTCCCTCCCCACCTCCTGCTAGAGTCCCCAGCACCCATGTTGTAGGATATGGGACTTAACAGGGATGCCCTTGAATTGTGATGATTTCATTCAGAATAAACCCAGGCTAGAAGTGTAAGCAAATGTTATCTCATTAACTGTGCTATCAGGTTGCACTGTCAGAAGCTACAATATGTTTGTATCTTGTATCCAGCCAGAGAGGTGGATAAGATGGAAAAGTTGGAAAATGTTTACTGCAGCTAAAGCCATGTGTATGCCCATTTCAGAGACTGTCATGCAACATATAGAATACCTGCAGTTACCTCTTACTTCATTAGCAATGTATCCTACTGAACTAAAGCATGCAAAAATGCAAAGCACCTTAACTTTAAGATTAGAGGCAACATCTGTAGCAGAGCTGTTTAGACAGCTTCAGTTGTAAAACACTGTATGAAAACCACTTGGGTTTCTCCAGGTGAAAATTAAAGACATAATAACAGTATCAGATGATTCTGAAGCATGAAATATTTTTAAAATATAATATAAGCAACTCATAAGAATTAAAAAATATTCATACATTGCACTGCAATCTAATAATCAGATTTCAAAATGTGTTTCTACATTTTTTGCTCTGGTCCACAGATAAACGTTATACCATGTGGGTTGACACTGTCATTTGCAAAGATGAAGGAACATAAAGAACTGAGTTTAGTTTCAAGACAGAAGTTACCTGAACATGGAACAGAGCAAAATAAATTCTTAAGTAAGGAGAGAAATAATTGGTTGACATACCCGAAAATCTTTCCTGCATTTTCCCTACCCAAAACACCCAGTGCCTGTGATAATCTTCATCTGAGGAATCTGTGACACTTTCCCAACCACTTGAGCCTCTCTCAAGCCTACTGACTTTTTTTCAGTAGCATAACCAGATCTCTGCCTGAGACTTAGAATCATAGAATCATAGAACAGTTAGGGTTGGAAAGGAATTTAAGATCAAGTAATCCCAGGCACTTAAAATCAAGCAATCCCAGGCACAGCTACAGGTTGGGCAGAGAAGAGATTCAGAGCAGCCCTGCGGAGAAGGACTTGGGGGTGCTGGTTGATGAGAAAATGAACATGAGCTGCCTTCAGTGTGCGCTTGCAGCCCAGAAAGTCAACCATATCCTGGGCTACATCAAAAGGAGGGTGACCAGCAGGTCGAAGGAGGTGATCCGGCCCTTTTACTCTGCTCTTGTGAGACCTCACTTCGAGTATTGTGTGCAGTTCCGGTGTCCCCAACATAAAAAGGACACGGAACTGTTGGAACAAATCCAGAGAAGGGCCACGAGGATGATCAGGGGACTGGAGCACCTCCCGTATGAAGACCGGCTGAGGAAGTTGGGTCTGTTCAGCCTGGAGAAGAAAAGGCTGCGTGGAGACCTCATAGCAGCATTCCAGTATCTGAAGGGATCCTATGAGGATGCTGGAGAGGGACTCTTCATTAGAGACTGTAGCGACAGGACAAGGGGTAACGGGTTAAAACTTAAACAGGGGAAGTTTAGGTTGGATATAAGAAGGAAATTCTTTCCTGTTAGGGTGGTGAGGCACTGGAATAGGTTGCCCAGGGAGGCTGTGAATGCTCCATCCCTGGCAGTGTTCAAGGCCAGGTTGGACGAGGCCTTGGGTGATATGATTTAGTGTAAGGTGTCCCTGCCCATGGCAGGGGGGTTGGAACTAGATGATGTTAAGGTCCTTTCCAACCCTAACTATTCTGTGATTCTATGATTCTATAAGTTCCAACTCACACTAAACTATGTCAACCAAGACACCGTCCAACCTAGTCTTGAACACTGCCAGGAATGGAGCATTCACAACTTCCCTGGGCAACCCATTCCAGTGCCTCACCACACTCACAGTAAAGAACTTCCTCCTTATATCTAATCTAAACTTACCCTGTTTAAGTTTGAACCCGTTACCCCTTGTCCTGTCACTACAGTCCCTAATGAAAAGTCACTCCCCAGCATCCCTATAGGCCCCCTTCAGATACTGGAATGCTGCTATGAGGTCTCCACACAGCCTTCTCTTCTCCAGGCTGAACAACTCCAACTTTCTCAGCCCGTCTTCATACGGGAGGTGCTCCACTCCCCTGATCATCCTTGTGGCCCTCCTCTGGACTTGTTCCAACAGTTCCATGTCCTTTTTATGTTGAGGACACCAGAACTGCACACAATACTCCAAGTGGAGTCTCACAAGAGCAGAGTAGAGGGGCAGGATCACCTCCTTCGACCTGCTGGTCATGCTCCTTTTAATGCAGCCCAGGATATGGTTGGCTTTCTGGGCTGCGAGCGCACACTGCCGGCTCATGTTGAGTTTCTCATTGACCATCACCCACAAGTCCTATTCCACAAGGCTGCTCTGAATCTCTTCTCTGCCCAGCCTGTAGCTGTGCCTGGTATAGGACCTTGCACTTGCCTCTGTTGAACCTCATGAGGCTGGCATTGGCCCACCTGTCAAGCATGTCGAGGTCCTTCTGGATGACATCCCTTTCCCTCCAGCATATCAACCAAACCCCATAACTAAGTGTCATTGGCAAACTTGCTGAGAGTGCACTCAATCCCATGTCTCCGACAAAGATGTTGAACAGGACTGGTCCCAGCACCGATCCCTTAGGGACACCACTCCTCATCGACCTCCCTTTGGACATTGAGCCATTGACCACAACACTTTGCTTGTGGCCATCCAGCCAATCCTTTAACCACCGAGTGATCCATCCATGAAATTGATTTCTCCAGTTTAGAGACAGGGATGTCATGTGGGACAGTGTTGAACGCTTTGCCCATGTCCAGGTAGATGACATCAACTGCTTTACCCCTGTCCATCAGTTCCATAGAGCCATCATAGAAGGCCACCAAATTGTTCAGGCAGGATTTCCCTTTAGTGAAGCCATGTTGGCTGTCACCAACCACCTGATTTTTTTTTATGTGCCCTGGCATGTTTTCTAGGAGAATCTGTTCTGTGGTCCTGCCAGGCACAGAGGTGAGACTGACTGGTCTGTAATTCCCTGGGTCATCCATTTTCCCCTTCTTGAAAGGGGGCATTATATTTCCCTTTTCCCAGTCACTGGGAACTTTATCTGACTGCCATGATTTTTCAAATATGAAGGACAGTGTCTTAGCAACTTCATTCGTCAGCTCTCTCAGGACCCGCAGATGGATTTCATCAAGTCTCATGGACTTGTGCATATTCAGAGTCCTAAGATGATCTCAAACCTGATCCTCTCCTACAGTGGTCCCAAGGTCTTCATTCTCACAGTCCCTGCGTCTGCCTTCCAAGACCTGTGTGGTGTGGTCATTTGCCAGTGAAGACCGAGGTAAATGAAAGGAAACTTTTCTCCCTTCCATGCCCTGTCAGTGCCATTATTCCCAAGGATGGATTTGAGCTGTCTCTGTCACTGCACCTGTAAGTGAAAAATAAGTTACATACTCTGAAAACCCAGTGAAGAGCCTGCAGTCCTTGTTGTGTCCCATGGACCAGGGTTGATTTGACACAGAAAACATAGCTGTCCTCCAGCCTTACTCTAGCTTGTGCAAAGTGAATTATTCTTCATCAGCATCATGATCTTCAACCTTGAGAAACTGAATTTATCTGGTCTTGATTCAAATTAAATTAATGTCACTCCGAGTGAATGGTTGTATGTGACAGGCCTTTTAAATTAAATCTTTTTTCTTCAAATTGTCTGTTATCTTCTACTTATAAACCAAAATTGAATATTAAGTATGGGCTTAGTGTAGCTATTAATCATTCAGCTAGATAAACCCACTACCAAACTGTGAATAACTGTAAATAAAATAATAGCTTTGCTACATACTACATCTTAGTTCCATGTAGACTGGCTATAACAGACAAAACAAGAGCTGTTGCAAAGTGTAAGGAAAAATTTGCTAGTTTTGCATTAACGCAAGGTACACAAACATAATCACTATACAAGCTCTAATTATTATTATTTGTTATTTTGCTTACTCTGACACACACAGCTCACTTGCTGCTGGGTTCTAGATTCTCAGGGCTGTTTTATTTAATAAGAACTTCACATAAAATGAATATAGGGTTTTATTTTCTCAAATAGATTACCAACAGGACAGTTGACATTCTCACCTGGTGAGTCTAATGATACTTACTGCTGGTCCAGTATTATAAGGGTAATCAGTAAAACTTAAACTATCATTTCCACTTGGGCACTTGCATCCAAAGTAGATGTGGCAGAGGTGGAAATTGTCCCCTGACCTCCTTTGATGGATATTTTTGCCAGTTAGAGACAGGGGAAATTGCAAGCCTTCAAAATCAAAACACTGAGATGAAATGGCTATTGAAGTAATTTAAGCTTGTCAACTTTATTTTTTCGCCTTTTTTAGTGGTCAACCTCTGAAACATAGCAAAGGGAAGAAAAGGGGAAAGAGGCATTATGTGATTAAGAAAAGCAAAAAACTTGAGAATTCTTGACCCATTCTTCAAATTATGCACACACACAACACACCCCACCCCCCCCCGAAGACATTTTGCTCAGTGTTCAAGAGCAGAAATTATCCACAAGTCAATTTCCTGTGAAGACAAGCTTTGTTAATGTGTAGCTACCATCGTTCATCTCCCTTTACATTCAGTGAATGTTTTCTTCTTCTTCTCTCTCCTTTCTACCTTTCTGCTTTCTTACCGAAATCTCCTTTTTTGTGATACTTCTTAATGCCTCTTACCTTTACTATTCATAATTGCCCTTCTCAGGCACGTGACTAACTTAGGGCTTGTGTTACTAGTCCTTCATCATGCAGAGTACAAATCCCTTGTGATTTATTAGCTCTTTGGTTCTATTTTCTTGAGTGTGTGAGACAAACAGACTACATTGCTATTTCTTCATCATACAGGTAGAAAGATGTTAATGGAATGCAAAATTAGGAAGATCAATCTAGGATTGACTTTGCAATTGACAGCTGAAAAATAGTTTTCCCTGGACCTTTGCAATTTCCTGCCTATATTTGTTTCCCTTGAAGGTGCCTGTCTTTTCCCAGATTGGTCTATATTTTCCTTTCTAAGCCTGAGAGGAAAAGCATCTCTATAACACTATTGCTTGCAGCATTCATTTCTTCTAACTTTTCTCCTTTTCTATTTATAAGGAAAGAAGATTTGGCGAACTCAAGGACCAGCAGTCCAATCCTTTTCATGTTTCTCATAAATCAAATTCATTGTATGGCAGCTCACCTATTCACACCTTTACCAATCTTTCATGTATTTAACATTCTTACTTGTCTACTGATTATGCTATGTTACCCCAGCAAAGGGCTTCAGTATTAAATGTTCCCTTCATTTGATCACTCAGAGAATTACACTATAATGATCCTCTAATTACAGAGCTGTCATGCTGTGTTAAATCCTTTCTGTATGTGCTGTCGACTGTTTACACTGTTCTGCATGTCCTGGATTTCACATTTCCAAATATATTACAGTGATAGCTGACAACAGCATTGACAAGCATAATGTACAGTGTATGGTTATGGAAAAGAAGGGAAAGGACTTTTAAAAAGGTCTCGGAAAGTGAGAGTAAGCCAATATTGCCACAGAAGTTTTAATCAATGTGTATATTTCTATAAACCAGTTCATTCCTGTTTTTCTGTGTTTTTCCACAGTGGTTATGTCTTTGATTATGATTACTACAGAGATGATTTCTACAATCGGTATGTGTGGTTATATTTTTGTACATCCTACACCATTTCCACTGTTTGTTTATAATGTAATCACATCATTTGGTTAGACAGGTCTGTTCTGATTTTACATATTATTAATTTCATTACTTCTATTGTTCATCAGTATAAGACTATTTGAATATATCACAAAGACAGAAGATTACCACCACCAAATGCATGCATGCACATTAAACAGTTCTTTTGGTCTTATCCTTCTCTAAGAGCTTTTGGGGCATTTTCTGTGCGGAACACTTCAGTGGTAGTTTAATTGCTCAGTGTTTATCCCTACAGAATTCTTCCAGTGGAACATACAGCAGCTGTAAAATTCTTCAGCATAGCATTCATATCTTTGTCTTTTCATCCATGTGTATGAAAAGATATGAAATGTATCCTGAAAAATATGTCTTCCAAGAATGTTTAGAAGGCTAAAAGGACCTTAAGAGAAAAAAAAAACAAACAAACAAAAAAAACCACAATATGAATAGCGTATGTGTTTCTAAAGGAGGAAAAGAAGTGTGGATACCTGAGTAACTGGAGACTTGTTCTTTGGGTATATACACACAGTCTATTTTAGGACTATGGGAATTTATTCATTTATATGTAGCAGACTCACCACAACCCAGGGTTAACATGGATGCCCACAGATAACCAACCCATGATCCAGCAGTGCTGTGTCTCTGCATTACAGCAGCCTGCCTTAACATAGGCCAAGTGAGTTAAAGGGGAACAAATTATTGCTTCACCACCCTCTTTTAATCTGAGATTTCTTTTATGTAAGGAAACGGATAATAGCAGGGGAGTGGTTTCTACCCTGAAGTTAAGGTATTATGCGCTATATATTTTTCTGCTTAGAAACTCTAGGAAAAATGTAGAAATATCTTTTTTTTTTTTTTTGGTGGGGGGAGTGTGTTTTTATTTTGTTTTGGTTTGTTTTCCTGGAGTTGGTTTAATTTGAGCTATAAATTTTGGTTTTGTATGTTAATGACCATGCTCTTTTTGGACAGAGCTAAAAATAGCAGACTATAAACATTTGGAGTAAAAGCCATCAGTGTAGTTTAATCCTGCTTAGTCTAGCTTTGACAGTAGGAGCAGCTCATGCCTGTAAAAAGTTAACTTCCATAGGCTTATGTTTACTTTCCCCAAGGTTAATGCTCTGAATTCCATCAGTGTATTTTTATGTTTTTAAAAGAGTACTGTTTCTGATCTATGCCACCTGAATATTAAAGCTATACATCTTTAGTTTTTTTCCTAATTCTGTATGTTATGGGCAGTACAAATGAACAACTATAATGGTCAAATTTCCACAATAAAATACTTATGAGATATTAAAGATAGTTTCTGTAGAACTTGGTGTCTGTCTATCTATCTTGATGATTGTCTTGTTATGGAAAACCGCTGAGTGAAATGTGTCCATAAATCTATTTAATAGTGAAACTTTCTGATGTATAATTCTTTCAGGAGAGGAAGGTATGGGGGGTAAGAGAGCAGCTGCATGGTCCTGAGTTACCATCTGGGTTTAAACCAGAACAATATGATATACTGGAAGATAGAAAAAATCACCTTTGGAATAATAATAATAAAATAATAAAATAAAAACATAAATAATAGTAATAAAAAGTTCTGAAACATTCTTTCCAGTAATGTCAAATGGAGGTTGTGGCTAACCTCCAGATCATCCAATGTGATAAATGATGAGTGACAACAAATAATAATATCTATGTTAAAAGTCCCAAAAATATTTTAGTGTTCATCTTCATACATAATTGTTTAGTTATGCTCACAATGGCTAGAAACCACTTATTCAGCAAGAGTGTTCAAGGCCACAGGGTTCAAGTTCGCGGGGGTGACATGGTCTCTGTGACACATTTTCTAGGCAGCTATGGAAAATGAAGGAGCTGGTTATATTGCCTGTAGGATTATGGTACAGAGAACAGCGAGGATCCTGGGATTTAAGCGTTAGATATTTACTTGCCAGAAAACAGGCTAGAAGAGACTTAAGTTTGATTCTGCTTCCTGTTCAGCATGCAGTTAGAGTGTGGTGAGTGAATTACTGCTTCTTGGGTATCTGTTTTCAAATGTGTATCTATATGCCCAGCTGGGCAACAGTAGTCAGAATTGTTAAAAGTAAACATGCAGTTATAAATTTCCATAGTTACTAGTTGAAAGTATCATTTGAAAGAAACTTAAGAACATTTCATGAGAATGTTGCTTGTTCCTCTGCTTCAGTCTCTGAACGGGAAATCTTAATTTTCTGAACTTTCTTCTCCTGGCCTGCAGATGAAAAGCCCGTAGGTTTTTATTTTCCAAATATATATGTAGTTTTAATCACCTTTTCTACTGCCTTTATTTTCTTCTACGCAGGTTAGTCACCTGGTGATAACTGTGGGTTTAGGATTGGGTATTCTGTTTGGGAACACTAGTTCATTTTGGTTCCAGGATGTCTTTTATTGCCTGTAGTAGTTCTCTGAATATTTATTTGCTACAGTGGTGTTTGAACAAGACTTCTTTCTATTAAGCATGCTTGGGTGTTTTAGTCATCCTACATCAATTCATTCTTCAAAAAAGAGAGCATATGCTGGGACCTCTTTTCTATGCATTCAGAAGGACATACAGGTGCCTCACTATAAATGCTCTTTTGCTATTTCAGAAACTGCAAGGTATTTCTTTATGGCAATGTTTGGCTTCAGAAAAGTTCAAATTTTTTTCTGTCTTTAAAGATGGGAGGTAGAAAACTAGAATTTAAGCCATGCATGTAATAAAGGAGATGAAATGTCACCACAACAAAATGTATTGCTACTAGCTGTGTGCAATGAAATGTTGTGGATCTGTGGAAAGCAGGTTATGGATTTTCCATGCTGCAAATAACACGGTCCCATAACGCATCCCTCATTTAAATTATACAAAAAATTTGAGGTATGCACTGGTCTGTGACTGAAATCTAAATATGGCACTTAATGTGCATAGGTCCTTGAAATCTAATTTGACTGTGATCTAAAGTGATTAGTTTCAAAGGGTAATTTTCTCAAAGATAACATAAAAATTTTGTTGACAGGGCTTCCATGACTTGAAATCATATAAGGTTTTATGGAGTCCAACTGACTTTATTTTTCTAGGTTGTTTGATTACCACGGCCGTGTCCCCCCACCACCTCGTGCAGTAATTCCACTGAAACGTCCTCGTGTGGCTGTGACAACAACTCGCAGAGGCAAAGGGGTTTTCTCCATGAAAGGAGCATCACGATCCACCTCAAGTGGGGCTTCTTCCTCAGGATCCAAATGTGAGTTGCTCATTTCAGTTGGATATTATTGAAACAATGATCCTAGTAATTTCTGCAAGCAGACAGCTTCCATTATATAGCTCTGTTGCAGTTATTTCCTACCCTCAGCCTCTAGCTTGACAAGCTGGCTTAATTACTAAAGCTGACATGCCTTTCCTGCAAGTCAAAGAGCACACTGATGTAGGTTTTGAAGTAAATCCCATCAACGTTTGACCCATTTCCTTGGCCTCATTAGAAGCCTGTTTAAAATTTTCTATCATCCTGACTGCTTATACACCACAAGGTCTTGTGAACAGCTGATAATAAAGCAAAGCTATTAATCTTGTTATAAACAAAGGCACACTGATTTCTGTGGAGACTTGAGGGTTGTATGTGAGCTGGTGGGAAGAGGGCTGGGGGCATGGGGGTGGTTGGGTTGTGTGTCCTTTTTTTGCCAGATTCCTTTTAGGGTAGAAAGAGGCAAAGTGTCTTCACCTGTTCTAAAGGGAATCCAAATCAGGTTTGGCAATTTGGGGTTATTCAACCCTTCTTTAGTGAGTTGGCCTTAGAAGAGCTGATAAACAATAAGCATTCCCTCCTCCATGCTGACCAAGAACCCCACTCCATAGTATGTCCTGGGAACTTCATCTTCCTCTTCGTGCATCTTTCAGCACCCACCTGTCTTCCCCTGCCCCTTATGTGGAGTGATACTGTCCTTGGAAGCGTCACTGGAAGAGGAAGAGAAAGATCAGGTAGGGATCAGATATTAGAAAGAATGAAGGGACTTCAATAAGACACTTGGAGTGCCAGACGGGCTAACAAAGCATCATACTAACAAAGCACAATCATGAAATAAGTGAATCCACCAACAGTGCACCTTACTGCAAAAGGGAATAATTATGGCATCGATATGAGCCAATTATATACTCTTAACATGCCCAAATCTCACACATTAGCATCTAACAAAGAAGATGGACCTCCAGTGAGCCCACTAATCTCCATTCTTGCTCCTATTGTATGAACTGATGGTATCAGAGACCTCCAAAGGAGAAATGCGATAAACATGCATGTGACTGAAAGAATGTAAATGCGATAAACAGAGCTAATGTTGTACACTGTGACATAAGAAGCTCAAGCAATTCCTTAGAAAGGATAATGTTCTGAGAAAGAAAGGCTCTGTTGTCTGTATAGCTGAATCACACACAAGTCTCCAGAGAATGAGCTGGCTATATGAACATTACCAGAGGCTGGAGCTTTGATAGTTAGCACACAGGAAGACATTTCAATTTAGGTCCAATATTATGGAGCTCACATGCAGCCTAAGAGGATGCTTGGGAGTAGCAACACTTCCTTTGTTCTCTGGATGATAGACATCTTCATACACATCTTGAACTAATCCACTGTTTATAGGTATTTTTTGTCTTTTCTCAATACTTTAAGTAATGAATTATGATGAACATTAATTATATTAATTTAAAAGAAAGCATACAGCTCAATATCTTTACTTTAGTAGACATAGAATTGAAATCGTTTCGATAGTCTTTTCCAGCCCTTGGGGCTTTGGGTTTTCACACAGTGAATCAAAGCTTTAGTAAGTATATGTACTTGCAGATACATTCATTAGATCTCCTTTTTTCATCCTTTACTGTTGTCTTATCCATATGAAAAACTAGTAGTATCAGTCATTCAATTCACTAATTTTCCTAAAGCATAGTCTAATAAGAATAGACTTTTTGGACTCACTTTTCCCTGAGAATGCAAATTATGTTTAGATAAGTTTTTTTTATATACATACTTCTCATTGTTCAGAATCAGAATAACTCAAAAATTCTTCTAGAGAGCTGAGGACCTTAGTATGTCCCAATAGATGTCAAGGAAATCTCTCACCCAGAAATCTGGGTTTTCATTGTAGTGAATGGGACAGAACATATAGCATTAGCATATAGATACCTGTTCCTCATAATAATCACCAAATTTGCTTTATTATTTATACTGCATTTCAGAAAATCTTCTGTAGTACCATGTGAAGATTTAAGTAATGCATAACATAGATTAGAGGAATCATCCCTAGTCTGAGTACCCACAGCCACTTGATATAAGACCTCCAAAACACTGTTATCACAACATGGCAAATGTTTTAGAAGCTGCAAATTATTTAATGAAAGTGAATTCAGGAGTCTAGAGATCCTAACAGACAGCATTATGCCCAGTAAAAGTATCCTTCTTTTTCAAGTGTGATGTGAACTCTAAAAATGTCAGTCTTGGAGAATCAAGTGACAAGATCCAGCTCTTTAACACTGAAAGGAGAGCTACAAGATGTATTGCTAAAAACATGGGCTGATGTTTTGACCTTTGTTGAGTTTCCACCCTCAGTTCTTTACAATGGCATTTGGCACACAACTGCAAAGACTTTATCGTGTTGGGATAAACTGCAGAAGTTTTTCTTTCTGCATACAGCACACCTTTAAAAGGAGTCAGACACATAGTATACAGACTTTCATGCTTGAATTCCACATAGAATTACTTCCCTTTTTGTCAAATCCAACCAACCCATCATAAAAGTAAAAACACAATTTTGTTGACTTGGACAGGAATATAATCAGCTTAATGTAAGATGTTTATCAGAGAAACAACTGAACCAGTCCCTTGGGGGCTTCAAGTTGGAAAATAAAGAACATGGTTTGGGGCTTCTTTTGCTATTTTCTTGGAAAAGTTGGCTATATTGAAATATGGGGTGAAGCAATTTAATATTTTGTTGCTCCTTACTCTATACTGCTAATCTGAACCCCTTGAACTAATGCCCTGTTGATTCTACTTGTAATTTGTTGCTAATTGAATAAAGGATCTATTCAATAAGAAGAAACATAGTGGAAAAGAACCTATTTTAGGGTTTAATGAAATTCAGTACCATAAAAGAGCTTAATTGCATGTTCAGAATTAACTATATCAAAATAGCATTGCCTATGATTGAAAGATTTCACCTCCAAATAGCAAAACTCTCATCAGATTACACCCCCTAATACACTTTCAAGATTTAAGCAGAAATATCATAGTCATAACTGTTCTCATAGCTGTTCTCCACTCAGACTGGATTCAGAAAATGAACCCATACATGAAGTATTAAAGGTCAGAGAGACCCTCTCAGTGTAATTACCAGGATTAGAGGGACTCACTTCTGAAAACCAGCAATCCAAAACCAAGTTTGCTGTGGCACAAAGCAAAGATGCTGTAAAAACATAATACCAAAAATGCCTTGCTTACTGATGACTACGTCTGCAAAAATAATGTCTGCCAGTGCAGTAAATTCTTGTTCTACCAAGAAGTTACAATGTGTTTGAAGTATGCTTCCAAAACACAAAATGACTTTATTTCTTTCCTGAATATATAATTTTCCAAAGACCAATTGACAACATTTTGTTTTATTCTTAACTTCAAAGACCAGAAAAAAAATTATCAGCCTTTTTACATTATTTAAAGTAACTCACAAAATGAAACATTTTGATGTGGAAACTACACACAGTAGTTCTTCACATTAATGGTATGAAGCAGCAGATGCAGATTGCTGGTTAGAACTGGAAAAAAATCTGTCAATATACAAATCGAAGCTCTTGGGATATGCACTTTTACTCTACACATCTAAAACAGGAGGAAAACACTAATCAAATTCTTTTTTTTATGCCCTGTGTGTTTGAGATTAAGGAATAGACCCTTAAGATGTTACAATATGTCCTGAACTGTGCCTTTAAATTGATTCATTCTGACTCATTTAAATTTAACTTCATTAGCTAACCCATTTTTCAGTGAAATCTAAAGTAATGTAATATGATAAAGTATTTTATATTAAACACGAAGGTTTAGACAAAAATACACGACATTTCAAAAAAATCTAAATCATGCTTTGTGGATGAATCAATTTGTAGTTATGGCAAAAAACGTTTCACAAATTTAGCTGTAATTCAACACTAGCCCTTTCATTTCTAAAAATGTGATTGACCTCAATTTTAAGTCTCTTGTTTTCAGCCGGATGCAGTTTGTCTCCTTTGGTGCTACATGCTTCAATGAAGGATGCATTCTGGAAGGCCTTTGCACTTCCAGCAGAGGGCTGGAAAGGGTCACTGATTCTAATTCATTACTGTTGCAAGTAGGCACATCATCTAATCCTTTAAACTCCAATTTAAAGCTAGTTAGGGTTTGTTTTCTGTCTCTGTTTCTTTAATTTCCTGCTTAAATTTTCTTATTGTTTGTTCATATCCATTTGTTGCTTTAGCTTTAAAATTTTGTTTCCTTTTGCCTTCTTTTGTCTCAGGCAAACAAGCAAAACTCTTCTGTCACACTACAGGCTTTCTATTCTTATACTCATCTTCATGGCCCCACTCCCCACACACAACAGAACTCAGTGGTTCAACCTGTTTGCATCATTCCAGATGCAGATATCGCCAGGTCTTTGTAAAATGTCATTGTACTTCTTCATCTTTAGCCATACATCATTTGAGACATCATAACACTGCATTTTCTTTCTTATGGCTACATTGTAGTGCAGCCTGTTGTCAACCTGAGATTACAGATACACCCAAGGATAATTCTGTCACTGTCTTTTTTTGCTGAGCAGCTTCAATGTTGGAGTTCTGCTGTTAGTCAAGTGTGAGACATTTTTTCAGTGCAATTACATTGCATCTTTTTTCAGCGGTAGCAAGCCTTAAAATCACCTAACCCCTCCTTCCATTCCAGTTCACGTTGAATAGATACCTTCCAATTTCATGTCATCAGCAAAATTAACCTGTTTATTTACTTTTTGGCATCAAAGTCAAAAATTTGTTGGATACTTAGCCATTTTGATGCCAGTGTTTGGGGAATTTCATTAGTAATTTCTTTCTTTTCCAACACGTGCATTTCTGTCACCTGCTGGCTTTTGCTTATCTGCTAATAGGAAAAAAAAAATGCAGTAAGCTACTTTTTTTTTCTATTCTATTACTCAAAAGCAGATGAACAGATATTTGGATTCATGCAGATTTGCTTTTTTGTTTATCAGTTGCTTTATTTCTTGACTGAAGAAAAAAAAACTGTGATATTTAAAGGATCATTTATATACTCAAAGGAGGACACTTGAAGTACAGCATATACAGTTTTTACATTTTTTGTCATAAATAGCCTAAAGTTCTTCCCAAGCTTTCTATTATAGAATCACAGAATGGTCGAGTGGGTCAAATGGGGCAGAATCTAGCTGGAGGTCTGTGACTAGTGAAGTCCCTCAGGGGTCGGTGCTGGGACCAGTGCTGTTTAATATTTTCATCAACTACCTGAATGAAGGAACTGAGTGTACCCTCAGCAAGTTTGCTGATGATACTAAACTGGGAGGAGTGGCTGACACACCAGAGGGCTGTGCTGCCATTCAGCGAGACCTGGACAGGCTGGAGAGTTGGGCGGGGAGAAACTTGATGAAATTCAACAAGGGCAAGTGTAGAGTCTTGCATATGGGGAAGAGCAACCCCATGTACCAGCACAGGTTGGGGGCTGACCTGCTGGACGGTAGTGAAGGGGAAAGGGACCTGGGGTTCCTGGTGGATGGAGGATGACCATGAGCCAGCAATGTGCCCTTGTGGCCAAGAAGGCCAATGGCATCCTAGGGTGCATTAGAAAGGGTGTGGTTAGTAGGTCAAGAGAGGTTCTCCTCCCCCTCTACTCTGCCTTGGTGAGGCCGCATCTGAAATATTGTGTCCAGTTCTGGGCCCCTCAGTTCAAGGAGGACAGGGAATTGCTTGAAAGAGTCCAGCGCAGAGCTACAAAGATGATAAAGGGAATGGAACATTTCTCTTATGAGGAGAGGCTGAGGGAGCTGGGTCTCTTTAGCTTGGAGGAGACTCAGGGGTGACCTCATCAATGTTTACAAATATGTAAAGGGTGAGTGTCAGGATGACGGAGCTAGGTTTTTTTCAGTGATGTCCAGTGATAGAACAAGGGGCAATGGGTGTAAACTGGAGCATAGGAGGTTCCATGTGAACATCAGGAAAAAATTCTTTACTGTGAGAGTGACAGATCACTGGAACAGGTTGCCCAGGGGGGTTGTGGAGTCTTCTACGTTGGAGATATTCAAGGCCCGCCTGGACAAGTTCCTGTGTAATGCACTCTAGGTTACCCTGCTCTTGCAGGGGGGTTGGACTAGATGATCTTTTGAAGTCCCTTCCAACCCTTGGGATTCTGAGATTCTGTGAGTTTGGAAGGGACCTCTGGAGTTCACCTGGTCCAACTGCCCTGACTAAGCAGGACCATCTACAGCAAGTTTACCAGGGTTGTACTCAGGCATCTTTTGAATATCCCTAAATGTTGAAACTCCACAGCCTCTCTGTGTGACCCGTGCAAGCATTTGACCACCCACACAGGGAAAAAAGGAAAAAAAAAAAAAAAGCAGCTTTTTCTTGTGTTTAGATGGTACTTCCCATGCTTTAATTTGTGCCAATTATCTTTCATGTGGTAGTGGACACTATTGAGAAGAGTCTTTGTCTTCATTCCTTCTTGTACCAGGGAGCCCAGAACTGGACACAATGCTTCAGATGTCACCTCAGAAGTGCTGTGTTGAGGGGTGTGCTGGTTTTGGCTGGGGTAGAATTAATATTCTTCATAGTAGCTAGTATGGGGCTATGTTTTGGATTCATGCTGAAAAAAAAAGTGTTGATAACTGACAGGTATTTCAGTTATTGCTGAGCAGTGCTTACACAGAGTCAAGTCCTTCCTCTACTCCTCATAGCACCCTGCCAGTGAGCAGGCTGGGAGTGCACAAAATGTTGGGAAGGGACACAGCTGGGACAGTTGGCCCAGACTGACCAAAGAAACATCCCATCCCATATAGCATCTTGCTCAACAATAAACTAGTGAGGAGGTTGGCTAGGGGCTGCTGCTCAGGGACTGGCTGGGCATTGATCAGTTGGTGGTGAGAAACATATTTCACTGGCATCAGTTGTTTTTCTTTGGGTTTATTTCTCTCTGCTATTTTCCTTTTCATTACATTATTCTAATAAGTAATAGTAGTAATAGCAGTAGTAGTAGTATATTTCAACTATTAAACTCTTCTTATCTCAGCTCTTAAGTTTTCTCACTTTTCCCCTTCCAATTTTCCTCTCCCCATCCTGCTGGAGGGGGGGGGGGGAGGGGTGCTGAGTTTAGGGAGTGAGGAAGCAGCTGTGTATTGCTTAGCTGCCACATATGGTTAAACCATGACAATATGCTGGCAACATTCCTCCTAATGCAGCCTAGGATGCTGTCGTGGTTTAAACCCAGTCAGGCAATTCGTTCACTCACTTCCCCCCCCCCTTCTTGCCCTCCCCCTGCTCCTGGAGGGACGGAGAGGAGAGTCAAAAAGAACGCAAATCCCACGGGTTGAGGTAAGTACAGTTTAGTAACTAAGGTATAACACAAATCATTACTGCTACCACCAATGATAATAATGATAAAGGAAATAACAAGGGAAGAGAATACAACACCTCATCACCAGCCAACCCATAACTCCCCCCCAAGGCCTGACCAAGCTCTGACCGATACCTCCTCCAACCCTGCAGTCCCCCAGCCCTTCCGGCTAACTCCCAGTTACATCCTGAGCATGACGTGCTGTGGTATGGAATACCTCTTTGGTCAGTTTGGGTCAGGTGTCCTGTCTCTGCTTCCTCCCGGCTTCCCCTCCTTCCTGGCAGAGCATGAGCCTCACAAAGTCCTTGGTCAGACTAAAACATCGCTATCAGCTCTGTTCCCAGGCCGAAAGTCAAAACACTGCACTGCACCAGCTAGCAAGAAGGAGAAACATGGCTGCTACTGCTGAACCCAGGACAGATGCTGACAGCCTTCTTTGTCACAAGGGTGTATTTTTCCCATCAGGACACTTCATAACTTGTCTTTAGCAATCGCTGATTACTACAGAAAATACCTACAGTATAACTGAGAGTGGAATTTCTCTAGAAGAATGATTTAGAAGGTTTGTACAATTCCTGCAAGTTAAGACAATGAGCACCTTAAAAAATTACATTGTCACAATGTTGGAAACAGGGTGAAAATTTTCAACTTCTGCAGATTTGTTGGAATTTTTCCCTTTTTTTCTTTCAGTTCCTTTTAGTATTAACTTGAAGTGACTGACTGTATGATGGAATCTCCTCATTAAATGTGAATGATAAGTTACACATTCAGTCGCCACAGCTTGAGGAAAAGGTTTTGGCATAGGGGAATTTTGCAAGTTAGCAATAAGGCTCCTCGGTCATTTATAGCATCTTTGTTTGTTATTGAATCCTCACTGTTGTGCCTGTGTTCCCTCGGTACAGTCTTCTTTCTAAACTGATTTCTCACTGAGACACCACAGGGAAACCCTTGTGAAGGGGTTTCAAGTCAAACCTCAGCTGAACAGTAATCCTATGTATATGCCTTTTTCACTATCGAACTCAGAAGTGCAAATGTTTTCTGCTTTGCTTTCTATACTGGGAACAAATACCATTAGATCCTTTCAGCGTCACTTCTCACTTCTGATCTTTTACCCTTGGCAAGCCTGCTACTTGCCTTTCAAGGGAGCACCTCTAACATAACAGCTTGGCCACACGGAATGTGTTGCCAACTGGCTTCATAGTGGAGCAAACACTTAGCGTTCCCCATTGGACAGATTCATGCTATTTCACCCTGTTATCTGCACAGCCTTGCTAATCCAGCATGGACCAGCCAGTGCCCCTGGGGAAGCAGTAACCTTCTAAATATACAGTTGTCAGAATCTTAGCATTTTGTTACAGATCTGGTGGATAGGACAGTGACCCGTTATTTCTCTAAGAACACTTTAAAGCCTTGCTCTATAAATATACAGAATAATAACATCAAATACTGTACAGCATATAAAGGTCTAGCACTAAGGTTACTTTTAAGCTTAGTTCTTTAAGTCCTACCATTCATTTAATATACCAGAGGTTTCAGACTATGACAGTGTGAGATATACAATTTCTTAATGCACATAATTAAGCAAGTTCATTACCACATGTAGCAACTTACTGCTTTTAGCTGACTTGTTATAACTATAATGCACACAGTCCAAACTCTAAGATAAAAAGCCTTGGTTTCAACCTCAGTGAATGTACTCCAAGTTTGCAATAAGGATGATTTTGATGCAAACACATACTCGTTTACTATCACTGAAGCATGAAGTAACTTGCCTGCACACTTCATAATAAGATTTTGACTATCTGATAAAAAATACCGATGAGACACCATGATGAGACACATGCCCAATAATTAATAAACAGGACTAATATGGCAAGTTACAGCCAGGACACCCTTTGGACAGAAAAGGAACATGTCCTTTCCTATGGCAGAACATCCCTTTTCCCAGTCTCTGGATATACACACCAAGTCAATGCACACCCTCCTTCTGCAGTGGTAAGGATGGAGGAGTAACACTTCCATTGCCAGTCCCTCGCAGTTTAAGGTGATAGTCCAGTTCTTCCTAAAAGAGTTGTAGGAGTGACAGTTGTGTTACCCGCTCTTGACCTTTACAAATTACTTTAATCTCCCATGCTAGCACAGGTTTCACATTTTCTCCCCTGGGCCTTTTCAACATGATATCTTAGCACAGACAGGGCAAGTGGATTTGTTTGGACTGTCTTCTGAGCATAAAAATATATCTTGATCATGTCATAAGGTCATTTATGAGGACTGCAGAGCTGTTTCTTCTGAAGACAAAATACCACCAAGTCAGGTCCTCCTTCTTGTGTTAGACAATGAGAGAGCAATGATGCACATAAATTAAAGAGTAATGCAATGCAGCACAACACAGATTTGGAAACTTCAGCACTTCATTTATAGTCAATGCCTCCATGTCACTGGATGCGATCATAAAAATAAGTATTTTTATATGATATCCATAGCTGGGAAAAGTACAAGAAACTACCAGAACTGAAAGCTTTTGAAGCAATAATACTTAGAACCTATTGCAATGAAGCTGTTGACTGGAACGTAACATTGCATTCCTGGCTGCCCTAGAATTTATGTTACTATTCACACTTGTTGAAAAATAACTACTACTACTGTGAGGGAACTTTTTATTATTGTCTCTGTTATTACAAAATAGTCCAGCAAAATAGCATTGCAAGATTGTGAACTGTCTGTCATATTTGAATCACTCTTTCATTACAGGCTTTTTTTCAGTAACAGCTACTTGGAAATACTAAGAATGCCCTTGAGACATTTTCCTGAAATGCTTATTACAAAGCAATATACCTCACATAATCTCTTGCAATTAGGGCTTAGAACTCTGTGATTTCCTAGGATTCACCATTTTTAACTAACACTGTTCATTTTAAAAGTTAAATCAATAAAAGGTGTCCCTGCCCACAGCAGGGGGGTTGGAACTAGAGGATCTTAAGGTCCTTTCCAACCCTAACTGTTCCATGATTCTATGATTCTAAAAATACTGACAGAAATGAGACAGTAGATTTTGGGTACTACAGAGGAAAGAAAAGAAACATATTTTGTTCAGGAGGGACTACAAATATAGTTTGTTTCATGTTTTACATCTTTGCTCTCTTTCCACAGTGAAATCAGATGAGTTGCAAACAATCAAGAAGGAATTAACCCAAATCAAAACAAAAATTGACTCCTTGCTAGGGAGACTGGAAAAGATTGAAAAGCAGCAAAAAGCTGAAGCAGGTAGGTGAAAGCAATTTGTAGTCAAATGAATTAAATTAGAGCCTAGTTATTAGTCAGACAGACCAAAGAGAATGCAATCCTTTCAGAAATTTTGTTACATAATGGAGGTCTAAAGCAAGGTAAATTAATTCTCAGGTAGAATTATTGGGAGGATAAACTTATATTATTCACAGAGCATGCAACATAATTTCAAGAATTGTTTTGTACTGTGCAGTAGAAAAATTAAAAAAAAAAAAAGAAAAGGAAATAAAAGTTCTTAGTAGATGTTCTGGAAAAAAAATGTCACTAAAAAAAAAATGACTGGAGAGATTTAAGTTAAAGGTTGTTGACTCCGAGGATGTTGTGCTATCCACATTCAGAATTGTAAAATGGTCTATACCAGGAATTATTGCCTGGGCAATAGTCACAAGTTGCAGCAAGGGAAATTCCTGTTTGATATAAGGAAAAGAAGTGCAACTAAGCAGAATAGCAGGTTTCCCAGAGATAAAGTGGCTGTTCCAGCCTTGCAAGCATTCAGAACTCCAAAAGTCCATGGACTTGGACCAAACTTTGAGTTTGGCCCTGCTTTGAAGAGCGGTTGGACTTGAAGACTCCAGAGATCCCTTCCAACCCAAACTGTTGTGTGAAGCTGTGGCGTCTCTATAAAACCAGCAACATGTCAAGGTCAGCTTTTCTCTGGCTTGAAATGTTTTGTTTTGAGGCAAACCTTGGGAATGAGAAAATCCAGCACTACTTTTTAATTTAATCAGTATCTATTTCTGTCATTACAGCGGTCATTTTGTTAGATGAATGATCTCACCTGGCAGCGCTTTAAAGCTCTGCTTAGTACTTACAAGGGATTTATGAGTTTGTATTTTCACCACAGCATATATAAAAAACAATCTCAGTTCTTACCACTGTCTATGGTATTTCTCTAGTTATTTCCTTATAAATCACTGTATATCCCTGTACAGGAGCTGTGTACTAGCAAGCTGATTTTGATGAGAGTTAGCTGGGAAAAGGAAACCTTTTTTCATGAAAAATCTCAAAGTTTCTTTTTTTTCTCCCTTCATTCTCTGATGAAAACTTTTTATGTGTTTTGTGTGAAATATGTGAAGGAAATTCTGCCTCATAATCCACAGCTGCCTGGGTGTCTGAACATCAGATTTGTGTCCCTTGCATAACTCAAATCCGTTATGTGATAACTGATCACATAAGTTATGTGATATATGTCATATCACACTGAATTATGTGGTATGTGATAAGCCAGAAAGACCCAACAGGACACAAAGAGAGTTCCATCAAGACTATCTAAGACATTTGTGGGAATTAGCAGTTTAGCTTCTTGCACATGATGCAGGCAAAATAGATATTTAGATCTGAATCCCTCCTGTTCCCAAGTGCCTGCCCTATTTCCTGATCTGTTGTGGAAGTACCTCTCTGAACCTTCTCTCACATTTAGAAGTAGCTCTAATGAACATCTTCCTACGGCAGAGCACTACAGAAAAATATTTTGTGGTTAACAAATAAATAAAAACTAAATAAGCAAACAAGTAAAAAAAATCACAAGCAAAACAAAACAGAAAACCAAAACCAGCTCTGAAAAACCCTCTGCCTTTTATTTACAGTAATTTTCTAAGTTGATAGACAAGAACCAATACCTCAGCTGTTATAGTTTATCCCATAAAATAAGCTGAGTGCTTTTTTGCAAGTCTAAGGTAAACCATTAGTACAGAATGTGATTATCTCTTTCAGGAAAACCATGCACAATATGTATTCATTATATTTTGTTTTGTACTTTATGCAAGTTAGATAAAAGTTGGTATAATCAGTGAAGATGTAATTGCAAGGCACTCCTTTGAATCACTTGTGTACTGAAATGCTCTGAGATGGTGCATCCCTACTTCAGGTAGCTTTTATATAAAATCCATTACTATGCAAAACAACCTGCATCTTATTGTACTTTGATATCCAATTTGCTAAAGGACTGTATTGAACTCACTTAAATAGAAATCAGCTCAAAGAGGGAAAAGTTGATTTGTATTGAATCATACTATTATGCCTTTTGAAGACAAGCATTGAATAATATCCTCAGAGATTAAAAACTGATTTCAAATTGTTGATGTTTTAAAACATCAGGTGCAGAACTAGTCCCCCATATTTCTTTTCCCATAAGAGGGTATGAGGAGAAAAAACACCTCAGAGAGACCAGTAAGCGTGGATCCTCATTTACACCTCCTGAGCTGATAAAGAGGGTTATGCAGCCTGGGTGATTAGTCTGCAGATGATTGCTTCCTCAGCTTAAAGAGAAAGCTACATTAGTAGCTAAACTATTTCATTTACAGTGTCAGATGTGTGATGATTTTGTTCCTTCTCTATGATTTCACAATATTATTTCTTACTTTCCTCTGCCAGAAGGTGTGGCCTCATTAGACTGGGATCAGAGAGAGGATCTATGTCTCATTTGCACACAACAAAAAACTGAGACATCATCTTGCCCTTTTGGTTTTTAAGTTTGCATCTCTTTCAGAAAAAATATTTAATTATGAATCTTAACAGTTATACATTTGGAAGAATGTGATACATTAAGCAGACAAGCGGGACAAGTTCAGTGCATACATTGGTTACTGTTCTACACCTGTGTGAAAACATCTTATAGCTGATGTTCTATCTTTTACTATTAAGTGACCACTCTAGTAGGGGGCTATAGATAAAAGGATTTCCTCTATACACAGAAACTTCAGGAATAGCTTCTTTGTAAAAATCTGAATTACGAACCCAGGGATAAGAATGTGTTATGATGTGAAAATATATATATATATATATATATATATATATATATATAGTAAAGGAAAATATTCTCTCTGTAATATCAGAGCTGGATGCTGAAAGGTAGGATCACAGGGTTAGCTTCTCAGAAGAGCCCAAGAGTTAGATGCTGAGCCGGTATTTGATACTCTTCTGAAGAAGCCAGTATAAGTTCTCATTCAGAAAATTAACTGAGTGACCTAATTTTTTAGCAGTTGTATCCTAAAAGTTTTCCCTTTGAAAGTATTAAGTCCATCATTTCAGGAACCTTTTTTGAAAGCTTTGACCAAAGTTGATTCAGTGTGTCACTGCCACAGATGGGTTAATCTCAAAAGTGACTTGAAGCAGAAGGTGGTGTGGCAGGACATAGACATAGCTGATTCCATCCACATTTCCTTGTGCATAAGACAAGTAACACAATAATTTATAACTAGTATGGTATTTTATAGACCACCTTACACATATAGATTATGAGGCTTCATGGACTGAATCTTCTACTACTGTGTGTGACTACTGTTGAAGCAGTTATGTAAGATTATTTTTATTCTTTAAGTCCAAGAATCTTTCTGAAGAAATTATATGACTAAGGGATAAAAGCTCAATTGTTCTATGTCTTCAGCTAATGAATTTGAAAACGAGGGACTAGAGACTAACAGACTGAAGAAGTGAAAGTAAGTTGTAAATTAAATGTGCACAGGCAGAAGGGAAAGCAAACTTCTTGGTTTAAGACTATGATAAAAAAAAGTATGAGCAGATTTGAATATTATCGGCAGTTGGTAATAATTAATAGTAAAATAATAATATATTCATAGAGCTTCTCTATGAAATAGAGAGCTTCATAGAGCTTCTCAAAATATAGAGCTTCTCAGGGAATCTGCAGATTCATTGGCTGTCTGACAAGATAGGTGATGTGCTACTAGCATTATAGAGCAGTTAATCTAACAAAGAAATATATTGTCACTCTCAGATTGAAAAGACATTGGTATTTCAGCTACATGCAACCAATTCTCTGGCCCATATTCACTTTGAGTACGTAAAGCTCTTCATCTAACTCCTGATATGCATAAGACTGATCCCTCAAACCATTCTGGCCACTATCTCTGTCATTCCTCCCTCAATCCTCCTCTGGATTTCTGCTGGCTGGATGAAACTCCTCAGTGTATCCAGGCATCTTACAATGCATATTCACAACAATGCAGCTATCTGAGCTAAACCAAGTGGAACAGATCCTCTGGGCCTCCATGGAAATTGTCTTCCTTTTCACTGCCTTGCAGAAATTATAGGAAGCCTATAGTTGAGTAATTGGAAGGGGCATTCTCCATTTACCTCAGCACACTATACCAGCAAGGAGAAACGGCTACTTTAGTCTATATGTAAAATATAAAAAATATGTTCAGTTGTCTAGAAGGATTTGATTTGTGTGGTTATTGAGATATATTCACAACAAATTTATGCAAATCTTTGTTCACTCATTGGAAATTAACAGCCTTCCACTTCTCAGAGCATAGAGATTTATGTACTTCTCATTGGCTGCAAATAAATACATATATAGTGACTAAGCCAATTGAATTCCCGAGGCAAAGTCCAGAAAATCAGAAAGCTGGATCCACTGGTAAATCACACCTTCAGCTACTGCATGGGATAGATGAGCATGTTTGCACTAGATTGACTTGTGCATTTTTTTTTTTTTAAACAAGGGGGTTTATCATATTTGCCTGGTAGATTTTAACACACTGAAGTTTACAAAGCTAGCACATCTGGAGAGGGGAAGCTTAGGTTTCTTCCTCAGAGCACTTTTCTTTGCCACCAGTAGGGAAGGTTACTGAATCTCTATAGAGTATGTTTTCCTTACAGAAGCTCAAAAGAAACAAATGGAAGATAATGCTGATTTGATTCAAGAGGAATGCATATCAGAGAATGCAGATAATTCTACGGAAGAGCCAATTGAAGGAGGGCCAGATGCAGATGGGGATGGAGAAGATATGACTGATGGGATAGAGGAGGATTTTGATGAGGATGGCAGCAATGAGCTGGTAAGGAATACTCATGCCATGATTATATCTGTCTATGCAGTTGCTACAAGTAACCACAGAGAAACAACAGTGTGGGTTAAAAAAATAAGCTCACAACAGCACTGTGTCTCACTAGAGCCAAATCCTACATTCTTCATACACTGTAGCATCAATTAAGCATAGGTCCCTTTGATAATAAGTAAGAAAAATATATTTTACCACACTTGGTGATTTTTAGGAAGGAAACTGAATATACTTTAAATTGGTTTACATTTATTATTCTATATTTACTAAAATTTAGATAGAGAAAGGAAAACATTCTGGTATTTTTTATTCGAACTGGAGCATTTCAAAATTAAAGAAGATTCTAGAATGCAGAACTTTCTCATTAGAAAACATGTGCTCCCCCATAATTCCCAGTCCCTGTCTTCCATGTATATCTTCTGTAGGCTGTGTTGGCAGCTACAGACTTTTTTGATGGAAGGCTTTTTCCTTAAGAAACATTTGGCTAAGAAATATTTGAGCTTTTAGCCTGAGACTGCACCTTTCATGAAATACCCATCATATTGACAAACTTCCAAGTTCTTCTAGAGCCACACTAAAAAAAATATTTGGAAAGTCAGATTTGTACTTATTCATTCATTCCAAGTAAGCGTGGGTCAGTCACATTGGTTTAGACTATAATACTCTCCCTCTTTTCCTGTCTTTCGTATTCTGCTGTGAGCAGAAATCACTTCTGGTGCTGTCATTGTTCCTGCTTGCTTTTTAACACACAGTTAATCATGTGTGCACTGTAAAAATCATTCAGTGAAGCCAACAAAAGTCAGTCAGTAATGGGCAGAGCTGAACCAACAGCAAGTCTAGAGTAGCAAGGCACGTGAATAACCAGTGATTTATACCTCTTACCGTAAACGTATTTCAAACCTACTGCTAATTTGAGGGTTTGTGTCCCTTTAACCAGCACAAGGCCCTCTTGAATTTATAAATCCTGAATAGCATTATGACTAGAAGAAGCTAGTTCAACCCCTCATCTTTTAACATGCATGTAGAATAGATGACAGTATCACTTCTTCTCAAAGGAGCAGGTTCTCCTGTACAGATGTGAGGGACTTCTGTAAGAAGCTGCCACTCCGATTTTGCAGGAATTTGAAATTTAGTAATGAACACATAGTTGTAAATATAATATCCCACCATGACTAATACCTGCTGAAGTGATATTAGCAATAGGGGTTGAAGACAGTTTTACAAGACTGGTGGGTTTTGCACTAATTAGATGTCAGACTCCATGCTGCAGACGACTAAGTGGGGAAGTTAACTAACAGTATATTAGCATCTGACTGTTCAGTGCTGTCATTTTACCCTGTGGGTATGACATATTCAGCGTATATCTACAGAAGTTTTTCATATAGCAAAGGCCTAAGCAGGAAAGTTTCTAAAAAGCAAGCAGCATGGGAAGACTTCATTAGCAGTGAAAGTCTGGAATTGGCACAGCCACATTTGCACACCAATGCTTCCAAGTTAAAAAGCCTTTTCAACATTTATGCTATGGAATTAGTTGAAGTACAGTGTATTGCAGACACAGCTCCAAAGACAAAGAGGTCTGAGCCATATATCTAAGGCATGGGGGAGAACCAGCTTCAGTTTCCCCGCATGCCATTACTGAGCCCCTTGAGTTCTACAAGGAGGTGGGTGATGTCTACATGGAGAGTGATGTCCTCTGCCTTGCACTGCAGCACTCATGATACCTCCAACCCTGACATGGTGGTAGCAAGGAAAGGCTGAGGAAGAGCACTTATATGCACTGTCTTGGTCAGGTGCAGCCAGTCCCAGTGCCAGGGCAGTGGAGCCAGTCAGCTTCATGCATTTCACCTTCCCTGGTGGAAGAAACCCTCTAGCCAAGAAACTGGCAATATTGCAGACTTAAAAGCTCAGAACCAAGATGGTCACTGATGTAAATTCCTTACGCTTTTCGTTCTCCCTTGCCATTTTCCTCAAGCTTTGGAAGAGGCTACTTCACCTCATCCCTGCTATGGTCAGATATTAACACTTTCTTTTGCAAAGCCTAGGGAGATCATTGAATGAAAACCTGCTATGGATGGGATAAAGGATTGCGCTACAAAGGATTACTTCAAAGAAATCTCAGGCAATGGGTGTTTCCCACAGAAAGCTATTATAGATTGAACTATGCATCTTTGCCCTACAGTTTATACCCAAACTCTTGGCAGCATAGCATTGCCAGTACTGTTAAAATCAGACGCTGGTAGTTTGTGATGCATATTGTAATTTAGACTAGTTTTCACTTATACTTACATGTATTTATGTAGATATAATGGCCAGTTCCTGTAAGTTTTGCTTTCTACTCCAGCCACAGATATGACTGGAAAGTCATACCAGACTGTATGACTGGAAAGTCAACCAGAATACTGTCAAATATATGATGAATTCCAGTAGGAATACTTGGAATTTCAATCTGCCTCTACCCATTTTATGCCCTGCTATCTGGCATCACCCTCTGTTTTGTGAAAAGTAAAATATATGATAGGTAAGCTTGCTATGAGACAAAAGGTCCTAACAGATGTTCTCCTGTTTTACAAAAACTAAGTTATTTGAGAAAAAGAGCTGACTAATACCAAATGTGCCAATTTGGAATGAAGCCACTTGCAACTCATTTGAGAAAAAAATGAGTGTTTCACTTTTAACACTGTTCTTTTAAGCATAAAGAGTGTTAAATGTGAAACAATTAGGACAAACTTTTCATGTGTGAAATCATAAACAGAATACTCAGAATAAGAAATACCCCTCAAAAGTGCATTTTTAATGAACTCTATAATATTTTCCAAATATGAAGCTAAAGGGATTTAGGGTGATGATGGAAAAAAAATCTTTTCTTTCACCACTAAGAGCAGCAGAGCAAATAGAAGAAAATTTGAAGTGGGCACAACTAATGTTCTGAAGTCACTTCAGCATCAAAATTAGTTGTGAATCCACAAGTCTGAAAAATATTATTAGAAGAGAGGAACATGACTTAAACTTAGAGCTTAACCTTTTTCTCAATGCTCCATATTTAGCTGTAAATCTTCTGCCTAGCCATTTGCCAAGAACCTGCTGCAGGACTCATTTTGCTGAACACAATACTGTTATCTTTTTTTTTCTTTCCCCTGTGATGAGCCCTAAGGCTATCAGTAAAAGGAAGTGTTCATTAAGGACAGACCCTCTGCCAGAGTCCAGATGCTGCCAGAATGGAGCCTCTGAATCTGTGTATGTGGGTCTGCATCTCTGGACCAGAGGACTCAAAAGTATATTTCTTGATATTTAAATCTAACTTTCAAAGGAAATGACTATGCAGGATGTATGCTGTGGGTTTAGGTGGTAGGAACGGTTCTCTAAGTTCATATACTATTTGGAGGAACAGGCTAACTGCACATTAACTGAGCAACAGCAGCTGTCCCCATGCCTGCTTTCAGCCAAGACCAACTGTGAAGAAATGAGAAGTAGTTTAGCCTGTTGCCTGAGCTAAGTCAGGCATGGATTTAACGATGCTTAAGCCTCTTCATTTACCTGCCTGGCTGCACACACAAAGCGATACCACATTCGACAGCTGCACACCTTCTTCATCCACCATTTAGATCAGGATGTTGTTTGTCCCTGCACTGTAATTTTCAAAGGACTACAGACATGCCCACAAATAGTCATTATAGCTCAGCTGAAGTGTAAAAAGTTTTATGCCACAATAACTTGATTGCCCATCTGAACTCTAATTGAAGACATGCTGTATTTGAAGTATCTGCTGCACTCATCAAATATCACCTCCTGGGTGTCTTTTGTATCAACTGTTTGCTCACAAATGTGTCTCAGTGCTGCAGACACTCCAGCTTGAGGCTTTTTAGAAAAATACCCAAAGACTTTTGCTGCATTGACATACTGAAGAGTTCTTTAAATTGTGATTTCAGGTATATGATCCAGATATGTACAGATTTGTCAAATAGCTGACTTCAACTTGTTCAGTCATGGGTGCCATCTGCTTCTCATTCACCTGGTCTTATATGTTGGCTTTCTGCTTCCCCTTGTACAAGCATGAAAACATATTTAGAGAGATATATATATTAAGTAATCACTAGCTTGGAATGTAGCTCCTGGGCTTACTCTACAACTCCTGTCACTTAACTGACCATCAGAAGTAGCTGGAGTGGATAAAAACTTCAGCTCTGTTTCCATTGCTCATTCTAGATAAAAGAAATACCAACCAAAAAAAACAAAAAACCAACAACCCCAACTCAACAAAAAACCCCAACCAAGTAGTTGGTTATCCCAGATTTTACTGGATCCAGTATCCACTCCTCTCACTGAACCGTTTCTAGCTGCAGTGAATTAAAAATCCTTGTGCTCCTTCCTAGTGTGAGCGTGTCCGCTCTTATTGCTTAAACTGTACCCTAACAGTCCTGTGAAAAAAGCAACACACCTACACAGCTTCACTTCTTTCCTTCCAGGAAACAAGCTCCAATGAAGAAAGATCTTCATGTTTACTAAATTCACCTCACACACAAATCACAAACAAGCCACAAATCATTGGAACTCAAGTCATCAGTGATATCAAGCACTTTTCAGGTGCCTGTCATGGCTTTAAATTGAAAGTAGTGGGAAGGAAAGCGAATAACCTCATCTTATTCCTGTGGCTGAACAGTGGAGAGCAGAAAAATCACCTTTGCAGCACAGTCCAACACACATTTTGATATTTAAAAAGCAACTTGGCCTCAGCATCTCTAAAAGTCTTCTTGCTAAAAGTAGCATTAGCATGTGTGGTGTGGCTGAGAGTATGCAGACAAAGCATTTCAGAAATAACGTGCGTGGTGGTTTTCTTCCTCTGCTGATTTAGCAGCTGGACAACCTAGAGCATTTCAAATAACTTCTATGAACTTGTTTCAGATGGCACTAACCAATCATTGAGGAAGCACTGGCTCAAAATTGACTGTAATTTATCATTGCAATCCCCTTGTAAATAACAAAGATGGCATCCAATTAATTAGCTGAAAACCTGAAGTATCATAGATTTGGAAAAATAAAATCACTTTTGGCTAATGCTTAATAAAATACCAACAAACTAATTGGAGTGAGTTATACACAAGCACTCACATCTATATTACATTGCCTGAGAATAATAGTTTCTATCAAACTGTCAGCCTTTCATAATAAATATCTATAATAATAATAGCACAGCAGTGGTTCAGTAGTTAAGCATTCAGTAGAGCAAACTGTTTTCCTGTAGAGCATGTGATCCCACTGATTTCAAATACAATAGATTTATGGTGTCATAACTCAGATCAGACTCTGGTTAGTGCCTGGCTGGAATTTGAAGTTGCAGCATTGTGATTTTATGCTGGTGTCGCTACGCTAAAAATAACGAAGTCACACATGCATTAGATGGGAGTTTCATTAATGAGATGTCTTGAGAAGCATTTTTATTAGATTGTATCAAAAACAAAAGGTACAATGACTGTACAAGGCCCAGTGCTGGTTACAAGATAGATTTACAGCAGTTACTTTAACAGCAATTATAATCCCTTTTCTGTTAAGTATATTTCAGTTAAATTTACCTCTCTAGGGTATTTCATGCCTTACCCTCATCCTTTTCTCCCTCTGCACTGACTATTTTCAGTCTATCATCGGGTTTATTTCTAGCATCTGATAGAGAATCATGTTTCAAACACAAATACCAGAAACTGCCACAGACAAAAAATTATAGAATTCAGGATAATCCTCTTGGTGCACTGAATTTCATTATACAAAACTAAAACAACTATGATATAATAGCTATCTTTCTTGTAGGAACTGATGCAAATACTACCTAAATCAATGGAACAAAGTAGTACTTTGGCTAAACCTATTAAAAGACATCTTCTTCTTGTCATGAGTAGGTGATTTAGATCACTGTAAAGGCCATTGTCAAAGGTATTATCAAAAGTGGCTTTAATATGATGTTGTAAAAGTGAGACCTAACAAAGTTCATTGGCAAGGTTCACTTTACTACTGTACAGCACAATTATTTGAACAATGATTCAAAACTACCAAGATAAAGTTACCAAGTCATAAATTAAAATTACAAAGTCAAAATCAAAGCTACCAAGTCATGAGATTCAGTACCAGACTACAAGATTATGCACAATATTGATTGCTTACCAAAGATCTCCCTTTGGTAAAAGGTCTCTCTGCCTTTAGGAGCAACATTGAGAGGTGTGCCTGCCTTTAGGAGCAACATTGAGATGTGTCCCAGCTCAAGAGGAGATCACTGCCATACAACCAGGTTGCTTGGCTGGGAGAGCTCAAAGAAGGCTCACTTAGGCTGTCATTTTTATGGAATAAAGTGGCTGGCTTGCAGTCAAACTACATTTGACAGGAAAGGTGTGCACGAGACTCCTTGTACCCACTTTCCTTGCTTCTTGATAAACTTGTCTTGGAAAAGTCACTCTGTTCATTGTGTGATCAGTGCTCCAAGCTCATATGCATTGATGCCTACTGTGTCACTCCTGTGCTCCTTTGTGGGCTTTCAGAGAACAGATTGAAACTAAAGGAGTTCTTGGAACAGTTATGGCTCAGGCCTTTACCTCCTGTGGAGCCAGAACTAATAAGGGGTCAAGTGCATCTGTCAACACCTCTGCTATATGTAGCTAAAGAGAAATTAAAGTAATTTAATAGCAAGTCTGCACGAAACATTGAAACTTCCTTTACTTACATTATTTTGCATGAGAATTCAACTATGAAAATACTCAGCAGAGAACCAGATCTCTAGAAAAGGAATAAAAATTTGTCTGATGAATTTCATGGAGTTTAAGCCCAGTTGGGCTTATCTGAAAAAACAAGATTGATCAAATATGTGAATATGTGATAGGATTAATAGTACTTAATTCATTATTTTAACTAAACTGGATTTTTCATTGCCTTTTTGCATAATTATTTTCCTGTCAATAGCATCAAGGCAGATCAGACTGACTCTTCTATCAGCAGAATTAGGCTGATTAAGCATGTCAAAAAGATCAATAGCTACTGTGACAATTTGCAGCTTGCTGAGTGCACTTATACAGGGTACAGCTTAGAAAAAATAAGGACAAAACTTCTAATTAATGGTAATGGCTGAAGCAACATTGTGTCAGAAATCTTATTTAGATAGTTTAAATATCTTTGAGACAAAGCAAAATTTAGTCTTTCGAGTGCACTGAACATTTTGAACTTCATTGAAATCTTGCTTTCAGTATCAGGGGAAACATGAAACTCTTCATTTCTAAGACGAATTGATAAAAACTTGTGTTCATTTGATAAATATCAGTGTAAGGTGTTTGTACTTGAGCAAGCTAAGAAAGTCATTAGTGGCAGTATACCCGACAGATACTAATGTGTTGTACCTTCCAAAGCTGCAGTAAATCTAATAACCTGTGACTGAAAAAGTAGAGAAAGTAGTAAAGGTATGTCATGAAATAAAAAAAATGTAAGAAACTTCCTGACATGTCCTTTTGTTATATTTAATATATTCAATAGCACAGTAGACACATTTGTTGTTCACACGCTGTTGTATGAGTCGTTGGAAAGGCCTTGCTAACAGCTCCTCCTCCCTGTTTTTCCTGGCAGTCAATTTCGCAGACTAAGACTTCCTAAGTGTTGTTAAGAGTTTTGACGAGGTTATTCTATGATCTATATCTATGATTCTGTTCCCCTGAATCTGCTCTATATGATTTAGTACAGTATCCAGTTAAAAAATCAAAACCATAAAACGATTAAAAAATTTATCATGTAAATAATATAATTAGTTATAAAACTATTTTGCAACCATTATTTCCTCTTTTTTTTTTTTTTTTAAGCAAAAAATGGGGAATCAGGAAGTTTGGGTCCTATTCTCAGCTTTGCTACAGAGTCAGTGGGGTGGGCAGCATGTCTCAGCAGATCGAATGCGCATGTAGACCCAGCCCTTCTTTCTGTGGTCAGACCACTAGCTGCATTTGCACCTAGAGCAATCATACATGAAAGGAGAATAAACAAAATGTATGGTTTCAACTTGTAAAAATCATATGCTCTCCAGTCAAGAAAATTGCAAATTTTATTTCTGTCTGTTGAACATCGAATATATACTTCAATGACTCTTTTATTTTTACTTTGCACCCTGCCATCAGTCTTAGCCTGCCTGAAGTTTCAGCCATCATTTAACTTCCTATGTTTTCTGCTAAGAATCATTAGCATGGCTAATTTTTTGAGGTCTGTCTGTAAACAAGCCAACTCTGGAGAGGTCTCTTTCAAGCTTATCAGGGTTTGAAAGCCATTAATAAACCCTGTCAGCAACTTCCAGCAAAATGCCCAGGCACATACAACAAGAGCAGAAAAAGTTGTGTGTCTTCTGCACTCCATAAATCCCTCTGAGAACAGAAGAACCACCTATGTTCATCAGTTCAAATGTCGTACATCCTTTCTGAGAAAATAAATGGGTATAAATATTAAATAGAGGAGTTTGGGGTTTTTTTTAATTAATTTATTCTCAGGGAACCACTGTAAGAACTGGTCACAGAAATTCTAGCATTTAGGCTACCCTAGACAACCTGAAATAAGTGTTCTTCATAGCCCAATGCTCAATAGGCTAGTTCTAAGTACACTTATTTACCAAATACAGAGTACAGGCTTGTGTGTGGGATTTACATCCTCATGGAAGTTTGGCGCTATGTCTGTTTGGAAACACTACCATGGGTGACATCTTGGCTGTATACCTGATACATAAAAGAATTTCTGATTACTGCTTAATATGTTTTAATGATTTTTAGAAATTGTCTAAGCACTTAGTGTCAAGCTTATGCACTACCTTCCTGTAGACTTGTGTTTTGAAAGAGTACCCTGGGTGCCTTCTCTGTTTTGGTGGGAATAGGGACTCTGCTGTTTGTTGACTCACTGTCAGTAGATTTATCATTATATAGTACTCATTATTCATTTGGGTTGTTTGAGGCTTTTTTTCCTTTTTTGATCTTAAGGCAGGACTATGTGTTTATCTTAAGCTTTTAGGTAAGAATAAGATAGTCATGGTGCTTGACATTTTGAGACATTAAAATATTTCATTTTAATGACTCAGCTTCAATTGTCAAAAGCAACAGTTGTGCGTTCAATTAAAAAAACAAACAAAACAAATCAAAGCAAAACAGAAAACAAACCCACAAAGAAAAAAAAAAAACCACACACACACAAAAGAAAACCCACAACAGAACACCAAAACCACCTGTAAATTCATTCAAAAGCAAATAATGCTGTCAGATAAGGCCAAAAATTCTCTCAGACCTGTAAACAAAATACCTGCCTAAATGAGATTAATTCCTCTCCAGGATAACATAATTTACCTTAATGGTCAGTACTAGTGGCCTATGTTTATTATGTTTATTCTATTTAAGTAAATCAGAATCAGCTCCACAGATTTTGCTAGCCTAAAATTTACAAGCATAGAGTCAGCCACTGAGTACAGTACAGGAAGGAGGGCAGCCAAACACCCAGAAACAAACCTAGGTCTTTTTTCAGGAGCGGGTGAAGGTGGCTTATCAAAAAGATCACAAGTTTTTGCTGTAACTTATGGCTGCTAAAGAAACATCAGATTTAACTGAAGTAACTCAACACTTTAAATATGAATACTGATTTCAGCCTCTACTCCTGAATATTTTTGCCAATGTAATTTTCACTAATTCTGGTGAAGTAGCTCTTCTTTTACCTCCCTGTATTTTGGTTAACTTCAGCAGACTTTGTATGGGTTGTGGAACATGCTGGATTGGGTTCGCCTATTGTTTGCAACCAACATTTCTTGGTTCTGTGCAGAGAGAACAGGCATCAGAAGAGTAACCTAGTGCAGATACCAAAGCAACAGTAAAAGGTACAGTGAGAACACAGTGAGAGAACAGAAAGGGCACACTGGTGTTTTCTAGGTTCTCACTGACACTAAAATCCTCTGTAATGACTCTGGCCAGCCATTGGGGCTGAGTTTGGCTATGGGTTTGAGCCTATCAGCTTAATCCGGAAATTCTTAGGTTTAGCTGAAATTGAGCAATTGTCATGCATCACACATTTTTCCTGGTGTGTCAATCTTTGAAAGTAGATAGCTTTAGTTCCCCTAGAAAACACTCATTTCACAGGCTTTATCAGTATTCTTGAGCCTCAAGAATGCTGAATAAAAAAACATTCTTCTGCTGAAAGTCTTCATGGAAGTCAAGAAGGTTAAACACTGAAAAGCTAAAAGGTTTCTATTTTAACATATAAAGAGACACAAATTTTATTTTTTTCCTTTTTAATACAAATCACAGAGTCACTGCAGTTAGTGACACAATTATTCCAAAAGGTCTCATTTTTTGAAGAAAATATAAACGTGTTTCTGAGAAGATTTTCTGCAACATTAATATCAAAACATGAAAGACAGATTGAATTTATCTGTACCTAGGCATTTACAGACCTCAGAAAAGGGAAGTTATTTAGAGGGTAATAGAACTGTAACTGCCATTTCAACAAAAAAGCATTCAGTGAGGAGTAAAACAAGCTCAGTCTGCCAAACTGAGGATTTGGAAGTTAATCAAATGCCATCCTAGCCAGCCTGTTATGCTGATATGTGTATCTGAAGTTTCAAAATTGTTGTTGCTATTGATTTCTAGAAGTATAGAATGATTTTTAAATCATATATGAAAAAGAAAAAAGAGCTACGATGCACTTATCAGTCAAATAAGTACTTTGCAGGAAAGTAACAAGCAAAACCTGTTTAAAGTAGGTTCAGCTACCATTGTCATTTCCATCTGGATCACTTTCCCAAACCAGGTGTTTCAAAGGTAACAGTCTTTCACAGGTAACTCTACATCCTGTATGTTTAGTTGACTGTGTTATTTCAGTACGTTATTGCTAACATTTAAGTATCTGTTGTGCATTGCTATTGGTCTCATCCCCCTCCTCCTTCCTATGGTTTACCCTGAGCTTTCCCAGGGTATCTCTGTCTTTTCATCATAAATGTTTCCAACTGCTTCCCCCACCAAACCCTCCTGCCTGTTTCTTCCCTATTACTTTGCTTTTTACCTCACTCCACCTAGTCTTTATGTTGAGTAAAACTTCTGCCTCCAAGTAACTGAAGAATCTTTTGTTAATTAGATAGGACATTCCTGATCTCATTACCATCACTGCATACAATTTCTTTTTCCTGCATCAGTGCACTTTGGGTTTTGATACCTCTGTAAACTCTAATTCAGCAATACTGGGAAAGTTTAACAGGTGCTTTCTGTGTAATTAGTTTAAAGCAGTTCTGCCAGTAAGCTTCTACTTTCTTATATTTTAAAAATACGCTACTTAAATTGTAAACATAATGAATGGCCTCAGGGTATAAGGTTTAGTAGTACCTTTATACTACTGTGTTTTCAAACCTGTACCCTTGGCATTGGTAGGTTAGGAATTATTCCCTTCAGCATTAATACTAATTGAACCACCACCTCACACTGGGGAATTCCTAGTCCACACATTGAGCAGAGGTTAATTCAATAGGAATTTTATTCTATAGCTTTCTGACAGCACCCTGAATCCTAAAGCCATTTCCTTCATAGCATTCAGAATGACAAAGAACAATCCTTACCATGGATCCTGCTAGGACTGTTAGACTTTCTTCTCATGGAACAGACCCAATCCAAAAAAGCACAAAACACCTAGTTGTCTCCAATGAGTGTCATACCTCTGGGAAATCACTGCAAATATCCACTTGTATTCAGGGTTAAAGGAAACTGGGACATCTTCACCTTTGCTATATTTGGCACTGGATCCCAAGAAGGTGATGAATTGCTCTTAAGGCATACTGGTACAAGCTGAGGGAATTCCACGAACAGCATCAGTGACACCTTACTGCATTTGGTTTGGCTTTATCAGCCAAGAGAGAACATGAAATGGAGTATTGGTGGTAGTATGGCTTCTGTGAGGCAGACTTGTGAGTGAATTCTGGGTACAGGCTTCAGGGCAGCAAGTTCTGCAAAAGCACCACCTTCCCAATTTCCCACCTCTTCCATGTTCTCCTGCTTGAGATCCTGCAGCCCCCTCTGCAGAAGCTCCAATGCCTCCAGCTTCAGATCCCTCCTACCATCAACATAAACTACACTACTATTCCCTGAGTCTTCTACTGCTATGAAGGACTTTGTAGAGGAACATTTTGCTGTGAAAATCAGTCAAGTAGGAGGAAAATCCACAGGGTAAAGCAAGATGGGCAGATCCACATCTTTCCTGCCTCCTCCTTGCTGCTCTCATAGTCCCTCTCAACAAAGCTCTCAAGTGACCGTGGTGACTCTAAACCCAAAGTTATTCCTTCAGCCTTACACCTGACCATCATCTCAACTGCAGCATGTCCTCACTGGCATTCTCCAAATATTAGATCCTGTCTCTGCCACTACACCAGCAGCGTTCATCACAAATCTGCCTACACAGGACTCTGAGAAAGAAAAGATCTGTTGGTCTAGGGACCAACCAATATGTTGATATGGGGATCTCATTCTTCCTGCTGATGTTTATCAGGCAAACAAGAGAAACAGAGCATTTAATACAAAGAAGATATATGTTTGTTTTCACTTATGTGTAAAAGAGCCATTCTCACATGTACTCACATAAATACTAAACACTTCAAAGCAATTAAACTTCACTGAATAGAAGATTCTGTAGTGTTTTCAGCAATTAAAGTATGATTGACAGCGTACAGTAGATTATGATTAGGGTTCATCATTTAAAGAAAGGTTTAAAGAAGGTGCAACTGCTTCCTTTAATTATTCTTTATTAATATTTGCCAAACACTACAATTCCTCCTATTTGTTATGTGTGGTGAATATTCCACCACTAGCTTGTTATAAAAAGTTTTGTTTTCATGTCATAATTTTGTCTGTCATGTTTTACAAGTGTTACAAATGACGGCAGCAGACCCAATAACCACATTCGCATTCCCCTGCTAACACCTACTGAACAGAGCATTTACATTTCATATGGGGTCATTATACTAAATCACCTATATAACTTGTTACTTTATCAGAGATTTCATGCCTTAAATCAAGGGACAAACAACAGGGAGTATCTCAAATGAACACACTGTGAAGTCAATGCAATAGCTAACACAAACTCAAGGTTCCTCGCTAAGCCCTGTTCATTGCTTGTGGTTTTCCATTCCTTATGATGAATGCTGTGTAAAAGCCAATACAAGAGCATGCCCCCATGGTGCCTTACAAACATAAATTACTAGCATTTGAACTCAGAGTGAGCTGCTTGCTTGAAAGAAAGGAAGGATATTTTCTTGAGCTAGACACAGAAAATAAACAGAATGGCAATTTGCACTACTACCTTCTTTAATGCATCCTGATTTTTTCTCATTTTAGAGAAATATCTGGATCAATAAGAGCTAACTATTATTTGGTTTTCTTTTTTAAAAAAGTTAATTCTGCAGTCAGACTCATTTTTTTCACTTCCTTGGCTGTCCAGAAAGTACATTTCATAATCAGAAGAAATTATTACAGATGAAACAAAGTATGTCATCCTAGAGGACAGGAGTGGCATCTGTGGACCTAGATTCAGTATACTCAGTTGTAGTGTAGGAGGCAGCATCAGATGCAATCAAAGCAATCATGCTACAATTGCAGTTTGAGGTAGTGCAAGTATGAAGGCCAGTATTTTGAACAAAAGGACAGTGCATCAGCTGCATTTTAATGGGCTTGCACTTTTTTTGCAGAAAGCGATGTATGGCATTTACATAACTCACTGCCAAAGCCTAGTCAGACACCAGCAGCAACCTGGGAAGGTGACAGGCATAAAATCTCCTACTCAATAGGACCCTGACAGAGGTAGAAATGCAATTTTATGTGAAACCAAGCTAATTGGTCACAATTAGCTTCAGATGCCTCCCTTATAGTTATTAAATTCAGGCCAGAGTCCAGAAGCCCAGTCCTGAGGATGAGTTTGTCTGGCAAAATAAAAGAAGCAGGAGATCAAAAGGAAGGACATTTGAGGGTTTGGGTTTCAAGCTTATGTGTATATGTGCATCATCCTCTATCCATCTACTGCTTAGCTGCATTTTCTGGGAATTGCTAAGATTAATGTTATAAAAATTAAATATTCAGAGCAATCAGTTGTTTAAAACCAGATGTGTTTTGTCAGATTAACATCTATATATATGCTTACTGGATGTTCTTATTGCGTGTAATTATTGTGGGGTAAACCATACAGTAAATTCTGTAACATCCGTAATCTGTGGGACTTTTGTCTAAACATTTTATTAATGTACTATAAGGCAAGATGTAAATCATGTATATCTTTTGTGTCATTTAGTCATGACGCATTCTGAGTACTCCCTTCCAAGGACACACACTGAATTTACGTTCTCAGGCAGTAAGATTTATTCCTGTACATCCAGGTCTGGAAGGTGAGCATGGTAAAGAAAGTCAAGTAAACTTTTCTGATAAAGCCTGTGACAAGGAAACTAGGAATTTAGGGAGAGCAGGGAACATATCCCGTGGTTATGTACAATTCTTTTTCAGCATTGTAAGGAAGAACAAATAAACCAGAGCAGGGAAGAGGCTGAGCCCTGTTTGGATTCAGCTAGCAGAAATTAGAACTCATGTCTCTGTGTCCTGGTTTTGGCTGGGATACACAGCTGATGTTTTCGTTCTTGCTAAGTCATGCTCACCTTAAGTCAAGGAGTTTTCAATTTCCTGTGCTTTGCCACTGAGAAGGGACATACAGCCATGACAAACTAGCCAAAGGGATATTCCATAACACAGAACGTCATGTTCAGTATATAAACTGGGAAGAGTTGACAGGAGCCACTGATCACTGCTCAGGGACAGGTAAAATTGTGTTGGGCATCACCTGTGTTTCCTGAATTTCATTCCTCTTTCTCTCTTCTTCCTATTATTATTTTGTTATTTATTTTATTATTATATTGGACTTTATTTCAAGTCTTAAACTCAATTTGCAGGTTTTAACTTCTTACTATTCTCCACCCCAACCCACAGCAGGGTGGGATGAGCAAACGACTGTGTGGTACTTAGTTGCTCACTGTGGTTAAACCATGGCAGTCCTTTCTAACAGCCAAGCTGGGGCATGAAGGCTTGAGATAACAAGAGATCTGAGTAGAGTGTGTTAAAACAATTTTGTTATAAGCTTTCATTTTATTGGTGTGGTATTCATTGGTCAGAATGTTGATTTGCTCACTCTCAGAGTTCATGACATGTGCTCACAGGCACGATATGTAATACTGTTCCCTGGTATTATGTAGACTTATAGAGACAAATACAGTCCACCTGAGCAAGTTTAGAAATGACAGCAGCATCCCCCTTGCCACAGAAGCAGTCACTGTTACAGCTTCCAGCTGCCCAGGGTGGCTGGGGAGTGGTCCACTCCTTTGAAAAGGATGGTGTCTGCAGGTCTTTACCATACACTGAGCTTACCTTCGCATAAAAAACTTTTAGGAGAAATACAGAACACGATCTATTCCTATTGAGTCATGCTTGGTGACCAGAAGTGCCGAGATTAAAGGAAATGGTCCCCTGGCAGGTGATCTGATGGCCAGGCTTTCCCATAAAAAATGTCCTTTACATGCAGGACATTCTTAAAGATCTACAGATGTAAAGACTGGAATTATCTAGGCTTTGAGGGGAGGTAAGTGATATAACAGTTAAACTTCTAAAAGACAAGATGGAAAACTCCAGATCTTCACTGAATTTTGTCTGATTTATGCCATCATTTTTAGTGATTATAGTTTGAAGTAGAACTGAATTTTCATTTAGTGAGGTGTTTAATATTTAATGTTGGCTTTCCAATGTTATATACTTTATAACAGTAGAAAGTAAAAATTAATTTAATCTAATATCATTTGAGTCTGGAAAAATGCTAGAAGGATCATATTAGAACTATAATAACAGTAGAAAGACCATTTCTGGAAGACTGAAATGCGGTTTTATGTCTAAGACTGTTTTCAGGAGCTCATGCTGAAAAAGCCGCCTAGGTAGGGAAAAAAAAAACAACAAAAATAATTTCAAGTGGAAAATGAACCAATAAATATTCCACAACCTATCTCCAGCTTTTTTCAGAGATTATGATGGCAATTAGGACAGTATATACTGTTTCTCTGATATTGTCTGTGGCTGCCAAGACTGTATGCTCAGTTGGGATATTCAGTTCTTAAAATGCATTATGTTCAAATCATGCATTCTAAAGCGGTTTTCTGTCAGAACTGCATCAAATAAAAGACATATTGCTGGCTTAAATGTAATTCAGCTCATCCTTGTTGTGTCAGGATGTTTTTTATATACGTAAAACAGGAAGAAAATGAAAAGTTTTAAAAAAAATACATTAGTCATTATGAGGTTTTTTAATATCATCAGCGTTACCATAAAGCCAGATGATAAATTGCACTCTATTCAGAAGAAATAGAATAAAATTAGTAGTGCATTACGCTAGACTAATCATAACCCTGGGTTACTGTCATTCTATAGAAAATAAAAGCTTGACTATTTTGGATTTTAAAGTTTCTTGTCAGCTTTTAAAATTATTTGTCTTAAGAGGCAAATAACAAGCATGTTCTGAAGGAAAACACAAGATTTTGGACTGGTGGGGTTAGCAAATTTGTATCATTGTTTCTAAAGGACAGCACTGATGAGTTGGAGCCAGATGGTTAGCAGTGACACTTTATAATAGTAGCCTAATGAAGCTTTTTTGGTGTTGGTGACAGGTAAATGGTTGAAAGGTTTATGGCAGAGAAAAAGCTTCAATAAATACCTTGAAAATCTGTCTCTCTTTTAGATGTATAATTATTGCTTTTTAGAATGGCATAATGGAACAGCAAACTGTAGGTGAAGAAAAGGCTAGAAAAGAGGAACCCTCTCTGGAGGTAATAGGATGTATAGTGGGACATTTTTTTACTTCTTGTTAACTTGAATAGCTACTTAACGACCATTACATATCTCTCAGACTTACAGGGAGAATTTAAAAATCTTTTTCATATAGTTACGCCTGTCCAGATGTCAGGAGCTAAAAATATGGGAGAGAGAAGATTTTTGTCTATGCAAGTAGAGAATAAGAGTTTCAGGATATTTTAACTGGAAGAAGAAAGTTCTGGAATCTCTTGCATGAGCATTTCTCCTTAATCCTGATTACCCATGAAGAGTATGGCCAGACATCTGGTGCTTCCTTTGCAACAAGGGGGAAGTCTGATGGCTCATTGCTTCGAAGGGCAGTGATGTTTCTGATAAAACCTTTTTCATTGGAAAACCAGGTTTTCAATAAATGGAAATTTTAACAGAATTTTTTTTTTTTTTTAATTTTCTGTGAAAGAAATAGCAGACTTAAAACTTACTGAAAAAGGAGAAAATTGGCTGAAAAGAACCTCTGGAAAGATATCAGGTTTCGATCAGAAGTGCAGCAGGTTTTGTCAGCTGTTTTCAGTTTCAGTCATAGAAAATGATACAAGCAGAAAAAAAAATGTGAAGAAGAAATTGGCAGAAAGATATTTTTCATGTCAAAAGTAAAAAGAACCAACTTAGGCTGAAAATTTCAATTAAAAAAAAGGAACTATCTACTTCTGTTAACATTTTCTACTGTCAGTCTTACAGACAGATGTGATTGGGAAATTGGTGTTAGTTTTCTTGTGGGTAGATGGAGTTGGTGTGTCTTTTGCTCCCCTGCAGCACCACTGAATGCTTAGTTGAAGCTGGTAGCATGAAGGGGTCACATAGCAGGACTCCTAGATTTTTAGATGCAACCTGCCTCCAGCTTCTACTGGAAGAATGACCCTCAAAAGTGTTGGCTGACACTGGATTTTTGCAGTTTCACACTGTGGCTGGTAAAACAACAAGAGAAATCAAAGCATTTACAATTAAAGCCTATGGCATGTACACACAAACAATAAAATAGATGTCAAAGGGGAAGCCATTGAGGGAAGATCCATAAATCTGGTAACTATAAGCATTGTTGAAAGCACACAGACAATGTAAATGGTCCAGAAAAGGTACAAAAATAGTGTGATGGGATCAAACAAAAGAATTCTACACACAGGTTATTTAGATTGAATGCTATTATGCAAATAAAGCATTTCATTGCAAAGCAGTTAAGATACATTTATCACTGCTAAAGTAGAAATTATTCAGCAGTTGTTTGCATAGCATTATTAAAGGGAAGTATACCTCAGACTCAACAGCTCTTGCTTAATTCAGTGTGGTAATTTTGAGCCATGCAGTCTAAAAGATCATTGCAGAGTCCTGATTGTCCACTGATGCAGGTACATAAATTTTCTTGCAGCCCTCTAAAGTTTAAGGTGGGAAAGTCTGATGGATATTGGTATTTGATTGATTTGTGAAAGAGTCAAGTCATACTCTTCCCTCTTTTCCCCTGTTGTCTTGGCTTCCTTTTGAGGTTCTGCTGGAAGAAATTCTGTGCCTTCATACTAAAGTGAACGTTTCATTTCTCAGTTTCTACAGATCAAGTGATGAGATATCTCATGTGAACCCCCTGAAGACTGAGAAGAGAAACTGACTTCCCCACAGAAAATTGTGAACTGCGGTTTCTTACTGGCTAGCAACACCTTTGATTCAATTTGTATGAAAACTCAATTTACTTATTAAAATGGACGTTATTGTTCAAATATTAGAAACTCCATTTCTTATATGTTCTAAGCTGTACAATTGTCAGATTTTTATGGTTTAGATTGTAAATGTGTTTTTTCTCTGGCTAATTATTGGTATTATTTTTTTAATTTTGATGTCTTAAAGGCCAATGTACTGTATCATAATAATATGGACATATTTAACAGGTGTGGGAAACACTGTATACAAATGTATATTTCTAAAAGCTATTTTTATGATTAGCATGTTTTACTGTTCTACCATATTTAGAGTCAGGTGATATTGCACTTCTTTGTTACAGATTAATTCAAACAAGACCATTATGATCAGTGTCACAATTTAATACATTATATGGTATTTTCCATTATTTTATTTATTATATGTGTCATTGGAAATAATTATGTTTACTAATAGGGATAGCTGCTAAAAAGTGAAAAAGTCAAAATAAGAGAGCAATCCTTGATAAACTGTAAATTGAATCCTCCTGTAAATCCCTTTCTCCAGATAAGCACTCTCTGTGATGCCATTCATCAGACAGTTGTTACAGCTGCTCCTGCAAGTCTTTTAGGCCAGTTTGTTGCTACCTTATGTTTACATGAAAGTCAGTCTCCTGTCTAGCCAGGTAAATTAATTATAGACAGCCAATATCTATCAGCCTGAGTTAGCCTACTGATTACTTTTGGGGTTGTTTTCTGGCAGTCGTATTTGCACTTCCAGACCTCTAACACCCTCCTAAAAGCCTGCAGCTGGGATAATTATTACAGATGTAGGGGGAATCTCAGTATAGAATTTCTTAATAAATCATATTTCCTTTCAAACAGAATGGATGCATTATTTCTCTTGTGTTACTGAGATATTAAGGGTATCAAAGCATATATGATATTAGCACAAAATTGTCTTCTTTTAATGAAAGTACCCATTTGTTCACCATCCTAAAGCTAGACCTCCTTAGCACTGCAGATGACAGAAATCAAGGAATAGATGTTTATTTACCTATATATTTACATGAGATATACTCCTATAAAAAGAGACATTTCTTAAAAATTGATTGCAGGAGAAAAAATTTATTTAATAGCTACAGCCTTCAAAGATGGAGAGGTGTTAATTTAAAAAGTATCTTAAGCAGTCAAATGGAACTCAGACCCAGCTGTCTGCCAGGCAGAGCTCCTGCGTCCACTGAAATCTGTGGCCTCAAGCACCATGAGGATGAACCCTTGCCTTGCCCTTTCAATCATTCTCTGTAGGCTGAAAGCAAGAGAAAAATAAAGGTACCAGAGGGACTTTTTAATAGATCAGACTTTCAATTTCTATAAAAAACAGTAGTTTCTGAGATGATAGGTTCACCTCAAACAGTGGGTGCATGAGGAGGTGGGAGCTCAAGGTCTCCAATCAGGTTTCTAGCATGGGGACCACCATCAAAGAAAGGTCAATATTCTTCACATATTTGGAAGAAAAGCATGTATTTGAATTTAATTTTCTATTACTGAGTGGGAATTTTCTTCAGTAGATTATGTAACATAGCCCTCACACTTCTGTTTGTGTATTTATATTTAGCTTGTCTATTGTGTGTGGAGTTACATGGTTTACCTAAGTGCTGAGTAATACCTAATTACTTAATTAAGAAAAGACCAGAATAAGTAGCTATGCCTGAGCTTAAAAATTCACAGCTTCAGAATCCATCAACACCGACTCTCCCAGAAAATTACAGCAAAAAATATGACTTTTGTTTAAGTGAAATGTTAGGTCAAATCAAAGGGTGAAATATTTTTCCACTATCTGTATATTAATATAGTTTATGATCATTTCTAACTGAAAAAAATGTAAAAGAAATTGCCATTTGGGGATCTCCATCTTTGGCTGACAGTTAAAAAAAAAAGATCTCCAAACCTTAGCAGCTCAACAGGCATTTTGCCCATTTCAATTATGTAAATTGTTGGCTGACTTAAAAGATGAAGAATGTCATCCAAGGAGATCAGTTCTGATGTTGATGTTAATAAACCACATATGAGAAACAGCTAGGTGTTTTCATCTTTTCAGAACCTCCATTCCAAATGAGCTACTAATCACAAAAGAGCACTCTATTAGATTTTCACAAATTCTTTCCAATCATTACCCTTAGATTATATACTCAAAGAAATGATTGCACCATCATGATGTTAACACTGTTTCACATGACAGTTTAAGTCCTGAATATATTTTGAATGCAAAAGACACCTCTGATAAGACCCTGAGGCACTACTTCATTTGCAAGCCAAAAGGTTGTTGTGCCATGCAGTCAATTACTAACAAGGTTTCTTAATGGCATGTTTGCTTCGAATCACTACAGAGGATGCTGGTAGCTTCAACAAAGCTTGATAGTTCTCTACTTTTCATGTATGCAGTATGCTCGGTGTTGTTTGCCATTACTACCTATACTTGTTTTACATGGGTTTTGTCAGTTGTGAGGTTTCTTAATGTTGCTCATCCCTTGCAATATTAAAGAGTGGGAAACATAAAGGGTCTTATCAATCGGTTTGGGTAGTCAACAGTCTTATAAAATCCTTTATGGACAGTTCTGAATTAAACCAACTCACTTTCTACACAGGCCTATATGCTCTGTTCAGATATTTGTTTCAAACCTGTGCAGCTGCATGAATGGAAAATATTTGCTAAAAAGCTTTAAAGTTTGGATCAAGAAATATTTTTACTTTTGTAACTCTTGTATGACATGCTGTGGTTCTTATTATTTTTCTCTGTAGATCCATTTTTAGTTCTGAAAAATTATTGTATTTAATATATGTAGATAGCTACAATCTTGTAAGCAGTCATATTTTTAATAGGTGCCACTGCAAGTTAGAATTAAAACAGTCAGGGTTTGCCCATGTAGATCAGATTGTTGGCTCATTACAGTTTTCTTTAAAATATTGTAACATAATTTTTACATGTCTGTAAATAAATATTTTCTCTGATTTATGCACTAATTCAGTTTTGTAATTTTTTCTGTTAAAGTGTGACTTTAAAAAGCTTTCCAGGAAAAATGCTCTTCTCTCATGGAAAAATACCATCTAAAGCTCTGCAATACAACCGTGCTTCACAAATTTTCCAAGCAGAACAAACAGAAACAGCAATCCATAATATGAATACTTATCTTGAGTAAGCAAGATGGAGAAAAATATGGTAAATCTTGCTATTATCTTAACAGTTTGAGATATTTCAGGACCAGTCATGTGTTAAAAGATGACTGAGAAGAAATGTGACAAACTTCATGAAAAGAGGGGATTCTTCAGTGGGGTGTGAGAGAGAGGATCTCAGTGGTGATATTTCGTCAAATTTGAGGAATGAATTTTCTTATCTTGGAAGTTTCTAAGTTTCAGGTATCACTAAGGCAGTATGAACATAAGTTATGAATTGTTATTGGTTTTGGTATTCAAATACATTTTTTTATTCATAGTTTATTATTGCATTCACAAGGTGCTACTATACAAACAAACTAAGGCAAATTGGCCCACAAAGTCTACGAGAATGTGTTAAAATTATATTTGTATAATATAATATGCCAATATTACATTGGGAAGCAAGCCTACTTTGAAATGTGTGTGTGGTACATAATTTTCTACAATTTTTGTGTGTTGTCATTATTACAGCTATATCAGATTTTGCACAAGTTTGTGAAATTTAGGTACAACTTACTTATATGCACGATTCAGGGCTAATTTCTTACCCAAAAAGAACCCTGTTACAGATTAAACAGTAGCCAATTAAAATAGTTTCTAATTCTTTTTTAGTAGAGAAGGTAGTCTGAGAACATCAAAAATTTCCAATCTCCATGTTCAGAAGAATCCTCACTACTCTAGGAAATTTAAATAAGGAATATATCTGATATGAGAAGAAAAGGTTAACAAAGTAAGATAATTTCATTTACTTTACTTTTGTCAAGATCTTGCATAATAAATATTCTAAAAAAAAATCACTTTGATAATCTGAAATTCTGTATTGGATCATACTGGGCATGAGGGAAATTATTACTGAAATAAAGGCATCAGTCAGCCAAGAATAAGCAGGAAGTGCATCCTGCAGTCTTAGATGGATAAAACATCAAATAATTGAACACGTTATGGGCAAAGGAGTAATATATTACAAATTTTTTTGGAACAGAGAAGTTCTTAACCCTTTGCATTATGAATAAGAAAGTATAGAAAATATAATTAATGCAATTAAGTTGTAGTCAAGATTATACTGCAATATTTTTTATTTGATCATATGAAGATCCATCCTGAGCCTCATTAATTGCCATTAGGGAATGGGAAAATCTTGGGAAAATCATTATAAAAATAATGCAAAATTATTAGAGGAGTGGAGGAGTTTTTCACATTAGTAATGGTATCCTGTCTCTTTGCCTTAATAGTCCTAAAGGGTGTCTCCAAAGCAAACAATTGAATATACATTTTATCTCATAAATTCTTTATTCTGAGACAGCAATCTTGTCCTGTGTCTACAAAACTTCTGGCTTTTATCCTCCCTTAATTAAACCTGTAGGACTTCTGCATCATAAGAACTCACCAAAGTTATCCTCTCAGATCCAGCAGCCACACATCAAAAAAAAAAAACACCTCTATATAGTGTCATGGTTTAACCCCAGCCAGCAACTAAATACCACACAGCTGCTCACTCACCCCTTCCATGCCCCAGTGTGATGGGGAGGAGAACTGGAAAAAAGATAAAAAATGTATAGGTTGAGATAAGAGCAGTTTAATGATTGAAAAAAAAAGTAAATAATAATAATAATGGTGATAACAAGTGAGATAACAAAGAGAGACAGAAAATTAAAAAAAAAAAATTGCTCACCACCGCCAACTGATACCCAGCCCGATCCAAGCAGCAATCTGGGACTTCCAGGTAACTCCCTCCCGTTTATATACCGGGCATGACGTGCTGTAGTATGGAATACCCCTTTGGCTAGTTTGGGTCAGGTGTCCTGTCTCTGCTTCCTCGCAGCTCCCTGTGCCCCTACTCACTGACAAAACATCAGAGACTGAAAAGTCCTTGACTTAGAGTAAGCACTGCTTTGCAACAGCTAAAGCATTAGTGTGTTATCAGCACTGTTCCCAGACTAAAGCCAAAACACAGCACTGCACCAGCTACTGGGAAGAAAATGAACTCTATCCCAGCTGAAACCAGGACATATGGCCAGGCTCCCATACAAGAGGAAGGGCAGTATGTGTGCACACAAAAACAGTTGGACAACCTGAACTATAAGAAAAGATATTTCTTTTGGCCAGCAGCTGCCAGTCTTAACAGCCAGCAAAGGACAGCCCTAACTTCAGATAGTCTATTCCTAGAGAAAGGAGAGTATGACTACAGATGCAAAAATGATTTTGTACACTAACTAAAACCAGCACAACTTGACATGTTGGTACTGTAGCTGTGAGCATTCCTCACCAATGAAATGTTGTGGCCATGAGAATGAGAGAGAGAAAGAGAGAAAGTGAAGGCAGCTGTGTACAGCATTTCCAGCCCTATTCTGGTGATCCATGCCCTTACAACAACCAGTTCTGGAAAACTGGTAAGCAAATCCTCTGAGAAACTGCCAAGGAAAATTGCAGTGCTACTACAAAATAAATAGTTGTTAGGGTTTGGATGGTGGGGTTATTAACTCATTTGACAAAAAAAAAAAGCTAAAAGTTTTTCACTGATACATATTTTTGGGGTTGCTTTACTAAGTACTTATTTGATTAACCTCTTAAAGAAAGATTGCTGCTCCACACTTGTGCGAACAGAATTAATCCACAACTATCACAGTGTATTTGAACAGAAAACCTAGTTCCCATATCATCCATCCCATATTAATCCAACTAACCAAGCAAAATTGTTTCTAAAGGTTTCATTAAATCTTTCTGATACTATCCTGTGTACATATATTTAACAGTCTAAAGTAATGGAGAATAAGCTTTGCATGACCACTCTGTGGTGTATTACTGTATGTGAATATATCTATGATGTGTAGCTATGCATATATGGAAAAAAAAATACTTCCATTGCTTTGTGTTTTAGATAATTGGAAATGTTTCTCCTCAACTAGAGACAACTAATGTGGGAAATAAGAACCAAACACATCCCTGGGGTAACTCTGCTGATATAAGTCATTAAATGAATATCTCTGGTGTCTACTCTAGCTGGATTCTTCAGCAGAAACTGTGATCAGTGTTCACCCTATGAGGAGTAACAGCAGCATTTATCATGTTACTTAAATTAAAAAGGATTTATAAGTCATATTGCTGTTGCTAGTATTGCTGCTGCAGCGGGAACATGGTGGATCACAGTGGAGGGAGGTTATAAAACTTGGCGGGACTGCAACTTAACAGAGCACTGAAACTTGAATGGGCATTGAAAGGATCTTACCTGGGGAGGCATACTCAACAGAAGAACCCAAGCAGATGTTAGGTATCCAGCAGCTTCCTCAAAGAGCAGTTGTCAAAGGTGTCTTTTTATAGGGGACAAGATCAAGCTTTTTACCCTTCACCTTCATCCTCCTTTTGTGTGCACTTTGTCTTATCTGTTAAATGACAAGGTTTTTCAGAGAAGAGAAATGAAGGGAAGTGGCATCTTTCTTGGAATGAAGAGCATGAGTGAGTGGGTATGTGCACACTCACTTCCGCACAACCCAAAGACTTGCAGATGGAGGAGATCCCATTTCCACTGGCCAGGGAAATCTCCTTGAGGTATGTGAACCTTCACTTTTTTCAGTGAAGCTGTATGAGACTGTGTTTGGAGGACTAAAATACTCACAGAGGTTATGATCTCCACTTTAAAAATTATTGTGTAGATTGTTTTTCATCTACAGACCTCAAGCAGTGACAAAAGAAGGTTGACTCCTTTCTTGAATACGGATGGGGAATCCAGAGCATGAGGAGGCCATTTAGATGTCTCACAGTCTTTTCCTATTGGTAACAGCAAGAATCTGAGAGGACTAAATAGGGTCCTGGCCTCGTAAAATCCATGCAGGCTAAATCTCTCAGACAAAGTCTTTACTTTGAACTTAATATGGATCCTTCCAAACAGAAGGAGCAGCAGCAGTCTCCTCCCAGGAAGGTTGCTTAATGAACACCTGGCTGAAAGATTAAGCACATTTACAGAAAATAACAGAGCATCAGGGAGAACTGTAAGCTATTAAAGATATGAGCCAATATATCTAACATTGTAGTCTGTGTTGATCCTTCAGCTGAGATGTAGAAGCAGTATAACCACACAGGTACTGTGTGGTAGCCACACACCTATACTGCTTTTTACAGGAGTAGGTGTGTTTGTGCTAGTTTATGTTTCACAGTGTGCTCCACAGCTCTCCTGGTGCTAGCATTAGTACAAAGGCTGACAGCTATGGTTTTTCAGCTTATCCATGGTGCAAAGGAAGGCAAGATTTTCCCTGCACCTACTTGTGTCGTTGTGCCTCAGTGGCACATAATGTGGCTGGACAAGTTGATCTCCAGAGGTCCTTTCCTACCTCAACTATTCTATGATGCCATGATTCTATGTTATAGTGAAATGACGTCCATAAATTCTATATTAAAAAGATACTTAAGACACTCAGAAAGCATGCTAGAATCCTCACGTAACACCCATCTTATATATATTCTTTATCATTAGAATCTCTTGTGAATATACAACACAGATTCTCACTATGATAATTTATTGAAGCAGGAACATTCTTTTCCCAGTAGAATCCTGCAGCTGCTGAAGTCATGCTCAGATTGCTTTCTTTTATCCTGTTCAGGATGAACTTCATAGACAATGCGTGCTTAGTTCACACAAAGCACAGTTTCAGATGGCAAGAATCAGAGTCCTATCAGAAAACTCTGCAGCTCTGCATCAGGGAGGTAGCAGTTGGAGACTCAGTCTGTGAGGCAATAAGGGGAGCTGGTTCTCCTGTTCCATATCTGGGTTGTGTTTGGCCCAATGAGCACAATACATGGGTAAGTATCTCAAGAAAGATTATAAGGCTGTTGGAAGGCGGAGTGAGAGGTTGTCTCATTGCCAAAATGCCACTGGATAAAAATCTATATTTTGTGCAGGATCCAGAGTAGAACATCCAAGACATATCTGAGATAGTCCTAACAAAAATATAAGTTCTTGTCTGCACAGAGATGAGCTGGGGGCATGAGCTGCATAAACAAGACACACAGAGTTAAGCCTAAGGCAACTTAGCCAAAGTCCAGACTGACCATTTTCTTGCCTCCTGAACCAAAGCAGCATGGATGGGACTACAGTTTAGGGCACATCTTGAGGACTGCAATGTTGAACTGAGGCATCTATACATCACGTAAGTCTTTCAGTGCTTGTAGTCCTAATGGTTTGACTTGGTAAAGTACTGAGTGTCCTACTGGAGTCAACAGCAATACCATACACTTAACTGAAACATCCACCTGGGACTGGCAAGTATAGACAGGACTATGTGAGCCTTATGCCTTTGTGGAGAATCTAAAAGGGGAAGCGGTACTAAAATAACTCCAGATGCTGTGTTTAGGCAGGTATCTTGCTTCCTTGGTGTGTCTGTTTTGGAATTGTAACAAGGGATGTTTCAGTTACTCAGGACATTAGAAATGGCATAGATGTGGATGTTAGGCTCCTGAATAGGGCCTCCAGTTTTAACTGTGGTGTTTTAATAGAATAACTAGATGAAGATGCTAGTAAAACTGGATGAAGAATGCAAACAAAAGGTTTGACTGAGGGAGTAGCTAGTTGGACAAGTTTATGAAAAGTAAGTTGGCAGCAATAAAACTAGTGGTGAGTTCTGTAACAATTAACTAAAGTAGGAACTAAAACCCTGATCTTATGTTACCCACTGAAAAAAAGAATTAGATGTAGCATGTGCTAAATTATCCTTTTATCACCTATGAAAGGATGCCAGACTTTGGCACCTATTATTGCCATTAAATGGACTATACTTTAGTCACACCTAGATTCAATTATTGCAACAGTGCTAGCTGCAGCTATTTCAAAATATAACCCAGCCTTTGCGATCTTTGTACTGTTGGGCTCCCAATTAAAAGAAAATTACTGAAGGCCCATTTTCTCAGCTTAGCACTGTAGGAGCTTGAAAAATAAGAATGATTTCTCACCATGAACTGTGAAATGAACATAAAAGTGGTGTAGACTTCTTTTTTCCCTTTGAATTTTAAGTTCACCTCTGGTTTAGTCAGAGACACTTTGCTTAGTAAAGCAACACCAAAGGAGTCCTGTAACCCAACTGCAAACCTGGCTGAAAAGCAATCTGCACTGGCCAACAGAGTCATTTCCAGGGAAGGAAGGGCTGAGTCCTAGGGGCAGCCCCTACCATGAGGGCTGTGGGATGCACCCCTACCAGAACTTTATGAGCCTTACAGACATCTTTCCTTGCCCTTCTGCCCCTTAGTGGGGGCAGAATATTACAAAGGATATAACTACAGCCTCATATAAACTTGCTGTGCATGAACTGCAATGAGTTTCTTTTTTTAATAGCAGTTATGTTCATTACAGAGATCTTGTGCATTCTTGCTGCTGTGAGGTAGTACTCCAAGCATTTGGCTGTCACAGGGACAGCCATGTGGAAGAGGATAAAAAGGGGCAAGTAGGAGAAAGGTACAACATTTTTTATAAGACACTGGCCTTTTTTGTGTGGGATTTTTTTCAAAGGCCTACCTATTCACATATTAATAAAACCTTGATAATTAATAACCTGTACTGTTCTTGGGTTTTATATTGCTCTGTTAAACTTTTGTTGCACTATATATTCATGTTCATATGCTCACATATGTACTACAAAAGTTTCTGTTCAGACTCCTATCAGCTAAAACAGTATTAGAGGTAACAGTTTTCAGAAGGACGTAACAGGTTTGTAACCGTGCCCAGCTTTATAATTTGAGTAAAAAGAAAAAATACTAATACAAAAATGAAGATGTTTTTCATTTCTTTAGAAACTATTCCTCAGCTCTCAGTTCTTACTGTGTCCTTTTTGGTTAAAATAGACGATGTCGAACTGCAGAATCTGGGCCAGCTTCCCTGAGCTGTAAATGTAATTCTAATGCCATTTGTTTCTCCGTGAGTTAGCTGACAAAAGCCAACAGTTTGAATAGTATTCAGAAAGGGATTAGACATTCTGTGGATAATGAACACTTCCACAAGGGTATTTAAACAACAATAGCTGTTCTTTTAAGAAGGGCATAAACTTTTTATTCTTGTTTTTCCCTTCAGTGCATAACTAAGCAGTAACTGACAGCACAAAGGGAATGTGGAAACAGGTTGTTCCTTGACTACTTACCTGGGGTTTCTAGCACCTCTCTCTGCATCCTTGAACTGCATGATCAACATGATCAGAGACTATATAATAGGACCTGATGGAGACAAGTTGAGGCTTAAAAAACATAAAGAAAAGCTAGACACATTACAGTTGTATATTTCTAGTGCTACTGAGCAAAAATGTACTGTAATTACTCCTTCACAGCATAGGGGAGAGAATACTATTGTGTTTCAGCTTACATTGCACTTCTCATGCTTCAGAGAAGTACAAATACACTGCTGGTAACTCAGGGGGAGAAGCAACAGCACAAGTCAGGTCGTCAAGTTGAGCATGCCCTGCTTCCTTAAAAAACAAAAGGGCACAAGAGTAGCTCATGTGCTCAGGCTTAGCTACTAGACTGTGTTACCTATACTACAGCACTCCACTCTGTGGTTTCTTCCACACAAAATTAGCCTGGTGACAATTCCTGTTCTGTATATTGCTACTAAACCATGCACACAGGAGTCTTCTGACCTGCTGTGATTAGGTGTAATGTCATACAGCCTTTATTATTAGCATAAAAGTGAGATGGTTTTGGTTGAAACTGCAGTTTTGCACTCAGATTTGCAGTGATTCATCCTATTAATTATTTATAAAGAAAGTATTAATTAATACCCCTAATTACTGCACTTACTCTTTGACTAAAAAGTTAATTTTCTGGGAATTTTCAAGGGAAGCTCTTAATCACTTTATGAGTTAAATTTTTTGAGAGATGAGAGCTTTAATTTATCAATCAGTGTCAGACCTTTTATCTTTCCCCAATGATCTGTGCATTGCCAAGTGTTCATACACAAGCCCCGGCAAAGGAAGGGATCTTGAGAAACTGGCTAGACTTCTTTGTACTGTTTATTGATGGGTTTGAGGACTGTATATCACCAATTCAACTGATTTATTTTTTTAAAAGAAGGCTCTAAAATAATATTTTCCTTGAGAGAAGTTTGCAAAAACCTCTTGATCCACAAAACTGACGTTAAACGATACCCTTGTTTAAGGTGTTAGATTAGGTGACCATCACCTAGTAAGAAGCACATGAAGGGACAAGACAGGCTGTCTTGGTTTGCAGGTTTCTTGGATAGCCTTTGCACCTGCACTGTAGGTTGCCTTGTCTCCAGTCACACCTTCTGCCTTCCTTAAGGAGATCCCATGGCTCACCCCAGACTTGACTCAATACCTCACTTTGCCTGAGACTGCTGATGAACCCTGTCCCTCTTGACACCCTGCCCTGATTTAGTAGGGTTGTGCCTTTGTCAGGGAGGGCACTGCCCTGCCTGTGACATGCCTGCTCTTAGCTCGCACCTCATCCTCCTCAGTGGACCAGTTGGGCTCTTGCTGTTCCCTGATGTGCACAGACAAAGTGACTGCTGTGTGCACAGAATCTGGTAGGTTTATTGGTTTACTGCAAAGATGCTGCTGAAGTAAGTGCTCTAATGAAATGGCATCAGGTTTATTAATTTAACTTTGCTATTAAACAGAATATAGTGAAAACAGAATTTTTTTATTACATGGAGAAAAAGAATTTTTAGAATAATGTTAATGTTTCAAAGAATTTTTTGATAGCTTTAATACTTCTATATCTTAAAAGCAAGAATAGAAATATCTGTACTTCTCATGGACTGAAATGTTCTGGGAAAATTAGAAAATGTTGAGCATTTTAACTGAGCATTTGCTTTTTAAGAAAAAATACATTCTCACAGTTGCATAATTTATTTCAGATTATTTAACTAAAATATCTTGTTTCAAATCAGTTCAATTTAAAACTATATTTCCTTAGGTAGTTCACACAACCACAAAAAGTTCTTTGTTATTTTCCCACAGATTAGGTTCTACTCTATTTCTTATGCTTCATGACAACTATGACCTGACCTATGGTGCATTACAGAGGTCAATCATAGAAGAGATGCATCCGTCACAACAGATTTCATTAGAGGTGTTTCATATGTACAAATGTCACATGTATCTGTTGTGCACTGTAAGATCAGAGTCAACAGCTGTAAACAACTCAGATTTTGGTGAGATGCATTTTATGACAGAAAGTAGCTAAGATTTCATGATTTTTCATCAGAAAAATCATAAAATCTAGTTTATTTGTGAGCTCCAAAGATTGGAAGTATACTTAATTATTCTCAAATTTAATCAAGAAGAGAAACTGCACACTGTTGAGAGCAGACCTAAAGAAGTAGATTGCAATTAATTATATAAAGGCAAGATACAGAATGGAAACAGCTGCTTTCATACTTGATCATAAAAGAAACTACCAGGGCAGTCCAGACACTTTCTGGGAGACTTTGCAGTGGCCTTATGAGATTCCTGGAGGTTTTTGAGGTGTCCAGGTCAGGACAGTGTCAACCACAAAGACTAGTGAGAAGGGAGCTCCAGTTCCAGAGAACTGGAAATGGCTTACAACTAGAACTGTTTAAAAGCTGCAAGTTTTATCTTTTTTTTTAGGGTAAAACTTACTAGTTTAAACTAGATCAGTCTGATACCTGCAAGTGAGGGGAAGTTCCCCAGCTGAGGACTACTCCAGGCAGTGGCAGTGTGCCCATTGCCTTGCATCCACCTCATTTGATCTTGTAGTGTGGGTTGAATAAACTGCCTGAGCTAATGGAAAGGGGCTCGTAATGTGAGGGAAGGATGGGAGGGTGAGGATGATGTTGTTATGGGTTTTTGCAAGGTCAGACTTCTAGCCTGCTCCCAGCTCAACTGCACAGTCACAATGGATGATGAATGAAACAATAGGAATGTGATGCCTGGAAAGAGAATAAGAGCAGGAAAACCCCTTTGGAATTTCAAATTAATTTCAAAAGAAGGAAATCAGAAACAACTTCCACCACCTACTGTACCTCTCTAAGCTGCGATTTTCAGAGAAACCCAGGGAAGCTTGATCCTTCTTGACATACCAGAGCAGCTGAGCATGTAATTCCTGTAGCTCCTAGAAAAATCTCTGGTCTGAGACAGCTTTCGGCTACCCTTTAAAAAAATAAAAAAATAAATCAAACTTTCCTCTCAGATGCCTATTTACTTGCTAAAAGGAGTTCAATAAATGAAAAAAAAAAAAATCTGAGGCAATCATAATGATTGCCTTAATATTAATAATCCAGAGCTCTGGTAGCTGTGAATTATTTCTGGATTTCTGGGGACTACATGTTGTTTATGAACAGCTTGATTTTTCAATATAAAATTTTATTTTCTCTCACTCTTTTTAATTCTACTTGAAGTTTATATATTTTCATTACAGTAAAATTGACATTTTTTAAAGCCACCAAATATAAAGACACTATTAAATGGCATTTATAAGCATCACTTTATGTGGGAAGAAATCATTGAAAGATCTGTTCAGTTTATAACTGAGAAAGCAGAATAATTCTTTCTTTCCAACATAAAAAGACTTTTTTTTTATCTAAGAAAAGACTTATAGCAAGTGTAAGTTGAATATCATGTCTTTGAGAATTACAATCTGTTTAGACCAAAGTAAATCTATTTGAAAGGAAGTAAGTATTAAATAGCTATAAGTAGTTATGTATGGTAATTTTCTAAAATATTTTTATTTTTCTTTTTAGTCCCAGTCACTTTTCTATCTTCTATCTGCAGTATCCTTCCTACTCATACCAGTTCACCATTTAAAACCTGAAGCAGTCTTTGAAGTATATTGTTTATAGCAAAAAGCACAGGAAGAATATTACTTACTTTTTTTTCCCCTGGTGCATTGAAAGAAAATACATTGCAACGTTGGATTGTGCACCTAGACCCACATAGAAAAAGCACTGCCTAAATCCCTGCACTGAAGGAGTGATAAGCATATTTATTTAGTCATAGGTGGAGTTATATTTACAACTATTCTGCTTTTACTGCTGATAATGGAGTCCTCAAGATATGACTAATTTGTCTTAATCATACCATGCCAAGATATGGTATCTTAACAAACCTTATCTATATATTATGATAGCTGTTTTCTTAGGAAGATTGTTGACTTCACTTTGAAAAATCAGGAAGCAAAGGCAGCTTCCCAAGGGTGCTATAAGGGAAAACACATTCCTTCTCCCTTTGCCCTCTACGTAGCACTGCATATACATGAAAAATCCGTGGTTATGTTTTATCTCTAGATAGGTTTCCACATTGTTAGCTTCCACTCCTTTCAAGGGTCTGATAGGTTTCCCTAAAACAAACCAGATGAACCTAGTTGAGAATTTCTGAATTTAAATAAAAGTGAGATATGTATATACGATGCAGCACCACTATTGATTGACCTGGATCAGAGCAAGAGATATGTTAACCATGGCTAGTGTTACTGCAGCTGCACACAAATGGTGGTGGGTTTCTTCTTCAGAAAGGGTGGGTGATTTAAATTCCTTCCTCTGGCTGACATGGGTCCCTTGTAGTTGCCAGCACCTCTACCAACCTGCTTTCTGAGTTGGGTTCACGTGATATGCTGCCTAAACAAGGCTGTCTGCAGGTAAATTTGAGCTGATGCAGAAGTCTGGGGAAGCAATCAGAGGGCCTGACAGTCAGCATCTTCTCCCACCACTGACTGCGCTGATTAGAGAATAACCACCAGAATGATTATGCAAAAATAAGGTGTGGAAAACCTTGCAGTCACTTTCACAGCAAAATGTACTTTGATAAAGCAGATTAATTTTTGCACTTCTGTGGTACTTTACTGCTGTTTCTTCTTTCCTTGTAGCACTTAGTGGTAAAGTGAAATTATACAAATGATATCCAGGATGCTTTTTCCTGCCTTTTTCTCTGTATGTGTGATTATGTATTCTAGCTCCTCAGAACTGAAAAAGCATGTAAGAGCTACAAAATGACCTTTCCCACTTCCTTTAAAAGAAAAGAGAAAGAAGAAAGAAAAAAAAAATCGAACATAAGTGATAGACATAATTCACACCACAGAAAAAGGAAGGGAAACCATGCCAAGAGTGATATTTTTAAAGTCTGAATTTTCCAGCTTTTGTGAAATGGCAAAGCTTCTCTAAGACTAAGAACTATAAATGAGTTTCAGTGGGTTTGTGTGATTTCAAGAGTAAGAAAACTGAATTAGACTATGTCAGTTATGCCAAAGAGTAGGGAGGGAAGTTTTGTTGATTGGTTTTCTTTTTGGATCCTGAGAAATTTCTGCAACTTTACAACCACAGTAAATGCAGCTTAAAAATACAGAATAATCTTTATTTTTAAAGGGCTGCCTTGGCAGGTGATGCAAACTTGGATTATTTCTTTATCGATCCATGCAAGAAAACATCTGGAAAGTGGAAACATCTGGAAAGTTCTCTAAGGGGAGAGACATCCACACCTCCGTTCTTCAGAGTTTGAGAGTGTTGATTTGGGCATTTTAATGAAGTTCTACAGTGATATGTTAGCCAACATTTTCCTTATATTATGGATCAGCCCATTTTAAGTGACTATTTCCATTTGTTATATCATCTGGTGTGCTGTATGCAGGTGGAGCAAAGGGTTCAAAACAAAGATGATGCTGAATCCTGACTGTTGCAAAGGTGGATCTGCAAATACTATGCTGAGGCAGGCCAGCAGCCTGTTTATTTAACATCTGGTTTCTAAGAGTGGCCAGAGCTGCATGTTTCAGAAAAGCTGCTTGTGACTTCAGCTTCTCTTTTTGCCTACATAGAGTTGTTATTGCTGTGAGTGAGCAAGCTATCCTATACATGTATGACAAGATCTGTGAGTACACCCTGACACAGAAAGCTATCCATAATGATATATATAAAATCTGGGGATGGAGGAATCTGTAAACACATGGGAAATGAAGACAAATTGTTAGACTTTGTAAAAGGTTTAGAGTGACACTGAGTAATAACTTACAATTCTGACAATACCACGTACCACGTTTACTGGGAAACAGGCCTAGGAATATTTCAATGTTGCTTTAAGAAGCTGCAAATGGTGAAGCATTTTAAACCACACCATGTAAGAGTATAAAGTAATCAGATCCTTTCAATGTACTTAATAGTCTCTTACAATAATTAAGATTTTGAAGAATTTCATAGTGAGGAGGATAAAAATGAAAATGTGGTTATTAAAAAAAAAAAGATAGGTATTTAGTAATTTTAAATTTAGCTGTCTTGTTGAACAATTACTACCTATTTATTATAATCACAATTCTTGTTCTTCAGAAGACACACGTCTTCATCTAAATCTACTTTTTGCTTGTACTGCATTTTAGTTCTTTCAAAACAATGAAACTTTCTTATTAAAATCTTTGTCTCAATAGGAATACATTTGCATCTGAGAGATGCATTCACATATGTGCATAACATACACTGAAGTATAGATACTAATTTATTTACTTTGAATTATTTGGTCATAGTACTTGATTTTCTCTGAGGCAGGTTAACTATATATCATAAAAAACTCCACCCAGCAACCCCAGATTTCTCTGTGTGAGGGATACAGAACAGAATAAAATTATTTAGCCTTGCTGCAATTTATGACTTGAACAAGACAAAAAATGGGAGGATAATGGGGCTGGGCGTGGAGGTAAGAATAAACTACTGATCTTTAATAAATTTTGGAAGTGAAGTCTGATTGACTTTCATCAATTCTTTTTGTCTCCTGTAAGAGACCGTGTCAGTGAAAACATCACCGCCACAGCAGGATGTCTGTCTCCACATCTCTATGGCAGGAAAACCAACACCACAGCCAGAGCAGAAGTTTGTGCAGGATATCTGTCTCCACATCGCTCACCAATTTACACCTCGGGTGCAGGATGTTTGCCTTAACATTGCTACACCTTGGAACCATGGCGGGGGAGAAGAACCCCTAGTGACAGTATCGGACATGCGCACCACTGCCGGGTGAAGAGTGTGGTTACAACTCTATAAAAGAATAGCACCAACCAGGACCTGAAGGAACATTTTCTGAACATTTGAACCAATCAGACTGTTGGGACGCCACAGCTCTGGGGTGGTAGCTATTGCTATAAGCTCTTTTACTCTTTCCGCTTACTTTTCTTCTTTTCTCTCTCTCATTTGGAATTTGTTGGTGGGCATTTGTGGTGGGCAAATAAAGTTCCTTGGTGCTTGACTTCGTTTTGAGTCTTTATTCTGTTCCGGAGAATAGGAGCAAAACCACACTCCGGCCTTTGAACAGCATGCAACACCTCCCTATACACACAGGGAATTCTAGAGTTCACCTTTCCTGTCAGAGAAAGGCCAAGCACTGGGTTGCCAGAGATATTGCAGAACTGACACAGTTGCTGAAATTGTGCTACCTTGGACAGTTGGCACTCTATTGTGTTCTACAATGCAGTCATCAGGCTGAAAAATGTGTATGCACATAAGGACTGTAGTGACAGGACAAGGGATAATGGGTTAAAACTTAAACAGGGGAAGTTTAGATTGTATATAAAGAGGAAGTTCTTTACGGTAAGGGTGGTGAGGCACTGGAATGGGTTGCCCAGGAAAGCTGTGAATGCTCCATCCCTGGCTGTGCTCAAGGCCAGGTTGGACAGAGCCTTGGGTGATATGGTATATTTGAGGTGTCCTCTGCCCATGGCAGGGGGGTTGGAACTTGATGATCTTAAGGTCCTTTCCAACCCTAATTATTCTATGATTCTACTATTCTATCTTGTGCCAGTTAAGAAATCATTTCCAGTTAGCGTTGGAAGTATGCTGTGCAGTGCAGTGCAGTGCAGTGCACAAAAGTAATTCTAAACCCTGCTTGACATGCTGGCTGGACTGCCACATATTTTGAACAACTAGGAATTTATTTGTTCTAGGAATTTATTTTTATCCATAGTGTTGTTTCAGATGCCATGTAGAGACATTTTTGTTGAATTCATTTTTAGTCTGGGCTTTGAGCCAGATCCTTAGATATACTGGTTCTCCTGTTGCTTTCCACTATCCCTACAGATCTCACATGAAGAAACAGTAATTGAAGATAAACCTCTACTATGACACTGATGTTTTACTTTGCTTTGAGGGATTTTTGGAGAAACAGAAAAAGGAAAAAGAAAAATGTTAAATCAATCTGAGACGTGATATTTTGGGCATAAATTATGAGTCACAGAACAGTGAGGGGAAGGAATTGTTGTGACCTTGGCAAGATTAATCATATGTGTTTGTCCTCCACAACAGCAAATTGCTATCTACACACATATTTGTAGAACCTGAATTCCATTTCTTATTACCCACCTGAGAAAGCAAAGAATATAGCAGAGGTAGTAGCTGGTTACTGCTGCATGGCAACAAGCCCATTCCCAGAAAGGTACATTTGGAGGACAATGCTGACCTTATTCCAAAGTTCTTTTCCTACTATTATATCATTTGATGCTGGATAACCTATATCTATTTTTTCCTAAAGAAAAATTAGTATAAAATCAATAGGAGAAAATGCGAATACAATTCAACCATAATAATTTGTCTTGTAAAAGCAGTCATTTGATTCATGATCATTTGCCTAATATTTAATTTAAAGGTATGGATATGAACCAAAATTAGAAAAAGTCTCCTTATTAGTGAAATGCTTTCATTTCCCAGAAGTCTATTATTTTAACTGTATGAATCCAGGAACTTTACAAGTTATTTTAAAAGCCTATTTCTCCTTTTCTGGAAAGTATAATCAATGTGTTGCTGTTACTGACCTAGTTATATTGATAAAAGCTGAGGTCCCAGAAGAGGGCTTTGCCTGTAAGGACTGAGACAAAAGAGCACGCTGTGTATTTCAGCTTCATTATGTGATTAATGCCATGATGCCCTCCCTCCAGATGTATAAAAGCACCCCATGAGTACAAGAAATGGCTGTTTAAGGTTCATCAGCACCTTCTCTGCCCCAGATGATCTGTTAAAGACCCCCAAGAAAACATACCAAAATTAGACCCATCTCACCTTGACCTCTGGTTTCTTACTGGAGTTTTTCAACATTCAAGTCTCTCCTTAACAGAGGATGAAATTATCCTTCCTTTCCCTGCCCTCCTGTCCATACTGAACAGCACATTTCATGCATGCATGTGCTCCGCTTGTTTATGCCACCCTTTTTCCACTTGTACTCATCTTTGTAGCACTGATCCTAATTGTAAAAGCTAGATATCTGACCCAGGGTCTTTCCCCAACAGGACTTGTTTCTCCTCTGCTGCTAGGGTACTGGAGCTATATTTTATGTTAAATAGCTGCAGGTTGAAATGGAGTCTTCCTCCCACTGCCACAAGTCACAAACTTACACCCTGCTATGTGAATGGCCTCTTGGTCCTGCATTGCTTTTCCACCCTCAAGGTGGGTCCTACCTCAGCAGTCTCCTATCAGTGTCTCATCTATAATTCTTGACAGACAGGCTGCTCATTTCTAGAACTGTTTTCCTTGTTTCAATAAACTGAAGAAACACAAAAGTAGCAGAAATCTCTAGCTTTGGGTGCCCTTATTTCATTTATCAGTCTGAACTCCAGTCCCCAAGAACACCTATATGAAATGCAGATAAAATTGCCTGGCTTGTGCAGATGGGAAGTCAGACTAGCTGACTTCAGTTACCTATGTACTTAAAATCTATGGTCTACAATAGTTTCTCCTTCTTTTTAATTATTTATGAAGCAGAATCCTTTTCCAGCTGTTAAGAACACAGAAGAAGGAGGTGTGTAGGAAGAAATGCAGTTGAAATTCTCCAGTGTATGTCTAACCTCACAAAGAAAGAGAGAGCATCAAATGTGTACAACCTGCTTTTTGGAGCTGAAATGTCATCCAGCTGTGCCTGCAGAGAGAGGAAAAGCTAATGAGCTGGTGTCCTACTGTGGGAGTGTGTGCTGGGGATCTCTGAAATCTAGAACAGAAGAGATTTTTCTCTCTGTTTTGGGGTGAATCATACATCCCTGTGCATGTTTCTCATTTTTAATGTCTTCCAGCAGAGAAAATAAACTGTGTGTATACACTGCTGTGAGATAGTTTCTCTGCTCTAACAGAAAAAAATCTGTGTCACAAACTGACATCTTCCTCAAAGGCAACAGATCAGATGCGTATTTGAGGAAGAGAAGCACACCCAAATGATCCTTCGGGGTTTCAAGGCAGCCACAAGGTGCTTCAGGGTAAGCTGGAATAAAATCCTGCTGGAGACAGTCTGCCTGGAGTCTCACCTGCAAATGTCTGGTTCGTGCTTTGAAACATATTTCCAATTTCTCTTCTATAACTGTCTAATCTTTCTGAGAGGTCCTGCTAAGCTTCCCAATAATGAAAGTTACTGAAGTTAATAATTATTTATTAAATAAGTTATTGAAGTTAATAAATGAAGTTACTGAAGTCTTTCATTAGTTTCTTCTATATAAACTAAATACCTTAAGCATTATAAATCTTTTCTGGAATAGAATCAAGATTAGCAGCATATGCCCGTTCACTGAGATGAGTTCTTCCCGTCTGTTTTAAAGTTAGAGGCAGATTTGACAATGAAAACATTAAAATTAATCATGCTTCTAATTTTCTTCTTGGACAGTATGAGAGGTTGAGAAATGTTGAATTTTATGGAGCTCCAGGTGTTATTCAAATAGTAAATCAATCAATTTGTTCTTTAGCATATGTATATAGACCTATGAGCGGGGAATGGAACCAGACAATCACCAGCAGATGTAGGTTGACCTGGAATCACTGGAATCAAGATGTATGTTGCTTTACATCAGCTGAAGTTACAGCCTATAGTAGTTAAATTGTATGTAAGCAAATGGCTCATTGCTTGGATTTTTGCATATCCTGATGTATGACAATCTGCTTTATCAAGAAACCAAGGTCCTGATTAATAAAACATTCTTCTCAAGTGCCACAGACTTGAACATCTAACTAAAAAGAAACAGAGTGATACAGGTTTATTGAATAGTGTACTTTAAAGGAAAAAACCCTCTCTATTACGATTTTTCTTTCTCAAAATCCTCCTCAATCTGAACTGTAGATGAGAGAGTTAAAATAGGATTATATCAGGCTTTACCCAGGAAGGCCTCCAATTAGTTTCTAAGCCAATACTCATATTTTTACTGTTATCAGGCGAAGCAGCAAAATTTATGGCTCATTAGACCAGTAAAGCTGAGAGGAAAGTAGTTGCAGTTATTTCATATGAGAAATGATTGCACCGATTTGTCTCAGATTTTTTTATGCGCTGGGTTTATGGTATATGTCACTGCCTCCATAATTGTGAAAATTGGTATTTTTTATAATTTTATTTTTCCAGTTTTAAATCTCTAGCACTGCTTGAAGAGAATGATTTTTGCAAGAGAGATAACAAATAAATGGTTATCACATTATTTGTCTGGATTCTTTTATTTTGGGATTTATTTGAGGTTCTCTGAAAGCTGCTACTACCTTTTAGGGAAGATTATAATAACACATGCTCTGAAAATGTCTACATATCTATTACCATAAAGTTATCTCATTTTCTTCAGCATAATATTAAGCTAGAAATCATAACAGCTTTGACAGAAAATATTACACTAGCTTAATTCATTAAAAATAGTTTAAAAACATTGATTAGTCAAAGAGTCTTAATTATATTATTATTCTCCTTAATTCTCTAAAATTGTACGTACACTGTATGAAATGCCCCTGGGCTGCTGTACTCCAAACCAACCATGACCACAATATATGCTTCTGCTGAGCCGGCTTCTGATGTCAACACCATTATCCTGAGTATTCACTTTGGCATGAAGGATGGCAGGCTGAACATGTATAGACACGCTTGCATATTTATGTAAGAGTATTGCAAAACTAAGGTGCTTCTTAGTTATCCCTTGAGACTACTATTTTTCACATGTAGTCTCTCATCCTGCGATTCATAAGAAAGTAAGACATTTTCTAACAAGTTTCATGTACATTCACAAACCTGCGTGAGTAAAGAAGAGCAAAGCAGTTTATAAAAATTCAGATTTCCAGTGCTATGATTTAACATTCCTAATTTTTGTTTCTTTAGAAAATCAACACCATATACTTCTTTTTTTTCCATCTGACCTCCAAAAGAAGTCAATTTTATTTAAGTGGCTTTCTCTTTCTCTGTAGTACTATTTTGACAGCCAATCCAATCCATTTAGTGCCGATACCGTTACCTCTTTCTTTTATCTCAGCAAGTATTGTCACCACTTTTGTAAAGGATTTTCACTTTCACCTCATGAACCCCAGCATAAAAAATATGAGACATCCCAGACACAATGTTGACAACCGAACCTCTGGCAATTATTCCAATTACTGAAGAAAAAGAACAAAAAAAACCCAGCACTTTCACTATGATTATATATAATTTTGTTGAAATTATATGCATTATAATGACAGTTACAACATAGTGTGTGCATGCTTAATAATTCAGAAGAATTTATTCCCAGACACCTGTCCCATGATTTATCAGGACTGCACACATTTCTACAAAAAATAAAAATTAAAAAAAAGAAATACAAAGCAAGAGTTTAATTTTAAAATGTGCTTTGTATGTGAACCCTTATCATGTTTCCATTTTTGTAGATATTCATAAAAAGAACAGATAGCTTCCACGCAAGAGGCAGTGTGGTGCTAAAGCAGCAAGTCTTAGAGTAATTTGACTACATAATCTACAAGTTTGTTGAGTCACAGAATCATAATTTCTCTAGGAAATGCCCTAGAAAGGGAGCAAACCAAGCCAGGTTGCAACACACTGTTCAGGCTACCTACGTTTCCTGCTCTGTGGGAAAATGAGAAACATAAAGCAAAGCCAAATCCATCTCACTTTTGCTAGCACATACAGGAAAGAGACTTAGTGAAGTCAGACACTATAAGGCAAAATTCTGTTTTCAAAAATGCAATCTGGTGCAGGGGAGAGTGGTTCTTTATGCTTATTTACTCCTTTGCAAATCACAGGCACTGTTTAAAACTTTGTCTCTGCCATCCTTTGATCTCTCTCCCTCCAGTTTCTCATGAATCAGACAAAAAGCCGTATTTTCTAAGAGTTATCCCCTTTAGCTTCTCGGAGCACAGATTAAATAGCAGTTTATTTGAAAGCATGATTAGCATGGCAGCAAAGGAGTCCAGCTGCATCTGGAGGCATTATATGACACAGTGAAACTCACAGAGTTTTATTTCACTAATGCTCCAGGAAGGGAGCAAATTAATCTAAGCTACAACTTGCACTCATCTGTAAAACAGCCATAAATAAGCTCTGGTTCATTTTGCTTTTTTAATATATGCTGTTTGACACAGTTCTTCAGTGAATGGCTAAAATACCAAACATAAGCCTCTGTGCTGTTCTGTGGATTAGTTATTATGTCTTATTTGCTGCTTACTCTTTAGAAGTCACATAATCATGCTACCTTGTTTCCATTACCTGGAGGGATGCTCTGAGGCTTGAGTCTCCGTTTTTGTTTATAAATTCTACAGGTAAGAGCAAGAGCCAGGTTTACAGAAGAGAACCATAATGGCTTTCTACACCACTCACAATGATATTTCTTGCTTTCACTGACTGGTATCATAAAGTTGAAAATACCACAGCCCCCTGTGAAGCACACCTTAAGCTGCACTCTGAAGTTCTTCTGGATCTTTTCTATCCATGTTTTCCCTGGAGTGATTATAGATTGTATTCAGAATGAGATATAGGAGAAATAAGTTAGCCTTCACTATATATCTGATGGGGGCTGTCCTGGGTTCAGCAGTAGCAGTCATGTTTCTCCTCCTTGGTAGCTGGTGCAGTGCAGTGTTTTGACTTTCAGCTCGGGAACAGAGCTGATAAAAGGATGTTTTGGTTTGGCCAAGGACTTTGTGAGGCTCATGCTCTGCCAGGGAGGAGGGGAAGCTGGGAGGAAGCAGAGACAGGACAGCTGACCCAAACGGACCAAAGAGGTATTCCATACCACAGCACGTCATGCCCAGGATGTAACTGGGAGTGAGCCGGAAGGGCTGGGAGACTGCAGGGTTGGAGGAGGTATCGGTCAGAGCTTTGTCGGGCTTGGGGGGCGAGTTATCGGTCGGCTGGTGGTGAGGTGTTGTATTCTTTTCCCTTGTTATTTCCTTTATCATTATTATCATTGGTGGTAGCAGTAGTGATTTGTGTTATACCTTAGTTACTAAACTGTTCTTATCTCAACCCGTGGGAGTTGAATTCTTTCGATTCTCCTCTCCGTCCCTCCGAGAGCAGGGGGAGGGCAAGAAAGGGGGGGAAAGTGAGCGAACGAATTACCTGACTGGGTTTAAACCACGACAGGGGCTTATAAGGATGCTGGGGAGGGACTCTTCATTAGCGACTGCAGTGACAGGACAAGGGGTAATGGGTTAAACAGGGGAAGTTTAGATTGAATATAAGGAGGAAGTCCTTTACTGTAAGGGTGGTGAGGCAGTGGAAAGGGTTGCCCAGGGGAGTTGTGAATGCTCCATCCCTGGCGGTGTTCGAGGCCAGGCTGGACAGAGCCTTGGGTGACATGGTTTAGTGTGAGGTATCCCTGCCCATGGCAGGGGGGGGTTGGAACTAGATGATCTTAAGGTCCTTTCCAACCCTAACTATTCTATGAGTCTATGATTCTATGATTCTACAGATTGAACCATGCTGACCACTGGTGAACTGATGACACCCAAATGTTCTCCTTTGCTGCCCACTCGTTATCTTAATGATCACAAGGCATCTCGTGGGCCAGTATAAATCCGCTTCAAGACGAATTTGGTTTAGTTCCTTTTTCTTATACTTTTGCCTCCCCAGTTAGTTTTGGCAAATAGCAACAACCATCATTTAATTTACTATTACGCTCTAGTTGGTTCCTTTCCTAATTTATTTAAAAATATTATTAACTAGCACTGAGGTAATACAGTCAAATGCTTAAACTAAGAAAATAACACCCCATATATCAGTGGCCTTTAGTTTCCTAAGAGAACATGTATCTTCTTCTTCCCTGAAACTGGGCTGATAGTATTCTTTGAGAACAGCCAAAAATTGAATTAATTAAGCTACATTTTAACTTTTATTTTCCTCCAAGTGGCTGTCATAAAACTACTACAGCAACAATAAGTTTTCCTTCACAAGTTGAGAGAAATAAGATTGAATTTCAACCTGCTTATTTTTGCTTTGAGATAAAAGGATAACATCTAAGCCTCAGTGAATCTTTGAAAATAGTGAAGAGTTTTCACTTTTTTTATTTTCCAGAAGGTCCAAGAAAACATTTCAAAATCGTGGTAAATACAAAGCAAAACTTGGAGGAAAGAGAATTAATTATTTAATTTTTAGGGGAATTATATATATATATATATATATATATATATTGCCAAGCAATGATTTTAAGATGCTACGGTAGAAATCATCTATCTTCCACTCATTGTAAACAGATCAGGCATCTCTTTGGTGAGAAGGAAAGGTGTGTATACACATTTATATTTTATTCTGTTAAAGTTCTGATGCTGCAGGAAATGATGCCAGTTATTGAAGATAAAGGTCAAATAAGGAAGCACCAATGGTCTGGGAAATTGTATTACTTTGGCCTTTTCAAAGATGGAAAAGAAATAAGGAATTATTTTTTATAGTACATTGGAAATGTAGGAATTTCTAACTAAAATCAGGCACCAAAAAGGACTGACTAAAAACCGCTTTGTGGCAATGTCCAAGGGTAAAAATCAAAATACGGTCAATTAGGGAAATTAAGCCCATGCTCTCACTTAGACAAAGACTATGTTTATGAAACTGGAAATGAAAGACAATTGAAAAGAAGGAACAGAGACTTAGGTGCGAGAGGTTTCTTTTTCTTTGACATAAACTCTTTCCAACTTAGGGTAACATCAAGTTTCCTCTTGGTTGACGTGGGGTTTTTTTGGCAATTAATATTTTGAATTTCTTTTTCCCTATAGATATCAAGTTAAAAAATCTGTGCAGACATAGTATCACAGTAAAAACTCATTTATTCTCCTGCAGGTTGGGAAAGACTATGTAATGGCTCTAATTGCCTTTAAAATTGTAACAATAAATTTGGAATGTAATCTTTCCCCTGCAGCTTTAAAGGAAAAGTCTTTGTAACACTGACTAGTTTGGCCTTTAAGTTTTGATGTTGCTCTTCTTTAATACATGTGTTTGAATCATATAACCCAAAGAAAGCTTCAGCTAGGATACCTGTAATTGATAAGACTGCCAGACAGCTTTTTTCTGTGTGCAGGGCCACTGACTGCAGTTCAAGGAAACATTCCACATTGGCAGAATGAATCAAACTAATTTTCAGAAAAATCTATGTGGTTTCTAGCTCTTTTTGCAACTGCTACCACACTTTTCCCCAGATTTCTTCAGGAGCTCATTGCAGGCATGATGTGGCTTTTGGCAGTTCAGGCAATCACTGCCACTCACATTTCAGGTCACTTGCCTGCTCTTGAAAAAGCAAACTGTATATTTTATCAGCTGAAATCTCTGTTATCCATCACTGCAGTATTCTTCCCAGTATAAGATGCTAGAAGATAAAAGTAAATAGTAATAAAATATACTGTACACAGCTGAAATACAATAAACCCCTCAGGTCTCATAGGTTTTTAATAAGAGAATAGTCTGCAAATTATTTATTCATGAAGCCAGTGTATTAACTGCCATCATGCAGGTGCTGTAAAATACAAATATCAAAATGATAGAGAAATGGTGATGCAGAAAAGGTATTTAACTGCAGACAAATCCCAAGACAACACTGATAGTTTTAAAGATATCTGACATATTTTATATCACTATAAAAACTGCTGCAGAGCATAAGGTATTTCTTTGGCTACAGTGAACCATGAATAATATTGCAGAAATACTTAGTTTCATTTAATAGCATTGAGATGCGCATTTCTTACCAAAGACAGCCTGACTGCTTCAAAAAATTTGATTCACAGCAGTCCCCAGTGAAAATGGTCAAATAATCTATTGAGAATAAATCTATTGTAAATTTAGCCGTTCCTCATAGAATAATTGCCCATTAATATCTTTTTTCATTATTCAGCCAGCTCTAGACCCCAGAATATTTATTTCTAAAGAAGGTACTAACTGATCTGAGAAAGTTTTTAGTAGAGAGCTATACAGCTTCACCTAGACTTTGCACTCAGGGATACTGCTGTGACCGAATACTGAATTGTGTCATATATGGCACACAGGTAGAGAAAATCCCATAAATTTGATTATACTATTAAACGTCAAGAAATACCTTGTGCTTGAAAAATTCACAATAATTAAATTAATGATATTATAAGTGAACAGAAATTTTGGGCCAAATTCTATCATGGCAGCTGACAGCTCTCTGTCTACAGCATTTTGTATTGTGTAAACTTTCCAGTCATTAGATGCTGTGTCCTTCCTTTTATGCTGCATTTCAAGTTTCATGAATATTTAATGGTGTAAACAAAAAAAGAAGCATTTTGGGGATAAAAAATGCTTTTGTTCCACATTCAAATGCAGTCTATAAGAGCCATTTGCAGAAGACAATGACAGTGGCAGGCACCTTCATCTCTGTTTTTTCTGAGAATAAGCAAAGCTCTATGACATTCAAAAATTAGCTGAAAGGATATTAAGGTTTGACATGATTGCTAATCTGTTCCTCTACCCTGGTATGACAAAGAGATGTGAGCTTCAGCACTGGTTCCTTTGTCAAAGCATATAACCCACTGCAAAGGATATGTCCAGACTTTTATAGCCAGTAAAGATGAATAAGTGTGTCCAAGAGATGATTCACCCAAGACAGTTACCAGGAAACATTTTTGTCTGTTTAGTAAAGTAGCTGCCTAAATGATTATTCTATACATCATTCTCAAATTCCAGTTGTCTGAAAGTAGGCAAGACAATTGCTGTCCTTGGTTAGTACATTTTTTTTACTAAAGTGAGTAGTGCCCTACTGACCACAATATCGGAGATGTACTTTTCTGAGCTTCCTGTGTTAGAGCTAGTCTCTGTCATAAGTACCCAGTAATGCAGTAAAAGTTGAATTTGCATCTCCTATGCACACACTGAGTGCCATAGCCACCAAACCACTAGGTATTTAGGGGTTGGTGTTATTTTTGGTGTAAACCATTTTTTCATGTTTGCTCTTTTGAAATACTTCAGGCCACTAAATAGATACTTTCTGACAAACATGAAAAGTAAGAAAAAATCTAACTCTGCTTTCTTCCAAATATTTGCATTTAAGACACTGTGCTTACTAATGCATTCAGTCTGCAATCCCAATTGTCTTTATTGCTTTTTACTAACAATATCTTTCTTTTTCAGTTGGATAGTCCTCCTGTTCCATTCCAGTCTCATGGAAGACCTGTCTATCTATAAGCCTTTGCTCTATACCTCCCTGTCTTCTCTTCAGAATATGGATAAAGTTCTTTATCTTAGTACAGGGCCAGTACATCTTTTTCCTCCTTCCAAAGCATTAAAACCTTCCGTTGCTTTATATCTAAGAGGTATGGGCTACTGCTGCAATGCACTTATCTATGGATTACTGTAAGCACACTTCTTTTATTTGAAAAAGGTATTTAGTTTTCAACATAAGTCAGCAGCTAGAGTGAAAAGTGATTAGACATGAAAAGAATGCGCAAAAAGCCCCACATGTATTGATGCCTTAATCTTTTCAAACTACAGCATCAGAAAGCTGGCGATAAATGGCAGTTTTCAAACCATAAGAAAATTAACACTTCATAGTAAAATTTCATTTCATAGTAGGTGAATATTCTCCCTGTTAGTTTCATAGCAGGAAAACTGAAAAATCAAATTATTTAGAGACTGTTTCAAATATAGCAAGCAAGAAGCACATTCATATTTATAGAGATGTTGCTCCTTTAAATAAGTATCAGTTCTCACCTCTTGATAACAAATGTATTTTATCATAATGGTAAAATGACCACTTACGGTCACTTATGGTCAGTTATGACCATTACAGAATATTTATCAGGAAATGTTCTATTCCCCTAATTATGTCTGCAAGGCACACGTTTATAAGAACAAAATTGAAGAAAACATTTCTTCCTTCATTTATGGAGTCAGAGTTGACACTTTAATTTCTGTGGAATGTTGTCAATACTGCACAATGCAACAGGGATCATTAGGACAAAGAAGATGAGATGAACTGGCAGAGGGTGACAAACTGTCTGAAATTTTAACTGAATACTGCCTAAGCCTATTTACCAAATTCACTGAAGCTGTGGGGCTGTCTGCTCTTTTGCACAACACCATTTTGCACTAAATGCACTAAAAAACTCAGTTCTTCACTAGATAAAGTTACTTATATGGTCTTTGATGTAATTGATAAAAGGAAACTAATGGCATGTTGCATAACTGTGAATTAGGGAATGTAGCTGTTAAATTAACAAGTGCTTACAGACATTAGGCAGTTTCTCTGGGAAAATGTCATGGGGTTCCTCCTTGACTCAATAATTTCATTGCAATCTAACTCTGAGGATGTCTATAATGTACTGAATATTTCCTGTGCTCATTACAAAAAGCTGAAGGAGATTGGGACTTACTGAAGGAATACAGTCATGCCATGTTTCCTCACAAAATACACACGAATAATGTATTTATGCATTTAGAACTATGTGTATACATAAGCTTAATGGAAGGACACACTCACTGAGGTGTCACCTCTGTTTTACCTTATATGTTGTCAAAAGTTTTTTTGGACTTTCTCTGAAACTTGCCTTCAGTTTTTGCAATAGTTTATAATACTTATGCTCATAAGATTGTTCATAAGTTTGGGTTCTTGTGTTTCTTTTTAATGTTTTTTTCCTACGCAGTAATACAGCAGAAAGTTGTTTCTTGGGGTTTGGATTTTCATGTTTATTTTTTTCTAATCTTTCTAGTTTCTTTTTTGTTCTACACAACAATAGAAGAAAAACTTATTTTATTCTTTATTTGGCCGAGTGACATATTCTTCCAAGATCCAACAGTCAGCAAATTGTGAGTTGACCACAGTTTACAGGAAACTATACAAGCAATTACAGAATACAATAGGCTTAATTATGAACATATTGACAAACTTTCCTTTCTGTTCACATGCCAGTCATAAAAAGACTTCTGTGTACATCGTTGTTGTTCATAAGTATTTACCAAATACCTTGGATTAATGACACACTGATTGGTTGGCATCTATTTGTCCTGCATGTTTACAATTGATCACCTAAGCAGAGTGTATTATTTCTACTTGCCATTTTGTGAAATGTTTTAACTGATGAAGAAAAACCAGTGCTAGTTCTTGCTCTTGAGTAAGTAGTGTTTTCAATTGGAGTATATATTGTGCATTTCTCCCTTTTAAATTTTATTTTAAATAAAATTAAATCTCATAGCACTTCTCATGTTGCCCTACTCAGTGCAGAATCTTGCAATTAAAATTACAAGTAACAGTAAATTAAGTCCAACAAGGTAGTAAATATGACAAAATTTATGGATATCTTTCAAATAGCAAACTTCTGTGTGGCAAAGTTGCTAAGTATAATGATTTGTTTTCTAAAAAACAAACTAGAACTCTATAGAGAGCTCTTTCTTAAAACAATTGACAGTTACAGATCTCCTCAGTATGTCTTATAATTGCAAAGTACACTTCTGGTTTGACCATTTCAAAGCACACCAGGCAAAAGGGACCACCTTTACACATCACTGTGCGATCAAATGTTGTTTGCCTTACAGAAATGTTAATGACACCAAAAAACTTCTGGTAGCTTGGAAATATTTTGGTTCAATATTGTGATAAATCACCCATGTGATTATACAACTGGCTGGTATTTGGCAATGATGCAAAATAGTTTCACTTGTAATCCCATAAAAATGGCCCAAGAGTATAATGTCCTCAGCCTTCACTGAAATAGTTTAATCTGTCATTTCAAGATGTCAGTGCTGGAGGTTTTCCCTGCTGTTTTGCCAAGGTTGTTTCCTATTTAAGGAGAGTGGAAGCATTATTTTGAAAAACAGTTTAAAAAGAGGCTGTAAAATGTTGTCAAGTTCTGAACATAGATGAAGCACTTGCAATTTGGCAGATCCATTTTTCCCTCAAGTGTCAAATCTTTGAGATTAAGTATAGTTAAGATGGCATGGTTCTTAGCTTATTCCTTTGTTTCTCTAAGTTCGCTCTTCTACATGTAGTCTTTAAAAATCAGTAAAGAGGGTCAGCAAGAAATCTCAGTATACTGGAATCCATTTTAAAAGATCAGCTCTGACTGTTTTCAACTTTCATCATTATAGCTGAATGATCTATAAAGTGATTAAGAAATGGACTGCTTAAATCACACAAATGCACATTCATAGTCTCTGCCTAGCAAGGACAAAGCAAGTTTTTCTCTGTACCAGAAAGGAAACTGATCCCCAGATAAAACTCTTGAAAGCCATCAAAATGATTACCCTACAGCAAAAAAAGCCTACATAGAAGAGAAATTGTCATCCACCTTTGAAGACAAAGGTATTACTTTGTCATTTACTCAAATGCTTTATATCCTTACTTGAACTTTGAAGCTGACTTTGAAAAAGGACCCTGCAGCTTGCTCACATGCGAGCATAGATGCCTGATTCTGTGTCATATTTTCATGAATTCTGCAATTCTGAACAAGCAAATGCTCTTAGCATGAGAAAGGTCTGATTTCTTCTAAAACATAGAGGCCAATGGGCAGCAACTTCTTACCCTTAAACAAGGGCCTTTGAGCTCCACAAAATAATTCCATTGCTAGACAACTATTTTTTTTCAAAATTCTTCATTCTTTTTACTGAACTCTAAAGCCTCTTCTAATTCATTTTTATGTGTGCTTTTCCTTGGGCTTCCACAATTGCCCCCTGTTTCTGACACACATATGGTCCCTTAACTGTGGGAAGTGTGGGCAACCACTCAAGGCCCTCATCAGTACAGACAATCAGCCAAGGTGCTGGCTGTGAGCTTTGCCTCCAAACAGTTCTCACTACACAGCTGCTCTCTGTTCATCTCCATTGAGATCTCCAAGCTGAAGACATGCACAGTGGCTAGCAGACAGTGAAGTATTCAGTTTTTTTGATGCCACAGTGTGCATTACAGGAGCTGTTGTCAGGTGTTAGCTCTGGGAAAGAGCCAAAGAGCCAGAGACTTTCCCAGCCAAGAATGGCATATTTATGGAGGACCTAGCTCAGATTCACAGCCAAGCATTTTGTGGGTTCTGTTTCCCTCAGGGTCTGTGCAGCCCCATCAGTGGTCAGTCAAATGCACACTCGGGAGCCCAGTGTGAGGAACAGTACAGAGGCCTCAGCACAAAAACTAGGAAACTAACTTCTTTATCAAACTTCTCCTAGCCACACTAATCTCCATAACATGTGAGCAACTCTCAGAAGAAGATTAGCAATCAATGTGTTTCTCACATTTTCTTGTCCGCTCTCTAATCTTCTACTTGGGTGAAAAGTGCAGAAGATGGGATGCTTTTTATGATGCTTAATTCACAGCCTTTGTCTAAGTACTGAACAAGAAAGGTCCTGGTTTTCTGTGTATGTGACATGAGATGGCACAACGTGCAGTAGGAAACAACAGTAGAGAGGTGAGGGAGATACTGTTTTGAACATTTAAGAATAGAACATTCTACATTTGAATGGACATTTAAAGAGAAGGAAGGTAGTATGGGATGCAAGAAGAGGTCCCCCTTAAATATTAATAAGCAGGGCTCCTGCTTAACACTCATGAAAAATAAATGCATGTGGACACTGCATATGTTTTCTGTTTGGGGTTGTTCAGAGACTTTTGATGTGTTCTCTGGTCAGAGATTTCAAGGGCTGCTCTATAACCTTGACAGCTAGAAGCAGGTCTTAAAAAAAAGGAAGGAAAAGTAAGCAAAGACAAGAAGAGGAAGGGAGATGGAGAGGAGAGATGAGGAGAAGCAGGGGAGAGGGAAGATTCCTTTTCTCTACAAACTGGGGCTTTCCATCAAACATAGTTTCAATAAAACTTTAAGTCTTTATGAGTGAAAGCAATAACATAAAAATAGCTGCAATAAATTGACAAAGGTCTTGTTTCAGTATTTTATATTACAGATACTGAAACAGTCAGTTGAAGTCTTGTTGGATGGAGACACTAAAAGAATAATCTTTAAAAGGATGAACTGGTTTTCTTCATGAAAATCACTGTGGAGTTTTCTTCCCAGTGCTTACAAGCTTTTCTTTTTAACAGAACTTCATTTTAGTAATTAGCATTAAAATTGCCTATCAGCTATTAAGTGATTCTGTTTAATTGTCATTATCTTCTCTATATTCTGGATGAAAAAGTATGAAAAGTCAGAAGTATTTTAATGAAAACTTGAAATGTTGTTCAAATAAACACTTGTGTTATTAAAAACAGAATGCAATAAAACAAATGTATGAAATACAAGCCAGTGATACAAATATTTTACCCTAGAATGTTCTCTTTAAAAATAAATACTGATATTTCTGTATTCCTCCTTTACTCAGGAGTAGCTAAAGCTTTCCAAAGAAGTCTTATTTTGTTGAAAGTTAGTGACTCAGTGCCTCAGGCCTATACTTTCCTCTTGTTTATTCACAAAAATATTTAATCCTTGTTTACTGAACAATACAATAAAACAGACCTGAGGGATATCTGGGGTAAATTCCTGGAGACACTGAAGTCAGTGTGGCCACATTATATACTGGCATTTGCAAACCTACAATGTTTTGTTAAAAGTGCAACTTTTTTTTAAATATTGAGTATCTATACCCTGGTTTATTATTAAATAGACACTAGTCATTATCACATACCTTATTATATGTCTAGCTAACAATATCAGATGTTTTGAAAAATTAAACAGTAAATACCAGGAAGAATACCAGCAAGTTAAGAGCAAGCAAATTGATCCTTTTGCTTTAAGGTCATATTGGCTGTTTACTGCTAAGAGACCTGAGGTCTGTAGGCTTCTAAAGGAAACCAGAATTTGATTAAAATACTTCTGCCACAGTAAATTATGTACTGCATACATTCACCACACATGAAAGACCATTTATCCAAATGAAGAATCCTCCTGTATCCAAGGCAATAAAGCACTGAATGTACCTAACGTTAGAGCGGAATCCTGATAAATGCCCTTATCAAAATTTGAATGCCAAAAGAGTTCCTGTAATTAGGTAATTTTACAAGTCTTGTCTGCTACCTGTAAGGACTCTTATGTATCCTAAAATAGGTCAGTACATTTATCCAGATACCTAGCCAGTTTGCAGGTCATACAGAACCAGCTAATGTGCATATTCTGTATGTCCTTGGGACTGAGGCTTCTGGTCTCTGACATGGGACAGCACAGGGCCTGATACACACCCAAGGTCTGGCCTTGATACGGTGTCAGGCTTGGTCCAGTATGTGCACTTGGATATAAGCCCTTCAAATTCCCTTATAATCTGTAAACCCAGACATTGTCAAAAAAAGTCAGGAAGGAAATGACTAATGAAAAGCCCTGCTTGATCCAAAAGAAGAAACAGACCAAGTTATAACAGCTAGAACATTTCAAACTGCAATCCTTTGCCACTACATAATGCAAAGCTCATGCTGAGTATGCCTGTCTCACAACTTCAGGTTCCACCCTTCTGGTCTTTCCCCATAGTGTCCACTTGGATGGATTTGAAGGACAGGACTCTATGCTGTTAACAATGAATGTGCCACACTGCTGCAAGTCATGCTATAAGCATTGGGAAAATCTGGACTTGCTGCTTGATGAGCATACCTGGAGAGAAGACAGAAGGGCAGGGATGGCACGTCTCCAAGGGGGTTTCTATTGACTCAGAAAGAGGACTGAAAGGAGTTGTAATTCCCCTGCTGAAGACTGGGGAGGAATGTCTCTTGGATAAAAATTACATTGGGCACAGGATCTAAAGGTTGTCACAGAGCCAAATGAAGGAGTCCATAATGAACAGAGAAAAAAGTGGAACATAGCAGTTTATCTGTATTTGAAGGGTGCTGGGACTCTGCATTGATCACCCTGACCATGGCAATGGTCACAGGGGCTCTGACCCTTCATTTGATTCCACAGGCAATAAAAGTGTGAAGGTGGTGGACCTGACAGCACCAAAGAGGTTTGGAAACCACTGCCAATCAGTGGAGATGATGCAGCCAGTAAGCCGTCAGTAGAGCTAGGGAGATTTCAGGGACTTGGTGTACTTGTGACAAAGCTCTTTCCACACACACTGATGAGCTGCACAGCAACAGACTTCGTGCAAGGCACACTGCTTCCTGGGCCATCACCACTGGCATCAAATTCTCCCAACAGCAATGACTCCAGACATAGATATCTTACCTAAATCAATAAAAGGTATTTCATTAGAGATCAAACATGGGAGAGCAAAATCTGCAATTTCTTCCAGATGGCCTGAAAAATCCCATGATCTTTCTTATAAAGAGTTTCTTTTCCTTTATACAGTCAAATGTTGTTCCATTTTTTTTAATACTCTTGAAAGAACAAGTCACTTCTTGGCAAAAGAAATCCTTGAATGGCAAAGATCAAATCAAGTTTCAGTAGCCAAGGAGGAATACAAAAGTGCAGAAGAGTGGATATGAAGTTTTTCTTAATCAAGGAGCAACTGAAGTGAAAATCCTGAAAAGGACAGCTAAGACTGAGCAGTGGTGCCCAGAGGGCTGAGCTTCGCCCATAAGAACACAGCACACAAAGCAGGATTAGAAACAAGCTGCATGATGCTTTTGCAAACTGAGCTCATGAAAAAATATGACAGCACTAAATACAAACTGGGCCAGTCACTGGGACATTTGCCATTCATTGCAAAAGCTGATTACACTTCATTATTTATCTCTTCTTTATTAAGTGACGTGGCATACTTTTCAGTCTTGAATGCCTGGCTACATGGAAGCCAAGTTTGGTAATGTAGAAACCCCAGATTTTCCATGCACCAAAATGACAGGATGTAGAGGATCTTTGAAAGCTGTAAAATAGCATTAGTCAGAGATAATAAAAAGAAATTTTCTTCAGTGTTCATTAACAACATGGAGAATGGGAATAGTGTTGCCCTTTTCAGAGAGAGAAATGGTAAGTATAAATCAGACAAAGCAAACTACCTTAAAATGCAAAATCTCTCACCAGATTCCAGAGGTATTTGTGGTATCAGACAAAATGCCAAGGTGTATTTATACATTTCAGTTAATATTTCATGATTAATGGATGCTATCTTACACAGCTATTTAGATAATGCAGATCAAGAGGTAATTACTTAACTGGTAAATTTTTTTTGGAAGACATTTTTTGTAGCTTTGAGCAACACTTGAGATTAATGCATTTTCAATTTAAAGGGGCAAGACAGTGTCATGAAATACAGGATCTATAATGAAGGTTTCAGGAGACCGGATATAAGTGGAGGACTCTAGTATAAAGGGCTAAAATAAAAAAAAAAAATTTAAAAGAGAAACACTTTTTTAGAAAATTAAACCCCAAGCTTATTAAGGCTGTTAACAATATGATCTGCTGACTGCTTTGTTTGTTCCTCCACTGAAAAACCTAGAAATAATAATGGCAAAGAAACAATTATCTCTCAAAAGCAAATTTTAGAAAAGAACATGCCATACTCCTTCTAAAAGTAAAGGCAAAATTAGCACCTGAAAGATGGTTTCTATATCCCAAAACTTGTTATTTTATTGACCTGATTAAAGGTATTACTCCTCTTCAGCTCTTCCCTCATTTACATGCTCAGAATAACACACAGCAAAAACTGGTCACTAAGAATGTTCCAAACATCCTGAAGACCACTTTTTCAGCGCAAAATTATAATTGACAGCTGTGACATTTATTTGCAGAAGAGAAATATATGCCTGGATACATGCTTGGATTTGCCAGGCATGGCATAAATAGATTTTTCTATCTATAGATTATTTCTATCAGAGAAAATCCAATTATTATTTAGTGTACTTTGCCCATATCCACTACTGTGCTGTGTTGGTGCAAACCATTCCCAGGTCCTTTAAGTCATAGCACCAGAGCTAAAACTTTCTGTGACAAGGTATGAATAGTGAGATTGAGAAGAAGCTTGAAGCTTGTGTGACACTGACGCACTGATGAGTTGGGTACAACTTACTGGAAAATTACTGTTTAGAGTCATAAAACTGAGACATAGCTTTGGCCTATACCCAAGAGCAAGTCCCTAAATTGTTATCACCATGTACCTCCTTCTATACATCAAACACTTTCAGCCAAACGTACACAGCCATCTGCCAGGCAGGTGTCTGGTCTAAGTCCAATATCCAGTCCCTCTCTGAACGAGACTTTGATTTATCCCACAGGTTTTACTCCTCTGCATTCTGGAGGTGCTTATCCCCAACTACTCTTACAAAAAGGGCCTAAAAACATACTTCATGCTAGTCCAGTGACATTTGCCATAAAAAAAAGTGAAATGAACACCAACCAGACAGTTGCAGATGCTAGGTACACGTGACCTGCTGAATATTGGCAGTAGTTCATCTGACTTTAGTCATTCACTGTTCACAGAATGAAAAAAGAAAAAAAAAAACAACAGCTAACAAACAAACAAAAATCCTATCAGGATCTGTTAGCAAAGGCAGCTTGACGTACACACTGCAAAATAAATGCAGCATAGTAAAGTGATGGAAAACACTAGCTACTTATCTCAAATAGGTGATGACATTCATTAAAATATTAGGCAAGCTATTTCAGTCATCCCTACTACCATATAAATTGTGTAAAAAATAATGCAAATAATCAGCCAGTAAGCATAGTCACTACATTAGCAGAGCAGCTGGATATGATGTTAGAGTCCTCATAAACAAGAAGAGTGACTGTTGTTATGCTACAGTATGAGATTTGAAAAAGTTTGAAAGAAGAGTTTGAAAATAGGCTGAGAAAGTTGGAGCTGTTCAGCCTGGAGAAGAGAAGGCTGTGTGGAGACCTCATAGCAGCATTCCAGTATCTGAAGGGGGCTATAAGGATGCTGGGGAGGGACTCTTCATTAGAGACTGTAGTGACAGGACAAGGGGTAACGAGTTAAAACTTAAACAGGGGAAGTTTAGATTGGATATAAGGAGGAAATTCTTTCCTGTGAGGGTGGTGAGGCACAGGAATGGGTTGCCCAGGGAAGCTGCGAATGCTCCATCCCTGGTGGTGTTCAAGTCCAGGTTGGACAAAGCCTTGGGTGGCATGGTTTAGCATGAGGTGTCCCTGCCCATGGCAGGGGGGTTGGAACTAGATGATGTTAAGGTCCTTTCCAACCCTAACTATTCTATGATTCTATGATTCTATGAAAGCAGCATTCATTTTCCTGATTAAAGATTAACAAGGTTAAGTATTTAATTGATATTTTAACTCGATAGCATGGAAAGAAATTCTGCAGTTGGGAGTTGAATGGATTTTGTGGAATATGAGAATACAGTTCTTCCTCTAACTTAAAATGAAATCGCTAACTCAAATTTCGTTTAGGAAGATACTGGTCTAGTTGTAAAGAAATGAGGGGACCTGGTACAAGTGTATTTTGATTCCTATTCTTTATTTCTGTCTCAGCTGCTTTCCTGCTTCACAGACAATAAATTTTTTGCAACTAATCTTAGAAGTTTAATGACCTTTCAAGTTTGGCTCAAAAAGTTAATGATGCTGATATAACATTACTTAATCCATGCATTAGTGTCCTCTTAAAACCCCGAAAACGTCTCTTTACCTGCCAGCACAACACCTTTTCCCAATGCAACAACACATTTCCAGTCCTAAAATCATCACAATCTGAATTTAGTTTCTGTAAAATGTGTTCTATGGGGATCCAGGAAAAAGCTCTCCAAATTGCCCTGAATGTAAAGGGAAATCAAAACAGACTAGAAGAGAACAAGAGCACTGCCCTGTGCCTGTCTTCATACATTTACTTCTCTTTGATCTTTGGTAGCTCAGTTATTTTGCTCTGTTGAAGGTATTTGTGAATCCTCATGTAATACAAGACAACTTTACAGTCAGTTGTTTCAAATGGAAAAGGACTCCTGGTATAGGAAAAAATAAAGATAGCCATCCTCTTTGTACACTTCATAAACTTCTCTCAGAGCATCCAGACATCATTTTAATTTCATATTTGCAATATATGAGGAGGTACCTTTGTCTTTTGCATTAAAACTTAGTTGACTCTTTACACTTGAAGTCTCAATTGGACAGGAAGAGAAATTGCTTGCCAAGCTGGTGAAGAAGGCTTTAAACTTAAGTTGCTTGGCGAGGAGAATCTCTATCTATCCCATTCCTACCAATTTGATGCCAGTGCCAGCAAGAGATGACCAGAGCTTGAAGAGGGACTGAAGTTCAGCAGGAGAGCACCTGAAGGTACAAAGGAATTCCAGACACTCCAGACAGCAAGTTGCCCTGATAGGGGAACTCGACTTAAATATCTCTATGCAAAACACAAGTAGCAAAGGAAATAAACAAAAGGAGTTAGACATGTGCATGCCTGCAGGGCTATGATTTTACTGGCATCACAGAGGCATGGTGGGATGGCTACTATGATAACGATAGCAGTATTAATAGTCCTAAGCTGTTCTGTCACTTTGATATATCCAAAATCACCAATTTGTCTCCCAGTCACTTTTAGGAATTTTTTCCTAACTTTTCCAACAGACTGCAAACTGACAAACACTGTTTTATAGGAAAATAATTTTCAGTGGACATCTTTTTCCTGCAAGAGCCAGCTCTACAAACTGATTGACTAATTCATTCCCCACAACTGCCTCATTTAAAATACACTGACAAAAGGCCAGCTGCAAAAGCAGTTACACTAAACTGCATCTTCCCCAAAAACACAATAGAGAAAACATATTTTTTATTCAGATTTAATTGTTCATAGCTGGTGCTTTCATCAGCCAAGCATAAATACTGGATGTTGGTGCCATGCCACAAAATTCATTTTCAAATTATACTGCCCCAAAACAAAATTTGTGTACTTCAGTTGCAGACTTTTTTTTTTTTCTTAATTAAAAAAAAAAGAAAGGATTATTGGTAAATTTGGTTCTTGGGTCAAACTCCAGCCTCTCACAGATCTGTAAGTAATTGGGTTACAGTGACTTAATTTGAACTCATCAGCAGTCAGTACACTTACAGACTAATGATGCAAGAAAGGTTAACCTCATTGACTTAGAATCACAGAACCAAAGAATCATAGAACAGTTTTGGAAGTGACTTGAAGCACTTGGGTTCTAAGCATAAATCTGGAGCTACTGGGTAAAATATTTGCATAGTCACCTCCCTTGTCTCTGAAATAAGCATCTCTCTAAATCTAACTTCCAGTCTGAACTTTTGGGTGTACAGCACAACACAGAAGTACCCACATGGATTTTAAGAAGAAAAGAATATTTCACTTAGGAACCTGCAAAAATCTCCTTCCTTGTTGAAGTCACACTTCACTGAGGTTAATTATCTCTACTTCCATTTTTTTGTGTATGTGAAAGGGCACTGATGTAAAAAACCAATATGGGTCAGAACTCATTTAATCAGCATTTTGGCAAAGGAAAAGTCCATTCAATATTGAAGTGTAGCACTGGCTGTTTGCCTTATGTTATCAATCTTTTCATGGGAATTCAAGCTAAAGCAATAAAATACGAACTTCCAATCTTTATTTTTTCCAAAAGACTACTTAAAAAGCTGCATTAGTCAGAAGAAACACTGAATAAACTGAATAGTAGGATGAATGCAAGTTTCTATGTGCACATTCAGATAGAGATTTTAAGTAGCCTCCTTTTTTTAACTTCCGGTGATAAAAAAATTCAAATTAAAGTATGCAGGTAGTCTCTAGAGATGTATTCTGTTATGTACAAGCTCTAGTCAACTGAGCTGTATCTTTAAACTGGTCAAATTAAGGAATCATCCAAGTCAGCAAATATATTACATGTAGCATACCACTTTCATCAGGAAAGATCCCCAACTATTCTTTCAAACTCTGTGTTTACACGTGTTTAGTCACATTATTTTCTAGGGAAATACATCCACTGTTTGATAAATCATAGCGTCAATGCAAGCACAGCAAAAACACAGCAGTAGAGACTGAGACCTGAAATATTCTGGATTTACATCAACTGACAGAAAGATTTAAGTAGGTTTGTTACATATTGAGAAAGTGGGTACTAACCAAAAGAACTCTGTCAGTCTTGCCAACCACCCAAACAAAATTGCTCTGATTAAAGAAGTTGACATGTTGAGAAGAGTACATTCAACTTTTAATACTTAGTCATGTTTCTAATTACAGTTATTTCTGGATGTTGTCTGTGACTCAGCATTGATCTGGATAAGGTGAGCCTTCATGAAAAGTATGAAAAGTAGAAAATATTATAGCAATGTCTTTAAATACTAAAGGCAACCTACATCATTGTGCAAACCAAGGATAACTTTTTGTCTCCGAGACAACCACTACTTTTCTCGGAAAGCCAACTCAGACAAGAGCAAGCTAGGAACTTTCTAGGCATGGCAGACTGACATCTATAAGACACCAGCAACTATCTTCACAAAAGATAAGGAATTTTTCTGCGCTGCAGCTTAAGACATGAAATAAAGACCAAAGATGGGGGCTGTCTAACCTACTGGCCAGGAGCTTCCTTTGGTGAGTGCTGAACATCTGAGCGATTAACATCTGAACGATGTTGACCTACATGTTGACCTACATGTTTCACACCAGTGTCATGCTGACACCCATTAAAAAACAGTGAATAAAAAAACAGAATAATAAATACTTCTTTTTTCTCATTATTATTATCCTTCTTCTATGCTTTGATCAATTCACTGATTTTTCAGAGTGGAATATGTCTAATAAATATGTAAAATATTTTTGTTGTGTATGTACAGCTATATTAACAGCTTTAAAATATTTGTTAGTGTCCTGGGTTCAGCAGTAGCAGTCATGTTTTTTCCTTTGTGGTAGCTGGTGGAGTGCTGTGTTTCGACTTGCAGCCTGAGAACAGTGCTGGTGAAGTCGATGTTTTCAGTTGTTGCTAAGTGATGTTTACCCTGACCAAGGACTTTGTGAGGCTCATGCTCTGCCAGAGAGGAGGGGAAGCTGTGAGGAAGTAGGGACGGGGCGCCTGACCCGGGCTAGCCAAGGAGGTATTCCATACCACAGCACGTCATGGCCGGGGTGGGGGGTGACTGGGAGTTACCCGGAAGGACACGGGCTTCCGGGTGGAACTTGTTTCTTGGCCGGTGGTATTGTATTCTCTTCCCTTGTTATTTTCCCTTATCATTGTTGTAGTTGGTAGCAGCGGTGGTGATTTGTGTTGTACATTGGTTGCTGGACTGTTCTTGTCTCAACCCATAGGAGTTGCACCCTTTTGATCCTCCTCCCCGTTCCTCTGGGAGTGGGGAAGGGGAGAGCCCCAGTGCGGGATGGGGCGGACACGGACCTCGATTGTTGTCAGCTCGGCACCACTCACTGGGAGTGAGTGAACAAGTTACCTGACTGGGTTTAAACCACGACAGTTAGATTTAGCTGATATTACCATCTGATATTATGAATGAGTTACCAAGAAAAGAGAAATTAGGTATGTGATGCAAAATGAATTTAGCTGTTACAAATAATGAAATGTAAACGTGTTGGGTTTTTAAATTATTACTACAGCTTTATCATCTTTTGACTTTAATGTGAGAACAGATTTAAAGAATATGTATGTATACATAAGCAAATTCTTGGGATTTAATTAATGTGACTTTATAAATATAACAGGCTTTGATTTCTTGCCATGTAAAACAGTTGATACAATTGCTTTTCATTTATTTCTGGAGTCTGAGCCAGAATTCACGAAACCTTTTACTTTTCCTATTATAATTCTATGAAATCCGATGTATCTATCTTTCCCAGGTGCCATTCTACAGGGAAAACTTCCTTGACTTACAAACAAGACATATCCGAAGTCCAGGAGTCAGCATCATCACAAGTAAAACAATATCTGGACAAACTCATGAAAAGAAAATCAAATAATCTGCTGCTTCTGTCATATTCACATTTTCCCATAAATTCCACCACGAGCCCACAGTCTTTTTTAAGCTATGTTTGCTGAATCCAGGCTTTTGCTCTGGGTAATGATACTGTAGATGAATCAAAGAAAAGCATTGCAATTACAGTTATTCTTGCAAAAAAAGATTAGAAGCACTTAGGTATGAAATATACAATTTGAGAGCAGAAAGTCTTTATAATTGTAAACAGAAGTCAATGGAGTAGGTGGCTGACAAGGAAATTCAAAACCTGAGGGGTGCAGAGACTGCTGCCTGCACAACCTCTGCTACTGCCTGCCCTGAGTGTAGGGGCCAGTTTGGGAGAGGAAGAAAGGCAGCCCCCAGCCCTGCCCTCACCTTGCAGTGGGGGAACAAACTCCATGCTGCCAAGGGCTGGGAGGAGACACCCACTCGGTGGTGAAGGTTACACATGTAAGTGACATATAAGTGACGGGAGACACACAGACCTCCTTCCTCCCTGGAGCTCTGTAAGTCCAGCCCACCTCCAAGCTCTGACACTTTATGGTGGTCACCTACTGCCCTCCAAAATCTCCCCTTGCCATCCTGTCCTCTTTCCTCCAACTCAGCCTGGGATTCCCTCTGTGTTTGACACTGTGAATGGTGCCATCTGCAGAGTTTAAGGACAAGGTAAGCAGGGTGGTTGGAAGTAGATGGCCTTTAAGGCCCCTTCCAACCCAAACCATTCCACCATTCTAAGGTCACTGACACCATTATCTTGGTGCAGAAGTTCCATTTTGTCTGCGCCACTACAAAACTGTGAGCTGGCTCTGGGGAGAAAGCTCTCTTTGAGGGTGAAATTGCTTTGAGTGGCATCATTTTCAATGGCTCACACTGGCCAGCTTTTCCTCTTGCTTAAACTTACTATAAATTTAAATGAATCCTGATTAAATTGCAGTGACACAAGCGAATAATTGATCAAACTTAATGAACCCCTATTTGAAGTTGTTTCTGGAGAGGTCTCACAGTGCATCTTCAAATGGCAAACTTCTGTTCATAGGGTTTTCATGTTAAGTAAAGAATACCAAATGGTATCCTATGAAAGCCTTGGGAACTTACTACTGACAGAAAAAGCAAAGAAGAAACAGGAATTTTCAGACTAAAATGATAAAAAAAAATTAGGCGTGTACACATTATCTAGTTTGAGCTACTATATCTCTGCATTTTGAACCTGGACTGCGGTAATATGGACTTAGACTAGAAAATAAACCCAAGACTCAGAAGTTTTCATTTGCATGAAAAAAAAAAAATGCCATTGACAAGAATACAATTAATTATTTCTTCCTTTGTCACCAGTGGCACTGTGCCACACAGCTTGCTAATGCACATTTCAGAGGGGCACAGTTGGTATGGCATACTGAGAGTCTTTGTGTGCACTTTGAACTCAGGGCTCTGCACTGAGTATGAACCCACCGTTCCTCAGCTCCTTTGACACATGTCCAGTTTGGAAAATGTCTCCTCTTGAACTTCTTCTCTGAAGGAGGCATCCTAGACAGAAGTAAGGTATGGATTTGCACAGCAAATCCTGACCACAGCTTTGCCATCTGTATCATGCAGATATCGCTCTTCCTAGGAAGTCGGCAATTGGTAGATAATGCACAGGATTACAAATAAACTAATCCTATATCCTACTAATTTATCTCTGAAAACATTCAAAGCAGTTTCCTCTTGTGCCTAGTAATAGAAATTCATTGTCTCTCTTGAGAATGCTGCTTTTCTTTGGATATTCCTATCAAGAGTCACTGGGGTCTCTGAAACTGGTTATGTATTCACAGTTTTATAACGAGAGAAATTGCTTTTGGTTGTTCTGTCTTCTTATTAAAGTCAGAGATTATATAGGAGATTACATATTTGTCCCCAAAGAGAAAGTGATTTATAGCCTTTGCCAGAGAGGCGTAAAAAGCTAAAATATTTTTTCTTTCTTCTTTCCAATCTGAAATATTAGAGGAGTGCTTTAAAAAGTTATATTAAATGTGTGGACGTGAGCAATATTTAACCACTAACAGCAATATAATAATATTACTACTATGCAGACCTTCTCTATGACAGGCTCAGCTTTGCATAGCTGAAATGCAAAGCTTAATAACGTCCTTTTTTTGTACTTCATTAGGGTTTTTTCTTTTTCTTTTTTAAATGGTAGTTTTAAGAGCCTGGGATTGTTTTAAAACCAAAACACCTATTCTTGAAGTGATTATGGATAGGTTGCTATCTATTTATTTCTTTAAATTCCAGCGCTATTCCAAAGTCTGTGTGGCACAATAACAGCACAAGTGCAGGCATATTCAGTGGGGAAGGTATGATTTGGGAACAGACTGCTTGCTGATGAGCAGGTAAAAGCTGCAGAAGGATTGCGGACCCATCCATATGAATTACACTTAAAGACCTAAGAAATGCCTATAACTGCAGCCTGCCAGGGGAGGGACATGAGCATGAGCAGGCCCATCTGACTTTCGGCAGACAGACACCCAGCACTGTCTGCCAACTTATGAAGCTCAGTGCCAGCACTAGAGCCATGGCAGCCTGGATTTCACCCTATGGCCAGGTCTGGAAAGGCTCAGCTGTGATGCCCAGCACAGGTTGTTCCAGGCATGTTAACTGCTGTATTTAGATGGGTGTGACCAGCCCAGGAAAGTACAAACTCGTGGTAGTTCCTGCCTGCTTTAGAAGCCAAACACATGAAATTAAGATGCTCACATTAGCAAAGCAGTTAAACCATCTGCAAGAATGGAAGAGCAAGAGTCACGAACACCCACACACCACACAAGCTGCAAAATGGGCTAAAAGTGCTTTTCACAGTTGCTACAAGGACAAATATCATCCCACAATTAGTCTGGCTACAAAGCGCTTTGATGTCAAATAGAAAGTTTCTCGAGAACTTCCATGGCTTTTGATTCTGGCCACAGAGTGGAAAAAGCTGTGGGACTCTGTAAATCATGATTCAGCTTTTTGTTTTTGTCTAAGAGTATGGCTTCGTATGCTTAAGTTAATTGAAAGCCCAGTGTTTGCATAATGTTTTCAAGTTGCCTTTTGAAAATGGCTCTACTACTTTTATTTAGTAGTTTTTCCTGAAAAGCAAGATGAAACTGTCTCACCATTGTATTGATAGCACAAAAGAAATCACTTTCACAGTATTGAAGGGGACTATAGCTGATGTTGAAATTGATGTACTGACCTTAGGAAGAACACTTCTCAGTATCAGAAACACAGTGTCTCCAAAAAAATCTTTTCCATCCACAAATAAGCTGTCACCAGCTGTTTTGAAGCCTTGACTCTGTTAAGAGAGCTCATAAGCTAAAAGTCTGTACATGGAAGGGGAAACTTTTGCTAACTGGGAACAACAATACCCAGAGTATAGCAAAAAGGCTGTTATTATTTTACTTCCCTACAGGAAAGGTTTCAAGGGGATTAAGACATGACAAGTATTTGACACTGTAGTGTCCACCAAAGTGCTGTTCTATGGAGGATTTAGAAATCTATGTACCATGGTCTTTTCAATTTAATTTAAATTCAGGAAGAAAAAAAAAATCATAAATATTATTTTCATACCACAAAACATACATATCTAACAGCTGTACTGGATCAGCAAAGGATAATCTAATTCATAGTGCCCTACCTCCAATGTTGGCCAGTGGCAAATGCTGATAAAAATATAGAAAGAAGAGCAAGCATCTTGTATTTCCCCAGGGTAGTTTGTCAGCCTTTAGCAATCTTTGGCACTAGTACTGACTAAACTAGAGATATGACTTCTAATAACCCACAATTTATGTTCCTTTGTTGATTTGTCCAGGACCTTTTTGTGTTTTTTTTTTAATCATGGTAAATCTCAGCATTCACAATACCTGGTGGTAAGAAATTCCATGGGTTAACTATTTGTTGTGTGAAAAACACTGTCATTTTTGCTTTTGCTTCCAACTGATAATGATATAATTTGATATCTACTAGTTATTGTCTTGAAAAATACAGAGAAAAAAAAATCCCTGTCACTTTGTCTATGACATTCATAATTTTACAAGCCTCTTTTTGCATTTTTGCTCAGTTGTCTCTTTTCCAGGCTGATGAATTCCAAGCTACTTAGAATCTATGACTAATATGGAGTCAGTCTTTGTTTACCCTTCCAACACTTGTATCTTTTCTGGTTTTAGCATGTCCTTCTGAAATAGGACTGAAACTGCACATCCTGGTTCTAACTTACAAAAGGGCATAGTGTTGTGCTGTTACGCTCTCTGTTCCTTTTCTGATCATGCCTCTGGCATTGTATTTGCTTCATTGTTACTGCTACCGGGCTCAGAGCTGGTATTTTCATCAAAAAGACCTGCTTTAACCCTGAGGTCACTTGCTGAAGCCTCATATCTCATCATTTCCCAACAATTTAAAATAAGGATTTTTTTTTCAGTATTCAGTGTTTTATTATTCTCATTGCATATAAGGCACACTGCATACTGGACTCCTTTATGAAGAGGACTGTGACCAGAAGCACAAGGAAAGGGGCTGTGCTCCTTGTAGCACTGGGGTCTAGTATCATGGTCCCCAGTTTAAGAGTGCTGAAAAAGGGTCAAGGCAGAGGAAGGCTGCCAAGGGGCCAAGAGCACCATCAGAAGGGGCTGCAGGAGCTGGACAGATGAGACACTACAAGAGCAAGCAGCAGTTACTTGAAGGGTAATTGCAGAGGTGACAAAGCCGACAGCTCCTCAGTAGTGGCAAATGATATAACAAGGAGCCACACGCTGCAGTGAGGGAGACTGAATCTGGACATTAGGAAAACATTTTCACTGGGAATGTAGTGCAGGTTTCCCAGAAAGGCTGTGAAATCTCCATCCTTGAAAGCTTTCATGATTGGAAGCTGTGCCTAGACATTGGCACAGCTGACTTGGTCTAGTGTTGGTGATGGTCCCGCTCTGAGCAGCAGACTGGACTTGATAAAGGTTCTCCCAATGAGTGCTGCTGTGAGTCTGTGACTGAATGACTTTACAGTTTTTACACTGGGTATGATATTTGTTGAGCTGTTTCTTAAGTTAATGATGCAGCAAAGCTACATCTTAATGTGTAATCAGCTTAACTAGATGTCTGTACCTGTCATTCTGACTTTAAAAAGACAAATTCTTGTGCTTTAGAGGACGGTAGAAGCAGCAGAGGAAAATCCCAGTAAAATACCATATTATTTTATAAAGCATGCATATAGTTGCAGTAAAAATTTGTTTGACTTGACCACAGTTCATCCCTAAAATTTTACATCTTCCAAAAATTCTCATGTAAGACCATTGTGTCTTTGCAACTTTAAAAGGAAGACAAAGCTCTTAAAAACTTGTGTGTCTTTATCACTTAACTGCTTGGATTGATCAACATAACTCATACGATGTGATTTAGGCAGCCAGCCAGGCAGATCAAGGGATCATGACCTCCTTCACTGGCTGATTCAGTGCATTATAAGTATGGGAGATGCTGAAGACTTTGAAACCTTCAGAGAGAGATGAAATGAAAGTAAGCAGCGCTCAGATGTTTTAAATATTAGATTATTTTTCTGTTAGCTCTTCCCCAAGACTTCATACTGCATTTAATAAGGTTCATGGACTCATTGTTTAACAATAGCTGTTTTCTCTCAGACAATAATGTATCAGGTTTATTTGCAGTAATCAGACTTCACAGTCAGTTTTATTTTGTCTTATTCACAATATCAAATTTACTCTTCTGTCTTCTCCTTGCTCCTTTTATTCTAATTCCCATTGTGGTGAAGAAGTGAATAGAAAATCATTTCTAGCACAAATTCAAGTGTGAATGGAAAAAAATCCTTGTTATGGTTTATATTAGTGAAAAACAACTTATCTAAACATAGAAGAAAGGAAATTATACTGCAAAGTGTATGAAGATAACTACATTTAAGTTTGTAAGACATATGTAATGTGTACAGCTTTACACATTTGCAACCAAAAATGTTTTTTAAGTATAAAACTGTTCATATTATGTTAAGGAAAAAAATACAGATTATTGTACTGAAGAGGACAGGTAAATATTTTTCAAGAAAAAGAATCACAATACAGGCCACGTTCTCCTTTGCATTGAATAGCACTTCACTCCCAGGAACATCATTCATAGAACCATAGAATGGTTTGGGTTGGAAGGGACCTTAAACATCATCTAGTTCATTGTCAGTAATGCAGTAAATAAGTTTTGCTTTGTTACTGTCTCAACCTTTTCTGCTCCTTTCTTGGTTTCTTTTTCCACACTAATTTCTACAGTTTTTACAAATTTTGCTTTTTAACTTGCTCTTCAGGAAGAGAAAAAAAAAAGGATCATACTAATGCTTTGACTGAGTATTTCATCACCTGACTTTATAATAACCTTTAGAATTAGATTCATTGTGTGAACAGAAGCAGTAGAAAATTCAAAATTCATTTATTAAATGGATCTATCAAACACTGCAATGTTTGCTTAAAATAAGCTGTTTACCAGACAGTTCACTTGGCACATATACACAGGAAATACAGAAGAGATGGAGATAGTAGCAAGATAAAATAATTTTAAAATGAAAATGAAAGCATATGATGTTATTCTGTTATCATCGTGGACTCATGGACTTCTTTCCGATAAAAGTGAATACTTCAGCAAGTACACAGTAAGTGGCACTGGGAAGAATGAAAACTTTACTTGACGTTATGCTTTCATACTTCTGCAAAATGGAAGAAAGCTACTGCAAAATGGTGCATCTAAATGACAAATTCTACCATTTCTTGGGTAATAGAGACTGAAATAGCTCTCAACATAATTTTCAGTAGTTTAATCTTCACTCTGCGCTATCTCACATAGCAGTGAGATGAAGTAGAAGCTCATGCTGGCATACCTTGGCAGACAATGATTCGATCAAGGAGGGTGAAACACCTCTTTATCTCTACACGCACTGAAAGAGAAGAATGTCTCACAGCTTTGTTTCTTGTCAAGTCTCTGAGCCAGAAATGTAGAGATTTAATAGGCTAGTCATCTCACCCAGAGTCCTTGCTGGAGTTCTTTCTCCACTTCCTCCACCCCTTAAACAAACCATTCACATAGGAGGTATCAGCTACCTATGGCACAAATCAGGCCTGGCCCCTTTTATGGGACAGCATTCCATCTTCCATGGTGACACTGATGATGGAAATAGGGAAAAAGGCTAGGAAAGCTTTGGCAAATGTGCTACAAGTGTTTCTGGAACAGAAATTGTAAGAACAGAAAACCGGGTGCAGGTTTCTGTAAATGGAAAATGCATTTAAATAAATTTAATGAGAATGTTTTAGATGCTTAAGAGAAACACTCTCAGATAATCTTCAAGGAGTTAAAATGTAGACAGGGTTTTCTTAAATGCATTAACATTTAAGTGGAATGAAAGTTCAAACCAGACCATTCCATCCTATATATGATTCAAGCCAATAAAGAAACAAACCCGTCGTGTTAATGGAAGCCTATCCATTGTTTTCACTGGTATTTCACTCCAGCAAGCCTCAGATATAGTCCTACTTTAATTTAAAGTTGGGATTTGCAAACTCAAATCTGCACTTTTTTATTTGAGGAAGATTTTCTAAGCTTTATTGGAACCCAGCAGACAAAGACAAATTCCTGTCTCCCAGTTTTTCACTTTTTACAGGCTTCAGATCAGCTCACAGCCAGCTGCTCCCTGATTAACATCCTTCTGCAGTTACCTGCAGGTCTGTTTCTTCCTGTTCCTCTGCCAGATCTCCAATCTCTGTTTTGTACTGTTAGCTTGCACTAAATTCACCTTACCCCAGCTTAGGACTGGAGAAATAAAACCTTCTGGCTCCAAGAAAAGGAACTTTTCATTCATCAGCCTGTTTGTCTACTTCAGCTGGTGTTAGATGACAACCAAGGAAATTATTCTCTTTATAATAAAGGCACAGAGAATGGGGTCAGACACTGTGACTGTGGTGATTTACCTAGGCTGCTGTCACCTCCACTGGTTCCCAGAAACCTCCTCTCCACTGCCACATCAATGCAGATAAAGGATGACGGGCCCTAACACAGTCAGGGGATCAGACAGGATTCTTTACCACCCTCACCTTGTTCTTGATGGGTTCCTCTGACGAAAGACCTTCAGCATTTAATTGCAGACTCTTATGTTAACCATAGGTGGAAGGAAATGCTGCCACTACAACAGACACAAAGGGAATTGTGGATTGGGACGTACCTTTGTCTTTGAGGGTTACTTCTGACACCTCCTACCTGAGGGTGCTGGTCTATGGGGCTCAGTCAAAGGTGACTAAGTTGCATCATTGACTGTGCAGAAATCATGGTGGCAGGTCATCTGAAACTTTCTCAGACATATCCACACGATGCTGAGGTCTCCATACCTTTCTGAAAACCCACTCCCAGGTCTGTATTGCTCGATCAAGATTTTCAGAACTATTGTGACATGATCAAGGACTGCATCCACTTCAGTTAGGTCCCAGATAAGCTTATGAACCTGATACCAGCTTTATAGTTGTACCACTATAAACTTACTTGAGCAAAGGAATAATTTTGCATAACTTACTGAAATATCCGGACAATACTGTCAGGTACATTTGTCATGTCCAAATTACATGTCTGATTTAGAATAGCTGAGTAAGAACCATATGCTGCCAAGCGTTTTAGAAAATGAGGATTTGTGAGATCAAAAGATCAATTAAAAAGCTGAGATTTATGTTGTGTTCTTTTTTTCTTAAGGAAAAGCCTTGTGTCTAGGGATTAATGATATTGATTATATATAAAATCCCAAAGATTAATTATGGTCATAGTGATGATACCCTAAATGTTAGTTCTTCCAGTTGTGCAGGGATTTGGAAAAGCTGTAAGGCTAAGTTAGTATGAACCAGGCAATGTCAGTGGGTTCCAGTTCCAGAGAATATTTGGTGTTTCGTCCAATAAAACATAGGCATTATCTTGAGTACAAGAAGAAGGCTGTGCAACACTAAAACAATGAAGAAGAGTTTTTCTCCAAAATATGTAAAATCAAACTATTGCAAGCGTGATTGTGTACCAAAACACAGGTACTCTCTTACTGCACTGGGAAAGTACATGAAGACCTATGTGTGGGATCCCCCAAGTTAAACGTAATAATGACAATGCGTAAGGTTATAATTTTTTCAGGTATTTGGTATATTGTATTTAAATTACAAAACTAAGATTTACAGAAAAGGATCACACTACATGCTAAATGGAATAAAGCCAGTAAATCACAAAATGTAATTGTGGAAAAGAATGCATCCTTCAACAGTTTATTGCTAGTGGAGTCCCTCATCTATCACCTTGTGTCCTTAGGCTCCTTAAAATACTTTATCTGTCTAACACAAAGCTATGCCTTACGTATTTTGGATCTGACAAGTTAATGAAAATCACAGCTAATGAAATGGGAAGCTGCTGCTACAAGGCATGCTGAAAAATCTGAACATGGACACTGAACTACAAACTTCTATATCACCCACCCAAAACAAGAAACACAAATCGTCTTTCCAGGTCATGGGAGTCTCACCTGGGAAACACTCCTTTGGAGCAGCTGTTAGAAGCTTTGGCAAATAACTAGCTAAAAATAACACTTTAGACTAGCTAAGAATAACTTCTTAGCTATTCCTTAGACACCATGGCGAGACTTGGAATATAATTTATTCAGTCCAAGCACAAAAATCCTATTTCACCCTACAAGAGCCTTATATTATATCACTTCTGTGACTGCTTCTCAGATACTAAGCCTCGTTTTAGTGTCCTCAGAGGATGGCTGATCAAGCTTGCTTCAGAGCAAATGAAGAAAGGATCACATCATCAATTTCATTAAATAAACCGAAAAATAAAATCCCAACCTAATTTTAATGAAGATTTCCTTCTGTGAACATGGCAAGATCTGTAATGACTTGATCAGTCTAATAAAATCTATACAGAGAACAGAAATTCAATAATAGCTAAAACCAAACCAGAAAGTCAAAGCAGACAAGTTCAGAATTAAGCAATGCATTTTTCACACACCAGAACAATTACCCAGACTTCAGTATTAGTGGGGAAAAAAAACTTAATCAACCAGCAAGTGTAAGGTAACAGGCATGAACTTGAATGGCAATGAATGCACAGAGAAGATGCCATCTCTGACAGCAAATTTAAAAACTCCTAATGCTGAAGACAAAGCTGAAGACCGCAATTCAGTGTCCTTCCTGCATGTTTTCACGTTTGGATGACTTTTTGAGTATTTCACATGCATTTGCTACAGCAGTTCTGCCAAACTAGTCCAACCACTGCCTGCAACAAGAATAAACTGCAGATCAGAAAGGCAGCTTTTGCAAAGACTGAAATACATATGATCAAACTCAGCTGATGAGTTTTGGCAGATGTCATGTTTATCCTCAGCGACTTTTGACAGTAAATTCAAAATTATGCCATAACATTTTTGGCTTAGAAAGACCACATAGTGAAATGATTGGACAATTTTGGAAAAAAAGGTAGAGCTGTCAAAATGTGCTGCATAAGAGAAACTTTTAAACATTGATAGGAATGGCTTTGACAGAAATTTCTGCTGGAAAATATATTAAAGGCTGAAACATACTTTTTGCAAAAAAAAAAGGATTAAGAAGAAATGGGAGAAATAAAAGTTATTCTCATGTTTCCTGAATGCATTTTTAATGAAGTCTGAATTAACATACTGAGCCTTGCAAAATAATATATGTATGTACTTCAGATCTAATCTAAATTCCTTCAACTTTCAGGTCCAGGATCTTGTGTTATCTTTATCTGCTAATTAAAAAGCCAATTATTAATATTTATCTCTGCTTCAAGTCAAACAATTTCCATTTGGCTAAGCTAAAATATCCAAGTTGCAGCTATTGCTCATGGTTGGTTTTGTGTCAGTAGCTGTCCACCATTGGAAAGGATTGAGGGCGAAGTCACAGCCACTTCTCCCATTGTGGAAAAAGAACTGGAATCAGTTCTTCAAAGGAGGTCTAAGCATCTCTGCCAGTGCCACACAGAGAAGCAGGATCTCACTGAAGCTCCATTCAGTTGACCTTTCATGACAACTGTGGACCACTTCTCATAGTCCCTGGCAACAAAACTGATTTAATAGTGTGCTGCCACCAGAAAGAGGGAAGGGGCTTAGCCTATTACACATGTGATCGCAACTTTTGCAGAGCTTATTGTTTGCCTCTGCCCAGCTGATCACAGAATCCTGAGGGTCTCAGCTCTATGCTCTGTCATCATAATTTTCATTATGCCATTTTCCATTTTTGTCACATATAAACATTTTAGCTTTAGTGATAGCTCCATTTTTACAGACCACTGACAGGCACATGAAAGACAATAGAATCAGGATCTGATCTCTGTGGGGCTGCTTTGGAGACTTCTTTTCACAGGTTAAACTGAGATCTCATTTGGCAGTCTCTAAAGCACTTAATGTGTCATTGTGATTTTGTCATCTCCCAGATATTTTATAAGACTTATCTCGTTTCAAGTAAAGAAGTTTGAGTATTATGCATCAACATTATTATCCTTTAATCAACGAAAATTACTGAAAATACAATGTGAAGCTGCTTTGATAAGATTATTTTCCATAAACACAAATGAACTGGCATTAATTATGCTACTCTTTTAATTCTTTCTTCAGTTTTGTATTAGCTGTTCCATTATTTTTCCAAGGTTTTATGTCACACTGACAAGCCTATAATTACTTGGGTCATCTCTTTTATTATTTTTAAATATTAGCATGCTAATTTTCTTTTGCTCTCCCAAAACTTCCCCTAGGTTACAAGAATTATTGAAAATCAATATTAATACTCGAGCTTCCAACAGTGCCTTTAAACCTGCTGGATACAGGTTATCCAAACCTGCTTATTTAAAGATGTTTCATTTCCTGTTCCAAAGCAGAAAGGAAACAGCTTCAAAGCCTGGAACACATACAGTTCTTACCCCTCCAAATCAAGGCAGTAAGATCTGGGAATGCTCAAGGTCCCCCTCCACTTGGAATGAGTCATAGAGGGCAATGACAAGAATAATTTCTGCGATCCAGAAGGTGACAAGTGAATACTCTTTGACCTGTAAAGCTGTTAAAACCCAGCTGTTTCTCTTTTAGCAGCTGTGCAAACTGAGATGTGGGCAACCTTAGCAATGCCCACAGTGCACATATCAAATCTAAGATTAGAAATCAGAAGGTCCAAGACCCTCCATGCCTAAGAGGCATGTTCTATTGGAAGTTCCTCATGCCTATTGGCAGTTCCTCATATATTCACCCCTACGTAAACCATAGGTCGCAACCAAAAATCACCACATCAAAGCACAAAAAAAAAAAAACCACAATACCCACAACTGTTTTAGTTTATTATCTTTTTACTGGAATCACAGTTAACACTAACTACAAAAAGGGAAGTAAATCAATTAATTGCTGATTTTTTTTATTCCTTCTGAACTGGCTGGGTTATGCCTCAGAGTGAAATTATTTTTTAAGGCAGTCAGCGCACATGGAGTTAGCATGAAGTAAAACTACAAGTAATTTTTAAAATAGGATTATCTGATTATCTATTTTTACATTGTCTTTTTATGGCTATAATGGCCAAGAAAAAAAGAGTAGTGCTGCTGACATACATATAAATATTGTGTTGGGAACCTAGAAAAACAGCTGGGGACATTACATGCCAAACTGGAACAGTAAAATATTGAAAAACAAATATCAACCTTGTAAGTTTATCTGTTGTAAGGTTGAACTTCTGAAACATGTGAGTATGCAGGGGCTTAAAAGAATTATGAAGTGAAAGGTAAAAAAAAAGTTTAAAATTTAAATAAATGTCTGATATAGTCTAGTACTAAACCTGTCACACTTCTATATAGCATTTTATGAGATATGTTCAAACAGGAAAGCAACTGAGTCCAACTAGTGTCACTGAAAACAAGCTATAATGTTAAAATATTGAATTGCTCTTGGCCAGAGTAGCTAATGTGAGTTATAAATTTGAATTCTGTTCCTTTATGCTTATTGCTTGGAAATGTAGAATGATCCACAATAAGAAGTGTATATATAAATTGAACACTGTATTTGCTTCTTTGTGATTTAGCATTCTAAAATACTCAAAAGAACGGCTGCATTAAGAGAACACCAAATGACTCAGATTCAAAAGATTGGCATTATCATATCTAAGATTGCTTTTATAGTGTTAATTCAGCTCAACTGTGTGAGTCCCTTTCCAAATAGAGGGTCATTTAATGAGAGTATTTTTTTCAGAAGACCTCTATCTCACTTAGATCTGGGAATAAGTCAACAGTTTGCGTTGAAGAAGACACTAAATGTGAGGTAGCTAATCCCCCATTTTCTGCAAAATTGAAATTTGATATAGTGAATAAGGTAGCACTTGAAGAAGGGTTGCTGAATTAAGGAATTTGAATATTGCCCAGAATTCAGACTTTGGACCGGATTCTCCATCAATGGTTCTCCATTATGGTGGTTGATATGAACTGAACGATCTCTGGAAAAGCAACAAAATTAATTTGTTATTCAACCGACACATCAGCTTAATTTACTTTCTGCAAAGCAAAGATGATACCACTGATTCAACTCATGAGAATAAAGACAAATCAGTGGTTGCTGCGAAGTGCTCAGATGCTGACCTGAGAAACACCTTAGAAAAGTCCGAAAGAAATAAAGAAATTAATAATGTTTATCAAGAACAGCATCTGAGCAGAGAGTGATAAATGAAGTGCAAGGTCACACACACAGAAATGGGAAGAAAATAACAGCGAACTATCTGGATGCCGTCCATTCCATCCAATAAATGGGATAAGGGTATATTGAAAGAATACTTTATGATCTGATAACCAAAGGCCATTGTAAGGTGCCTTCGCAGAGGGGGCAGGTTAAGTTTGCGCAGGCAGTTTTAATTCTGATCTGTTATCTTTTTATCTTTGCTGATCCTTTGGCAATGATCATTAAACTGTGGGGTATGTACATGCTTGTTTATGTGCCTTTTCCTAGATTTTTTTTATAAAGGAAAAACTAACTACTTTGTATTAAAAAAAGATACATAGAATCATAGAATCATAGAATGGTTAGGGTTGGAAAGGACCCTTAAGATCATCTAGTTCCAACCCCTCTGCCATGGGCAGGGATGCCTCACACTAGACCAGGTCACCAAAGGCTCTCTCCAACCTGGCCTTGAACACTGCCAGGGATGGAGCATTTACCACTTCTTTTGGGCAACCTGTTCCATAGGTGCAACTTATTTCATATTACATTTCATTGGGACTTTTGAGTTCCCTAATTTGTTGAACTGCTAAACCTCCAAATTTGAAGTTTGTATCATTAATCAGTATATGCTCCAATTACCCAAACATACCCTGATATATATATTCACTAGGTAATCAGCCCCTTATGGAATTCAGGTGTATAAACAAGCTCAATAGATATACTGACATGAAACTACATGGGAATTACACATCCAGTTGAGCAACATCCCCCTGATGTCTGATTTTTCTAACCATGTGGTCTACAATACAATATTATTGCCCCTTACACTTTTTTTTTATGACTCCTGTTTTTATTTACCTGTTAAAACATGGGTTTAAATAAGTGACTTGATCAAGACTGCCAGGCACCATACCTGCATTTACAAATCCCCGACTGGTGCTTTAGTCACAGTAAAATCTTTCCTTCCATTTAATGAGCACTAGAATTCAGTTCTTAAAATATTACTCATATAAAATGCTGGCAAGTCTTGTGATTTTTTTTTTAATTTAAATAACAAGAGAAACGTTATTTCTGATAGCAATATTAAGTGAAACTAAACATTGATTCCTGCCTTGCTTTCAGCAGGATCCACTCTCTGGCTCAGCTGTATTCACTTCAACTTCAATTGCATGGATTTTTGCTCCTACAGCATTTTAAAAGGTCTAATTTTTATTTCAAATTTTCATTCTGTATACATTACCAGCTGTGAGAAAAGCCACTTTCTTCATGTATTTTTTTTCATTCAGGGGCTTGTTCTAGTGCAAAGTCAAATCCCCTTAAACCTTCAATTGGTTCCTAGCATTCTTAATGGTTACCCCATACTCTGGATAGCTATATATAGTCTTTATTGTATAAAGTCTTTATTACTCTGATGTCTAAATTTCTGATATATCAGGGAATTGAATCTTCCAGCAAGATTTTTCTTCATTCTACTGTGTTACAATGCAATGCTCTGTAAAACTTTCTCTCACCAATATATCCAGCAACCCAGAATGTCATGGTTTAAGAGAGATGCTAGTCTGGAGCCATCTACTGGTCGTATTGCTGAGTTTTAATAGATAAGCATATATCAATAGATTAATCACTTTAGTATGTGATGTTCCTTGTGCACTGGTTCTTTGTTTCTAAGTTAAAAAATTAATGAACTATATGGTGTAAATATAAAAAAAATTATCTTGCTTTCATAAACAAAATTAAAATGGAAGGGAGGGGCCTAAAAAAAGCTCTTATTACTCAACAGCACTGAAAGGAAACCAAGGAATAAGGCAATATTAATCTTAAGATGCAAACAATCCAGATACCTTTAGTTTTATTGCTGTGATGAATAGAATAAGTTATTCTTATTGCCTTATTAGGTGCTTTGCAACATTTTACCCTGAATTTGTATGTCATGTTCTAGAATAGCTGAAATGCACCACGTACAGTTTGCTTGGGAATAAAAAAGGTCTCAGTCAATTTTATTATGTTCTTCAAAGGTTTTTATTAAAAATAAATTCAGACAAAAAAGGTAGCAGATGAACAGAAGTATAAAGCCTATAAAAACAGAAGTGCTAATAAATGAGCTACTATGAACTAAAAATAATCCAGACAATTTCATTTGGAATCAAAAAGTATATTTACATAATGGCAATGTTTAGTATGTACTTACGCATTTATTAGATAATAGTATTGATAATTTGTGCTGTAATTAAGTCATTTTTCTGTTATTGCAAGAATATATGCAACGAGCAATTCCGTCTTCAGGAGCAAGGGAGAGAACTCTACAGATTTTACCAGCTTGAGAGAGATTCTTTGCACCTATTAAATAAGTGTACATATATATCTACGTACCTGTAGATAGACACATGTACACATAAAGATATATAGATATTAACTCATTATGCTAATGTCTATAGATTAAAATGCATATATTTACATACATATATATACCAGCATGTATACATACAAGTGCATGTATACATACATATAAGTGCATGTACACATGTATGCCATATATGTATATTTATCTATATACATACACACACACGCATGCACACTCATGTACATCTGTATATCACACCTATCATCTAAATTCTGCCTTCTACAGTTTCAGTTAAACAAAATCCTCTGTGGGCTCTCAGTTGTACCAGGATTAAACACCTGCCATTATTCACATTTGCCCTCAGCAGATCCATTGGCAGGGGAGACTTCCAACAGGAGCTGTAAGTGGCAAGTAATTTTATCAAGAAATGAAAAATGCAGTTTAAAATGTATGAAAGGCAGATAAACAATAAGACTTCCCAGCATAAACAGGAAAGCATAAACATATTGCAGATTTGGAGACCAGACTATGGGAGCTAAAACTAAGAAGAAAGACATTGCCACCATCACAAACGGAACTGGTAGAAACACCTGCAAGAGAAAGAAAAAAATAATGGTTTAGGAAATAAACTGACCAACTGTGATTTTATGCCTTCATAAGAGTAATAATGTGTTCTTTGCCACACTAGTGTACCATTTATCCTACTGCTGCAATCTCACCCAGGACAAGATTCATCTGACCTCAAATTGCCTACAAAATAGGCATCTTTTCTAAAACACTTGTTCAGGCTCCTTCTGTCATCAAGAGGGTGAGATAGGCAGTACCTGAAAATCATTTGTCTACATATGATATTATGGGCTCCTAAAAGATTCTCAGGGTTGGGTGCCTAAAAGCAGCCTTCACAATAAGCATACACTTCTACCACAGCTTTCTAACAGCTGGACTGAGAGGAAATTAAACCTCTCCTTAATGTCTGTGGTGCCATCAGGAAAGAGTGGAGTAGATCAAGGTTTAACTAGCCATGAATAGCCAGTCTGGATGCCACATTGTTCTGGTTACTGCTCCACACTAGTACAGTTTCAATGTTGTTTGCACATATCCCCCATTCTGCATATATCCAACTCTTGTTTTCAAGTGCAGGGTCTCTGGGGCAGAGATCATCTGCTCATTTCTTTTCTGTCTACAGTAAAGCAAACGTTTTAAGTAAGGTTCTAAAACACTGATCATTTGTATTTTTGTAGTGACTATCCACTTCTGACTTGCACTTGTTCTGCAACTTCTGCACACTACCCATGACTCAAAAAAATCTGCAAATACTCTTTGTAGCTTTTTCCATTTACTTTGTACGGGCGATGCAGATGAGGTTCCCGGTATCGAAGTACAATCAGGCTTGCACAAGTCAATCCAGTCATAAGCCAGGCAGAAAATCCGAAGTAATTTGTTAACATAATAAGGTCAGAAGGGATGATAAAAATGGATGCAATGGTGGTTGAAAAAATCATGGCTGGTGCTGGAGTACAGGAATGGATGTTAAGCATGGACATTAAAACAGGTAGATGTCCTGACTGACTTCCAGCATAGCTTAAACGACCTAGTGTGAACATGCTGCTGTTGAGGGCACCAAATATTGAGACAGCAACAGAGACAGGAATGATCCAGGCAACAGAGGGGATCACTCGATCAGCCCAAGTGACTGCCACAGCAACTGCAAGAAAGCAAAGCATTAGTGCAGTGTAGGTACCATGTTCTGAATTACGGGCAGACTCAACAGAAACAAAATTTAAAGTACAATACCTATTGTTTACCAGCAATGCCTGTTTTTTGTTACAGTAGTCAAACATGACTAACCTAATCCTACCAACAAAGGAGCTAAAAATTTCCAGGGGAGGGAAGGGATGACAGCAAGAAAGGAGTAGTGCCTGCCAGAGCAAGCCATGTAAACATACCACAATAACAGACTGCCCAGTGGGAGAAAGCTGCACCTCACCCCCATGCATCACAAACATACGCACATGGGCAAGGCCATGAGGGCAAAGAAAATGAAGTCCCCAGCATGGCCACAGTAGTGACATGATCTACTGTTAGGAAACTGCCAACACAAGCAGCGCATGTATGCACAGAGATGGGTCAGCAAGTGTGTAATTAATGAGGTTTTGCTTTGGGTCAAACTGGGAAATGTGAAAGATTATTTCTGAATGACGGATGTTCAATATTGTTTAAAAGTTAGCTATAGCCCATACTGTAGCAAGGAATAATATTTAGTGGTTTTATAACCAACTGCCTTGAGGAATATAGGTCCTGCAGTGATCTGCACAGCATAGGAAGTGTTTAGAGATGGGGAAAACACACACCACAAAAAAAAATGTAATGAAGGAACAGCAACTCACAGCAATGACTGAAAGAAGCATTATAATGTTAAGGCCATCTCCTCACCTGATACAGACAAGCACAGCTCCCCTAGTATGTTTGGAGCTGGTCATGCCAGCTGGGCAGCTGCTATGCGCAGATACTCTGCCTCTTTCATTGTAGGATGGGTCTGCAAATGTATCCATCTCTCCCAGCAGGTAGCCTGACAATGGCTGAGTGATAATACGAGGTTGCTGAGTGACAGCTACTCCACTCCCATTTATGCTATTGAGATGTTTTCCCAGGGGATTTGGTTTTTGTCACTCCTGAAGGCAAGGTCTGATAGCTCACCCTCATTAGAGTGGTATTTAAAAGCTGCTGTTTGGACAATCAAGGACAAATACATCTCCTCTCAGACCTTTTCAAGGACAGCGTACTGGTACAGGATCTGAGAGAGGCTTTACATACACTGGACTTTTGTCTAGGCTCTTCTAAGGAATCACAGTATTTACTATAAATTATACACACACAAGATGGCTATGTTATTGTGCCCAGTCTTTTTCATATTACTTATCACACCAGCCTTGTCCACCTCCTAAACAATAATGGCTTTAGCCTGAACCACCAGGTATGGAAGGAAGGAAGGAGGAGAGAGGATTAAAACTACAGGAAAACAAAGGCCGTCTCTATACTCAGCAGAGACTTGATCTTCACCTGATATTCCAGGGTTTAACACAATTCTGATTTCTTTTTAGACAGTGCAGGTAAAAGCCAAAATTTTCAACACCTAATAACATCTGTCTGTATTCAGTCCAATTTGCGTCATACAGTAAAATTAAACAAGAATTCTCTGTTAAAACTTAGAACGAAGCTCAAACTTCTGGACTGTGAAGTCAGATGAGGAGAAGTAACCCAAACCTGGTAAACTTACATCAGATGGGTATGCTAATGGACAACACATTTTTAATAAAAAAAAAAAAAACACCATACCTGAAGAGACAATTTCCTTAGGTGTGAGGACAGTCAGATATGAGATGTTCACCAGTAAATAAAAAACCATTACTGCAGGAACAGCAGTCATCACAGTTAAAGGGATATTCCTGCTAGGGTTTTTCATCTCCTCTGAAAAATACAATTTAAAAAGACTAATAAAGCAAGCAGTGTAGCTTCTGCAAGTGTGTTTCAGTAGTGAATCGGCACAGAGCTTCATGAGACCAATACCAAAGCCCTGCTCCAATCCCTAATCACAGCTGCTGAGCTACACTGCTTGTGTTGTTCTGCAGTGGTTCTCAAAGGATTTATTAGTCTAAACCTGTTTTTTTTTTTTTCTCTCTTCTTATTTAGCTATATTTTCTCACTATCTTGGAAGGAGGGATGGATGAGAGGTCTGACAGACTGACTAAAAAAAAATCACAAAAGGACTGACATCTTTGATTTGATTAAACAAGTATTTGAGTTACATTAGAAAACTGATTTGATAATAAACATTAAAGCAGCCGTAAAATCACTAGCTTAAAAGTGATACTCTAAAGTCAAATTATTTACTGTCATATCACCTCATGAGTCCTGATCTGGAACTTTTTGAGTGTATTTTCCTATTCCTGCACAAAACCCTTTTCTTTGTTCCTGTATCAGGAACTAGAGAAAAAGTAACAGGAGGGACTGAAGGTACTGACAGAATACATGCAATGCAGTAGCTTTAAAAGGTCATTCCCAGCTGTATTCTGCTCTTGATTATCTGCGCTAGCAGCCCAGAAAGCTAACCATATCCTGGGCTGCATCAAAAGGAGCGTGACCAGCAGGTCGAAGGAGGTGATCCTGCCCCTCTACTCTGCTCTCTTGAGACCTCACTTGGAGTACTGTGTGCAGTTCTGGTGTCCTCAACATAAAAAGGACATGGAACTGTGGGAACAAGTCCAGTGGAGGGCCACGAGGATGATCAGGGGACTGGAGCACCTCCCCTATGAAGATAGGCTGAGAAAGTTGGGGCTGTTCAGCCTGGAGAAGAGAAGGCTGTGTGGAGACCTCCTAGCAGCATTCCAGTATCTGAAGGAGGCCTATAGGGATGCTGGGGAGGGACTCTTCATTAGGGACTGCAGTGATAGGACAAGGGGTAACGGGTTAAAACTTAAACAGGGGAAGTTTAGATTGGATGTAAGGAAGAAGTTCTTTACTGTGAGAGTGGTGAGGCACTGGAATGGGTTACCCAGGGAAGTTGTGAATGCTCCATCCCTGGTGGTGCTCAAGGCCAGGTTGGACAGAGCCTTGGGTGACATGGTTTAGTGTTAGGTGTCCCTGCCCATGGCAGGGGGGTTGGAACTAGATGATCTTAAAATCATTTCCAACCCTAACTATTCTATGATTCTTCCAAGGCAATGCTGGTGGAAGAAAAATGTTTAGTGCTAAGCCTGGCATCTTAGCTTAAAACTACCCTCACCAAATAAGAAATAACTTCAGTTTTGCAGCTAAACAACTGAAGCACTGGCATGCATTCCTGACCATGTGATAGTCCCAGCAAAAGATTGACCTGGTTTCCAGAAGCAAAGTAATTCATCCTCATGTCAGTCAAAATGAGTATTTTTATCCCTTCCACTCCAGCCATTCACTTTTGCTCCCTCTCCCCCTCCTATTTCTCTCAGCTTTTACAGACGACTTCCCAAGTATTAGCAACAAATAACTCACAAGGGGGAAGAAGTGGAAAATCAAATGCGCAGCTTACTTAGCTCTTTTTAGGACACAAAACTCCCTTTCCTCCCTCAAATATAATTTGTTTCCTGCTCAGAACACCAGCTTTGAGCCTGCATTAGCACTGGCTGTAGTGCACAGAGACAGAGGGACTGAATGGGCACAACAGAAGAATCCAGATACAGACTATAGGAGAACTTGGGATTTATTTCAAATGTAGGAAATACACTTGGTAATTTTGAGACCAGACGAGGACAATCACCAAACCTGCCAATTTCAATTTATCTTTCCATTTGTCTTGCTGTTTGCTGCAGTCCTGCTGTCCAGCTGGCACCTGATGCTTTAGCTGCAGCTCATGGGAATGAAGTTATTGCTGAAGAATAGGCAATTCAGTTCAGAAGGGGACTACTGCGTAGGTTGGATCTGTCTAAACAGCTGTGCTGCCCAGTGTGTGGTACTTATTGCTACTGCTAACTAACCAGAAACTAAAGTAATATTTTACCCATAATTTGTATTGTCTTAGGCTTGCAAAGCTAAATGCTTGCCTTTAAGGAAATACTAAGACTTTAAATATATACTTTGCTGACTTTTATCAACTTTTCTACTGCAGCATACTGTTAATGCTGTAATAGCTGGACTGTAATAATAACAGTCATTGTTTTAAACATTAATCCCATTTTCACACTGTGCTCACCACTGAACTTTGTTATACGTTTCACACAATTTATTTAATGATTTACATGTGATAGAGGCAATGGATAAATAGGGTCAAAGATATAAAAGCAACATCCACTTGCTTATAACTTAATTCTATAAATCTGATGATACTGTAAAACACTAACTTGAGACATGCATAACTAGTATCGGGAACATAATCTGCAGCTTTCAGAAACTGCTCTATTTATTACTGTGTCATCACGTACACAATAAGGTAAGTAAATAGATATTTGAAAAGGTTTTGAATCTTTGAATAGAGATTATACAAAATTATTTATACCACTTCCCTTTGATTCTTCTTCACTTCCTGTGCAAAACTCTCATTTTCCCAAGAAAGTGACTACTGACCATCTTATATATTACTGTATTTCAACACAATTCAAAATTAATTTCTCCACATACAAATCAGCTGCATAACCTAAGAGAAGGTACAGATATTTAAATACAAATTAATCAATTACTTTTCTTTGGTTTGGTTTTAATGTGCACATAATTTGGCATGGATATCTTAATCCTTTTCTAATAATGCACTTGCATTGACACTGAGAAAGACAAAATGCAGCTTTTTGAGGTATGAAAAAAAATCTGTTCACGCACAAAATTTTAAGTTAACCGTTTTGATTTTACTTGTACTCCTCTGGAAATGTCAGTCTGATTCTGGAGACTTCACAAGAAGCAAGAAACTTCCTTAGAGAGGAAAAACACTTTTTTTAACAGCCTCAACAAATACAGGACTTGTACAGAATGTCAGAGACCCTATGGTTGTGAAGGAGAGACGGATTCTACCAAGATGAGCTGATGAACTTAAGAATGGCAACTGGAGAACAAAATCTGAAGAAGAGGAATAGATACCTGCCATATAATTGAGGGACCACCAGCCACCGTAAGCATACAGTCCTTGGAAGAAGGCTTCGGCAACCTGTGATGCACCGGGGATCTCTGAGCTGAATGCGTCCTCAAACCTCAACAGACTCTCCCTTCTCCCGCCAACAAGGAGAACAATGCCACCGATGGCAATTACAGACAAGGCCATCATCTTCAGCAGAGTGAAAACTGTCTGCACCCATGCAGCCATTTTAACGCTGCGGCCATTCAAAATCCCCAGGGACCAGAGAACGGCCAAGGCCAAGCATTTCTTCACCACTTCTGGCGCAGGACAAGCACCATAGAAAGGCTGGGTGGCATATTCAGCAAACAGCAAAGCTCGAGCAGCATTCGATGCTGGCTTGGTAACTGTTGACGTCCAGATAAACACAAAAGCAGGCAGGGATCCAAGGCCTCTTTTAATGTGGCTGTATTCTCCTCCAGAGAAAGGCAGAGCAGTTCCCAGCTCCGCATAGCAGAGGGAACCCATCAGAGAAACCAGCCCAGACGCAGTCCAGATCGTTAGTGCAACGCCAACGTTGAGTAAGGAATGCTTTAACACCCCAGTGGGAGAAACAAAGATCCCTGCCCCAACAATTGTTCCTATAATAAAACTTACCCCATCAAAATAACCTATATTTCTTTTGAGTTGCATCTTGGATTTTCCTTTTCTCATCACATCTTTGGGGACATCACTTTTTCTTTCTCCCATTTTTTTCCGTTTTTTTTTTTCCCGCAGATGATGGATGCTATGTATTTCCCTTTCAGTTCGTTGTTAGCAGACTGTCATGGCCCTACTTGCTAGTGAAATGTTCTGGGAAGTCTGGCTTAATCATTCAGAAAAGAGAGTATACTTTGGGTTTTGATGTCTCCTGTGCGAAGATGATTAACCAAAAACTTCAAGAAAAACTGGCAAATCATGTACATGTTGGTTTAATATGTACTTCAGAAATTACTAAGGTCTGGAGGTATTTTAAAGAAAACGACACAAGTAATACACAGTAAATGCTCATTTCTCAGCTGATTTTTATAAACAGATTTCAATTTTTTTTAATTTATGTCTTCAGAGATAACTGCAAGAGGTGGGTGAATGTGACCTCCACATCAGGGTAGGGCAGCATGAAGAAAGAAATCAGCCCTCCTTATGTTACTGACAGTGACACGGACATTAGCTGCCAGTCACTGTGTATACTGGAGCTTGTTTATACTTCACTCATTAAATGCTGCCCTAGAAAGAAAATTACCAGTTTATACCCAGTTTTTCTTGAGGACTCATCATTATAATAGTACCCATGCACCTCCTAAGCAGGACTTAACTAATTAATTCAGACACGGCTATGAGGGGAAAGAACTGTACTGTTGTTTCCACTGTCTGTCTGGGGGTCATGGAACAGAAGGGTGAAGGCTGAAATTTCCCACTGTTCTGGTGTGTGCCTTTTAAGGTGCAGCCACTGATTCTTCCATGTATTTAACAATCTGTGGTGTATTTTATGTCAGAATACGGAAAAGGTACTTCTCTTCAATAGTATGTGGATATACCATCACCACAAACTTCTGCCTCAAGAAAAATGTATTTATTCTTTTTAAAAGATGCAGAGAAAAATGGGAAGAAAGCAGGAAACTGAAAAAGCTCAGCATATACTTAAGAGTAAATATTGTTAAGTGCCCTAACCAGTAACTGCAAAGTTCTTACTTTTTGTGTCGTTGTGGAACCAGTTTTTTCCCAAAGGTCAAAGAACAGCAACGAAGAGAATAAAACTCATAGCTTTTACAGGGCCCAGCTTGAAAGACACAGATCAGGTCTGAACAGAAGGATTTTCACTCAAGTACAAAATAAATTCATCTGAAAAGTTAGGTTTATGTAATATGCCATGATGTAAAAACACCTTTAGTTAAGAGACATGAGCACAGGCTTTTTATTTCTTAATTTTTTCGACGACTTGGTTAAGGTGGGTTTCCAGCACCACACAGAAACCATGCAGCATGGTCAGTGATAGAATCCATGACTCCAGAGCAGCTTTTACCCATAAGACAATATCTTCTGCAAATCAGTGCAGCACTCACTATATACTTTCACCTTTGCAAAAACATCAAGTCCTACAGACTAGAGAAATTTTAGTTCTGCACAAAACACATCTCTATTTATGAAAATCTGCATTAATTTTAAATTGCATTTTATCCACTTTATAAATTGCACAATATGTATTTGAGTTCAAGTATGCATTTACCATGTATTAAGAATAATTCATAATAATTAAAATATTTATTCACCAGTATTAAAAATTGTGTGACAAATGTTTTAAATGTTTTAAAGATGTAATTTTCTGTTTTATTTCAGTGCCTTTTCTGAGTCTCCTTCTCTGTCAATGCACACATTTTTTTTTGATATCCAGCAATCTTCCATCTCTTTATTCTGGGAGTTTGGCCAGATGGATTTGGATTATTATTTTAAAACAAATCAATATTACACTAAATGGCAGCTTAAAGAACAGATGCAACTGACTTTGTTTCACTATTCATCCTAAAGCATACTAATTTCTAGTATAACAAAGGGATTTCCAACATCCCATATGCAGTAGATTAATAAGGATCTTGTGACAAAGCTGCTTGATTTCAGAAAACCCCACTGAGATTATTACTTTCTTGTGTGAGCTTTCTGCCTACCTCAGATAAATGTTTCTAGACAAGTGAAATGTTTTGGAGACTTATGCAAAGTCTGCCTTTCATTTTGGTGTGTTGCTGCCAGATGAGGAGGAGGTAAGAGCAGAGAGAATGACAACATTCTTACAAATCCAACAGAAAACTGACACTGGATACAGTTCACTAACATAAACATTAGCAGGGCAGAGCTCAGTAAAACATGGCTGGTTACACAAGTAGCTTTCAGGCAATTGCTTGCGTTTTCAGTAATTCACTTCCCATATTTTCTGTAAGATGTCCAACTTCTCCCATTGGTTGAAAGGATAAATTGCCACAGACCGTATGATTAGCTCCAGGTCTCGTATGTGAACGCCTCCTGCCTCACATGCCACTATGTACTACATACCTGGTCACATTCACTCTGATGACATTATCTGGAGACTCAAGCACAGAATATAGGGCACAGATAAATGATTAAAGTAACCTAGACATATTTGTGAGACAAGCCTAAGATTCCCATGATATGTGGAATACACTGAAAGGTTATCTCATCATCAAAATAAAATGCCAAAGTACTGCAGTTCTTATATTCAACAGGGAACAACAACATTTCATTTGAGTGCCAACTACCGAGTTCTCTTTGACAGTAAAATGAGGTCAAGAGAGTGCTATGTAACATCTATGTTTGAAAGCTGAAACTTCAGCTGATCAATTCTAGTCTTCCCAGGATTTAGGATTTTCCCTTTTTATTTTCTTTCAGACGTCTTTCAGCCTTCCATGTCAAGTTTTTCATTATCAACTAATGGTTACCAGAACTGATACGTTCAGTCACTGCAGCTTCTCTAGATTTAAGAGAGGAACCAATACAGACAAGTAATGGAAGAATACTTTTCTTTCCTAAAATGGGTATGTATTATTTCCTAATTGCAGTTAACTGAATTTCAGTGTACTTGATAAGGAGTCTCTACCTCAATCTTGCCAAGAACTTCCTGTGCGCTGTCCTGAATCACTCTTTTCTGTGACCCACTCACTGATTAGATGGACAAGAAAGAAGCCCATCTATCTTAAAATGTCAGATTTAAAAACATTTATTTAGCTCCTTTTCAATTAGTGAAATCCTTTTCAATCAGTATTTCAAACATAGTATTGACTTATCCCTGTATCATTCTAAATCCTTTAAGGGGAGAGGATGTAGCAAAACCTAGAACCTAACTTGTCTTGCAAAGTTTTGATAAATACTCTGCTTTGTTGTCTCCAAAGAAGCTTCCTGCTGCTGCTAACTCACCGAGAATAAAGAAGAGGAACAAAGAAAAAAAAAAAATAAAGATGCCTTCTAGGAAAAAACAGTCACAAATATTGTTTCTTGGCATACATCAAGGGACATACTGTATTTACTATGACTGGCAAATTTTATTTATAATCTTCCTGGGTTTTCCCCTCTTCTTTAGGCCACATTTTGTTGGGAATACAACACTTCAAAGTAGTTTCCTTTGTCTTGCCTTCTGAAAGGAGTTCAACAGCTATTCAAGGATTTCCACAAGTAAAATTAGATAGAATCAGACATCTCAGGGTTGGAGGAGAACTCTGGAAATCATCCAGTCCAACCCCCAAAGCCAGTTTACAATTTATCACACCAAACCCCTTGATGTATTCTCAACTTTAATTTAGAAAATGAGTCTCCACACAGAGGCACTTGACAATCTACTCCCTTGGAAATACTCTTTTTTCCTCCTGGTACTCTGCCAAATTTCTTATATATCTGCCTTGTACTAAAAGTCTTAAGGATCCGTCTCTTTCCCTGACAGATATATCATTCTAATTTCACTACTATTCAAGAAACAGTCCCCAACTGGTAGTCAGCTAATGGCAAATTACAAAACATGGGGAAGTCAGAGTTTTGATATGCTACAATGTATACCTGCATCCTACACAGCTCTCCTTACTAGCCATAGTTCATTTCAGTATTTGCCTGATAAAATATCTATGTAAGTACATTTGCATGAGCTGCTCTATGCATTCCTGGCTGGGCTGTAGCGTGCGAAGGAAAGTCTGATGGAATTTTGCAGTAACAGCTATTAATAACCAGTAGCTGGTGAGCATGTCCAACAATAGCACATATCTGTGTAAATGCAAACGTTTAAAAACCAAGCATCCACGCTTTGTTAAGACTTCCCCTGCAGTAAAGAGCAAGAGATGGGTTGAGACCCATTCACTCCCAGCAACAGCTGTATGAACTGCCCACTGGAAATGACACCTCTTCTACTTTTAGAGGGTTTGATGAATCCACCCCTCATCAGGATGGGCTTCCATTTTCCAAATCAAATGTTCCATAATGCACTGTAAACTTACACAGCAATGCCATGGTGCCCTTAAAAACAAAGCCATTCATGAATCAATGTCAATATGGTATTGTAAAGGGGGTACTACAATAGCACCGATATTAAAAAGCATGCACAGTAACCAGTCCAAGTAAAAAGCCTATTACAACATGTACCCAGCCTTACTAAAATTCACCGCTATATTTATCTTCAAATTCCTAGCCACAATGTAACAACCAGTGTCCTGTCACTAGTTATGGTCGCTCAGAGGCTCTCCCCAGCCACGCAGACATACCATATTGAACATGATCCCCTACTCGTGCCCAGCAGAATCCCCCAGCAGCTCAACCCATCCCTTGGATTGTTTCAGGATCCAGCGGGAGTCACGCCACGCACAAACACAGGGGTGGAAATCCCAGATTTCAGCACCCTGCCCCTGAGCGGACATGACACGGGCAAGTACCGAGCCGATACTCCAAGTGCTGCCAGAGCTTCAGGGGGCTATGAATGCCTCTTCTACAGAGGTGCTTTGTGACTGCTGCCGATGTAGAGCCGAGCCAGATCTGCTGAGCCAGTGGCGAGCTCTGAACCACGACTGCAGTAAACTCTTAATACTGTATCAGTTATAAAAATATCCAAAGCCCCAGACAGCTCGCTGATGGGAATTCACCGCAGCCGTCCGTACGAACCCAGTTCCCACGAGGAACGACGAGGAAAGTACAAGACCAGCGCCAAAACGACGCCCGTCCACAAGCTGGCCGCGAGTTCTTCTGCCGCCTTGCGCATGCTCCGATTGCCCTGCCTCCCTCCGCTGAGCCTGACCCCAGCGCTGCTTTGCGGTGGGGTTGTGAGGCGTTTTGCGTTCTAGCCGTAAAGCACAGACTGCCGCCGTTGGGAAGGGAGGGAAGTTTGAAGTAAAGCGGTGTTTTGTACGAGTAAGCGGCGGTATGGAGGGGGAACGCGCTATCCCTGGAGAGCTCTACCTCGTGGATAAGGGGATTCAGAGGTGAGGAGCTTGTCGGAGTAAGCATGGGGAGCTGGGCCCCTGGGGTGAGGGGAGGTTGCGGGGAGCTGGGTCCTTGGGGTGAGGGAATGCCGTGGCGCGGTGCTGGGGGAGCAGCCCGAGAATGAAGCTGCCTGGCTGATGACAGGTGCCTTTCCTTGATAGCTTGCTGGAGGTCTCCCCGAGCTCAGAGCTGCACACCCTCAATGTGCACTGTAACCGCATCACCAGGATCGAAGGTCTGGGTCATCTCTGGAACCTGCAACATTTAGACCTGTCGTCAAATCAAATCCACCGGATCGAGGGGCTAAGTTCCCTGGCTAATCTGCGCACCCTAAGCTTATCCTGTAACCTGATAACGAAAGTGGAGGGTCTGCAATATTTATTTTTGTCCATTTAGCAACAAATGAAGCTTTTCTAGGAGCTGTGTTAAAGCTTGCTTCTGGAAAGTATACACATAATTAAGGTTATATGAACTTAGTTGAGCTACTAACCACATTATGATGTAAATTTTAAAAAGGGTTGTCCTGCTTTCAACTGGGATAAAGTTAATTTTCTTCCTAGTAGCAGGCACAGAGCTGTGTTTTGGCTTTAGTCTGAGAACAATGCTGATAACACACCAATGTTTTAGTTTTTGCTAAGTAAATGCTTAGCCCAATCAAGGACTTTTCATTCTCTTGTGCTCTGCCAATGAGGAGGGGCACAAGAAGCCAGGAAAGAGCAGAAACAGGACACCTGACCCAAACTACTCAAAGGGGTATTCCATACCACAGCATGTCATGCCCAATATGTAAACTGGGGGGAGTTACCTGGAAGCAACTGAATGCTGCTCGGGTCAAACTGAGTATCGGTCTGCAGGTGGTGAGCAGTTGTATAGTGCATCACTTGTGTTTATGGTTTTCCCTTTCCCTTTTAGTTTTATATTCTCTCCCCTTGTTATTTCCCTTGGTGTTATATTGTACTTTAGTTATTAAACTGTTCATATCTCAACTTGTGAGGTTTACATATTTTTGATTCTCCTCCCCATCCTGCCTGGAGAGAGGGGAAGAGGCAGGGGTCAGTGAATGGCTGTGTGGTATTTAGTTGCTGGCTAGGTTTAGACCACAACAAGACTACGTAGTCTCTGTAAGCTTTATCATAGCAAAATGCCTTAATTTAGAAGCTAAACCTGATTTTTATACTGTGATTATAGTTCACTGTCATAATTTGTAGTTAGGATTTTTGAAAGTTGCTCTGCAAGTTTTGATTTGATCAAAGCAGAACATTCTTTTGAATATCTTGCTGTTTCGTTTTTCCCTCATTTTGTTTAGGACTGGAAAAACTCTGTAATTTAACTATGCTGAATTTGTCATATAATCACATACATGATCTCTCTGGTAAGTGACTTTAGTATGTACAGTGCAATAAAAAGCATTTGCCTCACTTTAGTTTTGACCAAGTATATTTTTAAAAGTTTCTAGTAGTTCAGCCAGATCCTGAGTAATGCTGTGAAAGGTGGCAATTCCTCTGAGTACTTGCAGCTTTCAAGTTCCTAACATTAAGGGTTGTTCTGAACTGGAATTTATTCTATATGTGGTGAGTTGAGCTTGTTCACAAAGTAGCACACAAAACATTTCAAGCTTATTTCCAAAGTGAAAGCAAGTGAAAGTCTCAGAAGATATTTCCAAAATATTCATATCTTTATAGGACAGAAATGTAGCTTTGTCTATAATATGGATTTCTCTTCTAAATCTGTTTGTTGGAATGTCCAGTTGTTGCTTCTAACCAAGATTTTAAGTTACAGAATGAAGAGAATAATAGAAAATTTAAATAATAATAATAGAAAATTTAAAAGAACATTGGTAACAATTTTGTTAATGATCTGAGTTATAAAAAGGAACTTGAAGCAAAATGTTTATTTTTCTACATGCTTAACAATTAGAAACTAATCTTTCCTTAAAGCTCCCCAGCTTTTTTTTTTTTTAACTGTGTGGAGGGTACCATAGTTAATGTATGTAGACAGGAATGTGGAGTTGTTATGAAATTTCCAGTTACTATGATGTGTAACTTCCTGAATATCTTTTTATCAAGATGCAATTTGTTCTAAACTAGTCAGGAATTGTAGCAGAAATCATTACTTTGGTGTTTTTTCTCAAATTTTCAGGATTTCAGTGCCTTCATGGAACCAGTCATAAGCTTAGCCATATTGACCTTCACAGCAACTATGTAAACAATATTAATCACTTAGTTCAGTGCACAAAGGGGCTGTGCAGTTTGACACATCTGACACTGGAAAAAAATGGAAAAGCCAATCCAGTTTGTCACACAGCAGGTATGGATCTCAGGTAGATGCTTTGTACTCATTAGGTCAGTGGTTTCTCTAAACTGTAAGCCAGGTTCTGACACTTATTTATTTGTTCATTAACCAGCCAGCTTGCAGAAATCTAACTTCTAACAAAACTAATCTGTTTCCAGTTTAAAAAAAAAATATTCTCTTCACCCCCAGCATATTATCAAAATTGTCATTTGTTGTATGCCTTGATAAGGCTCAGTTTTTCACATTTTATTTTGGATTAAGGTGGGAGATAGACAAAGAGTGATGGGAAAAGAAGGTATCGCAGAAATTGGAGGACAGGAGCATTATATGGTGGGTGGGTGGAGAATTTGAAGAATGTACAGAGAGATATTGAGCTGTGTAGAAAAAGGACAGGCATGGTAAGTAGATGGTCTTCTACTGAGAGAGGTCAGAAGAGGAAGATCAGTAATAAGCACTATTAGCCTTTCCTTCTTTTCCCACAGCTTCAGAAAGTAGTGATGGACTCTATGATGCTCTGCAGTAATTAGCATTTACATCAAAGTAGTAGGCAAGGATTTCACTAGGCAGTGTGGAGACAAGCTGGAGAAATGCATGTGGATATATCACTTTCAGTGTCATTGCCTAGAGCTTCTTGTTTTGGTAGAGGGTTTTTGTGTCCTTTAAATGTTACAGCCGGTGTTCACAAGTTAAGTTCATCCTGTTTTGGTGCAGGTCTTATTTGTGTATAAGAGAGGGAAAATCTACAGGAAGGTAGAAGTGGGGGCTTGATACTTTTGGTGTAGCTCAAAGAGCATTTCATTACGAAGAGCAGAATAGTAGGAATTATATTACGAAATAGCAATCATATTATGAGCACGCAACTGATAAAGGTGTATGTGTACAGTTCTTGGAGATAATTGAGGGAAGACAAAAAAGGACCTAGGTAATGTTTTCAAAAGCACACATGAATGAGTTTTACAGAGGTATTCAGGCACCATGAAAGCAGTAACAGGACTGTTAAAGTTATCTGGATAACTTAGAAAATTACACTATTTTTTTCTGTAAGCGTTTTGCATACCTCTTCATATCTACCTCTGTGGTGGCACTTTTGGAACTACAGTGTTCAGAAGCCCAAATTCTATTAATTTAAAGAAATTTCATTTCGATGTCTTGCAGTTTCATAATTGCTTATTTCATTCACGGAAAAAGGATGACATTATTATCAAAAGATGACATTATCTAAGCCCTGTCTGAACTTGTCTTTCCATGACTGTGTCTACCCTAGCACTTGATAAAACTGTTTTGGTGCAGTAAGCTGATACTAAGTTTGTCCATGCAACTGCTGTGTGCTGGTGGTGGGGGGGAAATGCTCATATAGACCAGGAGTAGGCAGGCAGTTTCCCAGTCAATTTTTTTTTTAATGCCTGTCAAAAGCCTTATGGATGGGGAAAGGCAAGACAAGGTAACTCACTACACATTTTTGTTCTGTTACAAATCCAGTGAATAATTTGTTTAGTGCATTTTATGTACCCCATCATCTTCTTTGGGAATTTATTTCAGTTTAAATGCACTTTGTTTTCCTCAAGGTTATAGAGAAATTGTTCTTCAGATGTTGCCGCAACTAACAGCTCTAGATGGAAGAAATACTTCTGGTGACCCAGTGGGCCCAGCAGAAAAAAAATGTTCAGATTTGCAGTGTTTAGAAGACATCTGGAGCTGTTTGGTTTCACCTGGGTGTCCCTCATCCAAAGATCAGGTGCTGTAGATTCTGTGTACTGATTTGCAAATGGATCTTTTTTTTTTTTATATATATTGCATGTAACTCATTAATGTTACAAGGGTTGTCTTTCCTTTTGATAGAGCTATGTTAGCTTACCAGTAGTGACACCACATATCGACCAGGCATTAGCTCATTTCCATCAGCGTACAAAAATACCGGAACAAAATTCCATCAGCTCCTCTACAGAGCTTGTCTCATCTTCAGAACCAGAGAAGGCTGAACTTGTTAAAATATACAGTGAGATGAGAATTAAAAAAATGGAAGACCAGATTTCACAGATACTGCAAAAGGTGATTTTTTTTTTTTTTTTTTTTTTTTCTGTGATTGTACAGAAAATTTTGTTTGTAAAATGAGGTTTACCTTTTGATAATTCAAAAGCTAACTGGGACAGACTGGAGAATTTCTACTGCTATGTGTGTGCTGACTTAGTGCTAATGTGTTCTTAATAATTATGAGAAACAGGGAATAAACCAAAACCAAGTCTTTAAAACTGAGTAAGTCACAAAAACTTTCATACTGAGTAAAAACCATAAGGTATGGAATTAGGGCATACTGTATTAGAAAATTGTTTTCTGTTTTTTTACCCTGAAGCCATCAATATAGTAAGTGAACCAGAATAAAATATGAAATGCAGCAAAATATCTGGATTATAGAGTTGGTGAAAATTAATTTCACTAGTTGGTCCGATACGTTTGTCAAGTGTGTTTTTGTAACTGCTTGTGGTGTATGTTACATGTTTGCAAGGTGGCTTTGGTTTTAAGTGCTGTTTGTTCCACATTTTGGTCCAAGCTTCTAAGGATTTTACCAAATTTCAGGTGTTTCAAAAAGGTGTTTTCAGAACTGTGTGTTCTCAAGCATGCTGTTCTGTTGGGCTTATTTTAACTTGAAAACAATTAAATGTTTTGTTCCCTCCCTACAAGGAGGGGAGGGGTTGTTCAGAAGCAATTAGTTACTTTTCTATCAAAATTATTCTGTGTAAACTTTTTAAAAGTAGCATCTGAATAAGTATTAGAAATTAGCCAATTAGAAAGGGTAATATGCTTAGATAAAACTTCTATCTGTTTTTAGGTATCTGATGCCTCAGGAAGGGAAGCTTCTCCAAGTGTTCTCAAAGCTAAGAGAGACACAGATCCAACTTCTGAGAGCGAAATTGAGAGCAGGAAAGAGAAGAATAAAAAGGTTACAAAAAGAAGCAAGCTCCCTGCTTACCATAGAACTACATTACCTATGAGGTGTCATGTGCATCCCCTCAAGAACAAAGTAACTGACAGGTATCCCAATGTTTGCCATGTATGAAGCCAGAATGAATTAAGCTGAGTATTGTCAGAGTGAATGTAGTTTAACTTGAAACATTTTGCTGAAAGTGGTAGGTTAGGTAAATTAGCTCTGCTAATAGTGCTCTAGAAATTATTAGCTACTGAGGCTTCACTCAGTCATTTCAGTATATAAGCATTTTTTGTCTTTAGGCAAAAAGAAAATTGCACTGAAGATTCCAAAACACTTTCAGAATTCTAACAGCTTACAGTTTCATCTTTGTTTTAAATTATGGTGACAGAAGTGAGTTACTAAAAGAATAAAAGATTCATGGTGTCAGAACGGTAGTCAAGAATGTAACTGTCTGTATTTTGTGATGAAACTGAGGATGTCATGGTAATTTGCTTGATTTATGTAGCAAATATCAGAAGTGATGAGTAGAAGATGATATAAGTTGGAATATATTAGTTTAGTCAGCCAGTGCAGCTCTACAACTCCTGCTTTTTTAAAATTGTTTTATGTCTATGATCATAGGAGTTTTTTCAGATACCATCTACTAGTACTACATACTTTTTTACAGCTGAAGATTTGAATTTAGCTGTTTTACAATCTGCTTGCAAATTATTTTCTACGTAGTTTTGAACCTCTCTAAAATTCAGCTTCTACAAAGAACTGTAAAATTTTGTTCTGGAAAAATGTCTGAATCCTCTGTTATTGTTTAAACCTTGCATTTTTTTAACTATACCTTGATGCCCTGCTATTACAGGGAAGAGAAGAAGAGTTCCTCAAAATGTTCATACTCCAGTCAGACAGACTCTCATCCCAGTTCATCGTCAAATACTCGATACTTGGAAGTAGTGGGAAAGAAAGCTGAAATGCTAACTGGAAGTCAGAACAATATAGAAAAAGTAGAAGAAATTAATTCAAATGCCACAGAGGAATCAACATACCGAGTATGTTTTGCATCATTTCAAGTGAAATATATTTTCACCTGAAGCCAGGCATATGTCTCCTGGTGAAACTTTAAAATTGGACGTGACAAAAAATAATTGCATGTAGATACTATCAAAAAAATAGTGGAGTTCTTGCAGTGTCAGCTGGAAGAGAATTTATTTTATTTTGTTTCTATGGGGTTATTTGGCCTGGTCGCTTGCACTTTCCCCTATCCTCCATGAGTTCCAGAAAGCAAAAAAAATCTTATTCTACAGTTATGAATATTATTTGTAATTTTTGGCTATACTTCAGTGTTTCCTAGTAAATTGATGCTCACCATATACTTGCTAAGGTGCTGATTCAGGAACTGGATCAGGAGAAAGAAAGGAGGTGGAAAGCGGAGCAAGCAGAGAAGAAATTAATGGAGCATGTCAGAGAGCTACAGAAACATGCAAAAGAAGAAAAGAGTCTTCAGAGTATGGCTGTATACACTACAGACAGGTAGGGAAACAGTGCTGCAGTATAAGAGTTTGTTGTTTGGTTGTTGTTTTTTTTTAATTTAAGACAATTCAATTTATAGTCTTAAGAAAGCAGAACAGCTTTAAACAGTGTAGTTGGAAAATAATGCAGCAAGAAGTAGTGCTAAAATTTCTCTATTACCTAATTAAATTCCTTTCTTCCTGTTCTTGTCTCAGAACAGTATTGGTATTCTAGCCATTATTTTCCAAGCAGTCTGTATCATAATTGTTCAGCACAGGCTATAGTGGCTGTCTCATGCTCATACTTTCGGCTTCCAATTTCCAGTCTTCCTTTCCATCTACAGTGATTGGTTTGGCGTTTTTTGGGGTTCTTTTTTCCTGCACAGTGCGCTTGAACAAAGATGTTTCTGGCAGAGCAGAGTTGGCCAACAGGCAATATTCTGTCCTGGTCAGGCCTATTATATCTTCCTATAGACTGCTGTTATCATCCTTGTAAGTTCTGAGCAGCATTGTTTTTTTTAAAAAAGAAAGTTCTCCCTCCTAAGAGCATTTTTTGTTGTTGGCTGTAATTGGAGATGTCTGTTCTATTTGTCTTAACAGCATTGTATTTATCAAAGACCCATTTTCTTTTGTGTAAGGAAGAAACAAGCCAAATGCTTCCTGAGTTACCATCTGTGACTGGCTGTGATTATTTCCCATTTTTATCCTCTGTTTTAGGTTCACTTCCGCCTTTTATTTATTACCACCTTAAATAAGAGGCTTATTATGTTCCTTTTGTTGTAAGATAGGTCTTGTATCAAAAATTATTAGAGCATTAAAGGATATTACAATTTTTTTCTGAAGAAAATTATTAAATTAGAAATTGTTAACATGTTCAATTTCTGTATAAAGAAAAATGATACTGGAATGCCATTTTCTTGAAGAACCTGTCTCTAGCCTTGTTTCTTTTAAAATGAAGCTCAATATAGTGATGCTGTGCGCAGCTTCAGAAATATTTTACATATCTTTTAACAGTTTTACATGGCAGTGCCTTAAATAGTAAAACTCAACAAAGAACAAGATAGGGTACTACAATGCTTACTGATGTGTTTTTCTCAGTTCATTTGACATCAACCTAAATAATAAAATATTTGTAATACAACCCTATTGCATTTATTCTCAGGCTAAAGGAACTGATATTGAAAGAGAGAAATAATAAAGCAAGACTGCAAGCAGATGTACAACAGTTGAAAGGTGAAACTGAAAGACTTACTAATGAGTTAAATCAGGCAAGAAATAAAGAAGCAGAATATCAGAAGGCCATACAAGCTTTAGAAGAAACGCTATCTAAGAAGGAGACACAGCGACTGCAGCAACGAACAACAGAGGTAAATATTTTTCATGGGTAAATAATACAGTATCAACAGCAATAGCTACTGTAATCCTAGATATCAAGAGACACTAGATTTTATAAGCCTTAAGTCTGAGTTTTCCACAATAGAAGCTGGGGCTTTTTTTTTCATCATAATCATATTTAATAATAAGTATCCACTTTAATTGTCAGTTAATGTCTCTTACAAATAGAGGTATGTCATGTGATGTGGCCTTAAGGTAAAGGAGAGCAAGTCCTGTTAACATGGAGAGTTGGTATTTTCTGACAATATTCAGGAATAACAAGTTTTCTAAAATGTTGCTGAAATCAATAATGATCTTACTATGAGGATGGAAATCTGATAGTTCTGTCTGTTTTACTGATTTAAAGAATTAAGTGTTTTTAATTCCCACCAGAAAAAAAAAACAAATTAAAGTGTTTTTGAGTTTGCTTTAAAGATGAGAACATAATGATGATTTTATTTTTTTTTTTTTTTTGGCAGAGGTACTCTGTTCAGTGTACAAATACATAACATGGAAGATGCTGAAGCAGATATTGCCACTGTATCTAACATAATAATTGGTGAATTTTCAGTGGCCAAATGCTGCATCTACCAATATCTGTTCCAATTGTTTGATTATATTCTGATATTAGCCCATTCCTGTGTCGCTGAAAAACTTCTGAACCACTAGTATGGTGCTGTAGGAAATCTGATCATTCAGATACCCTGAAAAGAAAAAGAACTGCAGAGTTTGCTGACAACTGATCTCCAAGTGCTATTCAAGTTACGAAGTAGCCATCCTTGGCTTCAGGCTTCTGTTTAGGCACCTGAGTATCTCTTCCATTTTTTTTTTTTTTAATTTTTTTTTTTTTTCCTTACCTGTAAATACCCAGAAGCTGTTATGGATCTGGAAGTGACCTTCAGTTTAGATCAGATACCTGTTTGTCACTTTGAAAAGTACCAAATTTAGTGATTTAGAGGAGAGTGGTTGCTTTTTTCATTTGGTTTGGGTTTCTTTTTTTCCTTTCCTGTAAGGAAGAAAATACCTTATTGGTGTATGAGGTTTTTAATTTTCTTTTAAAGAGTTTGTAGACATAAGTAGTCTCTTTTGATAATAGTAGCATCATTTTTATTAACTGCAAAATTTAATTAAGTTCCTGTCTCTAAGATCCTGTAGCAAATACTCTTTAATTATGTTTTGAAGAATAATCATGGTGCTCTAGAAACTAAACTCTCTTTCTGAATGTTCAGATTTAATATACCTTTGGCCTATTTTATCAATGCCAAGATTAACAAATTTTACAATATTTTATAAAGCTTTCTTCTAGTACACATTGGTACTTAGTTTTGGGGTAAATTTTGGTTACTCAGGGTAGTCACCACTTAAGGACTTCAGTCAATATTACTAGATTACTTCTGTAAGAGATTCAAGATAAACAAGCTACTATGCATCTAAATGTGTAAATATTTTCCAGAAGTCTTTAAATTTATATGTATTCTCACTGGAAATCTTTGGGTTTAAGTGTTTCAATTTTGGAGAGAATTGCTTTACTTAATCCACAAAACAACAGCAGTACAGTGGGGCACATGTAAATGTTACTCATGAAGAGGTTTAATATGGGAACTTAGTTTCATATTCAAGTCTCGCAATAATTTTCATACAACTGAAGTTAATGTATGAATTTTAGGTATCTCCGACATTCTCAAGCTGGAACTCATAACATGCAGCAGCACATATGTATCTTAAGGATATATATAATAAGCACATATGTACCATTGCAGGCAATGATGAACATTGAAAACAATGTTTTATTCATCAGTGCCGGACATTCAATACAGCTCTTGATTTTTTGTCTTTCATTTTGATCTTTCAAAAATTCAGCTGAGGGAGACAGTTGTGGCAGAATTGGAAGAAAACAATTTGGGATTTTATTTTATTTTTTATTTTTTGTTTTGTGAGGGTTGCAGGGGGGTGTTTGTTTTCTTGTGAGTTGGAAAATAAACTAGGTTGTATCTTGTTTTCTAGCTCTGCCATTAGATTACTGACACTTAAGACTAATCGATTTGATAATCACAGAATTGATACTCTTGAAAGCAAAGACATAAAACTTGTGTAAGTACAAAATGTGAGGACCCTTTGCTTAGGACAGGTTGACGAGAAAGTTAAGTTGTTACTTCTCACTGCTTGAGCACAAAAGGCTCAAGATGAATGCCACAAGTAATGATGAGGAGTAAGAATATCTTCATTAACATCACCTCTGCTGTTTCTGTGGCATGTGCTAACTTGGAGCCTTCTGAAGTGTCTTGATTCTGAATTACCATTTCATGAGTAATTAAAACCTTTTTTAGAACTTTTTTCATATCTTTTTATTCCTACTTGCTGAGTTAAAAAATACAGCTTGGTTTGTATATGGCTTCAAATTACAAAATTCATAAAAGCTTGCATTAAACAGAAAAAGCAGAGCATGCCACCTGGTATTTATACTGATTCTCCATTTTTTCCTAAAATCATTAGATGCAACTCTGTTCAGCAATTTTAAACATATAACTAAGAAATATACAGATTTTTGTAACTGTGTTTAAAAAAAGTTATATTGAATACATACAAATGTTTTGCTTGAAACTAATGAAATTATTACAATATGAGAGTTTGTAATTGAGCAAATCATTCTGCCAATCAATACGTGTTCCACTTCTGCAAAACATTCTCAAGTTCTTTATAAATTAAGCAAATGTTCTTAGTTCTTCATGAAAGTTGCTTTTTTCTGTTGTAGTAAGTTAAGCAAAGATATAATATTAGACATCTTGTCTGAAATTTCTGCAAGTGTAAAATACACAGTAAATAAAACAACAAACAGGACAAAGGAAAAAAAAAAGACTTCCCTTGTCTTGAGCTAGGTAACATAATAAAATTCCATAAAATTTTATGAAAAATCCTGACATTTGTGGAGCCCAGGTAGATATGTATAACACTGTATTAAAGCACCTGCTCCTGTATGTTCTGGTATAAGACATAAAGAACAGATTTCAGTTTTAAGAAAATCTTCGTGCTCTCTTTATGAATTCTACATAGATGAAACGGGTGCAAGAAGCAGAGCTTAAAGCGTCAGCAAATGAAAGGGAAGTACAGTTACTTCGAATATCCTTCCGACAACAGAAGGAGAAGGTAAAACAACTACATGAACTTCTTATATTAAGAGAGCAAGAGCAAAGGTATGGGATCCTCTGTTTTCACTAATAGAGATGCTAGTATTGCAAATATGTCTTGTTTAAATGTGTTCTGCAAAGTGCCAATGTGTGTTTGTGGGTTTGGGATTGTTTTTGGTTTTTTAATGGGAGAGATGGTCTTTGTAAAAATGTAGATGTCTTCCCACCCATTTTCTTGCTTATTTAAGAGTATCTTCCTATCTTGTAGATTCCTGACTCATAAGTCCATGTAGATAACTGTGCTCTTCCAGCCTTTCATTTGATAGGTTCTTTTCTTATTCTGCGGCTGAACTTTTTATTTTAAATACTTGATCTTTAATCCAGAAAATAATCAGATAAAAAAATCACATTCAAATTATTGTCTGAAGAGCTAATCTGCATATATACAATAACGCAGTGTTCAAAAAACCAGCATCTTCCTCTCAAAATTTTTTTTTTAAGTGTACTTGAAGATAAGTTCATACCGTTTAGTTAATACAATCACATATATGTACTAACTAAAGAAACAAGTGGTGTTTCAATTTACAAGGCTAAATGTATTCAGACACCAAGGCAATTGAGGGTTTAGGTGGGAAGAATCCAATAGCAGTGTTTTGAGATCTCCAATTATTATCTCAAATCTCCAAAAGATGTAATGTGAAGGACAGTGGATGTGTTTTCTGTTTGTGCTTTAAAGCAGATGAACAGAATAGTCTTAAAGTACAAGGTACTTCTGCTTCAACATTCTCTTCCAGACAGGAAGGAGGCTTATCCTGGAACCCTTTAGGTCCCCATTGCTTCCGTTTTTCAGGTTTTGGGCCTGAGTGAGAAGGAAGAGTCTAGTGTGAGGGTGAAGAGAATGACTGCAAAAGAGGGTATCTGGCTGTGGAGTGCTTTTTCCCTATTCCACGATCTCTTCCATATTTTTGTTATCAGCTAAGCAAACAAATGCTAACTAATAGCAAAAGAGCAATTTAACAATTTCTACAAAAGTCTGAATTAAAAAGATTATCCCTTCGGGTGTTTTAACAGTAGTCAACACTTTTCCTTATCCCTGAGCCATTGTCATAGAAGACGGAAATCTGTCTGTGAAACTAAGGAATTTATCCCCTATATTATGTAATTTGTTATCCTTTTTAAGAAATACTAAGGAAATTATTTGAAACAGCTGTGAGATACTGCAGGTCTTGTCTCAAGCATATGTTTGATAACTTCAGGAAAGAACTTGAAACCCGAGTTGCTTTAAATGGACCTGAATTTCAAGATGCTTTGTCAAAAGCAGTGGCTAAAGAGGAACAGAGGCATGAACAGCATGTTAAAGAGTTTCAGGAGAAAATTAATATGTTAAACCAGAAGTACAAAGAATTAGAAGATGAATTTCGTTTAGCTTTAATTATTGAAGGAAAAAGGTTTAAAGAGGTAAGACAAAAAGAACATTTAACAACAATCTAGGTGGAGTTGTAGTTCTCTCAAATTTGTTTGGTTTGAGGTGTTGGGGCTTGGTTTTGGGGGGAGGAAGTGGTTTGGTGGGTTTTTTGTTGTTGTTTTTGTTTGTTTTGCTTTTTTTGGCTGGGTTGGTTGGGGTTTTTTTGACATATCACCAATAAACTAGTAGAAAAACAGTTTAAGATACTCACTAATTTCAAGTACTGTTGATGAACTTATATTTCTTCCTTTATTTGAAATTGAAATGGCATTTGTGTGTATGTGTACATATTTTTTCCAAATGTTAGCAGTTTTCAAGTCTTGTCTTTATAAAACTTTAGGTGAAAGAGGGTTTTGAAAATGTTACTGCTGATCTAGCTGAACATAAACAAGCTGTCTTTGAGTTTGAACAAAAGGAAAAAGAGATGACAAGTGTGATCCAAGACCTTACAAGCATAGTGAAAGAACAGAAAGCAAAGATAGCAGAACTAACAAAAGCAAAGGAAGAAGCTACAGCAAACCTAAAGGTACTTGTTTCAAAACATTTCAACTGCATATATGATTTTTTTTGTAGTATTTTATTTGTAAAAGTTAGCAATGCCATACAAGGTAGGTTGACATGTTTCCTGTTGCACTAAAACCTAGCACTCCACATCAGCCTGTATTCATGCATCCTGCACTTCAATCTCTTAAACACACTGCTCCACATGTAGCAGAATCTAGACTCACCCATCTTCAGAAGTGCACTTCTTCCCTTGTGGGCACTACTATTTTCTATATAATCAAGTGGTCACTCTAAACTGAGAAGTAAAAACCTTAATGAATAGCCCTGACCTCTTTATAAATTCAAAATAATGAAACATGGTTCTGCAGTGGTCACTGTATGTGAAGTAACAATGAAATTGAACAATCAAGAGTAATTATTAACAGCTTAATATCTCAGAGTTGCATAAAATTAGCAGTATTAGTAATTACTTTCTAATTGCCTGATGTTAAAATACTGTGGGCACAATTGCTTTATCTTACACTACTGATCACTATATATTAACATTCTAGTACTACCTTGTTAAATCTTAAAAATCTTAGGAACATAACTTTTAAACCATTGTGTGATCCAGCCCATCTTTGTATTAAAACTTCTGTGCAGTGCAGCCCCTGCACTGTTTCTCATCTCCTCCCTACATGTTGGTGGTGTCCAAACATTGGACAGGATAGCATCCTGCCAGTCAGTGGTGCTGCTACAAAGTTAAATAACTGTATTAAGCACCTGTAATCTGTAGCCTACATAACTGAAGATAAATCTTTATCATAGGGAGTGGGAAGTTCATCCCAGCTTCTGTCTGTTTTCTTTTAATTTGTTTTTTAGTGTCTTAACTAGACTTTCTATTTCTTTTCTCTCTTTGGTTTTTTTTTTGGTGTTTTCCTTTTTTTGTTTGCTTGGTTTTTTTTAAAGTTGTGCGTTTATAATTCTAAACAGGCTTTTCTAATGGTATTGATAATTTAAGGTGGCTGTTTAGAAATCAGCTTTACATTTTTCTGGTATCTAAGTGTGTCTATTTGAAGCAAACATTTGTGTTTTATTTCTGGGAAGAGATGCAGATAGAACCCTATATGCAAGCAGAATATTCTTCAGTTAACTTAATTTGCTGCAAATAAGCATTGCTTTCCTACCACTTAGTAGTGATTTGAAATTTTGAGTACCTGTTTTCAAGGATCTTACTGTCTTTTTTCCAATGTTCATTTATACAGTGTCAAACTGGAGAACTTGAAACTGTAGTCAAGGAGGACAAACAGAAGGCTGCCCAGGTTGAGCTTCTGAAAAAAGAAAATGGAAAGCTTATTTCTCAGCTGACAGCCCAGGAATCTGTGATTGATGGGTTAAAAATGGAAAGAAAAATATGGGGGCAGGAGTTGGCACAACAGGGTAATTTTTTTTCTTTTTCAGAAAAGAATGGTGATGTTCAGTGTCATACCTTTCACATAAACACTCCATTATAGTTGTAACCATGATCTCTGGATCTTACTGATCTCTGTTGATCTTACCTAGTTATAAAGATATATAAAAGTAGGCGCTCTGTAGGATGCAGATCCTTATAGGAACTCTAACAGCAGTTATAATAATTGTGGGAGATAGTTGTAGATGCAGTTTATCTGTTTAACCTAAATGTCAAAATACCTTAATATTATACAAAGAACTTTTAAACATGAAGTTAGGAAAACAAGGATTTGTAAATAGTGTTACATAATGCTGCTTATCTGTCAGATAAATCTAATGTGAAAATTTCAGTATATATCTTAAGAAGTGTTAAATACTGGGTGAAATAAAGCTTGGGCTTTTTTCATTTTTCTTATTGACATGACTCAGCACCACCTTGTGGGTTCTTTGAGACTGGCTGGGTCTGTGAGAAATACTGTTGACTTTATCCTTTGAAACTGATAAAAAGGTAGACCTTCAGTTCTACATGTCCTCTCAAGTGTTACCTGCCTACAGATTAAAGCTCTACAATGTTTCCAGTGGGCAAAATGGTCATGTTTGTTTTTTAAGGTAGTTCTTACTTTTGCCTTCCTCCCTCATTATATATCTTGAACTTACCTGTAAAATGAATGCTATAGTGTCAATACGCTGTTTTATCTAGGAGCTCATCTTGCTCAAGATCGGGGAAAACTGGAGGCAAAAATTGAAGTTTTAACGAATGAGATTGAAATGTTAAAAAAGCAAAAGGAACAGGACAGTGATACTATAAGAATTAAAAACAAAATAGTGGATGATCAGACAGAAACAATTAGGAGATTAAAAGAAGTAAGTGCCATGTCTGACAATTTGTGTGCTTAGCTAAAACTAAGGTGTGCAGTGCAAGTTATAGTAAAGGTTGTGATAAAAGCTGACTGCCCTCCTAGTTTACCAACTTGGAAAGCACCATTAGGCTGACAGTGGCAGCTAATTTCACAGAGAGCAGAAGAGGGCCTTATATAAACTTGATGTACAGAGATGCTACTTTGAATCTTTCACTGAACCTGTTTATGTAAAGACTTTCTTTTTTGTCTCACTTTGAGCTACTTTTGATAATGATTTTGAGAGAGGAAAAATTAGGATGGCATATAGCATTCTTCATGTGAGTTTAACAGAAAAGTAGAAGAAGATTCTTGAAGAGATTGCTTATTTTGCTATGTAAATATTTTTATCTTCTTGTAAATCACTATTTTAACAGCAGAGGTACTATGTTTTAATTCATCTCATTTAGAGACTTCAGACTATCAATCAGAGCAAAGAGAATGTGAACTCAATGATTTGTATATGTAGAATAAGTTGTATTAGAGCTGTTAACAGCTTTTGTCATAACTTGCTTTCAATTTCAGATTTATGTTTTGATGATTAAGTACTTTTCATATAATAATACATTTAGGACAGCAAGCTTTCATATGTTCCTTTCTGCTTCATTCCACCATAGACTAAACAGATCCTGTTAAAGGGTGCCAATAAAGTTAAAGTGAAGGGTGTTCATGTTCTAAAATATTTTATCTTCTGAAGGGCTTACAAGAAAAAGAGAAACAAATCAGAAAACAGCACGAAGAAAACCTGAAAGCTCAAAAATGTTTTCAAGTACAGTTGGATGAAAAAGCTGCTGAAATTGAAGAGCTAATGGAAAAAATAGAAAGGCAAAATGGAAGAAAAGAGGAATTAAAGCAACTGCTAGAAAAGAAAGAAGTAGAACTTGATGACATTAAGGATGCATACAGGTGATACATACAAGTGGCAATAATTTGTGATTATGACTGTGCAGCACTGCTCTGAAGTTATTATTCCATGTTCAGAGAGTACTTGCTTGCTATTAAAACCCACAGAAATATGGAAAAATGAAAACATGGGAAACCTTTTTTTCAGCCCTCCTAGGTGGTCTCTACACTCATTGTAAATATGTGCGTTTTATTTTCAGTGCAGTGAAAATGAAGTGGCAAGGTAAAGAAGAAATATTAAGTCAGCTGGAGGTGCAGGTTAAACGAATGAAGGAGAACTTTGATATCAAAGAGAAAAAGCTGATTGAGGAGAGAGATAAAAGTCTTCAAACTCAGAGGTGAGCACCTTAATAGCTTATTTTGTGACTACGTAGTTATTATAGAGTTGCACTGTTTATAAGTATGCAAAAATGTTTGATTATATGGTGAAGGAATGCATAATACTCTCGTAAGTACTTGGTGAGCACAGTCAGTGCAAAGTCTGTGTGTGTAGAAGTAATTTTTACTATACAGGTAACTGAATTCTAGTTCCACAAAGTAAGTTAAACATTCCTCCTGTAAACTTCTTAGCTGTGTTCCCAATTTCTTTGAATAATTGGAGCCTACATTTGTTCCTCCCTAGTATGCCTGTTCCACCACAGTGCTTTTGTTTTTTTCAGTGAGGAAACTCCATGTTACAATTACATGATAGAGACTCTCTACAGGCATCACACATGCTGGCTGGAGTCATGTAGTGAAGGTGCTTGCACACGAGGCACGGTTTGCAGCAGGGTTTCTTTGAGCATGAGCCTGTAACCCTTCCAGCTCGTGACCTGGATTCGTGGGTTGCAAATCACAGGTTGATGCCTGTAGCCAGCACTTGGACTTACAAGAGAGGCCACGGTATTTCATTATGCAGGATGATGGAAATAGCTTGTGCACTTTATAGGAAATTAAGGGCAGATCCTCAATATTTATCACAACAATACTAATAAATCACAGAATCACAGATTCGTTTAAGTTGGAAAAGACCTTTAAGATCAAGTCCAAACGTTAACCCAGTACTGCCAAGTCCACCACTAAATCGTATCCCTAAGTGCCACATGTATGCACGTTCACCCTTTTGGTGAAGAAATTTTTCCTAATATCCAGTCTAAACCTCCTCTGGTGCAATTTGAGGCCATTTCCTTTCATCCTATTGCTTGTTACTTGGGAGGAGAGACCAACACCCACTTTGGAACATCCTCCTTTCAGGTAGTTGTAGAGAGGGATGAGGTGCCCCCTGAGTCTCTTTTTCTTCAGGCTAAACAGCAGTTCCCTCACAAACACTCTTTTTTCACCAGGCAGCTTTCCAGCCTCTCTTCCCCAAGCCTGTAGCATTGCATGAGGTTGTTGTGGCCCAAGTGCAGGACCTGGCACTTTGCCTTGTTGAGCCTCATGCTATGGGCCATAGCCCATTGATCCAGCCAGTCGTGACCCCTGTGCAGAGCCTTCATACAGTCAAGCAGATCAACACTCCCATGAAACTTGCTATTAACATTTCAGTCTGTGACAAACAGACTGTTTATAAGTTACCTCTCATTCCTTTCCCATAGAGGTAGCAATAGGTTTTTTATTTATTTTATTATTCCTCTTGTACTGTCAATCTTTAATTTTTTTAAGCAGTTAATAGTAAATATGAGATGATACAAAAGAAAATACTTATAACCCAAAAAATAGTCATGGACTTGGATGATGCTCAGTTATTTCAAATGCGTCTGGCATTATGGAGATGTATGGTAGACTACTGCCTGTGATAAGCTTAGATTGCTAGTGTGGTTTTTACTTTATTCTTTGGCCCCTATCTCTTATTTTATTTCCTTCCTCCCTCCCAGCTATTCTTAGGAAAAGATTAGCTATTTAATAAAACTGTATATGTATCTAGCAGTGATAACCACACTGTTACTGAAGTAATAAGCTAGTATGACTAAGGCTTTTTTGCTTTACATTTTTTAATTGAACACATTGATTAATTACATTTTTTTTATTATTTAAGGAAGGTCATATGATTAACAAATGAAAGAAAATACCTTTATGGTTAAGTTTAATTTAAAACAGACAAAACAAAAACAAAAACAAAAAATGGCCACCTCAAATAGTCAATGGTATCATGTGTTGGAAGGTCTGGAGTGAAACTGAAATTTTGTCCCAAATAATTCTGTTCTGTTTCAAAATTTCCTTGTAAATTAATTGCATAGTGGAATAATTTGTCTTGCTTTCTGTTGCTACTTATTTTAGAATTAATAAAAGCAGAATTTGCTTGAAGCCAAGGGAAGGCTTCACTACTGTGAAGCAGATGCTTTTCTATTTCTGTAAGAGATGGGCTTACAGTCTGTTTACAGGATCACATAGTTCAGTCATTGACTTCTCAAGAATCAAAAACATAAGTATGTGTTGGAAAACGGGTGGAGTTCTTATCCATGTTGACAGTAGCAAGCCTGAATCTTTCTGTTGTTAGTGATTAAATGCTTCTAAGAGGAATGCCAGAAGCCCTACGCATGGTGCATAAACCTAGAACGTGTACTTGAGAAAACAGGACATCTGGAGCTAGATATTGCAATAACTTTTTTTTATGCCTATGTTATTAAAACCTTATCAAAGGCAGAATTAGACAAAACAAAATACTTCAGTTGTTTGCAGGACTGTGATTTTTATTTTTTTTTTTAATCTTTTTAGGATTGCTGTGGAAAAGCTTCATGAAATGGATGATGCTTTCAGAAAACAACTTGGGTCAATGTTGGTAGCTCATCAGGAAGAACTATTGCAGCTGGCAAATGAAAAGGAAAAACAAATTGAAGCAGCAAATGAAAAAGTAATTTTAGTACTAAATTTGTATGTTTATTGCGTTTGCATTTTTGTTCTGCAGCTGCTAAAATGGTCCTTGGAATTCACTTGTCTGTATCTATTCAGCTAGTCTCTGAATGGAAATAGCCCTGGTTTAGTACTCAAACTTTGCACAGCCAAAACATCTCTAGAACTTGTACCATCAGGAGGTTCTGGATTCAAGTAAAGTGGCATGTTGTGTAGCTGGTTATGAGGCAATAGCTAAACATTCCCTTACTTATACAGGCAAGAATAATGATGATTATGCCATAAAGTCCACCTAATTCACCTGTGCCGGTGCTAACATATGTTCCTGTCACATACGCAGTAGGTATTTTGGTGTTGGTACATTACTCACTGTCTCCTGGCAAATTAATACTTTTTTTAAAGCAAAATTCTGTTACTGCATACAGTGTCAAAAGTAGTGCATTGCTTATTTAAACATAAGCATGTTACTCTTGCATTGCTTATGAGTGTTTAAAAATAGCCAAGATTGTATGGGTTTGGGTATATTAAGGAAAAGCAAGAATCCTATTTAATCGCTGTGTGCTCTTTCAGGTTTACTGTGTTGAAGAAGAAATGCGGCAGCTTCTGCAGGAAATGGCATACCATAAAAAAGCCATGGAAAATAAAATAAGACGACTTACACATGCACTGAATGATTTTCAACAAGATCTTTGAAAATTGTGTAACACACATTTTTAGTGTATATAGTAACAGATTTTAGCAAATTCATACATGACACTGCATTTTTCCTTGTTTTCTAGAGAATAAATTATTTGATATATTTTGATGGTTCAGGACTCAGACAAGTATTTTTACATTATTTTCATAATAACTATTTATTTCTAATATTTGGTTATTTTTAACTTCTGCCAGAATGGGTCAAAACATATATAAAGGAAGAGCATCGTATTAGCATGTTTAATAAGAGGAAAAGAAGGTTGGGCCTTTGCTTCTAAAACAAAAGCCTGAACCCTTGCTTCCTTGGAGCAGAGATCCAAGAATGTACCTAAAAATACATTCATTCTGCCATTGTTGATGGAGCATGCATGATTTCTTCAACTCAGAGTGGCTTTTTTGGCTGCATAGTTTGGTTCTCTACAGCAATAGGCTTCCTACCAGCTTTTGAAAAACAGGAGATAATAAGCTAACAGCTTTTTACAGAAACTAATCATCAGCTTTATGTTAATATGGCTGTTATATTTCTTTCATGAGGGAGAATTTACCGTCTCTGCTGTACTTGGGCATCTATTGTATATGCTTGTTCTGGGAACATCCTAAACTCTTGTTGCACTACACCACACTGAAGCATTTAATGCTGCAGTAGCAAGTAAAACACTTTAAGTAGTAACCACGACAGGTACTTGTTGGTACACCAGATGGAGCTATTTCTTGCCGTCTTGTAGCTAAAGGAGAGTCCTAGTGCTCCAATGAGGATGGAAGCCAACTTTATCATGGGCCTCTACAGAGCCCGCTGCTGCAGTATAGCGGTACAGGTTCATAATTTTTGTGCCCAGTAAGAGCACCGTTGCTAGTAGAAGGCCCTGGCCTTTGGCTAACTGTACAACGCCTGTTGGGCTTGTTATCAACTTGTTATGAAAGCTTGCTGTGTGAACAAGAGCTTAATACCAGCTCTTCTCATTATGAGGTGCAGCTGAAGCATGGGATGTAACAAAGTCCTTGAAAACATCAGGACAAGCTGAAAGTGGAGTACAGGGTTGCAAAAACAACTCACTGATGATCAGTGACTGGACTTTCATAAAGCACAGCCTTGAGAGCTGGGACCAGGCTGCTTTAGCTCTAAGAAAGGAAGCAGCAAAGCAAAATAAACACTCCAAAAACTGAATAAAGCGCCTCCAGTGGCATAGGAAATCAACAGCCCTTGCCCTGCTGTCCTGGGTTCAGCAGTAGCAGTCATTTTTTCTCCTTCTTAATAGCTGGTGCAGCGCCGTGTTTTGACTTTCAGCCTGGGAACAGCGCTGATAACACCAATGTTTTTAGTTACTGCTCAAATGTTTAGTCTGACCAAGGACTTTGTGAGTCTCATGCTCTGGCAGGGAGGAGGGGAAGCCAGGAGGAAGCAGAGACAGGATACCTGAGCCAAACTAGCCAAAGAGGTATTCCATACCACAGCACATCATGCCCCCGATGTAAACTTAAGAGTTACCTGGAAGGGTGAGTTGACTGCCGGGGTCCGGCTGAGTATTACCGGATGGTGGGTGGTGGTATTGTATTCTCTTCCCTTGTTATTTCCATTATTATTATTATTGGTGGTAGCAGTAGTGATTTGTGTTATACCTTAGTTACTGGACTGTTCTTATCTAGACCCGTGGGAGTTACATTCTTTTGATTCTCCTCCCCATCCCTCTGGGAGCTGGGGAAGGTGGGGGAGTGAGAGAGCGACTGCATGATTTATGGCTGAGCTTAAACCATGACACCTGCACTGCACAGTACTGTTTGTGGGGGGAGGGCAGGGAGATGGCATGGGCTTATAAAGGGTAAAATTTCAGATCCCAGAAAGGGAGCCCACCTGCTTTCTGCTATATGTACAGATACGGCCCTGACCGTGCTGTTATCTGTGTGAGTACTGCTGCTGTACAACATGGCGCATTCAGTGTAATGTCCCTTCACTCTATGCTCTGCTGCCACCTGCGATGGGGCATCTAAGGGGTCTTTTCCCTCACCAGCCCACCACCACCTGGCCTCTGGAGATGCGAGAACATAGTTTATAAAGAATCTAAATGGGCTTCTATCAAAAGCAAACGGTGGAGTGACGAAGAGCTGCCGTGCAGGGCAGAGGCAGGCCTGAGGGGCACCAGGGCCCTGCCCGGCTCTCCCGGTTGGCGGCCGCGGGCAGGACAGCGCCTGGCTCCTGGGAGGACGGGCCTTGAAGCTGACCCTCCCTGCCCCGCGGCCGCAGCCCCGAGGGGCGGGCACAGCCCTTTCCCCTCCGGCAGCCCCTAGCAGCCTGCGGCCGAAACATGCCGGTGTCCAGGCAACAGCGGCGCCGTCACTTCCTGCGGCACCGCCCCTCCCGCCGCAGCCGTCGGGCCGCGGCTCCGTTCCGGGCTCGGGCCGTTACAGTGGTCCGGACACGTGGCGCTGCGGTGCGGCCCCGCAGGGCGGCATGGCCGCGGCGGCCGAAGCGGCGGGCGGTGGCAGCAGCAGCCGCCACGAGAAGAGCCTGGGGCTGCTGACCACCAAGTTCGTGTCGCTGCTGCAGGAGGCCAAGGACGGCGTGCTGGACCTCAAAGCGGTGCGAGGGCGGGGCTGGACGGCGCGGGGCCTGCCAGCGGCGGGGGAACGGTGCACGGCCCCGCCGCGCTGCGGGACGGCGGCGCAGTGGCGGGGCGCCCGAGTTGGGCCGGGCCGGGCTAAACCCAAGCCCAGCCGGGCCGGCCCTGCCCCCGGCGCCTGATCTCTCCTTCCTCTCCTCCCTGGGGTGGTGGGGGTGCCCGGTGATGGCTGACAGCTGCCGCCGTAGGCTAAAACAGGCGTTCCGCCTCTTTTAAAGAGGGTGAAATGGTTACCGTGCATAAAATGTAGCTCGCTGGTTTATTGTTTAATTTATTTTGTACTAACCTGCGTTGCTGTCTTCACTGACTCAGTGTATGGGCCTTTATTTAAGCCTGTTTCTTGTCAGTCCCCCTCGATATCCTTTTAGCAAGGAAGAACAATGTTGAAAACCAGGCCATCCCCTTTTTTAGTACTTTTAAAATCTATATAAAGCAGATATATATAAAAGATGCATAATTGGCGGGGTGGGTGGCAAATCGTCATCACTCACTTCTGCAGGCGGCCGCCTCTGAGGCGTGAAGGGTTGAGCAGCAGGAGGACTTCCCCGGTGAAATCCTGGGACAACCGCAATCCTGTGCCAGTGATGGAGAGGCTGGGGCTTTGCTCAGGCCCCCGGGGCTGTCGGGGCATGCAGCGCGTCGAGGTGAAAGTGTATTTTGGCTGGTTTAGGCCTACATGGAACTGTGAGGGGTAAGCAAGGTGAAATAAGAGGCTGCTTTGGCACTTTGGCTGCTTGAAGTCGTTTGTGGAAAACTGGCCTTATTTGTTGATTGTTCTTAGTGGCTCCATGGAGGTGAATGGTGTTCTCTGGGCTTTTCTGTGCATCCCTGTGGAGAGAGCAAGCTGTTCGGTGATGCTGTTGTGGCTAGTGAAACTTCAGGGTGCACTGGGAAGGACGCTGATAAGTTTTATATTCCTCATCTATTTATGCTGTGGTGTGGGCAGGTAGATTAACTTATTGGTATTTAACTGCCTCTTTCTTTAGTAAAACAGAGCTAAGCTGCCCACATCTCAGGGACTGTTGTGCAGCTTGCTTCTGCTTGCTGCGAGCTGTTCCAGGTCAGTTTGAGAAGCAAACTGTACTCAATTTGTAGGACATCAGGTCAAAAAGCTTAGCCTAAAAAGCTAAAAAAATGGATTTGAACAATGGAGTTGGGCTGTGTAGAGACGTAGGATGACATTTCCCATTTCCTTTTGTGAGGAAGGAATACCCCTAGAGGAAATGGGAAGGTTGGTAGAGTGAGCGTTTCAACAAGCCATAGACATTTCTGCTCAAGACCTATTGGAGACTAGTTTCTGATGCACAGGATACTGTTTGTTAGAAGTAAATACTAACTGAAGTGCAGAAATCGCTTGCAGTTTCATAAACTGTGAGTCAGAATGTACATTTCTGTAGCCAGTATTTCTCATGAATAAGCTGTGTATCTAAGGAAAAATAAAAGCCAACATTCAGGGGAACCGAAGAACAGGACGGTCTTGAAATGGGGCAGTGTTCCAAGAAATGCTTTATGCAGTGAATGTCTTCAGATGTCTCTCTACAGACAGGTATTGTGCTGCTGATGCATATTTCTGCAGCAAAACCAGCAGGGCACTATGAAGGAAATACAAGCTGGAAACATTAAGTGTACTTCTAGCATTGTGATTTAGCAGTTGAGAATGAAATGCTGTTCTGTAGAACATTTCCTGGACAACTTTGGGTACATCTATAATTACAGTTCTGTAAGAGAATACTTTTGGGCGCATGTGCTGAGTCACTGTGAAGAAGTGATGTATCCTATACATGGGAGCTGTTCCTCGCTCTAGGTGCAGGGAGCCCTGCGAGTTCTGTGTGATGAATTTCTTTTGGAAATGTTTCAGTTCTGGACACTTCTCTGCTCACCTCTGACAAGTTGTGGGAGCGGGAGTGAGGATTTTCTTTACATTAAATTTTAACTCTACAGTGCTTACTTTAAAATGAAACAGCTATTCTCAAATCGTGGCACAACTGCCACTGGTAACCCTGTATAAAGAAATCTAGTTATGGAAATAAGCTTAAAACATTAAGGGATGATATAGAAGGGAAAGTAATCAAAGGTCCTATATGCAGCAACCCACAAATTGCAGGGAAGAGAGGAAAAAGAACAAGATGAGTGAATAAAGGATGTCACCTGAAATGATGCCCAAGACATTAGGTATTTTTTCAGTGGCATACAATTACTTCTGCCTTGATTTTGTGAGCAGACTTGTTTTTTAGCAGAATGCCATCCCTCCTGTCCTGATTGTGTTCCTGATGAACAGTGCAAAACATCAGGTACTCTGAAATCTACTTGTTTGCTAGTAACTTTAGAAATGCATTGATCAGGTGCAGATAACAACTGCCTTAGATTGCCCTATTCCACAGAAGGAGAAAAACCCCATCTATTACATGATATGTTCCCTTAACCTTAATGCACATAATGATACTCAATACTTTCACATACAGTTGCCAGGCATGCCTTTCAGTTTAAATCTTCCACCAAACTGTTGACAGTCCTGTTGGGGAGAAGAAGATGTCACCTACTATGGCACAGTCCAGAAAATGCAGGAGCTCCTTCCTTTGACACATGAAGAGCAAGCAGCCATTGCTGGCCCTTCTGCTTTGTTAAGCTTCTCCACAATGACTGCTGCGGTGCTCTAGCAAATTCCTCTGCTCTTCCAAGCAAATGCATTGAATGTGCAGCCAATGCTTCCTGCTGCCTTTTGTCAGCTCCCAGGGAGCAAAGAAATTGTTGTGTGAGAGTGCAACCAAACTCTCAGTTACCCTTTTTCTGGTTGGGTGTTTTATTTCTGGGCAGGGTTTTGTGTGTGTGCAGGCTTGCAGCTGAAACTGCTGACCAGTGTGTTTCCTGTATTCCAGAAGTTGCATGATGTACGTGCACACAGAACTGAAGCCCTGCACTTAGATGTTTTTCTTCCAGTTCTGAATCTGTCTGTGAGGTGCTTATAGTACTTGTCTTTCTTAGATACATACTTAATCAAAGGAATGACTAGGGTGCAGCAGCTTTAGGTGGAAAAGATTTTATGAAGGAACTCCAAATACAAATGATTCAGAGGAAGGACTGTGGAAGCTACATCTAATCATATTAGCAGAGCCACTGTGGTAGATGTCCCTTTCTTATGCTGCTGGATCTGCTTCAGCCGTTTGACATAGGCTGAGAAACTGAGTTTTGAGAAGTGTTTCTGACAACAGATTTGCCTCTGGAGGCTGTTCTAATTATTGAAGTCATTAGTGTGTGGTTTGTGTGAAGGAACTGAATGCCTGAACTTAATTTCTAGCCATGTACCTACCAGGACGTGTTACACTGGACAGTGTCAAGAAGGAACTTTATTTTTTAAAATATCTGTGAAGCTCCCTATAAAATTTTGGGAAGGTAATTAATTAGGTTAAATGACCAACACCAAAAAGCTAGTGAATGTCCGGATTCAACTTCCCAGCTGGCCCCAGTTTGACTTCTTAGTTGGATTTCTTGTTTTAAGTAGTTGGATTATGCAGCTGTGATTGAATTATATACAAGGCTAGTCAAGCCAAATACATATGTAACTGTGGTGTTCATTTTCTCAGTCAGTAACCTGAGGTTCTGGAGCCTAGTTTGCAGCAATGGTGTATCTCCAGTGCTGCTGTTAGTGGGAGCTGTGCTTTGGGGATATGAAATGCAGCAGCATTTAGAGTATTGAGATTACTCCAGTGCTGAACTGTCTGAAGTTGAGCACTCAAAATTATTGACTTTTTTTTTAAGAAGTCTTTAACTTTTGCATCATAGCTACAAATTTATGTACAGTGGTATCTTTTACTGCCAGCACAGTTTGAAAATACATTAAGGGTAGTAAAGCATTTACATATTGTACAGATGGACCTTTTGTAATATCTCAAGAGGTAATGCAGTCTATCTCCAGAGCAGTTTCTTCATCGTTCAGAATAAGCCCTAGGTCTGTATGTAAAGCAGTGAGAAAAAAGCAGAAAGTTGAGTAGCAGCTGATTAATTACGTGCTGTCTATTCCTTGTACTGAATAATGCAGACAGTTTGTAGGAATCATGCCTCTGAACACTGTGAGAGATAAGGGACGTTGATTAAACATTGCATAGGTAGCGTCAGTTTTGTCAATTCCTAGAATCTTGAAGGCTTCTCTTGCAGTTATCATAAGCATTATGTATGTATATGCATGCAGCAGAAATAGCAGGTTATGATAGCAGGCACATACCTGCTGATGCAAGTGACTGAAGAGCCCATTTCCTGGGAGAGAAGTAAAGTGTGTGCCTTATATGAATTTGTATTTGTTTTGTTCTGTTAGATAGGAAAAGATTTTAACAGGCTGCTACAGAAGACTGTACAAAAGCTAACTGTTGATAATGGTATCAGTAAAAACACAGTTTAGTAGGTACATCACTATCAAGGAGAAAAAGCAGAGTTTATACTTCACAGTTATGAGTTGGTTATTTTTTTTTTAAATATTCTTTCTTCTTTAATTTTTGCATTTTAATTTTACTTCACTAGCAAAAATGAAAAATAAGAACTACCAAGTTCTAGTAATTAACTTTCTCACAGGAAAATGTTACTTCTTTGGGAGATTAGCGAGTTTGTTTATAGTTCAGAAAATACTGTAAAAGGAGTTATGTAGACTTTGCTATAAAATGGATTTGGTTTTCCTTCCTAGTTGTGATTGTCTAAGGTTGTACTCTTCATATAATTTACTTTATTAAAAGTATTAATTCAATAGATTGTTAAGACAAACTGAAATAAATCATTATGTGCCTATAGTGGAAATTAGTTGGCTTTACTCACTAGTTCACATTTGGGATGCAGAAGTCTTTGCCAGCTATCCTTCTCTTCTTGTTTTTATTTTAATCTGTTTAATACATATAATCCCTTGTAATCACTGAATCTGAGTTTCTTGAGTAGGTACAGAATCAGACTCCTCTTTGCTTTTTTCTCTTTTTAGCTAATATTCTCTGAACTTGAGCTGCTTCACAGCATCAAAGAGCTGAGGGTGTGGAAGGCACAACTAGCTCAAATTTGCTTATTTTATCTTAGGTCTTTGCTTCAGGTACATAAAAGTCACCCTGGAGAGAATTACAGCATGAAACAGACTGTTTCCTCTGCTTAACACTCTGCTTTGCTTTCAGTGAAGAGCTCTGGCAGCATGCAGACACACAGCATAGTTAGCTGTAATGTAAAAGTCAGAGTGTGACATTGGCAAGCATCCCTGTGATCTGTACCAAGGTCCTGGTGGCTGTGAAACAGCTCTTGGCACTCAGTGTGACAGATAAGAGTAAGCCCATGTATGCTGTGAGGTGAATTTATGCAGTGAAATGTTAGAGGATGATGCTGGCTTGAAGTATTGCAGCCCTCCTTCAGCTGCCATATGAAACTACAGCCCTGTGGTTTCATATCCCAGAACAGTTTAATTGAAACAAAGGCTGCAGTACCTCCAGTGTCAGCAGAAGGGATGATAAACTCAATACGTTGGCTTCAGAGGTTTGCTTAACAGCAGGGTGCTGCTGTCAGCCTTCCCTACTCTGTCCTAGCTTCCAAAAAGAGCAGTGCAGGCTCCTACGTGCAGTTGAATAACATGTGCTCTAAATGCCAGATACGGGTTTTGCAACACATATAAACTCTTCTCAGTGTCGAGGGTAGGCCGTCCAGCCTTCAAAGAGGTGACTCCTCTAGCGTGCTTTGTAACACTACACACAGAACTTCTGAATTCAAGATTGAGCTGTTGAACTGCACCTTCTCCTATCAGAATGACATTAGTGGGCATTTTTCCAAGGGAATGGCTTAACTGTTTTTTGCCCTCAGCATGCAAGTTGCTGATATTTGTTCTTGACAGGCTGCTGATACCCTTGCTGTGAGGCAGAAGAGAAGGATCTATGATATCACCAACGTTTTGGAGGGGATTGATCTCATTGAGAAGAAGTCAAAAAACAGCATTCAATGGAAGTAAGCCATGACAATCTTGCAAATTTTCACATGCTCAAGAGCCACAAAAATTGCTTTTTCTCCACTTACCCTAACTAGATATGACACTGTAAAATTAATGTTATGCTCATCAATCAGCAGTACATTTTAGGATTACAGCAAAGTTGCAAGTGAAAGTCTTCCCTTTAACTTGCATCTTCGATACATAAAATCAAGCTTAAAGCATACAAAAGAGAAACTTTCAGAAAAACTTGCAGTGCTGCTTTATAACTGGCACTTGTAATTGAGTAAATTTACTCTAGGTGAATCTGGGAGGGGTATTGGGACACACTGTCTCCACATACCCACCTTCCTGTAGCCCATGCCTATTTTTCTTTGGGTCATGGAATGTGAAAGCTTAAGCTAAGAGTTAAAGGGGAAGGAGAAATGGCCTGCAAGCCAGCTCCAATGCAGAGAAAGCCTACATTCCATGAGAAAATAAATTTCAGTTAAGGGAAATTCTAAATTTGACCAGATTTTTTTTCTGTTAAAGCACTGCTGCAAGGGTAAACACACATTTCCTTCTGTCCTGGGTTCAGCGGTAACAGTCATTTTTCTCCATCTTAGTACCTGGTGCAGTGCTGTGTTTTTGACTTTCAGTCTGGGAGCAACGGTGATAACACCAATGTTTTTAGTTGTTGCCAGTAATGTTTACTCCAACCAAGGACTTTCTTGGTCTCATGTTCTACCAGGGAGGAGGGGCACAGGAAGTGGGAGAAAGCAAAGACAGGACACCTGACCCAAACCAGCCAAAGGGGTATTCCATACCACAGCACGTCATGCCTAGTCTATAAACTGGGGGGGAGTTACCTGGAAGGTCCAGATTGCTGGTCGGGTCGGGCTGGGTGTCAGTCGGTGGGTGGTGAGCGGTTGTATTCTCTTCCCTTTTTATTTCCCTTATCATTATTATCATTGGTGGCAGCAGTAGTGGTTTGTGTTATACCTTAGTTACTGGATTGTTCTTATCTCAACCCGTGGGAGTTACATTCTTTTGATTCTCCTCCCAGTCCCTCTGGGAGCAGGGGGAGGAAGAAGGGGAGGGAGTGAGCGAGTGGCTGCGTGGTTCTGAGTTACCAGTTGAGCTTAAACCACGACACCCTCATATTGAATATTAGTGGATTTTCAAAATGTTGAAAGTAGTCTGAAAGAATTGCCTTTGCCTGTTTGGTTTAGATTTTTGACTTGTGGTTTCATGAACCCTTATACCTTTTTAAGAGGAGTAGGTGCTGGCTGCAACACAAAAGAAGTCATAGACAGGCTGAGGTATCTGGAAGCTGAAATTGAAGATCTAGAGCTAAAAGAAAAAGAATTGGATCAGCAGAAACTGTGGCTTCAGCAAAGTATCAAGAATGTCATGGATGATTCTACAAACAACCAGTATCCTTTTAAATTAATTCTCTGCATTGTGGAGCCTAAAGTTAAAGCAATAGTTAAAGTGTAGGTAATTGATAAGGTATCATGTAGTCCATTTTATCTAGAAGCCAGGAAAGGTAAATACATTTTTCAGGGTGTTATTCAAAAAGAAAGAAAAATCCAAATCTTATTTACATGACCTTTTAACTTCTGTGACTGTATGATTGGTAACCTGAATAAAATTTAGCACATACATACGTGTGTGTGTATATATATGTATATGGCAGTATTTTTTAAGTCCATAGCATAATCCCAGTGTTTTATTTAAAATTAATTGTATTGGGTTTTGGCATGTGAATTTATACTTTCATACCAGTGCTTTACATAACTTTTATTTGTGTTGCTTTCTTCTTGTGAAAAGATTACTCTATCAACCAAAGATAAAGTGAGTTGAAAAAGTCCTGAAGCTTGCTGGGTTTCAAACAAGAAAAAATTCTGCATGTCAGTACCCCATGAGCAGGGAGTTCCAGCTTCATTGCTTGTAACCATGTGTTTAGCTGTCTTGCAAGATACTGAATAAAATAGGCACCTGAGATTGGAAGCAGGAAAGTGCCCTTCTTAACTATAGCATAGTGAAGAGTGCTTAAAAATTATTTGAGTTGCTCTACAGAAACTGTTCCTGTAAAATGGATCTTGTAGAAGAAGAGGTGGAAGTTAGATGTTAGGAGAAACTTTCATTTGGGAGAGCTAGCACTGGAATTGACCCCCCAGGGAGGTGGTGGAATATCCATCTCTGGAGGTTTTCCGTAAGAGGGGAGGCAAATATCTGTTTGGAATGTCTTTAACAGTTGATCCTACCTTGAGGCAGGGAAATGAGATGGCAAATTCTCTCTCAAGTCCTTCTGGCAGTATTTTTGTGTAATTCTGGGAAGTCCTGTTATGTACTTGAATTCTGTAGTGTCAGAATTCACTGAGGTAAATGGTATTTTTCCAAACAAGATTTTACATGTTCTCCTTCTTATTTTTTTCTTTTTGTATTTTCTTCACAGATACTGATTTTTTTTTTTCCCTTGAAAGGCAGAACTCTGTCATTTTTAACTAGCCATTCTGAAAGCAAAATATCATGTCTTGATTGCACCTCTGAGTAACAGCAGTAAGTTTATAGGTTAGGCTCAGCTTGGACAAATGTCTTTTAAGCAGCGACAAATACTAGTTTTATGTAGCTTTAAAAAAAATGTTCCTTGACATAAATTATGTTCTCATATGTCACCCATGAAGATATCTGCAACTGCTTCAATGGTAAGTTGCTGCTGTTTCTTAAAATGAGGGCCTGACTTTCCTCCTGAAAACTAACTTGCTAATTAGCCTGCTTTTTCCCTTCAAGTACTGTGAATTTAGAAGTACTTAATAGTGATAAGTACTAAGCAGATGTCTCTCATGATGTTCATGACTAGCAAGTTCTAGCGTTTTCTAGTTGTAGTCACAGACTGTATGGAATGCAAGTTCATCTGGTTTTGGAGTACTGGTTTCAGAAGAATTTTCTGTATTCGTGCTTCTCAGCAGCTTGTCTCAGGCCATTAATGGAGCCAGGGACAGGACATGCTGGTCCAGCACACCAGAAAGACGAGGCAGGTCCAAATGTCATAACATTTTCTGATGGCTGTTGTGGACAAAGGGAGCTCCTGATGATGCTATAGATGAATGCTATAAATGGAGCCACCTGAAGTTCAGTGATGGGGCATTGCTACTAAATGGAAAGGATTCCTTCTGAAAAGGAAGTTTGAAGAAGTTGCGAAGAATTTCTAACAGAAGTTACTTGAAATCCTCTCTGGATCCTGGGGCACCCAGGGGAAGATTGCTGTTCAGCCTCCAGCTAGGCTCAGAACATCTCTTCTTTGTCACAGGGAAGAAGGGTTTGGTTTTGAATAGAAATGCAATATCAGACAACTACTGCAGAGTTTAGCAAAAATGAGCTGTTACTAAAACGAGTTAGTCATTACAAAATGTGGAGGCACTTAGTACACCAGCCACATAGTACTTCGTGTCTTAGGAAGCAGAGAAAGAAAAGTGTTATCCCAAGTTCTGGACAAAGGGGAAATGATGTGCAAGTAGGCGAGTGACCTGCAGTGTAAGGCAGGTTGTGCCAGTGTTGTTGATGTAATTGTGATCTACTGACTTTAACCACCATGTTTCAGTGTACATAGTAAGCCACAGATGAGTTTGGTAGCCAGCTGATACATTCCAGTTGTATGTGCTGCAGAAGCTGTGAGATTAGACACTTGGAAGTGCTGGCATCGAAGACAATCATTAATAACTTTTCTTCCTCCTATTAAATTTCTCTGTACTACCACTACTCTTCAAAGCCATGAAGTGAGCTGGACCAGAGAGTTGGTTTAGCTGAAGAAGGAGCTCATTAAATATTTTCACCTCACTTTGTATATACAACTAGGAGATCTGGGGACAGTAACAAACAGGTAAAGGAAGCGGTAAATATTGTACTGCTATGAGAAAAGATTCTTGCAACTATGGTTTAAGTACTAGAACTTTATGATTTATACTGTGCAAAGTACTTACATCTAACAGGGACTATGCAGCCCCCACCACAAGTTTATTTATGCTGTAATTATGCAGTATTACAAGTGGCCTTGTAATATCATTTGAGTGGATAGCATGCCAGACTTAAGGAAAATATGCACACTTAACCCTTTGTTAAACATTGCTATTTAACCAGGAGACACACTTCTAGCAATTCAAGCACCTTGTGGTACACAGTTAGAAGTACCTATACCCGAAATGGTATGTACTGGTTTCTTGTTTACCTAAGCGTTCCACAGGGACAGTGGAAAAGAAGAGCTACATGAGGCATAATTATCATGAATTGCCTTGAGAACTTTTTTAGCAGTGACTTTACGTGTCAGATTTCTCTGCTGTATTGTACTCTTAGGAAAAAGCTATTTAGATTTAGCAGCAGGTTTCGTTCGATTTGTTTAGTCTCATAGTACTAGACTGGATAAACTACAGTCTCACTTTAGCTTAAAGGCTTAAATGGGTGAGATTGGGAGGTCAGATTACTTACCTCTGTCCATCTTTACTTTTTTTTGTTGTATAATTGGGAGACAGCATTGTATGAGGCATGATAGCCACTATGCTTGTAGAAGGCTAAAATTCACCTGAGAAGTTTGACGAGCATTTTTAGTGAGGCTAAGTACAGTCTAGTGTGGTAAAATCGTCAAAAGCTAGAACAATTAAACTAATCAGTGATACTGTCTTGGTCTGTCTCTGCTGAAATCAGTTCAGGCAATGGTAAGGTTCTGTGTGGGACCAAAGTTATCAGCTCTGATGTTTTATCTTTAGGGGTTTTTTGGCTTTTTCTTGAGGACTAAACCAGCTGATCTTAGTCTCTGTCATCATATTCAAGCTGGATGTTTTTTGCTTTGGTTCTTTTCCAAGGCTCCCGTCCCACTTTTCTCACGCTCATTTTTCCTACAATGTATGTGCAGAAAAACAGTTTGCTGAATGAGCCACTGTGTAGTCGGTGGTCTCACTGAGGCTGTGCTAGAGGAAGCTAGTCCTAGCTGTGTTGCTTCAGTAACTTGCCCAAAAGAAAGCCTGGCAAATCAGTTAAGAAATTGTTTCTACTGACTTATGATCCTGTGTTCTCTCAGTCTGGGTGAGATAACCAGCTGTTTTAGCACGCTTGGTACTAACCAGCATCATTCTGAAGCTCCATTTAAAAGGAAGAAACATAAATGCACAGAAATCATTGTTCATCATTGCTGTTACTAGCAAGATGTAGCCTTGCTGTAAGTCTCATGTAAATACAATTCAGTATTTCATTAAGCACTTAATAGAATTTTATGTTTGTGTTCTCTGCAGCTGTGTTTTGTCAGGTAAATACATTACAGGACAGATAACATGTATTAGTTTTAAATACTTTTTTTTTTTTTCCTGAGCATGACTTGATAAGTCTGTGCCAATTCTGAGCTCTTCCTGCTGATGTAACTAAAAGAATATGTGTTTATGTTCTGTATCACTTTGAGAATTCTGTTCAAACATCTTCATGATTTTCTGTGGGAAGTAACTAGGCAGTTACTGTTATATTTTGTAAAGTTAAGAGTTCTCAAGGAATGGTAACTTTCACAATATACCACCATTACAGGGACAGAATGGACAGAAGAAATACCAGATCAATCTTAAAAGTAGTTCAGGACCTATCCATGTGCTGCTTATAAATAAAGAATCAAGCTTCTCCAAGCCCATGGTGTTTCCAGTTCCTCCACCTGATGACCTTGCACAGCCCTCATCACCACCTGCAGCAACAGCAACTCCGCTTAAACCTGCTGCAGCTCCTGAGAATCCATCAGAACAACATGACCTGAGCCAAGCACAAGAGTTACCAGAAACATCAGTTGTGGACACGCCATCAGGTGGGTCCACGGTTTTTCCTGCCTCACATAGGTGGTGGGAGGGGAGGGAACTGGAGGGGAAGAAGGAAAAGGTGCTAGATGAAAGAAAGATCAAGAATTTGCATAGCTTAGCAGCTGTCTGTTAAGAAACTACCCCAAGGGCTTACTAAGAGCTCTGAAGAGGTTACAGAGAAACCTCTTCCTCTTCTGTCTGGTGAAATAGATTCTTCCCTCGTAGCTTATCATCTTGTACCAAACAGGTTTTGAATGTGATCCAGTTAATTATTCTGAGGTGCTTCTCCAGAATGCAGTATGGAAGGAAATTGCCAGCCTCTGATGGAGAATATGATTTGAACATGTACCTTTTAATGAGGCAGATAATACAGGCACCAGTTCCAGCTTTTGTGCCACAAGGTCACTTCACTTCTTCCACATAGCCACAGTGAGAGACTGTCTGAATATCAGGTATATTTTTCATAATAATAGGAGGGTAATAGGAAAAGATTTAAGAAAATGCTGTCAGTGTCACAGCCTGCATTTCTGATAGGTCCTGATTAACCTTTATTTATTAACCTTCAATTAATAGTTAGTTAAACTATGCCTTTGATTTTGGAAGGGCGAGACTCCTCCTGCCTCATCCCAGACATTAGCCATGTTTGCCTCAAAAGACAAAGCCGTGTGCAGGCGGTCTGTGTTCCCTTTTACCATAACAGATTCATAATGTGCCTGTCTTTGCAGACGGCAGCACAGAGCAGAACAGTGCAACCCCAGCAGCTCCTTACTCCAGCCTTCCAGAATCGGTGTTGTACTCCAGCCTTTCAGGCGATGTCACCCAAGCTACAGCTAGTTCAAACGACTACCAGGGCTTGCTGCCCCTGGATGTTAACTGTATTCTCAAGGCAAACTCATTCGACTTGGCAAAGATGGAGGAGCCCACAGGTAGGAAGCAGTAGTTCCTGTTCAAATATTTTTGTTAGTTTCCTAAGCCCTTCTTTGTGACCAAGTTACCAACCAGTTACACAGTGGAAATAACAGGCCCATTTATCTCCTAGTGAAGCCACTGAGCCAGCTCTGAGTATCAAACTCATTTTGAGCAAAATACCTTTCTCTGCTACCAAATAAGTTTCATGTTGTACACAGCTCTAGGGCTGTAAGCCATTTGTTTAAAGTGGCTACTATTGAAATGCAGCCTTCAAGGCAGGGTTTGTGAATACTGCCTAAGACATTCAGAAAATTGGGGAAAAAATGAGGGATACAAAGGTGAATACATTTTACATATTGCCACGGCTCCTACACAGCACATGAGCCATACTTGTACTTTGCAGTTCAGTGTTTTAATGCAGGGAATATGTATTGACTTCCATAAACACATACTTCTGTCCTTCACAGGGATTGGTGGTGATCTTATTGATGAACTCATGTCTTCTGACGGTAAGTATTTAGCATCTTCTCTAATAATCACAAGTAGCAGCATGGGTTTTGTGTGAAGAGCACTCTTAGTTGTTAAATCTGATGCCGAGTCAGTATGATACTACTTCTCTCCCCTATAAAGCCTCCTCTGTCTTTTGTCATTCTTTTCTTTGCTCCCCTTTCCTTTCCCTGCAACAGTGTTTTTTTTAACAAGCAAAATAGTTGGGTTTTAACAATCAAAATATGAAAGTCTTAATCCAGCAAGCACTTACATGCATGAGTAACCCACCAGGCATTAATTCAGGAACAAGGAAAAAACAAGCTGATGACTAGAGTGCTGCCATAAAAAAAACAGATCTGGTTTAATTCTCTTCTGCTTCAGGCTTCCTGCATGTGCTTTGAGTAAACATTTTGGAACATACTGACATGCATGCATGCAGATTGGTAGATGGCACCTTGGTGGCCATACGAGTGCAGAACTGAGCCACAGCTAGTGAGTTCATGTGTTCTCTGCCTCTCTGCTCCATCTCACTGAGGTGCCAGGCAAAGAGGTGAACTCGGCTGGTATTGTTCCTCTTGTCCTCTTCTCTGTAAGCAGCCTCTGCTTACCTGCCTTTCAAGCAGACAACCTCAGGGCTTATCCAGAAAGAACCATGTAATTATAAGATCTGAGGGGCAAAATGGGATTATGTGAATGTGCCAATATATGGCTGAAATGGAAATAGTCTGCTTTTAAAGCAGGTACAGCACGCCCAGCTCCTCTGCACTAGGTTAGTGCTCCCTGAGGTACAGCATGAGGGATGGGCCTTCTCTTCTTGCATTCCCTCCGCAAAGATGTATTGAAGTCCATGCTTGAAATGCAGTGCATGGAAAAACTGCTAGTCTCCATTTATTTTTTTTGATTCCTGTAAAACAGGGATAATTGCAACTTCCTTACTTAAAATGATAAATACTTGAAGGCTGATATAGGCAATACTGTAAGAAGGTGAAGAAGTATAGATATGAATGATGGCTTTCAGGTGGAAGTTTCAAAACCTACTCAGGAACTCCTTTGCTGCAGAAGGAGAAATTAAGTCCTCATTCCACAGGTATCACTCCATTCCAGGAAATTCACTTAAAATACTAAGCAAAACGTGTAGACATGTCACTGACCTAGTCTGAATGAAGGCAGTAGAGGTATTCATGGTATGTGTCTTAGCATGCTTGTCAGATTATCAAGACTATTTTAATTATTAAGACTAACCCTGATACTGGTGATGACAAACATACTGAATTATGAGATAGGGCTGATTTTCCAAAGGTGTTTTTAACTTAAACTAAACTATTCCTGCTTTACAGTTTTTCCTCTCTTACGACTCTCTCCTACTCCCGGAGATGACTACAACTTTAACCTGGATGATAATGAAGGAGTCTGTGATCTCTTTGATGTGCAGATACTAAATTATTAGATATTGTGTCAACCAGACTACTTATCTACCTCTAACTATAACATTCTAGACTTCTTCATAACCTAAGTATTTGAATAATGAATGTATAACTTCTTAGTTCACTGACTCTGGGAGTTTATTTCCTTTTGCTTCCTTTAACTACTTCACAAAACAAATTTAACAATGAGGAAAAAGGGGCTTTTATCAAAAATTCTGGCACATTTTTTCACCTGTGTGTCCTCTGTGTAATCCAGTTATTTGGAGTTTTCTTTAGTAAGAAAAGTGAACATGTTCTATAGTCTTCTGAGCATTTTTCAAAAATGATTAGGCTTCTTGCTCACAGTTAACAGCATTTTCTTTGAAGCTTTACTGCCTAGAAGCTTTCTGTATTTTAACTTTTCAAACAATTTTGAAGCTTTCACTGCCAAGCTGAAAAGGACATCACCTCAAGTTATGCTAAATTGTTTCAGTGAACCAATTTTGTGAAGTGCCTTCTGTTTTAGCACTTTAAGTTTCTCACACTGACTTCTGACATTCCTCTTTCCTAGATGATAGGAAAGGTCTGTTTGTAGTTTGTATTAAAAGTGTGCCAATACTTGTATATTAACAAGATTTTTTAATAAAATTGTACAAACAAAGCCTATTGGTATTTCTTATCTTCATTTCTTGCAATCCCTTCTTTGTTCGTTATGCATCACAACTGAGATAATAAGCTTGTGGCAGCATCCACGTTTACTGGTTCCTTTTCCACAATTGCGGAAACCTGAAAAAAAAAAAGTTTGGGTTTAAAGTACAAAGCAATTTACACCGTTTGGGGAAAAAATGCCACTAATACCTGTTGTCTAGAAGATTAGTCTGTCTTTATGGGTTTAATTTAGGCTAGTATTGCAGTCACAATTCAATAATTTGGAGGAAACCAGGATTCACTACACTTGACAGAGCAGCAGCCAGTACTTTATGCTGCAGGAGAAAGACAAAGCATTATGCCAGTAAGGGCCAAATGGAAACAGGCTCAGCTTTTAGTTCTGAAGTGCTCTTGACAACACTCTTGCAACTTTGGAAGAAATACTATTACAGCCCAAGCGATCAAATTGAGTGTTAGGTCACGGTCAGCCCTACAGGCGCAGGAGCAATGGTGTAGTCTGAATTCCTGCCTGCATGCAGCAACAAGTGAGCAGGGACAGGGCTGGTGGCACCAACTGCCTTGAAACACTTGCTTGGCCTCATCTGTGCTGGCAGCACTGTCACCTATATTTACTTTTACTCAGCCTCTCCTTAAGGTATCTGACACTAGTTTTGTCGCTCCCAGCCATATAGAAACTTGATCACCCCAGGCACAGTAAATAATACTCAACTCATGTCTACTTCTCACAACAGCTGGGGTGGATTCATCTGTACCTCATCCTGGCCCATTGCTTCCTCTCTCCCCCAACCCGGACCATCAGACTCACATACAGAGGAGTTTGTCAGCAGAACTTAAGTTCTGTGAATTACTTCTTGCACAAGACTGCACATAGCCCTGTTTAAGGGACTAGATGAAGACAAGTGAAACACTGTCTTGAACCCTAAGTGCCGCAGGCAAGAGCTTGTCAGGGTTTAAGCCCAGCCAGTAACTCAGAACCACGCAGAAATGCCTCTTTCAGGTGTTGCTACTTCTGATGACGGAATATGAAGGCTTAGGAATTGGGAACAGAGAGAGGCAGAGCTGGTTCAGAGCACTGTCAGGTGCTTCAGGTAGGGAATGACAAGGTTTATCCTTACTTTCTCTGTCTAGTCATGTTGCAAAGTAAGTCTCAGAACAAGGAGCTGGAGCTGAAGTTAACTTAAAAAAAAAAATTAAAAAAAACATAATTTAAAAATATGGTTTTGGAGCCATGCTCCAGCTTGGCTACCCACCCTTTTCTCTCTTTACTTTGGTATTTATAAAGCACTTGAAAATGCTAATGAGATTTCAAAATTACCACACCACTGAAATTAATAAAACTGAGTTTATAGTTTTAAAGCAACTGCATGAATTGCCTACAGTCTTAAGAGCCAGGATATAGTGCTTTGAATATATACATCCCTTTCATTTCCTTCCTCAGATTTTTACAAAGGGAAATTACCTGATGACTCTTCTCAGGTTCTGCTGCTGTGCCTTTTGGTATCTGCTGTATTTCTTTCTGGACTTCCGCAAATGCTTTATTTATTGTGTTAACTTTCTCAGCATTCTTAATGTTTATCTGGGAAGAAAAAAAAAAACCCACATTGGTATTTTTAACAAGAATTCCACTGACATGTGAAACTGCATCATTTTTATACAACTATTACACAGCAAGTCTTATATGTGTATCTTCCAAATTTACTTTTTAGTAGGCTTTTCTGTTACGCAATTATATCATCCAGTCATGTGCTACTAACGTTCTAATAAGCTGAAAATTATGAAAGCAGTCAAACTTGTTCTATTGGAAATGGAGCCCACAGTGATCCAGAAACAGAACATAGAGAAAACAAAGGCCACAGTGTAGACAGGCCCTGTGACGCCATCCTTGGCTCCTCTTAGCTGGACTGGAGTTCCAGGAAAGGTTCCTTCCTTCATTCGTGTGGTGCACTGACCCTGGCTGGATGCCAGATGCCCACCAAAGCCACGCTATCACTCCCCTCCTCAGCTGGACATGAGAGAACATATAATGAAAGGCTCGTGGGTCAAGATAAGGATAGGGAGAGATCACTCACCAGTTACCTTCACAGGCAAAACAGACTCGATCTGGGGAAAAAGTCTATTTATTAAATTTATTACATTTCAAATGTTCTAGAAGCACACTCATACATCTTCAGGCAACCCCATATTTCGGGATACTACTGCTGTTCCACAGGCTACGCCTGTAATTCACCTCTCAGCAATTTACACAGAAGCAAACTGTGAATGGTGACACATATTCATTTTGCTTTCAAAGCTTTTGTAATTTCAGAGCACGTATTCCATTCCACTAATTCCATTTATTCTGAGTCATCAAGAGAACCAGTGGTAAGAAAGCAGTGGCAAGAGGCTGATAAAGCCTGCTCAGGTTAGCACTTCAATTCATAATTGAACCCAAGAAATACAGACTCAGTTCCTAGCTCAGACCAGTGGATGGGACTGTGGGCAACATGATTTACAAAGATCTCAGCTTGCCCATCAGGGCTTGCTACCGTTTTCCAGCTTCACAGAGGTGCTGGAACAATCCAGTCAGTTTTAATACCTGACAGTGGCAGGACCCCTTCACAGAAAGAGGCTCTGTAGCTAGCATGTGTGTATCAAAAGTTGTCTGAGCTTTTATCTATTAAAGAAGAAACCTATTATAACAAATTTTTCTGAACATCTTCCTATACCGGTTAATGGCAAGTAAATCCCCAAAGGCTTAATGAATTAAAGAATACAGCTTCAAACATACAGAATAAAATTTTACTCCTAATAAGCTGAGTTTTCATGAATATGTTTTTTAAACCTGTTTCTCCCTTTATTATACAGAACCCTCTAGACTAAGTGGGGATGTGATGCCATCAACATGAAATTGTTTACTTCCAAAGTTTGTTACGTTCCAGTCCATCTACCACATGAATTTGTCAAGAGGCTTTAGCTTGCAGGAGAAAATCTGAAAGGGTGTTTTTTTAGAGTTCCTGTTTAACTTGGTTTGCCCAACACACTGCCACTAAATCTAATGGGAACAATAAGCCACTAAGTTTCCACTTATATTATCACATGCCTTTCCAGAAACACCAGCTGAACTCTCAGCAGATTACACAGCCCTGGCTGGAGGCATTTTCTGAGAAGCAGATGCTGTATAATGACTTACTGGCTACCAAGAGGAAAATTCTTGCTTAGATCATCCCCCATCCCTTTTCCCCTGCATTGCTCCCAGCCACACGGCCCACTCATTCCTCTTTATTCCTCTCCGTAATAAAAAATTACAGAGTATTATTTTTGCATGCTTTAGCTTTAGAAAGGAGCAGGAAGGCCTTGCCTTAGCTGTATCTGTGCCTGGTGGTTTGGGTCAAGCCATTTTGGTGATGCGTGCCCTGAATTAAATCATCAGTGACGGTGCAAGTAAACATAACCTCACTGAACTACTGACGTTGTCTTTAGCATCCCACTCCCTGAGGCACACCGAGGTGCTAACGGGTACTTTATAAATGACACCCCCCCAAGGAGAACAGCTTTAAGTCTCCTGTGGCAGAAGCTTGCAGGACATGAGTCAAATGAACTGCGCTCCTCTGAAGACTAGATGATCTTAAAGGTGCTTTCCAAAGCTAACCATTCCATGATTCTATGACAGCATCCACAAATAAACCCCACTTTCGGGTGGAAACGGTGTACTCCGCCACTCTGTGGCCCAGAGGAGCTCTGTCCATGAACCACCTCAGTCAGCCACGAGAGCTCCGCAGGACAGGCCCCAGAGGAGGAAGGGCCGCACCCGCCCGGCCCGACCCGGCGGGAACCCCGCGGCAAACCCCCTGCGCGGCTCACCTGCTTCAGCCCGGAGGTGACGGGCCGCGCCCTGCCCTTGCCTTTGCCCTTGGCCTTGGCGGCGGCGGCGCTACGAGCGATGCGGAACACGTTTGCTGCCTTGGCCGCCCGCGACCGGCTCTTCCCCATAGCGGAGGCACCGCGAGGGCGGACGGACGGTGACGTCACTCCCGCGCGCCAGGGAAGCCTCGAATCCCACGCCCCTCACCCCCGCCTCCGCAGCGCCGTCATTGCGCGGCAATCCCGCGCGGAGCCGCCAGGTGGCGCTGCGCCACCCCGGTCCCACCCTCCTGTGCCTCTGACCCACGGCTGCGGCGCGTCCCCGTCTCCGTTCTGTCCCTGTTCCGTCCCGTGCGCTCCCCGCGCTCCACGTGTGTTCCCCCGTTGCCCCGCCGGTCCTCGCCCCTGTGACTGCTGCCCGCCGAGCTACACCCGCGACCCCAAAGTAGTGCCTTAAGGTCCCCTAGCGCGAGGTTTAAAAAGAAATAGTAAAAAAGTCGGGTGGGTTGTGGGAAACCTTCTGTCTTACGGGTCCCGTCTGCAAAACGTGAACCTTCCTACGGTTAATTCCAAATTGAACTGGCTTCGCTGCCCTCGGGGTAAGGCGGGAGGTGAGCTCAGGGGCTGCCTGGCAGCTGTGCGCGCTTTGCTATACTCTTGGGTCTGGGGTGTGACCCCAGAAACAGGCACTGATGTCCCCGTCTCTCTCCGACGCACAACTCGAGGCAGTGACGGAGGAGCAGCACTTCTCTATTGAAGCGGTATCCCCCTGCCCGCTTAGACGGCACAGCACTACGCTGAGGGGCGGCGAAGTGCCTGAGGCGAGAGCCGGCGCGGTGGAGCCAGGGGGCCCGGGGCTGGGGCTGGGGCTGGGGCTGGGGCCGGGGCCGGGGCCGGGGCCGGGGCCGGGGCCGGGGCCGGGGCCGGGCTAGGCGGGCGCAAAGCGCTGCAGGCTTCTTATCGGCTCCCCATCGGGGCGTAGCCGCCCGTCGCCTTCAAAGCGGGCGGCGGTGACGGGGCGGCCGCATCTCGCGTTCCAGCCCGTCCTGGCCCGTCCCAGTCCGCAGCGGCCGGCGAGCAGAGCTATGCTGCACTGGGGATACGATGAGCACAACGGTAAGGCAGCGGAAGGGCGGCGCGGTGGGGACCGGGAGTGGCCGCAGTGCTTTCCCCGGTGCCGTCGGGGCGGCCGGTGCGGCAGGGGGCAGTGAGACCGCCCCAGGGCACCTCCCGAGCCCGTGAGAGTGATGAATGAGCTGAAATGAAATGCTGCTTGGGCTTCCAAGCGTGAGACCGGGCAGGTTTTTGTCTCGGAGTGATGCACGGCAGGCTGCTGCGAGGGGCGTCGGGGCGTGCAGCGTCGCTCACGGGAGTCGGGTCGGGCGCTGGCGCTGCCTCATCCACTGCACGGATTTCGTTTTCTCCCGTAGTTACCAGTTTCCTGTACATACTGAGTATTTATTGAACAGTCACACTGGTTGGAGGTGCTCTATTATCGGCATTGCCTCTCTGATTCAGGGTACCGTCTGCTTCTGTTACACGGTGGGAAACACTAAGGACTAGGATCGGTCATTTGCGTAACTACGCACCTAAGAGGAGATGCTTTTGGATTTTAGTTGTTTCATGGTTTCCTTAATCTTGTTGGTCTTTGAAGTCCCAAGATGTACTCATCAACAGGTTTAAAGACTTTGCTCTGTTTTGCATTGTAAGTCATGCAAATGTTGCTCTGGTGTGCAGACCAGCTCACAAGCCATGCGAAATGAAAGTGCTTTTGTAAATTCGAGACTCAGCTTTGATAAAATGAATAACTTATACTGTCTGTTATAATGCACAGACAAATAAACTACCATGGTACTAAGAGGAGAAAGCTATATATTTGCATATACTAATACCAATAGGAGTATGCTTTCTGTATATTATTACTTAAGAGTTTGGAATACTGTTTGTACTACCTTTCCTGCCTGGCCCCTTTGTTCCATCTTTTCTGGGTGGATGCACTTTTCCTGAAAAACTGGGTGGTGGTTGATCACAGCGATGTTGCAATGATTAGGTGTGTTATCTGCTTTTGTGCAGTGTACTCTACCCCTCCCCTGAAGACGTAAATGGGTCTTGTTTTTCAAATTTGTTTCTCCATATGTTTTCCAAGAGTGCTGTAAACTTCACCTGCACTGTCCAGATAAGAAGCCCATTTTCCCTCCCTTTATACTACCCCTGCTCCTTTGCTATTCTCAAATTCTAGGAAGGGGAGGGCACAACAATTTCTATCAGGGTAGCCCTGGACCTTACTTGAGGCCCCATTTGTTCTATAAAACTCTGTTTACTGGTTGATAACATATTTGGGGTGGAGTTTGGCTTTCTCTCTCCCCTTTTTTGGAGCCCCCAGCAGCTGGGGGGTGGGTAGTTCCTCATCAATCCATCCCATTCCCACCACCTCTCACAAGGGACTAGAGGAGAAAGGCATGAATAGCCAACACTTAACTGCTCTTCCCCAGGATCAGTTTTATTTCTCGTATTTTTCTTTTTTTATGCATTTATTTTATTGCTTTTGCTTGTTTCTTGTTTGGCTGAATAGCAGATGCAGGACATTGCTCTGACTCCTGAAAAATTGTATTGCCCTGCATGGCCCTGAAAATAGTTTCCCTGAAACAAAGATTACATTTTGAAACTAATGAGTCAGAAACCGAGTGAAATTAATTACATGTGTTGCAGTCAGATATTAAAGTTGACTTCCTGAAGAGTTGGAAAGACGTCTGCATTCACTCCGAGTTGTGCATTTGCAGTGATAAATGTGCTGCTTTTTTTAAACTGGGGGAAAACTCATTTGACCCTAATAACTGCAACATAAATCATTATGTGCATAAACTGTCAAATATTACACATACATGTCTGCATATATGGTATATCTATGTATAAGGATATGGGCTGACTGTTACACAGAATGAAGTGTTGTGGTGGGCTGAGGATGACTGGACATCAGATGCCCACCAAAGCTGCTCTGTCACTCCCTAGGGACAGATCACTCACCAATTACCATCATGGGCAAAGCAGTCTGAACTTGGGAAAAAAAAAGTAATTTAATATATTACCTATCAAATCAGAGTAGGATAATGAGAAGTAAAACCAAATCTTAGAACATCTTCTCTCCACCCCTCCCTTCTTCCTGGGCTCAACTTGAATACCAATTTTCTTTAATATCTCTCTACACTGGGAGCTGGTGTTGGTCTGGTTGTTACTTCATTGGACATAGGGGAAGTTTCTGGCACCTTCTTACAGCCCCTCCGCTACCAAAACCAAACCTTGCCCCATAAACCCAGTATAAATGTTCTCCCTTTCTTTGGGCATATATTTCTGTATTTCCTTGGCCTTTGCTTTCTTGCCACTGTCCTTATGTCACAGTTTTGATGGTGCCTCTGTATGGAGGCTTAATATTGAGGTCTTGAAATACGTCTTTTGTGAGGCATTATGCATGCTTTTCTTTGCTGCCCAAGGTTCCTGTAAAAAGGGGAATGTTATCCCCCCTTCACAGAAACAGTCCTTTTAGTTAACTGGAGAATTGGCGTAGTTAAAAGACAAATCAAGAATCAATTGCTTTCAGTTTAATATTTGTTTAATAAAACATATGTATGTAAAATACTTACATATATTGTTGTTTACTGCAAAATATCTCTGGATCTAATTACTACTATATCACTGAGACACTTTATAAATAAAAAGGGATATGAATTCATAGAACCATTCAGGTTGGAAAAGACCTTTACAAGCATTGAGGCCAACTGTAATTCCTTATACTATTTTTTCTCCCTGAGAATAATTACATGGTCCTGACGTCTGCTTTTGAAACAGCACTTAATTATTACCTATTATGAATTGTCAATTGTTTTTATTTGAGCTAATCCTATTGTCACCTAATATGCATCTAAATTACTTGCAAACGTAACTTTGTAAGTTTAAATATTTTGTATATGACAATGTGAGCAATGCATTCACTTTAGGAATAAACAAGGATGTGATCCTGCCATGGTCAGACCATGCCAAACTAATGAACTTTGTGCATATAATAGCAAACTAAAAAAGAATCCACTTTTTCACCTGTAAGTGCTCTATTATGCAAGTATAGAGGCTCAATGCAACTGAACTGTATCCTGCGATGTCTCTGATAGGCTTGTTTCGAGTAAATCTATCCTTTTGATGAAACTTGTCATCTTTTAACTCCAGATGGATAAAAAAGCACTGCTGTTAAATGCTATAGTGAGTTCAATTTCCTGACAAGTTCATAGCTGCCTTCATTATGAGATCTGTTTCATTAACTGAGTGTGTGCAGTGCTGTTGGGAATCATAAATATGATCATCTGATCTAAAAGTGACCAGGGTGTTCATCGCATTTGGTTAATTCTGTGTCCAAAATAAAGGCATGCAGTCTTCAGTGCAGATGGTTTGGGGTTTTTTTGTCCTAAATGTTGGTCACAATGGCTTTGATTCTTAAGAGCTATGAGGTGATGTCTAGCAACAGAGCACTTTCCATAAATTCAAAAATTGACATTTATTAAGCAGATTCTTTTGGTAAATTAAATAATTAAGGGAGCTGAATTGGTGAGTACTTTCCTAGGTATGTCTTAAAGTACATATCTAGAACATTAAAGTGTACATTATGTTGAGATGGAGGAATGTAACTCAGGTCCAAACTCAGAAGACATTTTCATCCTGGATTCCCTATCAGCTTAAACTTGATTGTGTGATATGCAAAATATGATTTTGGTCATCCAAGCTAAGGACAAGTAAAAAAGCAGGTACAATGTCTTTTTAGAACTTTTTTAGAACTTTGTAGAAGTTTATTGTCAAATAACTAGTTAATGACAGAATCACAGCCTTGGGTCCTCTTTTTGGCACATTCGTATTATTTCTGCATGAAAATCATTCATATTATTTAATGTACAATAACTAGTTATTTCTGGGGTGGAGCAATAGAATCATCGAATCATAGAATAGTTAGGGTTGCCTTTCTTCAGTTAAGGAAAACCTGAAACATTAAAATAAGGTAGCAATAAGCTTTTTCTAAGTGTCCCAGATCACAGTACTTAGGTATAAACAATGGAGTGGTGCTGATTGTAAATAAAATTGTGCATTGCATCTCAAACTACAGGGTACTAGGACATAAACACAATTAAAATTATATCCTATGCTAAACTGTACATAATTAAAACATTGAATAGCTTTGACCATTGTGAAGTGAGAAGAATTAAGTTTAAACAGCTTTATATTATATATATGTATCTTCAAACCAGTAGGATTTATATATTCTGCTATAGAAGCAGCTTCCTTCATGATTTTAGTTAATGAAGGCATTAACAAAAGGACTTTTTAACAAAGTTATGACAGAAGACCCTTGCCTTTGTTCTACCTGAGGTTTAAGTCTTAGGCTGGTCTTTACAAGCTTCTTCTTTTTTCCATTTTTCAGTGCTGCTTGGAGGAGAATCAGTCTCTGCCCAGGTGGCTGCTGCCGTGGGGCACTTCCTTTCATGATTTACTGCCGGGGTGCTTGTGTTATTTTAGCACCTGTGAATTTCTGAGCTATATTCTCTTCTATTGAAGTCAAAGAGAGAAAGCTATCTATCAACTTTTGATGTTAGGATATTAATCACCGTGTGACACATTTTAATCCCTTTTTTTATCATGTTTATTTAAGCGCTGAGCCATCCAGAAAGACACAAGCCAGAGATAAGTCACCTTCAATGTAGGGAGTTATGAGGATTTCCAGTGAGGCAGATTTTACAAGATCAGCTTCTGATGCTCATAGTTAAGTGTTTATTATATCCAGTCTTTCTTAGTTAATTTATTATGCTTCTTACCCATGACAAGCCTGGAGGAAAAAAAAGTGCTATGCTCTTTATAATACTGAAAGATCATCAGCCATGCAGGCTTTCCACTTTTCCCTTACCTTACCCTCTTTCCTCTTTCCTTGTCTGATGTCTTTAGTTTATAGAATATGTTTCACAAGCAACTCATTGTTCCCGTTTTTCTTCTATGGCCCCTTTCTGCACTGTTTATTGTTCAAATATGATTCAACAACGGCACATATATTTTTATTGAGAACTCTCTGATGTTTAGTAGATAAGGACACCTCACACATCTCATCAATTAAGCTTTTGTTACTGTTTTAGAATGCCATTTGCCATTTTTCTTATCTACATGTTGCTTATCTACAGAGACAAAGCTTTTCAGCTGACTTGTGGCTTAGCTTGCATGGAGGGAGGACAGGTAACTCAGAGCTAATGGGTTGGGAGGTCTGTGCAGCAATGCTTAGGGTACAGGCACAACTATCAGGCTTCAGGATGCCATGCACCACTTGGCCTTTTTATCAACATCTCCCCATCCCGGTCTGCATAGTCAGTGGAAGATGTGTTCTCAGGTCTTTTGCATCCAATGACTAACGTATTAAAAAAAAAAACCTTAATGCAGAGATTTTGGATAGGTAAGAAGTAAGTCCTTAAAGACATCATGAGCCATGATACTAGGCAAAAATAGCATGTCAGAAATTTATTGGGGTGCAGTGCCTGTTGGATACAGGATGCTTGATTTGAATAAGAATTTGTTGGATATGTCTTGTGTGTAGTTGAGTCTTAATTGTGAATAATTACGTATCTACCTACTGCATCTGGCCTTGTTCAAAGGCCAAATGTAGTTAGATACACCATGTAAGGTAGATAAAGGGATCCTGAGAGCTGCTGCTGTGGTGTGGTGCAGCAAAAATAGCTGAATATTTTGATCCGTGTTTTTCTGGTGTGCCCTTTTTGCATGTAAGAGATGCAAACAAGAACAATCCAAACTGAGTTTTCTTTCACATGAAGAAGGGCACTGCCATCAATTTAGACTTCTCCTCCAATGCATTGCAGGGCCTGCCCACTGGAAGGAGGTTTTTCCTGTTGCCAATGGAGACCGTCAGTCACCCATCGACATCAAAACTGAGGAAACCAAGTATGATCCCTCACTCCGTTCTCTAAATCCCAGTTACGATCCGGCTTCTGCTAAAATCATCCTTAACAATGGGCACTCCACCAGTGTCGAGTTTGATGACAGCGTCAACAAATCAGGTTAGTTCTTTTCCTGTTGCACTGTGTCTTCTTCCACTGTTTCCTGAATAGAGTACATACAGCCTGGGCATGTCTCACAGCTGAATATAAACTCCTCATTAACAGTAAATCATTGCTCCTCCAGGTGATAGTTTCCCTTTTTTTCCCTGGCTTTCAGCATGATGCAATGTAGGAACATATTTGGACATGAGTTTGAAGTTGTATTTCTCAGAAAGTGCTAGGTTTCCCTTTTCACAGGGCTGGTTTGATCCACCTCAACCAACTAGATAGTGCCAGCCCCCTGTTTGAACAGTGTTGTGTGAAATTTTTCAAATGCTGCTCTCTCTCACTGCAGATGAATCCTTTGTGTCTCATTACAGGTTCATTCCAACCGAATCGCTCATGTCTCTTATCTGACTTTAGCTGAAAGTTTGGTTATATATTTTTTTTCATTTTTGCAATCCACACCTCGACTTTTTGTGTCAGGAAAGAGCTAATACAGAACAAATTAAATATATTCCAAGTGATCCCCTTTCTTCTCTGTAAAGTTTTATTGCACCAGTCTTTTCTAGGAGTATGTAGCTTCCCTTTCTGAAAGCAATAATTCTTATTTAGAAGTTCTATGATTTAACATAGTCTTTTAAATCAGTTAGTGCCTTCATCTTTAAAGCCTTCTCCTCAGTGGTAGGCAAGCTAGCACACCTCCCCTTGAAACTGTAGGAGTGCAGATTCTTCAAGCAATAAAATCCTCTTATGGTTGTGTGAGGCTTAGCTGAGGACCCAAGCTCATGTGATGCTTTCACAAGGGTCGATGCCAGAAGAGGACTTATTTGTGATCACCCTGTCCATTAGTCTGAGAACCTATTAACTTGTAGCAGCAACAGGGAGAGACCTAGATTGAGACACCATCATACTTTGCTTTCATGGACAGTCTAAGGTTAATTCTTGAATTTTCTGTTGATACAAGCAACATTGGATGTTGCCTGAAAGCCATCAGCTGACCATCAGTGATCTGGTCTGACCTCCTGTGTGTCAGATGCCACAGTACTTCCCAGAATTAATCTCTGCTTCAAGCCTAGTAGGCATGGGTGAACTAAAGCACATCTGTTAGAAAAACATACAATCTTGATTTCAAAATTGCCAGCGATGAAGAGCCTACCACAGCCTTTGGTAAGTTGTTCTATTTGTTAATTATCCTCACAATGGAAATCACGCTTTATTTTAGTGTAAGTTGGACCAACTCAGCCTTTAAGCTACTTTTCTTTTGTTGGTTTTTGTTTGTTTGTTTAATAAAAAGTAACAAATATGAATATGAATACACCAAGAACCTCTTCCACCTTCTAACTCCATCTTTGAAGTGATAGGGCCTTAACACAGTATTTCTCTAGGCTTACACGGGTAATGTGATCCTCTTCTTACTGGTTTCCTCAGGCCTTAGCTCCGTGGATATAGTTGGTGTCATGGCAAAGCACTGACAGATGTTGATCAGATAATTAGTAAATGTAATCCCCAGTCTCCTGTCTGTTTCTTCTGTGTATGGACTAGATTGTTCAGTCCACACAAATGCCTATACCTTTTGGGCGTTGTCATGCTTTACTTATCAAAGACTTCAAATTCTTCTGTATTCATAAACTGAGTTACTCACTATTTTCCCTAATATTTGTCACTGACAAACTTTATCAGTAATGTTTTTGTTTTCTTTCAGGTCATTGATCAAAAAATACTGAATTTTCTAGGGCCAAAATTTGGCCTCTGGGGCACTCCTGTGAAGTAAGAACACCTAACATATGTTGGTTTAATTAAAAAAAAAAAAAAAAGAAATCAAATTAATTGGTAAAATTTTTCATGTTAAATGCATTAGCATCTTTTAATGCATCATTAACTGGGCTCCATATGAACTATTTCTTCATCTTGGCCAGCACTGAAACTGGGCTGTCAAGTCTGTAACTGTATAATTCTTTTTATCCTCTTTGGTGCCACATTCTCTGAAATTGGTCTATTGGTATTTCAAAGACTCTTCTTCCAGTCCTTTTCAAACTTTGAGATCTTGGTATTTGCCTTAAATAGCTTCTGACTAACCTCTTCCTTAATTACTGTTGTAATGGAAGGGCTTTACCATTGATAGTGATGTGGCCCAAATACATCATCAGGCCATTTTCCATCTTTTTCAGCAGTAATTCATTGAATGCTGATTAATTACTATATAATTGTTTTCCCTCAACCAATTAGAACACCAGTCTTTACACATTTCTAGGATCATTTGTCTGCAAGTTTTCAGTCCTAGAAAGAAGGAGTTTGTTTTAGGACTGCCACTTCCCCATCCCCTTTGTTCACTGGGTTTATAGGCTCTGTAAAAGCATGGTTCTGAGTTGAAGTTTTAAGGAGGTCATATACTTTTCTCCACAGATAAACAGTTCCAGTTCCTTTTAATTAGCCAGGCTACTTGTGTTAGCAGAGAGGCAACGAAGTTTAGGCTTTTAGAAGAGAGGAAAACTGTTGTCCCTCCCATCACTCTTAATTTAAAATCTATCTAGTTAAAGCTCCCCTCCTTTTCCCTTAAGTTCTCTATAATGAGCCAGTAAACCCACCCAGAATAATTCCCAAACCCTCAGAGGAAATGTGGAGCCAGGAGAGTGGGGTGCTTTGATTTGCAGTGAATAAGGAATCTTTCTGAATGTGATTCACATTCGAGTCTCTGTGCAGAGATGGTTTGGTTCCAGCTGTGCTTAGCAAAAGACAAATACTTCCAAAAGCAAAACAATGAAAAGCCCACCCATATGCCTGTTAGGTAGAACAGAAGAGAACAGAATAGAATTAATATTTCAGTTGGAAGGGACCTATAACAGTCATCTAGTCCAACTGCCTGACCAATTCAGGTCTGACCATGTTAAAGCATGTTGTTAAGGGCATTGTCCAAATGCCTTTTAAACATTGACAGGCTAGGGACATCAACCACCTCTACAGGCCTGTTCTAGTGTTTGACCGCCCTCTTAGCAAAGAAATGCCCCATGTAAATCTCCCCTGGCACAGCTTTGAACCATTCCCATGTGTCCCATCACTGGATGTCAGGGAGAAGAGATCAGCATGTCCCTCTCCACTTCTACTCCTCAGGGAGGTGTAGAGATCAGTGAGGTTGCTCCTCAGCCTCCTTTTCTCAAAACTAGACAAGCCCAAACTCCTTAGCTGCTACCTGTAGGCCATTCCTTCCAGCCATGGCTAATTAAATGTTTGTAATATTAAAGTTGTACAATGCTACAATGCATATGTAGTGTTGGCTTCATTTTATGTATGCTAATAAATGCTCCTTTTCCTCGGACTTAAATCTGACATAACTGGATCTATTTGCAAATGAAGGAAAGAGCCTTGAAATTTTTTTGCTTTCCTCCAAAATTTCAAAGAGGAGAAGAAATTATGTTCACACTGTATTTTTCTGATCCTCCCCTTTATTCATAAAACCTATATTTTAAGCGTAATTTCTTCGTGATTCTTTTAAGTACTTTCAAGAGAGGAAACCACTTGAAAAATAGACATATTGTCCCATCTTCAGAGAAGTATCCAACCCTGGATAAGTAAGGTAAACCTGGTGACAACAGTATTCCCTTTAGTGGGCAATAACCCACTAATCTTCTACACATAAGTGCACTTTTGAAAGTCATATCCTGGACAAATGAGAGTTTCTGTAGTACTTCAAAGAAATGGGAAGCCATTGAGAAGGAGTAGGGAGTTGTCTGAAGACTGAAGTCTGTGTCAGGCTAGAGGATGTGGGTAGCAGCTTCCGTTCCTGCAGTGAAGCCTCTTCATCTGCTTGGGTTTCCAGTGCTGACTGGGGGACCACTCAGCGGGACCTACAGGCTGCGCCAGATTCACTTCCACTGGGGATCCAATGATGAAGCCGGCTCTGAGCACACAGTGGATGGGATGAAGTATGCAGCAGAGGTAAGGCTTTAAATGGCATCATCTGTACCTCTAAGCTAGTGACTAGTTTTCCATTGTAAATAGAATGTTGCCCCTCCTCGTCCTGCTTTTTATTCTCCCCCCATTTTATTGAAAGACAAGTGGTCTTCCTGAAGTGTTGCATGTTTGGTCCGTTCTCAAAGGAGAACCCATTTGAAAGCTTTGGAGAGCATTAAAAAAGGAGTACAGAAGACAAGAGCTTGATAAAAGCAAGATTTAATGTTCAAGAGTTAGTTTAAACATTGTCTTTCCCTGTGTCTTCCTTGAAGAATCTTTTCAAAGTCAGCTTCCATTACAAACCACAGAATTATTTGATTTGGGGTCTGTGCCATGTAAAGTTTATGCAAGACTTAGGAGTGTTGCATTTTCTGATGCATATAGCAATGTCATGGTTATGACTTTGAGAACCACACGTTAGTATCTGTGGGGTGCTGCCTGTGGAGGTACCGCATTTCAGTGGCGGCAGTGTGTCAGAGGGAGAAATGACACGGAGAGTTTGCTCCTGCTCTGTCTCTTTTGGTGCCCTTGAATAGAATACAGTAGGAAGTATTCTGTATCCCATTCCTCTTTGCAAATGGAAGTAACATGGAGTGTTTTCAATGAGACTGAGATCTTTAACACAGTGGAAGAGCTTTCTGGGGTTAAAAAGAAGTAAAATGTGTAAAAGTAAATGTTAATGGAAAAATAAATGACATAATATTAAAGAAGAAAAAATGAAATGTATGCACAGTGGTGTGATCAGATTTTACTGGAAATGCTATAAGAGACAGTGGTCAGAAAAAAAAAAATCAGTTTCTAATGGGGAAAAGTGACATTTGCAGTGTTTAAAGACTTATGTTTTCCACAGGAACCAGGTGAGATGGAATATAAAGAATTAATAGAGGTGCTTTAAAACCATTAAGTGCCAAAACCAAATTTCTAGCTGAGAAAATATATATGTTTCCCATCTAAGAAACCAAATGGAAGGAGAAAATATCTGAATTTCTAGCCAGTCTAAAAACCTTTCTGTTACCTGTTGGTTGAGTAACCCTCCACAAGAAGCTTTCTAGATGTCACTTTGGCTTTGGGATAAGAAATCCAGAATTAAGATCAAGGCTTCTGAGCACTGTTCACATAAAAAGAAAACACCTCAGAAGGAGACATGAAGATGGTTTCAGTGCTCACCTTCTTAAGAAAGTTGTGCAAGATTTCAAGAAAAAGCATTGACCCGGTTGAAGGAAGAATTAATGTGCAGGTAAAGAAGACTGCAAAGTTCAGTCCCCTAAGCCTACCGGGAAGCAGAAGGCATCCATGGCTTCATTCTTTGTGACAACGTATGGTCTGATCAAGGTCTCTTCACAAGCTGCAATGACAGAGCGGTGGTAAGACGGGATATATTCCTTAAAAAGAAGTTACGAGCCGTAAGAATGGAGCTGTACCCAAAAGTGTTTTACAGCTCTGTTTATATGGGGGTATTGGTTTTTAGGGAGGTTGGTTTGGGGGTTTTTTGCAAAGCTATGAGGGAGTGGAGATGGGCTATATTCAGTTCTGGGAATTTTCCTTTTTGTCATTTGTTGTTTTTTTGTTTTTTTTTTTTCTTTAAATCCACAATAAAAGTAAATTCCGACTGAGAGTATCTGTTTTCTTTTTATGTATGCAAAAGTGTAATTGTTTAAATGTTGTTTAATGTAGCTTCTGTGAACTTATACTAGTGAGTGGTGCAGGCACTATGAGCTCCAGGATACTAATGCACCTGAGAATGGTTTAGTGGACTATGTTCTCTTCCTGGTTTAATTTAGAATATTCTTAGCAACATTCCTTCGAGGATCTCTGAAGCTGGGAGCCAACGTGTGTTTCATCATAAGCATGTATATATTATTACTGGTTTCAGTGGGATTCCTAACTTGCTGGAAGTAATGTTTCAGCACTTTAGAGCCCAAGTGCTCAACAAACATACCTTTTAAGATCTCCATTTTACAGATATGGAAAATTTAAACGAATAGAGGTTAGGTAAGGTCTGAGATTAGAGTCAAAATCTTCACACTCCTAGATCCCTATTTCAACCATGCAGCTATGTCTTTTCCCATAGAAAACCTTTAAAGTAAGTTCCAGCTTTCCTAAACTGCTGTCACTTTAGAGGTCTTGAGATGCTGTATTCCAAAAGGAAGCTTTTTTTTTTTTTTTCCCCAAGGGTTCATCCCAGTTTTTGTCACTCAGTGGAGTTGCTTTTCAGCACTCCTAAAGAGTAGAGTTTAAAGTCTGGGAAAACCAGTGCCATGTTCTACTTCTGAGCCTCTCTTTCTTTATCTGAAAACTATGGGTAATAAGATTTACTAATCCACTGAGGATCTGTGAGAGTTTAATGTTTGTGAAGTACTTAGTCGTAATACTGTGTGAGTGTTTGTGCTCTCTCCAATTTGGCAGTTGGACCATTTCCCAAGGCTGGAACATCCGGGTGCTTCCCGGGAACCAGGAGCTCCTGCTGTGGAGCATGGCCAGGATTTAGGAAACCTGGCTTAACAGAAGGGATTGAGGTGGTATGTGGGCAGACATCACAGGCTTTTCCTCTCCCCATCTGGCTGGTGGTGTCTGTAAGCTACTTAAGCAACTACCACTGTGCAGTTCCAGAATAATGCATGTTGGAAATGCAAATGCTCAAACCTGAGATAATCAAGCTTCTTGTAAGTGCCAAACTACTGGTAATCATAGATGACATTTGGGAGGTATCAAAAAGGAAATTTCAGTGTTCAGCTTAAACTAAACATGGGAAAAGGGGTTGGTGCATGTTTAATGTGTGTTCCCCTGGCTGTTTTCTAGCTATTTACGTGGCTGATTAATGTTACTGAAAGCTTGATTAAAAGAAAAAGAGGAGCAAAATAATAATGACTTCCTCATGATTCTCAGTTACTTTTTAAAATCATCTATGCTAAAAACAGATTTAAAAGCTTTAGTTATATAACCATGGGACATCTTGTCTTAGCCTCTCTGTTCAAAATCTGGGGTCCCAACAGCAGTTTGCCAGGCACTGTGGCATTCTGATTGCTGCTAAATTTTGAATAATCCCAGCCACTGAAATGCTTCTGCCATTTCTGTAAACTACATATTTACCAAATTCATGAAATATTTACATTTAGAAAACCAAATGGCTCTGAATACAAAAGAGCAAAGTAAAGTATCAAAACCAGAAAAGTTGCAGTATTAATTTGTGACTATTTGAGTTCAGCGGGAGTTGATGCTGTCTGTGTCTCTTGCTTTTCAGCTTCATGTGGTCCATTGGAACTCAGAGAAGTATTCCAGTTTTGTTGAGGCAGCTCGTCAGTCAGATGGATTAGCAGTCATGGCAGTATTTCTGAAGGTAAAAAAAGAATGCCTGATCCCTCCTAGTAAATCTGCATAATAAACCCAAAGGGATAATGAGATGATTGGTATAATTATTGCTAAAGGCATACTTGTTTTATATGGGCATTAAATGATACTGTTTCCTTCACACTGTTTCCTTGCCAATATGAAAAATTGTGCTTTCTTGAAGGTGAAAAATATCAGATTAATAGATTTTCAAGACAGTGAGACTCTTCAGTTTGCCTAGTGGAACTTTAATTCAGCTGCCCCTAAATGGATCTTGACTAACAGTTTTTTTTAGGAGAGCAATGTGATTTGATTCAAATGCTTCTCTAAAGGTTTGTTTCTGAGCTGGTAGTTTCTTCTGAAAAACAATAATAAGAAAGCCCCCAAACCCAGAAACTGGGGAATTTCCTCATATTTGTCATATACCTCTTTGCCTTCTGTACCTGTTCTAAAATGAAATTAAACTCTTGCAACATCTTAACTGCCTTCTGTATGAAGAAGCAGACGGAGAATTCACACAATCCATGACAAAGGATGGTGCTGGCCCCAGCGTGGTCAGGGAGTAGTTGTATGCAGCAGTTGCAAAGAACTGTTTCAGTAATTCTGTCTTTCAAATTTACATTAGTGATTCAAGGACAGTTTCACACGATTTCTTAGCGCATAAATTCTGCTTGGGATGCATAAGAATGATGTTTTCACTGTTTTAAGAATTCAAATTTCAGATGTAAGCCTACCACTTTTAATATATTGCATATAAAACATTAAAAATAAATTGCTTTTGTTCTCCTGCAATATAAAGTTTGTGGGTCTTTTGTAGCTGAAATAATTACTATGAGTAGCCAGAATAAATACTGTCTATAAATAATAAATTAAAAAAAAAAGGAAAGAGTAGATCTTCTTTACGACCAGTACTGTTTCTAAGGACCAGCTAGTCAGACTTGTACTCACAAAATCCATCAGATCTCACAGTCATTTAAGTTCTTTGAAACATTTTTGTTCTGCATTTGCTATTTTATTATTTAATTTTGCTACTTTTCCCTGGAGCTCAAATATTTCTTTTTTGTCTGGTCTGAACAGATTGGTGAATGCAACCCTCAGCTGAAGAAGATTACTGACCGCTTGGACACCATCAGAATCAAGGTGAACAAATACTTCTAAGAGAATACCAGTATTGGTGGTTGCTTTTGTTGCTTTGGGGTTGGTTTTTTTGGTAGCCTGTCTGCTACTGCCTTCACTTTCATGTTCCTTAGTCCCTAATTTCGTAGCTATCCTTATCTGATTTGGGACAAAATTAGGTGAAGTGAAAAACTAAGTTTAGGTGAAGTTGAAAACTAAGCACTAAAACTAATTTTTATAAGGTAAGGGATCAGAGGAAAAGGCTAATTCTTCACAGAACCTAGTCTCTGACAAATCTGTTGCTATGACTATTAAGAGGAGAAGAACATATTTTATGGAAAACTGTGAAAAAGATGAGGAAAAGGTTTCCTTCCCTGTTTTGCTGAGGTACAGGTTGAGAAATAAGCTATTGTTTGTATGAGAGAAATTAGGCAGACTTATAACATCATGCATCCTACAGGCATTTCTGGCCTGGTAGCTGCAAAAGGGGGAAGAAGAAGTAAGCTGTGGGCCTGGACAAAAAGAATGGGGAGGGAAGCAGATGGCAGTAAGCTGTGGGATTGCTCTGCCAGCCCCATACAGACCACATTGAAAGTCTAACATCTTCTCACCTCTCCCTTCAACTTCCATCTTATGGTCATTTGTAATTCTAAGCTCTGCCTCCTTTGGCATGATTTATCTCAGCCTCTTGCTTTTAAATAATACTGCACTGTTTTTCCTCTCTTTTTTTTTAAATACAAAAAATAATTTTCTAAATGTCATAGAATCACAGAATGGTTTAGGTTGGAAGGGACCTTTAAAGCTCATCTGGTTCCAAACCCCCTCCCACAGTAGAGGTCCAGGTTTTCCTAGGCCAGGTTGCTCCAAGCCTCATCCAACTTGGCCTTGAGCACTGCCAGGGATGGGGCAGCCACAGCTTTTCTGGGCAACCTGTGCCAGGGTCTCACCGCCCTCAGAGTAAAGAATTTATTCTTAATATCTAATCTAATCTACCCTCTTCCAGGCTACAACCATTCCCCCTTGTCCTATCTATACATGCCCTTGTGAAAGGTCCCTCTGCAGCTTTCGTGCTGGCCTGTTTAGGTACTGGAAGCTGCTCTAAGGTCTCCTGGAGCCTTCTCTTCTCTAGGCGGAACAAACCCAGGTCTCATATATTTAATCTAGAATCACAACAAGCTATTTTGTTTTCTTTCCAGGGTAAAAGAGCACTATTCACCAACTTTGATCCTAGCTGTCTGCTTCCCAAATCCCTGGACTACTGGACTTACTTTGGCTCTCTCACTGTTCCTCCTCTTCTTGAGAGTGTCATCTGGATTGTTCTGAGAGAGCCCATAAGTGTTTGTTCTGAACAGGTATTTTTGAATTTTTCACTGCTATAGAAACGTTGCTTTTGTAAGACTTGAAATTGTAAATACCACCCAAAAATATATTTATTTCAGACCTTGGCATTGCATACCTCATCAAATTTTCAAAGGACAAAATATGTCTATCAAATTTATACTAACTTCTTTTTGCCATTCTTTGTGAACAGCTACTTCTTTTCTTTTTTTCTTTTTTTTTTTTCCCTAAGAATCTGCATACTCTGATAATTAACAGTAAAAATAACCCACAAGGAACTTACAAAAGAAAAGTGTTTTGGTGATGCTTAGAAATCCTAGAATTCCATTATTAGTATATCCTGCTAAACCTCATTTTGGGATTTTTATTTGTCACATCAATAGTAAATGTCTTCTTGCATTCCAGATATGTAAAACCTAGTAAATTTACTAGAATAATGAAATTCAGATGTAATTATAATAAGTGAGGTTTTATGTTAGGCTATCTTAGCAAAAGTGTGATACAAGAATCTACTTAAATTTTTTGTGAAATTAAGCTTAATGCTGTATGTTAATGTTGCAACAGTGACACCCAGTGGGCTGATCACCTTAGGTATAAAAAGCTTTTTGCATTTGAGTCACTGTCAGGTTATAATTTCTAATATTGGGTGTTGATATATTATTAATATTCTGAGCACATGTAACCCTCAAGATTTTGGTGCCACAGCTTTTGTCTCATTCATGGTAAATATTACAAATACCTCAGAAAATTCAGTACCTGAGGCCACATGAAATGGTGACTGCAGACTGTGCAAAATGGTAAAACAGTTCCTTGAATGGGATGCTTGTTAGTCAGGAGACTAAAATCCTGTTTGTCAGTGTGTGCATTTTTCTCATCCGTATCTCTTCCCCACTCCCCTCAATCTGGCTTCATAAGACTCGCTGTAATACATATCAATCTGGAACTGAAAATGCTTGTGAAGATATCAACTCCCAAAAGACAAGCCATTGTTAAGGTTAAAAGGTTCTTATTTGGGCTAATCTATAATGAATACATTCTCAAATGTGAAATACAGTCTGCAAACACCCATGTGTAACAGATTCAGAGGACATGGTGTTAGAAACAGTGTCAAATACAGTGATTCTTTAAGAGTCATTTTTCACAGGCTGTACCTATATCTTAAGTATTTAAGTATGCTATATTCATATAAATATAAGCGTGCATGTAGCTAAAAGTGTTTGTTTCTAGTAATGTCCACCATTGTGATTGATCAATAATCACCATCACTGGTACTGTGCCATTTAAATTTATTCCTCATGTTTGTATTTGTTCTGGGGTTTACAGTTTCCGACATGCTTTTGGGGCATTTTTCAGGTTGAAAAAATAAAAAATAGATTTTAAGACTGTAGAAACTCACAGGGAGCCTGAATTACAGATGTTAGCTTTAGAGTGGGGTGAAGTAAGGTAGCATTGACTTTTTTGCTCTTACTGTGATTAAGGTGCAGTGTACCATACAACTAAATGCTCTATTCTAATAAAATGATTGTCATACTGTCCTACCTCTGGTAACTTAGAAGGGAACTAAGGTGATTTATAAAAATAGTAAATATTGGAAATATTAACAATTAGAAAAAATACTAAACTTCAGGTCAGAAATCAGACTCAGCCTTTCTGAGGTTTAGACATGGAGCTCTGATGCGGGTTTCTGCTGAGATCACGTTAAGCAGAGGAGCTTATACTGAAAGAATAACTGCTTGTTCTGTGTCTTCACAAGAGAAAATTTTGAATTCTCTCCTGGTTTGAGTACATGTTTAATATGTGAAAAGTGCTAATTGCAGAAGCTTTCTATAGCACCGCACCTCCTATTCCAGGTTAATTGTGAATATACAGTTTGAACAAGATGTACACAAGTGCATATAATATAGCTAATTATTGGCATGAAATATTCTAGAAATCTCCATACTGTAAAATTAAACTAAAATATATAAAACCCCCTGGTTTAAATCAGGTTATGGAAGACAAAGTGTGAATACAGGAAACAAATAATCCTTATGCACAGTTTCATTCCAACACACGCTTTGGGAGGGTTTTCTCAGTAGTCATTGCTTTTCATTTGCAAGAACATGATATAGAAAAATAGAGTTCCATTCTTCCTTGCAGCAAAAAAAGGTGACAAATATCTTTAATATTTACTACATGATTTTTCATTAGTATAAGCATGAGGGTTTTGTGCTGAACCTTATGTCTCTCTTGATTGCAGCTAGCCAAGTTCCGCAGCCTCCTGAGCACAGCTGAGGATGAAGTTGCCTGCTGCTTGCTGAGAAACTACCGCCCTCCCCAGCCTTTAAAGGGACGAGAAGTCAGGAGGAATTAAAGGAGTAAAGACAGAATAGTCTCCCTCTGAAACCAAAGGCTGAATTAATTTTAATAGTTAATATTCTTAATGATTTTTTTTTTTTGTGAGTTGTTTTAACAAATAGGTGTTGTTTTGTTAGTGGTTACCATGCAATCATTTCTAACAGACAAGTATGTCCTGAGCTGTTGCAGGTTCATCAATGTTAACAGATCTGACTGTGTTTGAGTGCATTGGTTTGAGAGTGTCTAGGCATTAGCATGCACAGAAGGCAGTGCTAATTATAAAGTTCAAGACATGGTGAAGGAGTTGTCCAGAATTTGCCACCATATTACTGAACAGGATCTCTGATATTAATGGCATCAAAGGATGCTGTGGGATTATTATTTTGGTCTCTAGCATAACATTTAGCTTCTAAATAAGACTTCACACCGTAATTCTCAAGAAAAAGATGTTTCAAAGTTGATACATTATCATTGCTGACTTCTGCAATACCACGCTTACCTTCCTACAAAAAAGCAGTAATGACTGCTTTTAAGTAAAACAGATATATGCATATGATCCTGTTATTCTGGCTGCTTCATGGCAGTAAAGATGTCATGATTTTTAATTTTTTTTAAGCAAATAGTAAGGATTTTGTATATTCTAGGATCATATCAGATGGATTAGGTATTCCTGAATTCCATCACATGTAGTGATGCAATTGTCCTGAAAACTTAAAGGCAGAAAGGCACAGAGGGAATTGTTTGTTCCTAAATCTAATCTGTTGGATTTGATGAACAGTAAGGGACTGTAACACTATATCTATGTAGCATCAGACTCCTGCTACTTAAAAACAGGAGGCAGGGGTAGCTGTTGCTCCAGACTGTTTCCTGCTAGACACGTTGCACACTGCAGTGTGAAGCACATGCTGCATACCTCACGTCTTGCAGTGGAACACAGCACTACTCAGGTATGTAATGTATCCTAGGTACTGGCTAATGTTCTGCTATAATAGCTGAACTTGGGTGGGTTGCACTTACATTCCAAGACCAAAGATAGCAGATAGACCAAGCCAAAGAAATCAGAATCAATTCAATATCTAATAAAAGATCAGCCCTCAGCAGCAATTGTTGAAATGTCTGTCTTGAATGAATTTATTTGAACCTGTGTTTCTCTCAGGAGCTTTTGTTATCTGAATATAATTGTTTGGTTTGTGCCAAATTGATTTTCATTATTTTTAATGAATTTGCCATAGGATAGAGCTTAGTATAGGATTAGGTTTACCCTCAGACTGTGAGTACTAAATAGTGAAAACCAGTGATACCTAAAAGAGGCAGCTAAAGGTTTCATGGGCAGCAACTACCACCAGTCTCTGCAGTAACTTGTGACCAACTCGCCTTCTGTGACTGCTCTGCATGAGCTTGTGTTTTTATAGGTTTTATATGCTGTGCCTTGTACCTCAACAAGTCTTTTAATCTTAGATGGATAAATATGAGGGAGATCAGAATCAGGATTGACTTTATATACCTTTATAAAACTGAATAAATTAGACATAGAGACATAAATATTTTAGCTTAGATTAAGATAGGTGGATTTGTTTGTTTGTTTATTTTCTCTTCCCCAGTATATAGCTACTATTACTGCACAGCCTCTCAATACCCGCTGAATGTTTTCTGAATAAAGAGCGCAAATAGACCATGGGAGAAATAAAAGGCATTTGGCAGTGGCAGAAGGTGTAAAGATTAGCCAAAGAGGAAAAACCTGCAGATACTTTTTGTTTTCTGGCATAGGGAGAAGAATGCAGCTGAAAAGACCTCACGTTGGTTCTTTATGAATGAGGATGTCTGGAAAATGTGCATGGAGAATGCAGGGGCGTATGCGTGTTTTCATACTCTTTTTTAGTCTTAGTGTTGAATCTGATATGTTTCCTTGTCATGTGAATAGCTGCAGAACATGAATGTTTACAAATGCTCAAAGGTTATAAGGTTTGTTTGCCTCAAGAGAGAGTGATAAGACTACTGCTTCATGTCAGAAACAAAAGTTTTACATGTTTTTTACATATTGAAAACAGTGGAGTTAATCCAGTGCATTCATATTTATAAGGATTTTATCAAAATAAAAAATTTATTGTAGGAATGTGTCTTGTATTTTGTATTGAAGAGATTCAAGTTTTACAGAGAAGGCTGCGATTTTATGAATACTGCCTGCAGCTCTAGTTTTGGAAAAAATTGTCACCCCCTCATTTGAAGTCTGTCTTTGGGCAGTGCAGTATTAGGTATTTCTTTAGTGTTCCAAGTAATATGTCTTTGGGAATGGTAAGACATGCAATCAATTGTTCATAAAGTTTCTGATAGTGCTTGTTTGAACTATTGACTATTTTTATAGAGTTATGCAAATAAGTTCTAGAAGAAGACATCATTTACAGTAATTCTCCTAATGTGGAGATGCTGTGTTCATGTTAGATTGAGCTAGCATAGTACTGCATCTGTGCTGAAACCTAGTGGTGCCATCTGAAAAAGACTAGAAATGCTCAGTTTCCTCAAATCCTGTGGGAACAGCTTTCCATATTATCCATCTGCTGGAACTGTAAAGTGAGAGCATGGACCCAGTCTCAGCACCGAGCACTTGGTTGCATCCTCAGTCACTAACTTACTCAATGTCCAAGCTGTGCTGAGTCTCAACCAGACTATATGACATGGTCCCAGGGAATTAAATCTCCGGTGTGGGCTCTGTGCTGTACTAAGATGACTGTAGGAGCAAACAAGGCTATAATATATCATCAGCCCCCCAGCTGCAGGTCGCTTTGATCAACTCTTTACCCTTTGATACACTTGGAGCCTTTGTACTAAGAAGAATGAAATGCTCAGTGACCAAAAAACATATAGAGTATTTGCTGAAAATAGTAGCTGTCAGGAATTGTATACAGCTGGATGGTTGGTCACCCATAAACTTATTCTCAGAATTAAATGCACTCCCAAGGGCTCTGCTGGTTTTGGCAGGGAAGGGAAGCAATGCGCTCTGTTGTGTTGACAGCTTTTGGCAGTCATGCTCATGATGGTTTTCATGTTGCAAAGACAGAGTTCAATGTCAGCTGGGAATTTTCTTTATGTGAAGAAAAAACCTGGGAAGTAGATGTCTTTCCTTCTGGAGTATATTGGGCTGAAGATGAGGCAAACAACTATTTGCTGCCACACACCCCCTTGATACATACTTGTGCTTTGTCTGTCCCTTCAGAGATTTGTCCCTCTGTTGCTTCAGCAAGCAGGACTTTGCTGGACTTTCAGGCATAAACTGGGACCTAAAGGAATTTGAAGAATCAGTTCCAGGAAAACAAAAACAAACAGAAGTCTTCCAAATAATCAATTTCAAAATAAGTTTACTGAAAAAAAAAAGTGGAATATGTCATATGAATAAAGTAACAGAAAGAAATATGCAAGACATTTTTAATGAACTTATTGGAAAGGAAATTAGGGATTTAGATTCTTGTAGCTTTAGGTAGGCAAGGAGCAGATTGGTAGAGATTAATCTTGCCTAGCCTTCAGATGTTAAAAGTTGCAAATAATGGAGAGACTTAGAGCACCTCTAGACTGCAGTCTCAGCATGAAGGTACAAATGCTAAAGGAATGCTGCTGCAGAGACTGGGTTTCTTTTTTCGTTTATGAACTAGTATAAAAAAGCATCGTGACAATCTCCTTTATCACTCTGCTGATAGTTAGACTACATCTAACTTATGACCTAACTACATTTTGTTTCTGACACTGTCTCATCTTCCTTTGTAGTTTAAGCTGTGGAGTAAAAAGTTTGTTCCATTTTTCTTTTTAATTAGCATTGTTTGCCTATGCTTATTTTTCTTTGATACTTCTTCCCCGGCATCTCTTTGGGACTTAGGATAAATTAACCTTTAAATTATCCTACAAAAATAGTGTTATATTTCCACCAATGTTCTCCACTTACAGATAGCCTGCTTATTTTTCATATTAAGTCTTGCTATATTGTTTGTACAGATCTGGCCTAATAGAGATGTGGTCATTGACTTAATCTCCTAGTGATCTCTCATACCTTTTATTCATTAAATACTTTATGGACAGACAGCCTTCTGAGTTTCTGCTGTCTTTGTGAAACAGGAGGTAATGCTGAAGTGCTTAAACAAAAATGTTTCTAAATTAGTGTTTTGCTTCCTATTTCTGTCAACCTCTCCATCATTCATGCCAAGTACAAGTTTTCAATGTGGTGAACCAATTGCATGTGCGATCTGTGTTGGCTTCTCTGTGCAGCAGAATTTGAGGACAGGGAATGAATGTCAGGAGAGTACTGGATTGTCATGTGAAAACAAAAATTCTCTGCCTCCACTTCACAGAACTGATGTGCTGCACAGTCAGTTCCTGTGTCACTTCTATTTTACCAACTTTCACCCACATACTTGGGTACATAAATCTGAATAATCTGCAGTTGCTCCTGACAGTTTCACTTTTCAGATGTAAATTATACAGGTTGCATGCAACAGATAAATGTGGTTTTATGGAGATCTGTTTTTTTTTTTTCTGAGTCTGATTTGAAAGTATTTTGAATAAAGCATCAGCTGTTTAAATGTCATCAGTTTGCTTCCAGTTCTTCTCTTTTGAACAGTTGGAATAACAGCAGACAGAAATATACCTTCAATAAAATAAATTGTTAAAAAAACCCTAGCACTTCAGCATTTTTGAGGAAAAAAAGGGCCTCAGTCACCCATGGTGTTTTTCAATTTGTTCTTGATTTGTTTTTCCTTTGTCTTGCTTAAACTCCAGCTTAAGTAGTTTGTGATTTCATGAATAGTTTACTTGGAACTCACTAAAAATTTCAGCATCCAAATTTATATTTCAAAATTGTTTTAAAATTCTTGTGGTTATGTAGAAAGCATAGGTATCTATGTATGAATAGTTGAAAGAATGCTGTGTCCCCAGGTCTGCAGATGGCAGCGGCAATCAAAAAATTGCTGAAGGTTAAATATTTGTTGCCTATTTCATTGCAAATAGTTATAAATAAGAGCAATATCTTATTGTTGCACCAAACTAGATAATACAAAAGTCATGGTACCAAGCTATTCAAAAACATGATGACTTATAGCACAACAGATTCTGGTGAGTACTGTGGACTTGAGCTGACAGTGGACTCCGCCAGCCTCCTGAAGTCTGCAGACAAGGTCCTGTGTGCAGAGATGCTTCAGTTTTGCTGTGTAGATGGTGTCAGTGATAGCTACATTCAATAGGTAGGTATGTGGGTATGCTAAATATATGATGTTGAGCCAATGATACCTCAGCAGAAACTGTCTCCTGAATGTTGGAGATGCCCAGCACTCTTACATGCACCAGTAGATGGTACTGATGATACAAAATATTCTGTTTTGATGCATACTCTGGATATAGATAGATGGATGATTGATTGAGAACAGGGATATTGGGTTTGAAAAAATGACAGACTGAAAGATATTCAATAAACTAAAACATTGAACTGACTGTGAACAACTGCATGATGAGATGTGAAGAAGATGAAGAAAAATGCCAGAGATAGGTGAGAATGAGCACTGAAAAAAAACAGTAGTGAAAAAGGGCCTTTACAGATTGCTTTTGCTGGTACATGTCACTGTAAATAACTCCATAGTCTGGATGTCACCTTCACTCAGACAGTACAGCCCCAGTAATACCCATGGTGTTCCACAATCTGAAGTCTCAGCTTGTGGAAGAAGAGTGTGAATATAACTCATGTATTAAGCATGTGCTGTTGATTGTGACCTACTCCCTTTCTTAAAAGTGAAACAAGAATCATGAAAAAAAAGGGATTACTTGCAGGTACATAACAAATGATGTTCAAATTCAAAAGATTATATTTAGGTGAATCTATGCATTTAAATGTTCCTGTTTTCTGTAAGCAATTACCAACACATAGTTGCCTAAAAGTCATATGGCAGAAACAACCACTACAGGATGAAATAAGTTTTTCCATGTTTTCTTCTAGCTGGCAGTTTCCCCAGGCATTAAAAATAAAGAAAGAGTATCTAAGTTATTTCTGTACAGGGAGCTTGGGCTGTGCATGGTCACATCAGTGCACCACGCAGGATCTGTAGGTCCAGCGTGGTCTGCATTTCCCTAAGCATGTTGAAAGCCTTTGGGCAGAGCATGAACAGCAGATCATACTGTGCTGATGCCTGAAAGTTCTGGGAGCAAGCTTCCTGCAAGGACAAATTCATATATGCAGTAAATACTAACAAGTTTAGGTGATCATCACTGAGCTTTTTTTTTTGAAAGGGAATAGTAAAGATTCATAGAGAAAATCTGACCAGTTCTTTGAAACCAGATTCTGCTTCAGTTTTCTGACTGATCCAGATGAATGGTGGTGCTTGCTTCAGCTGTGGCACCACTCCAGCCTGACTTTCTGTGTGAGGTTCTAGAAAGCTTTTGCCTTCTTTGCTCTCAGTTATGAGATACCTAAATACCGCTGCTGGGATTCAAGGCAGGCATCTTGGTTCAGTCACTGTAAATGTGTTAACTGGAAAAAAGATCTTTGTGATTACAGAAAAGATGGGAATTGTAACTATGGACAGGAAAATGCACTACCAAAATGTCCTTCTCTGTTTGGCCTGCTCTTTTTTTTTTTTTTTTTTTTTTATTTATTGGATAGCTGTCATTTTTACTGGATTTCACCTTCTGTGTCAGTTTAGAGGACACATACAACCTACATCGCCCCCAACTCTGGGTTATGACAATCAGGAAATAATCTAGTAATCTAACCCTGCAGCATGGCCATCTAATAGCAGAGTGGGAACACCCAGGATATCAGAGCTGAACAGCACGTGGGTATACACACTCCTTAGGTGTGATATTGCTTAAATAATGCAGAAGTTCTCATGACTGTGCTTCATTCTTCCTTAGTGACTGGCATGGGTGTGTTTCATCATGACATTGTGTTCAGGGGTGTTCACAGAGACACTTTCACTAAGTTCCTACTAAAGTGGGTTGAGATTTAAAAAAGAAAGATTGAAATAAAGAATATTCTCTTGCATCTTGCATCCAGTAGTTCATGCAAATGGAAAACGTAACTGAGTGAACTGCTTTGTATTGTAATAGTGAAAGCTCTATTTTGTTTTCTGAAAAGTATGTGTTGCTGGTTAGATGTGCTTTACATGTTTATATATCTGTACTGGACTTCTTTTCTCTTGTGTCTTAAAGCTAGATTCAGCCTTTTCAGAGTCAGTAGTCATCCCAGTCTGGATACTGGGTGAAGTATTAAGCATGCAGGCCTTTGAATGCTAAGATGTGCTTCACTTGCAGTACTTAGTATTCTTGCGTTGCTAGGCACTGTACAAACATTAGCTAATGCTTCCTACTGGCACTAGGAGCTACCTTTCCCATTTGGCAAGGAAAACACTACCCATCCAAGGTATAAAACCACTAACCGAATCAATGGCTAGATAGTTAAAAAGAAATAGTGTAGCTACATACCATTTTATTTTCTGAGTTTATGGAGAGGCATGATATCACACCACAATGTAAGCACTACCCAGTTATAGCAGTGAAGAGTTCATGTCAAAAAACAGTGTAGCTGTTTCAAAGCCTGCCCATCAAGGCACTTGGAGAGGTAACACGGAACCCTCAGGTTGAGTGGGAAAAAGTCACCTACTTCTTGAATGAGTGTATTAACTCACAATGTTGGGGAGCTTCCACCTGAACATGTCCGAGTCCTGTCCCTCTCTGGCTGCTGGTATGGGCACAGCATGTGTGTGCCAGAAGTGCCAGAAGTGTCATGTGCAGCAAAGGGACCCAGGGCTTCACCAGCACCACTCTCTTTTCTGAATTCCACTGGAGTGGCTGTGTGACACCTTGTCCCTAGTCTGGTCACTTAAGTCTCCATAAGCTGGCTGCTGTGTGGGCACCACTGCACGTGGGATTCCTGAACAGCAGTGGTATTTAAATGTCTTATAAATGAGAAAGCCAGGCTGTCATCTGCTTTCTGGAGTTCTCTACTGAATTTAGCCACTGGCGTTCATCCTAAGCTTCATTATAGGTGCCAAAATGCATCTTCTGTATCCTATTCTGTATCTTGTCCCTCTCCTCATTTGCAAACCAGGTGCATTAATGCTTATTCTATTCATTAACCTGTTGTCTTTCAGCAGAAGTTGAAGATGTGACTTTTGTGTCACAGAAACCAGCACATAAGCAAATGCTGATTTAATTAAAGAAGCAGCCACTGTCTTTGTTAGGTATGTGGTCAAACTAGAACTAACTCATCTTGCGGTCAAAGCCAGGAGTATGCAAGTAAGATTAAGAAGGATAGGAGCAATTAGAAATTGAGCTCCTTCTTTCTGTATGAAGAAAGAGGGTGCTTCTGGTTTGCAGCCTGGAAAACTGGATGTGTAGGAGTTGACTTTAGGCCTTGAATGGGTAACGTCTGTCTCAGGGAGAGCAGTGGAAGGTGGTTTTGGAAAGCTGTGTTTTAATGGCAGGGTTTGCTCTGGGGGACTGAGCCACCTCTAGCATAGGAGCCCTGCACAGAAGCTGTTCTCTTCCCAGCTTAGCTCACCTTTCTTTGTGGCTTTGCAGTTGTCATGACACATAACTATGTCCCTGCATGCTTACAGATCTACAGAAGAACATGAATACGAATGTTTGTCATAGTCTTGAACACAATTAGGTTTAATACATACTCCTTTATACTTGCAGTATGGTTCTGTTGAACCAATTATTTGAATTCAGTCTATGCTCTTTCCACAACTTGCCTAACTTGCTGTAGTATCACAGAAATGAGATTTCAGAAACAGGTCTAGAGCTGATCTCCTGTATGTAAGTGTCTGGTCTTGCGAGTGCTTGAGCCAAATACCTGTTCTCTGACTCCCTCTCATCAATTAGATATGCTCAAATGAGTTAAAATGTCACTTGAAGAAAGAAATATGCATACAACAAATACTTGGAAGCAAGGCTAAATGATAACAGGATAGGTCAGCAATGTTCATACTAGGGAAACCTAGGAGTCCAGAAGCAGAATACAATGACCGAAATAGGAAATAATTCCATAGGTCTTGGCAGAGCTTTCCTTTGCAATAATTATCTAAAACTGTCCGGAGGCTTTCCCTGGAGCCTTTCTCTCCTTTACCCAATGACAAAAGAACCTGTGTTACAAACTTTGCTGTGGGATATGTCACAGAAATGCAAACTGAAGCATTGTTAGCTCACAGCCTTGTAAAATCCTGCCCAATGTTAATCCTACAATACTTGTTCATGGGCTGAAAGCACCCTGAATAGTTGAAGTGTGACCATTTAAGACATTCCTCTGGCATATGTGCATTTTCAGACAGAAACAATGGCTCCATTGGACCATGCCTCCAAAGTATGTTGCCATTGCAGAAACGACCACGCTTCACAACGGTGTGAATCAATGGAAGACCACACATTCTGGTGAGGGAAGGAGGGGGATGTGCAGATCTGGTGTCCCTCAGAGGAAGTCCAATCGCTTGTACAGAAGCACTGTGGGTGTCCCCCTCCTTGCTCTTCCTCACAGGGGACCTCCAGATAAACGGGGGTGGCCTAGTGTCAGTTGCTGACAGCTTTTTGTGTCACTGCTATCAAATCTGTCCTAACACATTTTTCAAGGGTAAATCTAAATGTTTCCTGACAGCACATTGTTGGTGTGCCAAGGGCTAGTGTCTCCTTATCGTGAGGAAGCAGTTCAGCTTTCAAGGTGCAGCCCAGATGACCAGATTGCTCTGTCCCTCAGCTCTCTCCTGATTAACACCCCTCCAGCCAAAGGAGCACGTTTACAGCAGGGTAGGAGAGGGAATGTTCAGAGGTACCATCCATAAAAGTATTTGCAGGGCATGACTTGGTCTTTTATATTGATTCATGTTTCTGCATTGCTCTGGTAATCAAATTTCCCAGGTAGAGATGAGGTTTTATTGCATTAGATTTTGTTATTCCAAACTATTTTTTCAATCTCATTCAGCTTCATTCAGTCTTTCAGCCTCATTCACTGCTTTATCCTGTCCAACTTCAGTCAGCAGACAGTTTGCTAAAGATTTCAGTCACAATAAGAGCAGGCCAGATCACCACCACATATCAAATCTGTGGTGTCTCAAAAAAACACGTCCTCGTGCCTCCAGGATTCCTGTGCACAGCTGGTGAGTTTGGACAAAAAGGTCAAAAATGCTGCTTAGGACAGTCTTACCTGATGCTGACAAGGTCAGTGCTCATCTATGCAGGGGTAAACCTGGCTCAGCCGGGCCCTGGTGCAGGCCAAGCAGAGCAGAGCTGCAGGCCCGTCCCCTGGCCATGCTGTGCAGCAGCATTCTGTCAGACACACGCTTTGCCCCTGCCCTGCTGTATCTGGTTACTGAGGCGTCACCCCAGCAGCTGTCATCCCACATGCCAAGAGCCACCAGGCATGCGACATTCTTGGTGCCCCTCAGCCACCCTCGGGCTTCTTTTGTTTGGGTGGCATAGATTTAAGCTCCTGAGGAGTGGTAAGCGTTGTTCCAAGGGTATGTGAAGAATAAAGCCAATTCCCCCTGAGGGTGGGAAGTGAGAGGAAAGCTTGGGGCTTTCCACAGCTCACAAATTTCCACCCTGGATTGTATGTGTGTATATTTATGAGAAAATTGAGCAGAGGCTACACATTGCCCAATACAACAAACATCAGGGATAAGATATTCCAGCCTCTCGATTTCACAGATTCATGCAAATACAAGCAGTATCTCTCCACAGACAAACCAGGAAGTGAACGTAATGGCTATCTAGAAGGGGTCATCAGGTGTCAATAGCTTGGTGGTGAGGGAAGTGCTCGTTTCAGGCTGCAGGATCAGAACGTGCTGCTGCTGTCACTGCTTCCAAAACAGCACATTCGGGCACCATGGCCTCAGCAGGCCAGCACCCTGCAGTAGCACCACCCTTTGCTTGTCGGCTGGAAGCCACTGGGACTCCTTAGGGATGAAGGGCACTCAGTCTCTTGTGGGAGCAGGAGCCTCATTGTCACTCAGGCTCACTTAGCACCCTTCTGAGAGGAACTTTACGCCTTTGGCTGACTTAGTGCTGCAATGCACTTAAAGACATTAGTCACAGTACACTGTGCTGGTGTGAACGCAATCCCACAGATGTCTTTTTCTTATACTGATTAAACTGACTTGGCTCCAGCTACACTAAGGCGAAATGTGTGGCACAATATAGCTTTTTTATTTAAATGCTTTTATGGTGTGATCTCTTTGTTACCTCAGAGCATTGCAAAGGATTTAATGGCTTCAGCAGTCAAAAAATAAATGCATTTTATTTAAGCTCTGTGCTAGTGCAGAAAATCTTGAGTAAGGCATGCAAGGAAGGAAGAATGCATTACTGTGCAGCAGTACACCATTAATCCTTGTGCCTGTTTTTCAGCAACCTTTTCCTTTTCCTTGGTTGTCATAATCAGGTCCATTTGATTTCCACAGTTGTTCCGACTTGATGTTTTCACTTGTATTTTACTGAAGTAATTTTCTGAAGGAGTTGCACAAAAAAGCAGCAGGTGAAATAATTTATGTTGGAGAAGAACTTGAAAAAAACGGTAGATCCAGGTGCCCACTCTCTGTCATCCTTATGCACATCCGCAAAAGCCTCCAACTGGTTGAACCCACAGCTGGGCAGCTCAGTCCCACCCTCAATCTGAGAAATTACAAGATATAGCTCAGGACACTTGTTACAAAGCTCTGTAAAGAGACTTTGAATGAAACAGCTCTGTATAGGCAGCTGTTGTTATGCCTAACAGATTTGTTCCTATTTCTTAAATGTGTGCCTGTTGTGATCTCTTTGTGAAGTTAAATTTTTTCACTGCCATCACAAGGAAGATGCCTCTTCTGAAACCTGTCAAACTGATACAGCAGTGTCTGTTCTCACTTTTCCCATGAGCACCATCAGATTTTGCTTCTGGAGAACCAAGAGGAATGAAAATTATTATTTTCCTGATCACAGCTGCATCCATGATGCAGCTGCATCCATGATGCAGCTGTTGCACCAAGACAGAGACAAGCGGTGTGGTTTCAGGATCACTCATTAAGAAGGTATCAGTTACCTGAGAGAATTATTTGCCTCTTTGTAATCCTTTTTGTGAATTTATGAAGAGAAGGAAGCATTTTGCTAGCTTGGCTTAATACAGTAATAGGAATAGGTATTGCTGATGAGGATGACAGGAGTTTCTGACTAAATGTTGATTTGTCTGCTTTTTGATTATCACAGAAGTGGAGACTGATTTTGAGTACTGAGCTCCTCATTCCTATGTTCATGGGGTAACTCCCATTTTGTTTATGATTTTGCATCAGGGAATGATATTAAGAAAAGAAGCTTTTCTGACAAAAGGAAGACTCTTGTTCATAAAGGTGGAAGTCTCAAACTAAGCTGAAGTATTACATTTTAGCTGCTGCTTATGCTTACTCTTCTGCACTTTCAATTAACAATTTTTCCTTTAGTTCCAAGCTAGTAGAATAAGACCAAATGACCTCCCCTTTTTTCCCCCGGTACACTGCTTGTGATATCTCAAAACCTATTAAATACAGAAAGCTATCTATAAATGTGACACCTGTATGGAACAGAGTCGATAAAGGTCTTGGAATGATTTTATTGTGTTTCTTACAAAGGCATTGCACAGAGTTAAGTTAGAGTCTTGACTTCTGTTATTGTGTTTAACAGGCTAATGGCACAAGGCAGCAAAAGTGCACTAGCCAACGAGGTATAAGATGATTTGATTTGGGCAAGTAATTAGTTATTCATTTCACATGTTGCTGGATACACACACTGGTTAGCTAAAAAGGAGGACTGACTGCAGCAGCGGTGGTATTCTGCATTTAAAGCAGTTTGGCTTTTGGATATGTTGGGAACATGGATTTGAAAATTTATAGGAAATGTGAGGAACTGTGAATGTTTACAGTGCTTCTTTTACTGGAAAGTCCCAGGCATGCAAATGTTAAAGGAGAAACTATATCTGTAGAAACAAATACTGCAAGCACCAAACAGATAATGGTCGCATAATTTAATGAAGGTACTTCATAATTTCAGTCAAATAACATTTAAATTACATAATGAGGTCAACTAGAATCCTAATTCCTGCTCTAATGCTTTATGTTTTTTCTATAGAAGTTGGTTATCTTCTTCAGACCTTTGCCACTGCTCTATGACATAATTCAGTTGCCACTGCTGAGGTCATTTGCAGAGTATTCCTCTGCTTGAGAAATAGTGAGATTGGTGCCATAAGTATTATGGCTAGACCAAGGTGCTTTATTTTTTTCATGGACATATGTCTAAGAATTCTTTATTAGATCTACAGATGAAATAAAACAGCAATTATCACACAATTTCTTATAAAACACTGGTAGCATAGCTCTAATACAAGTGTTTCTTTTCAAAGTGTTTTCTTTATTAATTTAATTGGGAATATATCAGCTAAACTAGAAAAAGAAACCGTTTTTATTAGCCACATCGACAATAACCCATTAGTAATTGCTATTAGCAGCAGAAATTTAATTGAAAAAAAAAAAACAACAGACATCTCATAGAGTTGCATAAACTCCTTGTGGAAAGCTGAATACTGATTAATTTCACTCTGAACAATTACTTTGCTTCTTATGAACACAATTTACTTAGTACATCAGAAGGAATGAGAAGACTAATTAAAAACTTTAAAGTACATTTCATTGTTAAAATTCACTGTTAAAATGAATTTGCCTACCACAAAATGAATATAGATTAATTCTGGTAAAAGCACTAGCCAAATACCATAGTGAATTACAATGGCTTCTGGCAGGACAGGAAAATTGCAGCTAAGAACACATAGAAACATAGAGTTATAGAATGGTTTGGGTTGGAAGCGACCTTAAAAATCATCTTGTTCCAAACCCCCTGCCATAGGCAGGGACACGTTCCACTAGACTGTGATGAAGACCCCGTCCAAAGAGCTGATAGCTGTCTACATGGTGGAGCACCAACAATACAAATATCTTATGGGATCCCACTAACTTATGCCCAGGATCATGCTTTCAGCTCCCACACCCCAACAGCCTCCTTCAGCTGCATTCTTCTGAGGTGTTCAAAAGGCAGATGAGAGACTGCTTATAATTCAATTTAGCTACCTTATATATTATCATGATTAGGCTGTGATGATGTTTATCTTAGTCTTTACTGAATCCAAGGCCTTCAAAACAGCCTTCATGTTTTCCTTGCATAAGCCAATCTGTAAATAAGAAAATCCTAAGTACGTAGCAATAGTTTTTTTCTAACAGAATTGAGAATAACAATATGCTTTATAAATGCTGATTACTTTAGCTTTGCAAACCCTCTGAGACAAAATTTAGGACTTTTGAGGAAATAACAAGAAGTTTTGCTTCTGCTTGGCAGACTAATGCCATCAGCAGTGCAAAACCAGTCTGTCGTTCAGAAGTATATGGTTGCCTTGATCATATGTTCTTATCCTTAAAATTCACTTTGAAAGCATTCAAAGAGATGGTTTTGCTGTTTTTGAGGTTTTGCTTTGTTGTTTTGTTTTTTTTTTTCCTGTCTCAGTTGATTTTGACAGATACGTGCATGGGTTCTAGATTTCTTGGCTTTCTGATTTAGAATTTTCTGATTATCAGACAATAATAGCACATGCAATTCAAAACTACTTTCTGTGAAAGTTCACGTTGCTCTAAGTGGACTGGAAAGCAAACACAAAAGGTGGGAGCTCATGAAATGGGTATTCGGGTAAAAATATCAGTGTAGAAGCATGGGAAAAGTTGTCAATATGGGCTAAATCAGGATAAGAGACAGTAATGTCCACTGATTTAACTGAAAGGCCTGTTTTTCCTAGTCCTCATCACTGACTGCAGTATTGCTAAGGAAAGGGAAGAGCAATGTGTTTTCAGTATGTCAGTAACTGCCCTTCAGGACAAGTGACAACTGCCAAGCCATCCAGCTTGCTGGAAACCTCAGCTGCATTTGAATACTTGTCTTCATTCCAGAGAGTGAAATAAAGCTAAAAGGCAATTTACAGGATCATTTTTGCTGGTCCTATTACACAGAAATGCCACAATTAGAGTAAAACAGAAACACCACTCTGCACTCTTAGGGTCAGACTGTGAAACCGAGACCATGCTTGTGAACGAACGCCTGCAGATTTATGGTGTTTAGCTGAATTGCCCTGGCCTTGTCAGGACTCGCATCCAGGCTTCACCTTGGGGTAGGCAGAACTGCATGTATTCCTGAAAGCAATTCAGCGGTAAGAACACAGAGATGTGGAAAAACACAGCTTCAAAGGGACATGTATTTTTCTCAACTTTATTGTTAACAGTTTCCTGTGCATGCCTTTAATTCCATGTCTTTAAAAATGTAATGCATTAAACAGCATTTAATGTGGTTTTGCACTTTGTTACACATGGTGCAATATTTGTTCACAATAGTCCCATTCACTGAAAAAGATTGATTGTATGGCAATGAACGCCATGGCTGTGGATGGTTTGTATTCAAAATAGATCTTTCAATAAGCATTCAAGAGTATTTGCTTTTATAGAGTTTTAAGGAAGTTTGTTCAGCCTAGTATGTTGCATATTATGTCTTGAACTATTTTTTTTTGTGTGTGAAATATAAAATTCCAAAACTTACAGAACATGGAAATCATAATAATTTCTTTAAATGCCTTCTCATCTATGAATATGCTTGGCAGTTCCTTACTGACTATGTAATTCTATGGCAGTAGTCTAGTCCTGGATTATTTGTGTAATGTTACAGCAATATGGCCACAAAAAATATCAATACATCTTAAAATACAGGCAGAAGATTCTAAAATACAGAAACAGAACACGGAAATAATCATGTAATGCACATAATCTTAAAATTCTGATTTAAATCGGGGGGGTTAATTTCTGCTATTTTTTTAAAGCTGAATTGCTTTTCAACTCAATATCTGTACTGTTTCATATATTTTAAACGATTGATTCAAAGCAAACTAATAAACAATCATGTGCTGCTTAAACACAACTTAAGTGCACTATCTCTTTACAGCAGAAAGCAATTCTAAAGGGACACCCCTTCCTTATCTTGGCTGCATCAAATGAGATAGCTTTAGCACTCTCAATAGTGGAAAATTTCTTATTAGGAACACACTTCTGTCTCTGTTTCTAATGCCTAAATTAAAAATCCATCTCATTAGTTTGTCATGTTGTAATGTTCCTAAAATCTAGAAAGCTGCCAAAGATAACAGTACATGGATTGAACATGAATTGGTTTTTGGTGTGTTGATCACTATTAGCAGGACACTAAGCCACAGGAAAGCAAATAAAAGCTGTTACTTTGGAGGTGGGTCTTAATTTTTGTAAACCAGACCTTGCTTTGTTATCTGAAGTCATTTAATGTACTTGACAGCTGTTGATGCCCTCGCTATTTATATTTTTACCTCTTTTTCTTTGTGAATTTCTTCTGGGTTCCTTTCTTATTTGCTGATTTTGAAAATCCAGGGAAAAAAAAAACACCTTACAATAATCATCATGCCTGTAGCTTGTAGCTCCAGCTACAAATATAGTGTGCTAAGTGATGAAACTCTCTAAAAAGCAGCTGATTTAGTTTTAAGATGAATGTACTTTTGCAGCTGACATTTTAACATCTAGCAGGTGCTACTTACTTTTATACCTGCACATTCCAGATCTATTTCATTATTTAAGAACTATTTCAAGTATCTCAATTCAGAATAATAAGTACTGATTACAAACCCTAATTTGTTTCTTCAACTTTGCACATGCATAAATGGAATTGCTTTTGCACAATAAAATAATTATCAATCAATCAAAGCTATCCACATATGCTTTTTTAATTTTTTTTTCCTTTTTGCCTGGGGTGATGTATGTGACCCGACTGAAAACTTGGCTTTGACATTTTTCCATTGACTGTACCTCTCAGGCATATATCCTTCCATCCACTGTGTGCTCTGATCCTTGCTCTTCAGTTTGGCCTTTGGAATGAAACTGCCTCAATCTCCATATTTCAAGGAGAGGTCCACCACTCAGCTCTGCAAATACATGATGTATGGTACAAAAAATTAAATCAGTAATGTCTTCCTGACAAGCAAGGTATAGATTTTAAAGATTTTTTAACTTGCAAGCCATTTTCTCCATGTTTACATGTTAACATATCTTGATATTAGATTATTTTTGAACATCTGGAAGAAAAACAAAACAAAACAAAACATAACAAAGAAAAACCTCAACACAACAGTTTATGCAGTTAAGCCAAAGTTATTGAAAGTTTTAATTCTAGGTATGTATATAAGTGCATTAATATTAGTGAATCTGCATGTCTCCTTGATACAGTTCCAAAATTCAGGTGAAATACCCGTGAATACACCTACTTCAGAGGGAAAACAAAAGGAAAAATAATGCAGAAAACCAGCAGTTTGCCAAAAACAGTAATTGGATTTTAATTACTGCAGAACAAACAGTCCTACCTCATGGAATTCACTTCTCACTAAAATTTATTTATGACAGTTTTTTAAGGTCTCTTTCTTCACAGAAGTAACAGCTACAGGTACTTGATGCTTTCTGAATTTAGATTATGAGATACCACAGGTGTACTCGGATGTTATTGGCACTGTTTGTTGTCCATTATCATTATTTCCTTGCTTACAAGAACACAAATAGGTATTGTTTCCCACCTGTAACTGTTCACAATGCTTAGAAATACATTCCTGAAGTTCTTGCAGCACATGCAGTATTACACACCAAGAAATCTCTTCTTTTGCTGTCAAGGTAATAAAGAAAAAAAACGAGTCCAGAATGATTTCATATGGGGTTATACTTTTACAGATGCATAAATCTCCCACCACACGTTGATAACAAAATAAAAAGCGCAATTGAGTAACTGCTTAGAAACCTTCCTCTTACCTTCTACTCCCCAAATCAGTGATTATCCTGATGATTTCCTACTGGTAAACTGGCAGTCCTTTTGCCGATAGTCCTAATTTTAAAGAACATAATCTCGTGTGACACTTAATGTGTATTGCCAACTAGTATAACAAAGTTAGCAAGCATATCCTAATCTATGTAAATACTGCTTAAAGGCAGTTAGTAGTTTTCTATATAAATTGGAGAAAAAGAGAATGAAAAAAAGAATTTCTCACATCCCCTCTCCAGATCCACTTTTTACTAATCTGATTGATTGTCCTTATCCTCAAATTCCAGATGGAATGAATGTCCAACATCTACAATCTTTTTGCATGTGGAAAGTTTCCAAGTGATCCAGAAGAGCCCCAGAGATACACATTTTTTTACTTCCTTGGGTTTTATATGAGATTGATGGTCTCTGCTGGCAATAGGGTATAACTTGTGCCAGTGGTCAGGTCCCAGGCAAATAAATAAATGATCAAAGTTTCCTACTTCTAATTCTGTACCAATACTGAATTCACGACAGTTTCCCTTAGAACCAATTGTATACATAATACAGATACTTGATATGCTAATAATCCGTGTAATTCTGGAGAATTTTTATAAGGAAAGGAAATAAATATTCAATATATGTAAATAAATCTGATCTATTAAAGATAGTTTTTACTATTGTTCCTTCAATAACTCCAGTTCAAATTTGACACCTTTTTTTCTCCTTGCAAGGTACTGTCTTCTTTTAAAGAAAATGATAGTCCTGATAAAAGGTGTTAAGATGTCTGCTTTGATTTTCTTCTGAATGTCTAACTTACTTATGCCTGGGCTTTCATACGCCTGCTTAAACAGTAATATTTTCTAACCAACCTTTATTGATTTCATATGATTTCAGAATGGTATGAGTAACTGTGATAAGAGAAAGGATTGTAATAAGGAAACAGTGTGGCTTGCAATGTATTTACTTTTTGTTTCAGTACGTATATTGACACAGATATGATTTAGATGCCAAGTTAAAATATACATCATTATAACTATTCAAATGCTATCGAAAGACCTTTACATTAAATCTTCACAATCCAAAGGATAATTACAGTATGAAAGTGCAGACCACAGAGAAAACAATGAATGCTCAGCCTTTTTGAAAATCCATGTCAATGATTAAAGACATTTACATATGGATTTTATGATGTTAACTTTTAATATCTCTAATAAATATGTGGTCTCAGTAGCTTTTATTGGGGGAAAACAAATAACAATGTCCGTGTGCAACAAAATGGTCAATATATTATTAAATAATTACATTAATATGACTAACAATGCTCTCATTAATAAAAGAGAACATTTGAGGCCTACTAAGTGCTACCAGCTTCAGATGTTTTGGAAATGATCTCAAGCCATTCTTGTACTGCTGGGAATCTTCAAGGCAATCTTCCTGGGGACTGATACCTGATTAAGTGCATGACTGAAGTCCAACTTCTAAAGCAGGTCCTATCTCGTACTTCAAGAATACACACAATCAGCTGTTTCTTCAGTAATAAGACACCATGCCCTGACTCTCTGTTTTAAAGCTAAATTCTACTAACACATATGGGATTTTGCTTGGCTTAAACTCTGTCTCAGATGTGCTGAAAAGCAGGATTTTATTTTTAGGACCTTATGATTGACAAGTACGGTAGCACAGTTAAATAGTTGTGGTATTATCTATATTTGTAACCATTTGAACAGAGTGCATGGAGTAATTATTTCTATATAAAATAAGGTTTATCATAGACTATGTAGGCATTGCCTTGTCATCCTGAGTTGCAAAAATGGAACCTGTTGACATTTTCCTGTTTTTCTTGCAGACTATTCTCAGTAATAGGAAACTACTGATATCTGCTCTTGCAGATGTCCGCAGCCGACGTCAGGAATTTCAGATACCATTGTGCAAGTAATGGTATAATCTGTAAAATAGGATGCCTGGGAGTATGACAGCTTTTAGGTGTGTCTCAGTTATAGGTGGATTGCAATATTCTGTTGATTTTTTTGTTGCTCAGAAATTATGTTTTATCAGAATTGAAAAGTTCAAGGGAAAATTACCACCACCAACTTCTGTTGAAAGAAAGACAGCTTCACCTGCTTAGTCCCTGATCAATTTACTAGTCAGATTACTAAAATGGTATCAGTGTTTCACTACATCATGAAATTTCTCCTGGAAGTGAAGGGTGCACGATTTATGGTCCTTGGGCAAATTTCCTGTGCAAATTACGTGAGAAATTAAGATCGAAAAACAAGTAGATCAGCTGGAAATACTAGGTTTGCTGGACCTGGCCTGCTGTTAACTTCCAGTTCTTCAGCAGGGAGTCTGAAGATCTCAGGAACCCTTCCAGGGTCTTCCAGCAACCCTTCAGCACCTTGTTGGGGTAAGGGGAACTGCGAGCCTGACGCTGTCCTGGCTGCTACGGTCTGGAATTGCTGCGATAAATTACTCCCATGTTTAGACTTGCAACAGACTTGGGTTGGTATCAGTGACTGTGTTTTGAGGCTTCAGAAAGCAAACCTGACACCAGACACTAAAAAAATTCAATCCACTGCTCTGGAGAACTGCGTCATAGAGCAGGCAGCCCAGGAGCACCCAAAAATGCTACTTTCATCCCAGGCACTCAGGACTTGAAGACTCTCTCCTGCTGCATGAGAAGATTTGGGATTTAAGTCCAAGCTACAAGGTTATTAGGGACATGTAAACCTCCCAACCTCCTGCCTGTCCCCTAGGACAGTTAGGAGTCCTGGAGGGACAGGCAGGCCTCGTACATTGGGAAAAAGATATTCATGGCTCAAAAGTTTTTCACTTTAAGGATCAGAACACTTTCAAACATATTTGGGGAGGGATTTGGCAAGCATCAGTAAAATGTATAAATTCTTTAAAGAACTGTCCTGAAACAGATTGTGTTTCTTCCAGAAGAGAAACTTTTGACCAGATTTGATGTCAATTATCATCATTGCTTTGGAATAATGTAGGATAAATTCCTTCATTCCTATGAGAGTCACAGCACCAAATCCTCTGCAGTTGTTCACAATCACAGCAGAGTGAAAGAGCCAGAGATTCCTCAGTTCCTTGTCTGATCAGTCATCTGTAGGCAGCGTTGGTCACTGTGAGTTATATAGATAATATCAAAAACCTTCTGTCAGGTTCTGTCAGAACTATTGGCTGGACCACTAAAAAACCCCCAAGTGACTAGTTAGGAGTAATCCACAGAGATCTGAAATTGTGTTTATGGTCTGAGTGAAACAGAGGGTGCATTCCAGCATGATACGGGGACAAAATAATACGAAGAAAGTCAGTGACAAAAAATACAGAAGAGTTGGACAAGATAATTTTGAATGTTCTAACAAAGAAGGGAATCAAATTTTAGGAATAACAGGCAAAGGAAATATAAATCTTAACTTGTTATACAGATGCAATGGGAATATAATGTGGAAAAATGTCCACAGTATCTTTTGCTTGATCAGATAATCAATGTCAATTTTCTGACTATGAAAGATATTCTTTCTGCACAAGGTGAGCATGGCAGAGTGTCAGGAAAATGATCTCTTGGAAGAGGAGCCAAGATTTTAGAATTGTGACCTTTTTACTGTCTCATCAACCAGGCTTTAGAGTAATTCTAGACCTCCAACTAAAATGCAGCAGACAGTGTGTGACTGACACAACAACTGGTTTGCTTCTTGAAACCCAACACAAGTGGCTTATGATTTCTCCCATTACACCCTTTTATACCTCCTGAAGTTTCAGCTTTTAACTATGACCCTATTACTATTGCTAAAATACTTAATTACTAGTATTTCTTAATTAAAGTACAAGCTGTTCTTACAATTTTAAATTAAAGCCTGTCAAAAACAATTTTTTTTTTTTCTGTGTGAATGTAGAGAGTAAGATTAATGTTACAAAGGAGCTCTTGAGCTCACGAAGAGATCATGAATCAGGATTCAAAGGAAAAGAATCCAGTATTTCTTTTAATAGATTTACCACACATTTTAATTCTTGAAGTTACAATGTGCCTGTATCATCAGCTTTTCTGCAGATGACAAAGAAATTAGCTTTGACTTTAAACAAAGTCCCAGGAACTAAGGTGATGCAACTTAGGAATTGTGGCTCATACCTTACCACTTGTTGCACAGCACTTGCCATTTGGGTGACTTCTTTCAGTTCCCTCTCCTACCCGACAATATGATAGACAATATGATTCAAAGCACTTTATAACTATTTCTATGGCTGTCGTGCATTCCTCCAGTGTCCTTGTAGTCCAGCCATTCTTATGTTATACAAATGCACTAGAATTGTGGGACTAAATTACAAGACAGCAACCACAAAAAACGTCCCAGCAGCACAGGCAGCTGAAGATCATGGATGGTTAATAAGCTGTATTCCATCAACCGCTAACTACTGCATCCACACTTTAGGCTATCCACACTCTGCAGGGAAAATGTTAGCACCTTTCCAGGAAACCGGGATGAAAGAAATGTGATATCCTTGGCAAAACCTTCAAAGTATAAATAGAAGTGGATCCCTGGCTTTGCAGATGAGTGTGGGCAAAGTTTTGATGTCTATAGCTCTACACCTGTAAACCACTATAGATGTTTCTAACTTTCTGCATAGCAGGACACCTAATGATCTTATTTGCAAGTATGAAATTAAAAGTGAACATCGTATAGGAATGAATGTAAAAAGTCTTATTTTAAGGACACTGGACAGAAAGAAACCAGACCAAAACAAAACAAAACAAAGCAGAACACAAAAAAACTCTTTCGAAAAATGTTAAATTACAAGAATATTCAGAGGACTTCTTTTGCATTTTTAACTGCCAAATACTATGTACCTTGATGATTAATTGATTTGTGAAAAAATCCTACAAAAAGTTTATAAAATATTTCACTAGGTCTCATAGTGATCCTACTTAGGTGATGTTTACAAAGAATTAAGATATTGTTATTTGTAATGCTCTGGTCAAAATTAAATAAACTGTATTACATAATCTTCCCTTATAGCTATTGTAAATAAATTAGTGGAAGGAAATTGCAAAGTTATGAAAGTTTTGGATTGAGATAGAAGGAGGATGCTTCCATGCTATCAGGCATTGCTTGGTCTGAGGAAGCTCTGTCTATTCTTGTGAAAAGTATTGCATAGCATGCAAGAGATAAGGATTTAAAAATAAAATAAGACATAGTAAATATTGGCCTGTGGCATAAAGGTGGGAGATAACAGGACCCCAATGGTTGTGAACAAGGTATTTTCTCGTGTTACCTTTCTCCTGCTTCCTGCACCAGGCTTTGCTAATGGGAAAGATACAGTTTACTTTTGTCTATGCACGGCTGGTTATTGTGCATAAGATAAAACCTGACCTCTCTTTGTGAGGGAAAAAGTGTCAGCTTAACTGTGGAGTTTTATCTGCTACAGGATATAGTTTTAGTTTTTAATACTAACTAGGCATTTATTTTAAGTAGTGAAAGATAAAAGATTTCTTTACTCCTATTTGTTGACAGACCTATAAATTATGAAACTGTCTGTCCTGTAACTCCCTATCCCAGTTATGAGGACAGCCAAAGTCTGAAGCAAGGAAAAAAAATGTGTCCAGCTAATGAAGTATGCATAATCTTTTCCTGTATCAAGTGTTAAGTGAGCTTATGTAATCCATATTTTCTAGTAAATGTCATCAAAACTTTATAAATGTCATTATGCAACTTGGATTCAGGGAATATATTGAATGGCGACTGATACATACAGATATCAGAACAGATTTATAGGTGGACATTGCATGGTGATAAATAAAAAATTGATTATTTGCAGTTATATTGGCACAGCATTAAACAAGCTGTGTCAGAAGTGATGGGTAGTCCTATGTTTGATTCTTTCATTTTAATTCTGTACCTTAATATGTAAGGAGCATACCTAGCTGCAACAGACTTAATGGGTTTTTCAGATACAACATATGAAAGAGAAAGACAGACTGCTATAATGGTATATTTTACTTGCTCTACATTAGGGGGTTTCAGTTCTTTGATTTCCAGATGCTTAAACATTTACCAACAAAGAGAAAATCAAAGCCTACTGAAAGCAAGTTTGCTGTTAATTGCCTTTCACCTTGAAAAGAATCCACAGACTCCAGAGTTTGGGGCCAGAAGTTGAAAATCACATTTGTGTGCCATAAGACTGCTGGAAATTGTTACCTGAATGAGGTAACAGCCTGAGGATTTGGTTGGACCCTTTAATTGAAGCTGCTAATCAGTTTGAATACAGCTTCGCCAAGTATTACTCCTAGTGCTTCTGAATAAATTCAGACTGTACGTAAGGAGCAGATGTTTGCCAAAGGTAACCAAACATACACAATTTTTGGAGTTGTGTACAAAATAGTATGTAAATACTTAAAGTGGTCTGCAGTAACAGCTGTATTCTGGAAGTTGCATCAGGCATTAACAAAACCTTATGATTTTGTACAGAATTAACTGCTGGCTAAAGAGAAGCACCTCCTGTCAGGGGTATTACTGGCTGTGGAAACTGCAGTGTTTTAATCAAACATCTCTTTTGATACATTTTAGAAACGTTTCAGAAAAGGTTTTAAGCAGAATAAGGCAGTCACACAACCTCCCGCTTGGGAGGCTTTCAGCAGGGAGCTGTGCCCTCTGCTGCTTGCTTGAGCACAGTGAAGAAATAGCAGGAAGAAATAGCTTGTATGCCTTTGACCCGAACCCTGGATGAAATAGGACAATTCAAAGGCATCTCCTAACATAAGTATTTTTATAGGATATGGTTGTTGTCCAAAAGCAATTTCTGTTATTAGGATTTTTGTCAAAATGGCACAGAAAATTTGTGTTTGATTGTAAGCTGCATTGGGCGGCTGAGAATATTTTGTTTCCAATCTCCCGAAAGACAAGTGAAAAACAGCAGTGAAAAAACAGGAGCAGCAGAACTCTGAGAAGTTTGGGTTTTATTTTCTTTTTTTTTCAGTGACAGAGCGTTAAAAGTCGTGCTTTCTTCAGAAAGTAAAGTAAAAAACTGTTAGCTCTTCTGTGTTTGAAACCTGCTGCAACTAACAATTGCAATCTAAGAATCATATTTGTTAAGAAACAGGAATAGTTTCAGGAATGCCACAGATTTCATGAGTACCCCAGAGCCATTAGACCATCTCTGCCACCTACAGCCATGCCAGTTCCATATTTTGCCCTTAAAAACCCCACCTTAGCCCTGTGTAGAGTTTTGCAGAAATGAAACTAGCAGGCATCCCAACCGAACAATCCCAGCATGTAAACCAGAAGTACAGGAATGCAATGAATGCTTAAGATTCATGCTCTTACCTCTTCAGAGAAGTTAAGAAGAAACCCTAAAAAAATCTCCCTATCCCTTACCATCTCCCTGGTCATTGCCTATCCTATTGCATGCTGACAGAACAGGGATGTGGGTAACCATAAGGCTCACAGCTGCTTCACTGCAACTCTGAAAAACATCCGTACCTGTCAGGACAGATGATAGCAAAAAAATCAGAATTATTCCTTTTGTGAAGAATTCACATTCTGTGTGTTTCTTTGCAGTTTCCTCCAATTTCACACTTCCCACTAGCAGTGTCTTAAGAAATTCCTGCTCTTATTTGAAATGACTATACCCTTGTGTTTCTTTAGTGGAAGATTAAAGCCACTCAGATGATCTCAATAACAGCACTCTTTGACAGCTTTCTGAAGTGATAAGAAAACAGTTCTAAATAAAGATATTTTGGGTTCTGTGTTTTAGAAACTGACCATGAACTTTTGAAGAGTCTGCGGGGAGGCTGTAAGATGTCAACAGAAAATGGAGGACCTGCAAAAGTATTAGGGAATGAAGAAAAAAATCTAAGGAGTGCAGAATAACATGAATCTGGACTGGAAATGAAGATGTGGGAAGATAAAAAGGAAATATATGTGTGGGAGAACCTGGTGAGATAAGAGTGCTAACTTACATACCTTGAGTACCTCTAATGCAGATATATAGAACAAAGCTATTTTAGTGCTTCTTGATGTTAGCAAACATTCAGACAAAGGATTCCTAGGCAAAAAATGAGGACACGGGATTAGACAGTTTCTGTAATATTCATGGCAGTCAGGTGAAGTTCCTGATGACTGGAAAAAGGGAAATATAACCCCCATTTTCAAGAAGGGGAAAATGGATGACCCGGGGAATTACAGACCAGTCAGTCTCACCTCTGTGCCTGGCAAAATCTTGGAGCAGATTCTCCTGGAAGGCATGCTAAGGCGCATGAAAAACAACAAGGTGCTTGGTGACAGCCAGCATGGCTTCACGAAGGGGAAATCCTGCCTGACCAATTTGGTGGCCTTCTATGATGGGGCTACGGAACTGATGGACAGGGGTAGAGCAGTTGATGTCATCTACCTGGACTTGTGCAAAGCGTTCGACACTGTCCCACATGACATCCTTGTCTCTAATTTGATAGATGGACCACTCGGTGGATAAAGAACTGGCTGGATGGCCACACACAAAGAGCTGTGGTCAATGGCTCAATGTCCAGCTGGAGAATAGTAACGAGTGGCATCCCTCAGGGATCAGTGTTGGGACCGGTCTTGTTCAACATCTTTGACGCTGACATGGACAATGGGATTGAGTGTGCCCTCAGCAAGTCTGCCAATGACACCAAGCTGTGTGGTTCGGTTGATACCCTGGAGGGAAGGAATGCCATCCACAGGGACCTTGACACGCTTGTGAGGTGGGCTGATACCAACCTCATGAAGTTTAACCATGCCAAGTGCAAGGTCCTACACCTGGGTCGGAGCAATCCCAGGCACAGCTACAGGTTGGGCAGAGAAGAGATTCAGAGCAGCCCCGCAGAGAAGGACTTGGGGGTGTTGGTTGATGAGAAAATGAACATGGGCCGGCAGTGTGCACTTGCAGCCCAGAAAGCCAACCGTATCCGGGGCTGCATCAAAAGGAGCGTGACCAGCAGGTCGAAGGAGGTGATCCTGCCCCTCTACTCTGCTCTTGTGAGACCTCACCTGGAGTATTGTGTGCAGTTCTGGTGTCCTCAACATAAAAAGGACATGGAACTGTTGGAACAAGTCCAGAGAAGGGCCACAAGGATGATCAGGGGACTGGAGCACCTCCCGTATGAAGACAGGCTGAGAAAGTTGGGGCTGTTCAGCCTGGAGAAGAGAAGGCTGTGTGGAGACCTCATAGCAGCCTTCCAGTATCTGAAGGGGGCCTATAGGGATGCTGGAGAGGGACTCTTCATTAGAGACTGTAGTGATAGGACAAGGGGTAACGGGTTAAAACTTAAACAGGGGAAGTTTAGATTGGATATAAGAAGGAAATTCTTTCCTGTTAGGGTGGTGAGGCACTGGAATAGGTTGTCCAGGGAGGTTGTGAATGCTCCATCCCTGGCAGTGTTCAAGACCAGGTTGGAAGAGGCCTTGGGTGATATGATTTAGCGTAAGGTGTCCCTGGCCATGGCAGTGGGTTGGAACTTGATGATCTTAAGGTCCTTTCCAACCCTAACTATTCTATGATTCTATGATTCTATGAAATATTTCTGACCTTTATAATAACCATGCTGTACTTTGCTGGAGTTACTAACGTTAAGTGAAGGCTGGTCCTTTTACTCATCTTTGTCTTGTTGTCTGCTAAAGACAACCACCATAGAATTTCTGTTTGCTATTTTTCTTGCAGAAGTAGTGCTCTGGATGCTTTCTTATTTGTCCATGTGATGCTATTGTTGCTTTTCTGCTAAAACCTGCTGTCCTTTTATGAAGGTTAACCTCATCTAATGAGAGACTTTGGACTTTAGATATATCATTTTTGCTTATTGTTTCACTATTCTCTTACTGAACATCAGCATATGGTGTACCTGGGTGGTTTTTTTACATTAACCCTACACATTTCTTTTTACATGGCCATCCATTCTGGAAGTATATATTTCATCCAGAGACTACTGAGACCACTAGTTCTTCTATTTCTGTCCAAAATTTATCTCAGTAACTGAAATAAAATTTTAGTAACCATTTTAAGAATAAATTTTTCAAGCAGGTCAAATATGTCATTTTAGTATATTTTCTGAGATGTGAGATATTTTAAGGTTGTTATTTGTGCAGGAGGTTGGACTAGATGGCTGCCTGAGGTCCCTTCCAATCTGAGTGTTTTCAGGGTTCTGTGAGTGAAGTTTCATCTGGAATATTAAAACATTTCTCTGTCACTATGAAAAATATTGGAACACTAGATAAAAATTATACTGAGTTTCAGCAAAGCTGGTTTCTTTTCTGTTTATTTTCTATGATCAGGTATAGGATTCAAAGAATGTGTTGCATAGAGAATATGTCCAGAGTTAAAGATAAGAAGAATGAGTCAGAGACGTGGGCATGAGCTCGGGAATTCTGAACATTGTTGTGCAATGGTTTTTATACTTCATGACATTTAGATTAAGACATAGAGATAATGGCTGATTTTTTATCTTTAGTTAAATCAATCATGTGAATAAGGTAAAACAGCAAATAGTCCAGAATCTATCACTAAGTTAAGATAGACTAATAGAATTGAGAGTTCAGAAATGGATATTGGTAGGAAAAACAGGATATCCAGCAAATGACCGTGTAGGATGTTGCAAGATGGGGATGAACTCAACTATTACAAACTGGAAACTAGTTCTAAATGAAGGGGATTAAAAAAGCTATAATTAGCTAATGCTTCCTAAAAGCCTAACTAAACTGTTGGGTTTTTTCCATTCCAGAGTGCAAAAGCACAGTGAGATCAAGTATCATGTAGTAAGTGTAGTCAGAGAAACAAATCTTTTAAAGACAATATTGTCTGTCATTATCCCAGGACCTTGTAACCTCTCTGAAACAGGTGCTTTTCCTTTAATGATGCTGTGATTGTTGAAGGACTGTTTACTTATTATACTGGAATATAATGAACACATCACAATTAACTGCCACCAATTTATGTTAATTTTATTTACAGGCGATGCTTCTTTAATCTCTAAATGTGCTGTAAATTCTGAAGACAACAGAATCCCTTGTCTCATAAAAGCATGCTTACTGTCCCTGTGAAAGTGTCTCAGTGCCCCACTGAACTCCTGTTCTCTTCATTTTATTAAATAAATAAAAGCTTTAGTTATTAGGACATAGAAGCAAATGACTTACAGAGGATCTAAGTAACTGTCTGGTAACACCAAATCTTAGTCTTTACCTGAGTCAATGCTAACAGTTATGATCTGTTTGGATGACAGATGATAAATACATCTTGTGTAACCCATAAGGAGGTTTTCCCTGCATGGGGCGTGATTTGCCATCACTGAGGCACTGGAGCTACAACGCTGACTGTGAATGGAGAGACATCAGTTTTTTAAGAAACCGTTAGCAGCACTCCATGAAAGTGTGTGCAAGGATTGCTCACAGTTGCAGCAGCTTGCAGTTGTACCAGCTGTACTGTTGCCTTTCAGCTGATATAAGCACTGGATCAGAAAGTCTTCTGTTTGGCTGATCTTTAAGAGAGAAAAATCTCTGTTAAAAAGATTAAGTTGCTGAAGTAAGCACAGTTTGGCTGATAGATGAAAACCATTACTTGCCTTTCCTTTTGAGATTATCACAGGCATATGAAAACACGTCACTGGACTTTTCAATTAAGAAAGGCAGTTATCTGTAGGTGACAGGATGATTTGAGTAAAAAATAACAGCCTCAACACTGAAATCTTGCCTTTGATAGTAGGTATTTGAGTTTACAGATCCTCATTCATTTGCTGCACCTAGAATGATAAGTCTATTTGGAATCCCATAAATTTCTCTGTGTTTTGTAATAATACAACTGAGAGAAGAGCTGAACAAATTGTTTTGGGCAGAAAGGTTATGCAGTTTCTTGTCATGGTGCTAAGATGAACCTGGTCATAGGGATTGTTCAAAGATATTAAAGAAATGTTAGAAAATAAAACTTTTTGGTTTGACACTTTATATTGTTAAGTAACATTTTCAAATTAAATTTATTTAAAAAAAATCAAAATAAACCAAATGATGAAAATAATGTCAGTAATAGAAGTTTACTTAAAAATCAGTTTAACACAAAAGAGCTTTTTTCTTACCTTGTTATTGTGTTTAACTTTCTGTTTAGCAACTGACATCTGGCATGAATTCAGAGAATTTGACTTAGGATAATACTTCTGGTACCATTAATGTTTATTTGAAATTAGATATTTTTCATTACCCAGAATCTAGTATTCCTTGTATAAATTTGCAAACATATTTCGGTTACACAAGTATGTGTGTTCTCTGTGTATGAAAATTTATTAGCAGGAAATGAGGGCATAGCCACATTTAAAGATCGATTGGCTCCTTTATAGTTTAGTCTATTAAAATAATACAGTAGATAAATTATTAAAAAAATATAAACCAATAAAAGCTAGAAGCAGAAATGTCATCGCTTCAAGCCTCCTGAGGAATCCAAAATGTTCTGTACTTTAGTCTTGTCTTGTCCAAATTAATACTATTCCAGGTGAGAGAGGGAAAAGGCATAAGTTGCATGTCTGTTATGTTTCTCTCACATAATCTTTACCTTTCTTTTTCCATAGGAGCAAGATGTAAGATATCTGTAAGACAAATAATGAGTGCAGTAGCATATGCTCCCTTCTTGATCTCCCATCATAAATACCTTCTTTTATTACATTTTATTAGTTTTAGAATCTGGAGTTTAATTGCAATTTGATTAATTAGATTCAACTGTTTTGAGAAGGCCTTAATCTTCCTGACAGAAGACCGTAACCTGCAGCATCTCTGAATTTATAGCTAAACAGATGCTACAGGTCCTGGAATACACAGATGAAAATTGTTGGCCTGTTGCCCAATAGTGTGTGTAAGACCTATAATTGAAACACTACATTTATTGCCTCTGTCAAAAAAGGTATAGTGATGCAAGGTTATGAAAATACTTTCCATGTCTCATGCCTTAAAATACTTGGCTACAATTTATGTAGAGAACCTTTGCAAAAAGCACATACTTTAATTTGGAACCCCTAGCCACAATTACACATAAAAACGCTGAATAGTGAAACTAGTCTTATAACCATCAATGTTTAGGGATGAAAACTGAGAAATACTAATATAAATTCTGGGTTGCTGTAGGTGTTCAATCAGCTGTTCTTCCCACCCAGCATGCTATTTGCAGATAATAGCTCTACGAGAAAATAATGATATTTCATCTATTGATTGGCGCTGCTGTGCAGTGCAGACACCCAGAACAGATCAGATTTCCCCTCTTCAGTAAAGGTGTTCCTGCAATAAGTAGGCAGCTAGCATTTAGCATTTGTGTGGCTGTTTTGATTAATAATAGCATTTGCAGTAATCATCTTATTAATCTTTAATACAGTCCTATGAGATAGGGAGTAGGATGCTGTACTATGCACAATTATAGTAACGTGAACACTAGTTAGGAGTGACACACACAGGACCTCAGAGGTGTTAGAGATAGGACTAATTTCTTGTCATATCACTTTCACTACAGTTGTGCTGTCCTGGAGGAATCTGCTTTCTGAATAGCTGGGAAATCTTTGCTGTGTCCATGTGGGATGTTTGAGAAATTGACAGATACTGCTTGCATATATAAACTGCTTATATTGACTGTCTTGAGACTTCTAATAGGTATTTCCTGATCTGTGATTGTTATCACATATTTATTCCTCATTTCTCTATTCCAGCCCAGCATATTTCTTAAAACTAACCATTAAGATCTACTAAGGAATTAGGTCAGCTACATTTTGTATCTAGGTTGTGCAGTAGTGAACTGGTGCATCATTCATGTCCTCAGAGAATGCACCTCAGTGTTCATCCTGAACACAAAGGTTTCATCATTCTTAACTCTGAGCAAACCAAAGGCATTTCTAAGTCTAGAATGATTGCTTGACGATATAAAAAAGAGAGTTTCTTGAAATTACTAGGACTGAGGGAAAGACAACAACCCAGCTCCAAGCAAAAATGAAGAACCAAACAGAATTATTTGTATTCTCAACCGCTTTCCACATTCAAAACTGTTCTCCTACAATGACAGGGATTAGGATCTGTGCCTGTGACAATCTGGGGAGGATGCACAATCAAGTGGGACAAAGTCTGTAGTTCCAGATCACACATGGCATCTGGCTACCAGCAGACAGTGCTTGCATGCTCTGGGTTAGGGGCCCCAAGCTGGGATAACAAAAACAGTTTCAGTGTTCACTATTACTGAGCTCATTATGTGTTGATTGTAAGCAGTGACCACTAGTGAAGTGGAAGAAGCAGCAAACACCAGAGGCCACCTCTCAGTGTCACTCATTAGTATGATGCTGCACTATTTCCAAAAAAGCCTGAAGTGCAGCACAATATAAAGGTAGTCATTGTCTTCACTGCAAGCATGAAGCGTAATTTCCTTATTTACCTCTAGCTTATCACATCAAGACCCTTACTAGTCTTCTTTGCAGAGAAGTTAGGAAGATGTAGAGTGTTTGCACCAGAAAATATTCTGTCCTTGTCTAGGAAGAACAGTTCCACAATGACATAAAGAGTTTACTAATAAAACCCCTCAATTTAAATATCCAAAAGGTAAGTAAGTATTGCATTGATACTTTTTACTGCATTTATAGGTAGTACTGAAGCATCCTTAGGGTCAAGAGTCAAGAACTTAGTTCTGAAAGGGTCTCAGTACTTTGGCTCCGTTCTTCAAATATATTTCTGTACCTCAGCACTACTGTATGTAGTATGTGAGTAAGGTCACTAAAACAGCTATGAGTTTTTAATGGCAATTTGGTTGTATCATATAAAATAAGTCTAGCAATGACCTTCAAAACCAATCATGAAGTTTTGGCGTTCATTCAGGAGAGAAAAGATTAGGGGATTTTTCAGGACACATAATGAGATGCATTGGGCAGCCAACACACTTGTACAGAATGAATAGTAACACGACAGAGAAAGTTAAAGAAATTTCAAGAAAGAAACTGGGGACACAGGAAGGTGGGAATGGAGGGAAAAACTAGCAAAATCTGTGCTGGACACTGAACTGAGTCTGCTGAACTGTCAGACCAACAGCATCTCAGTTACTGGCAACTTTGAAGAGCACACAGGTTGCAGAATCCACAGCCTAAGCTTGTAATGGTCATGCTAGAGAAAGCTGTATATTTCAGAGGAACTCATAAAGATGCATCAGTATAAAGTCACAGAAATGAGACTTAAAATGCAGAGGATGGAATCTGAGGATTTTGTCCATAAGACTGTAACATACTACCAACTGCAAAATGAGGTACTGCTCTATCACTGTATTCTCAGAGAGGTTTTTAGAGATGACGTCTTAGGATCACTGCATGTCATTCTTTTAGTCTGTCTCTGTGGGGTTTGTTTAAAAAAATAATAAATGCCTTTGATATATTCTTAATTTCTTTTGCTGTTCTGAAAAGAACATTAATATTTCCAGCTGATATTGGGTTTAGGTTACTGAAAGCTTTTTATTATGTATTTCTTTCCCTCTTTTCTGGTATTACCTGCCCTTCGATATGTGTTGTTGAAATTTATTTATTTGACAAGCATGGGTTTCCTTATATTGACTACTTTTTAATTACATACTCCTTACACTTCCTATACACATATAAATGTTTATAGTTCTACACATCAAGTTCTCTTTTTATGACCAACAGATGATGCTTTGAAAGTTGTTTTGTTGTCTCAAGAGTGAAATCTTGACTCCACTAAAGTGAAGAGAAGCACAGGTGTTGACAGAAATGGGATGCTATGCTCTGACCTTTTGAAGTGCGCAAATGGTATGGATTCATAAGCAGTGACTTTCTCAGGGCTTTAGGAGGCAAAGATCTCAAGGCATTTCTGGAAGACGATTACAAGCTGAAAATTCTGCTGCCTGCAGAGGGCATATTTCAAGGGCTGAGAATCCAATGATTTTATTACATAACTCTCTTTTAGGAGGACATGTCTCACAGGAAAAAATGCATGAAGTTATTTCTGATTTGCTGCATCATTAACTATGTGACATATATCAAAAATGTCTTCTGTAAAATTCTTACAAAGTCCTTCAGCTTCATTTTAGCATTCCTGTGGTCTGGTTAGGGCTGTCTGTAGGCAGATGTTACTGCCAGAGTATCATGAAAGATGAAGGTCACACATAAAACTCTGTCTTGATATAGAAGAGTTGCCAATCTGCTGGAATTTCCAAACAGACACGTCCAGACCTTATAAATGCAAACAGGATAGGTCAAATTCTCATACTTGGATTATTTGAAGTCAGACTGTGCCAGTGTGTATAAAAGTAGACAGCTTAGCTCAGATTTGGATTTCAGAGCAAATCCCTGTGTCAAAAAGAGAAGAGTTATCTTCTTGCAGAGCTCATCAGTTTAGTTTTTCAGATCTGGAAGTCATGTCTTAAACAGGCAGTATATTTTTTTTTTTTGGTACCAGATCTGTATGTGGCATCTAATAAATTTACTTTGGGGGGGGGGGGGTTGGGTTTGTTTGGTTTTCCAGTTTGTTGTTGTCATTGTTGCTGGGTTTTTTACTGATAGTCTCTTAGGTCTATGCTCATTTTAATAGATTGCCACAAGGAAAACTTGTTCATCTTTAGTTCCTATTGCTAAATATGAAGTCTGATTTACTGTTTCTATGTTTATTATATCTTATGAACTAAATATTAAGTTCTGCAAATGGTAATGTAGGTTCCGAGCCACAACAGTAGAATGATGAGATTTTGCAAGCAAGGTTCTAGATTCTGAAGTGCAGACTGCAGTTATGTGCCTTCTGAAAAGGGAAGATGCATTAAAAGTCTGCCTAATGTTTGTCTAGATGTGCTACATTCTGTGTTTTATCAAATAAAGTAAATGTAGGTGAGGAACACATCGTGTATAAAAACAACATAATTGACCCAATATGCTTCTCATTTTCCCTTGGCAGATCTTCCAATATAGATCTGGCCTTCAATGGGGGTTTCCATTCATGCCTACAATGTTTTCCATAGCATGGCATCTCAGTGAAGTGGAAGGCATATGACAATTTGGCTTTTTTGGCTATGGTGTCCTCAATCAAAAGCATGGAGTGACATTCCTTTCCTGCACTGCCTGGCATGCAATGTGCAATATGTCAAAAAACATTGCTGCCCCTTCCATATTGTGTATTGTTTTCTTCCACAAGCTATTAAATACAGTGGAAGATATTTCATATTTAGATTGGTCACAGGCAGTGAGTAAATACTTTTGCTAATTTAACAATGTGCTTATTGTGGGCACATTCTGTGCTCCAGTAAAGCCTTTTGCATGAAATCACCCATGGGAAATAGCCCTAAGCACAGTGGAACCTGGAAAACTTAGCTTCGAGCAGGGGAACTCTTGAATTACGTGGTGCTGGTGTATTTATGTCTATGTGTCCCCTTACAGTCAGCCATCCCTAGCTGACACCCTGGCCCCTGGAGACTGCTGGAAACTGACACACTGAGGTGGAGCAGCACTTCGATTGTTCTATGTCAAGGTATTGGCCAAAACAGTCCTGGCTGGCAGAGCCCAAAGCTGCTGTAGGTCACTTTCCAATGCATCATTCTTCTGTACATGCTTTGTGTGCTCTGGGTTAAAGCTGTGGCTCTGAGCCATTTTCCAGACTCCACTTATTCCTGCTTCATGTTCTCAAATAAAGGATCTATGATTTCAGGTAAGCTGTTTTCATAAGTGAGGTGAGCATGATTATGCTTTTTGTTTCTTTACTGAAAACAAATATTGCATCTGAACTACAAGTCAAGTCCAACACAGCGTCCCATAGCCATAGCACGTCAATTAGTTTTGGTTCCTCTGTTTCAATCTTTCATCTAGATGACAAATATATAAAACCCTCTTTTGGATGACTATGGTTAGGTGTCCAACAGGACCAATATGTTTTATTTATTCTGATAAGCATTTCAAGTAAACTGTTGTCACCAGGTGCCCAGCTGTGGTCCTGTTACTGGGTACCAGTTTCAGACACGTGTGATATGTGCATTTCTCTACCTCACATGGGGGAGAGGGGTAACTGTAACAGAGGAGCACTTTAGCATGAAGAATGCTGGTTTATATCCACTGGGATTGGATTATACTACTTTTTAATATTACACTTTTACAGCTAGAGAGTGACAGGAAGCTCTCTGGCAGGTATCTTTCAAAGCTGTGACATTGCTGCTTTCTTTAATGAGATCACTTTCCATGTCCTTTTTTTCCACGTCACTTGTTTTTTACTTAAGTATTTACACTGTATGTGCTGCATTGCTGGATCACTCTAAAAGGACAGAGAGAGAAGCCATATCTAGTATTTATTCAGCCTGCACTTCACCTAGCAATCTCCATCTGATGCTCAGATCAGTTCTAACTTTAAGGGCAAAATCAGAACACTATGAACAGATGCACAGCTTTCCTTCTGCAACTGAAGTAATAGATAATGACTTTACTAATATGTCAGCCATTAATGATGCTGCTGAAATCTGCCATTTGCTTTGGTCAGTTTGCTTTAATTCCCCAGTTTTCCTCTTTCCTTCCCTGATTTCTCAAACCTTATCTTTCTGATGAAACAGATGTCAGCTGTACTGCAGCTGGGCATGCAGAAATCCTGAAGTGTTTCATGAACGGTATAGGTTCATCTTGTTATGCTCTTCCCTTTGCTATCACAGGTGGCTGTTGGCTTTCTAAACATGTCAGAGGTTTAGAAAATAAAGACAAATCACCTCAATGCAGCTATGAATGCACTAGGTGAACTACCCCTAAATGTTTAAAGCCGCTTCATTTTCTTAGTTATAATGGCTTTTCCATGACAGATGTATCTAATTCCTAGAGAAAGAAATGTTATGCAAGTTAGATGATAATGAATTTCTTAGACAATATCAGAAGAAAAGGATAAATGTGAAGGTAGGTCTTAAGGGATGCAAAAATAATTTTATTGTGATTATCTCTTAATGCAGATAAAGCTACTACATTTTCTTTTTACTGTGCCTTTGATGATGAAAGCAAGAGGAAAAGAATACCACTACCATCAAGTCAGTGAGGCACTGTGATATGACTCAGTGCCTGGAGCTGACTCCAAGTACCCACACTGTTGATCCTACCATTTGTCACTTCTGCAAAAGTCAGTGCCTAGAAGTCACAACATGCAGAAGCTGACAAAGAGCTGATCATCTGGGTGCAACACGAACAGTTCACTGGAAAGCTAAAATATGAAGACTTGCTGTAGGCATGGGAGTCCTTAATAGAGAAGATTATGTAAATTCTCTCACAGAGCAATGAATTTAAATCCTGTCAAAAGAACTGACTTGTACCCTTTTCTATATAATACAAATCATAGAATCATAAAATCATAGGTTAGTTTGGGTTGGAAGGGATCTTAGAGATCATCACGTTCCAACCCCCCTGGCATGGGCAGAAGCAACTTTCACTAGACCAGGTTGATCAAGGCCCTGTCCAACCTGGCCTTGAATACTTCCACAGATGGGGCAGCCACAGCGTGTCTGGACAACCTGTGTCAGTGTCTCACCACCCTCACAGTAAAAAACTTCCTAATATCTAATTTAAATCTATGCTATTTCAGTTTAAATCCATTACCCTTTGATCTCTCACTACATGCTGTTGCAAAAAGTCCTTCTCTGTATTTCTTGTAGACCCCCTTTAGGTAGCAGAAGCTGCTGCTCTCCCCAGAGATCTTCTCCAGGCTGAACAAGCCCAGCTCTCTCAGCTTCTCTTCACAGGAGAGGTGCTCCAGCCCTCTGAGCAGCTTTGTGACCTCCTCTGGACTCACTCCAACAAGTCCACATCCTTCTTATGTTGGTGGCCCTAGAGCTGAATGCAGTAATCCAGGTGGGATCTCACATAGCAGAAGGGGGAACAATCCCTTCCCTCAACCTGCTGGACACACTGCTTTTGATCCAGCCCATCACACAGTTGATTTCCTGAGCTGCAAGCGTACATTGCTGGCCCTTATTGAGCTTCTTCATATCCTTTACCTCCATAAACGGCTCCAATAAGCACTGTTTTTATATAGGAAGTTGATGAGAAGTGCCCCTGAGCCTTCAATAAACAAGCCTACTAAAGCTGTCTGTTTATATAGACAGAAAATGAGCTGGTCCAATCAGAATTTCACGAGCTCACAAATGCTTTTTCCTAGGAAGATGAAGTAGAAACCATTTCAAAAGGATTAATGTCTAAACTTTCTGAATTAAAATTGTAACAGGTGTCAATTTTACATGCTTGTCCTTGCAACAAATTATCCATTTGATTGATGACAGTAAAAGATAGTATTTTCTTTAGTTTTAGAGTTCTCTTTTGGAAGTGAAAAGCTGTGATTTTTCCATACAACTGTACTTAAATCACCTCCTACTATTTTCTTAATTGAGCTCTGCCTAAGGAAGATGTGAGGAACTACATTTTTTGAAGGACACTTTGCTAATGACTTCATCTTTGTATGTTTAAAGATGGTAAGAGGAACTCCACTTATAAGTTGCTATGGTTTACTGAGTTTCACTCTGATCTATCTTCTCTATGTAAAGATATTATATACATGCCTACATAAATCTTCTCAGGTGCAGGTTTCTAAGTAAGAGGTCTTGTCCTACCTTTCTCTCAAAGGGGGGATGTCTGCTTATGATTAACCTCAGAGCAAAACAGATTGACTAACAACATTTAATGAAATCACTGTACTTACCCTTAAGTCTGTATAGTCAGTTATTAGCCTCATTATACAGGTAACCTAGAAGGGGAACTTTTATCCTCCAGATGCTTGGAGACATGAAATATGACCAAACTAAACTTAGTCTCTGTATGTTGCAGTTTCTCAATCTTTTCCCTGTATCTCACCAATACAAAGTGTTTATAACCTCTCAAAGCTGCAAGTTTATTTTGCTACTTTGCAGTGCTGATGTGTACAAGGAACATTTGAGCGAGTTTGCTGCAACTGTGTTGAAAATCTCCATTGTCCATGATGCTTCTTGGCTGACTCCCAAATATTTAGCTTACGATATTATTTAGCTCGAGGTATCCAGTTTGAGGTAGCATTTAGCTAGAGGTAGATAGAGTTGCCGCAGTCATAACACAGACTGACAAAGCCAAGGGAGACTGTAAGAAAGCTGGCATTTGAAAGAAAAGCTTTAGTATTCAACAGAAATGTACAGACAATGCCAACTAACACAACCATACCAATAGCTCCATCATCTGAAAAACTTTTCCTGACTGAAATGTCACCTGCTAAGTTGCCTGACATGAGAAACACGCTTGGTGTAAGGCTCCCTGTGCAAAAAAAAAGAATCGACTGGACAATGTCAAACCCGAATTTGACTGGAAAGCCTTCATTCCATCAGGAATGGCCTGAGTTGGGGCTGTCAGAGGCTAGCTCTGTGTAACAGCATGGTTTTGCAGGCTATGAGGCATGCTTTCAGGCAGACAGTGTCTTCCGGCGCTGTTAAACAGAGTACTTGTGAGCGCAGTGAAGCCGCAGCCCTGGAGCCCACCTAGCCTGTGAGCTCGCCCAGGACCATCCGGGCGCACTTCTCGCGTGGAGCACTGCCCGCAGACGGGGAAAACCTGGCGGGCAGAGCCGGGCTGGGTGCTGCGTTCCGCCTGGCTGGCTTCCCGTGCTTGTGCAGCCGCCCTCCGCCCCAGCCCGGCTCCACGTCCATTGCTGCCTCAGGCCCAGCACCGCCGCCCGTCCGCTCCTGGTGCACCCTTCCCGCCGCCGGGGCCGGGAGTGCCCTTGTGCGGGGTGTGAAGGCGGCTGCTGTGCCCCCTGACATCCCTCTGCCCCGTCCCTGGGGCAGGAAACGTTCCTTCCCGTCGACAGCCCTACCCGCCCCGCAGCCGCCCGGCGCCGCCCTGCCCCTGCCTACCCCTCAGGGGAGGACACGAAGCCGCAGAGCCTTATAAAAAGCCCCCCGAGGCGGGCGGCAGGAGCGCACCGCGCTGCCGGGGCCGCTGCCGAGCGTAAGGGACGGGACGGGACGGGACGGGACGGGGCGCGGGCAGTGTCACCATGGCCCAGGCCGTGTGGGGCTACGACAGCGACAACGGTGAGTTGAGGGCGCGGGGCCGCCGGGCCGGGCTGAGCCAGGGAGACATTTCCCTGCCTTCCTCCGCAGGACCCGAGCGCTGGCATGAAAACTACCCCCTGGCCAAGGGAGACAAGCAGTCGCCCATTGAGATCAACAGCAAGGACGTGAAGCACGACAGTTCTCTCGCCTCTTGGCACGCCAGTTACGATCCCGGGGCAGCGAAAACCATCCTAAACAACGGGCGCACCTGCCGAGTCGTCTTTGATGACACTTTCGATCGATCAGGTTGGTTTTTGTTTGGCTTTTGGGGGATTATTGTAAGGAGCTGAGCAAAGAGTTGGGAATCTAAACGCATCCTGTGGTACCTGACCTATGCAGGCTAGCAAAGAAAAGTCATTTGGAAATGTAAAGTAGTTTATTCTGGTGGATGCGGCCATTTTTAGGTCCACCATAGGTGGGACAGGGAGGCTGGCGCTGCAGGGGCATTCCTAAGATTTGGACTCTGCTGGAAGGTGGACTTCTCCCCAGGTCACCTCCTTCAACACAGACACCACATCCTCAGCTTTTGTGTAGGGAGAGAGCCCTCTTCATACAAACATACCTCAGGCTGTGGCTCTGGTAGCCCAAGGGCCTGTGCAAAAGTGTTTCTCCACCAAAAGTTTGTATTTTAATAGTCAGTCATGTTTATATACAGAAGCCAATTGCAGGTATTCTGTATATAACCCCAGAGGGGTTTAGTGTGTGCTCTGAGGCACTTCGTAAACAAAAACCTCATATATACATTTCCAGTGACAGTGATTTTGATTTCTTCTGTTTGTACAGAAATTCTTCAAATACTGCACAACCTGAAAAAGCTATGAAGATAATATTTATGAAAATAGCATTTCATAGCTTCTGGAAAGGTGTGAAATGGCTTTGTAATGTCAGTGAGAGAGGGCAGCCTCGCATCTCAAAGTCAAATTGTTCAAAAACTGACTCCAGAGCTACGTCAGTGTGTAGCTCTGAATGCAGACAGGCAACAACTATCAACATGAATAATAAATTCTCAATACCATATAATACAAAGATATCTCAAGAGCATACAGTATTGATCAGTCCAAGAAGGAAAACAATCTAATTAATGGAAAACAGTTACTTTCCGTTATGTTTTCCTATATCTGCTTTGGTGGCATTTGTATTGGGATTTTATTCTTAGTAAGCTTTGTAATTAATTAAATACATCTGCATTATACTGAAAGATCTCCATCTCTCTTATCAAGAGAAACTCATTGTTTCCTTGGACTCCTGCCAATAGAGCTACCTGTTACTGTTCCATGTCTTGCAGACGGAACCTAAATTACATAGGACAGGGGCCATCTCTTTGCTATATATTTGTATGTACTTTAGTATTTATTACAGCAGTTCATACACAATGACCTCAGACAAATCATACATAAGTTGCACTTTCGTTGCAACACAGAATGCTCTTCCACAAGCAGTTCATAAAATCGGTGCTGTGGCTGAAAGCATGGGAAGTAAATTGATTATGAACCTTTTTCACATGGTGGTTCTGCTCTGTCTTCTTTGCAGCTTCCTAAAGGCTGAGGTGTTGACAGAGGCTGCTCAAGACCATGTCTGCCCAGGGAACTGTTTTGGAGAAGGACCCTAATTTGGCCAAGCAGAGTGCAGTCCTTCCTCTAAATTATCTTTCCTCCATTTCTTCCCTGCCTTTCCCTCCCCATCACGTCTTGTCATTCCTCTGGACATTAATTGTGCACAGTCACTCCCTGCTGCTGTTACTAACTTTCTGCAGGCTGATGGACAGTAGTTTAGGAATCAAGCCTTTCATAGGGATGTGTCTGATTGGAATCAAATACAATGTTTGACAGCTGTGAAAACTGTGAAAAACCACATGAGAAAGTATTTAATAAACATTTTTTACCTTATGTAGTGGCAACAGCTGAGGATAAGCAGTAGCCACAGACCTGATTTTAACTGGAAAAAGAAATCTAGCTTGAAGATATTGATCTAATCAAATGGAAAATTTTGAATGTTAAGATTAATTTTTATGGTGGAGAGATCTGTATACTGTTATGAAATGCTGTTTCCAAGTGCTTTGCACTATGATCTCTGGAAAGGGCTATCTGTAAGAAACAACTGCTACATGAGGTCCCAACTCTGTTGATTTAGCTTGTCAAAGTAATTAGATCATATAAATTCAGCTCCTGAAAGTTTCTGCTCCCCACTGATTCCAGTGTGAAATGGCAAGTAAATACTTGTGAGGATTTGGGTCTTAAGAGTCTATGTCTTATTTTTCCTACATTCACAAGTAAAACAATACATATTTTCTATTGCTGGCTTTTATACAGAAGGCTTACTTATAACTTGTATGAGTTAGTTATGATAATTTAGTTATGTACAAACTCAGAAGCTAATTGGAATTACATGCTAAAACTCAGCCATTTGTTTCTGCCCCCCAGTGGCTGCAATGTCTACCAACTGAAAAGAGAAACTGCAAAATCAAACCTTTTGCTCTGTGTGTTCCAACACATATAATATCAAGAATTAATTTGAAACCACGAGGGACAAGAGGATTTAGATACTACTTCAACCTTAACTTTGAACTTCAAAGCTATTGGTAGACATTCAAACTTGAGTGCTATTTAAACAAGTTCTTCTGGCACTGCAGTTGTGAATTGCATTACCAGCTTCTGTGTAAGGGACATGTCTCATTCCTGTCTTAGGTAAGGAATGAAAAATGTATTTGAGAGATTATCCTCTAAGCAGTCCCTGCTTGAAAGAATTCCTAAACTAAAAGAGCAGGTATTAGGTTTTGAAAGTCAGAGTTGATGTCAACTGTCAGACGGATGGTCAGCATTATTCGGCTATGAACAGCAGACATAATGGCTGCTTATTTTTTTTCATTATTGGCAACGTAAATGTGGACTATAGTTTTTACTTGCTCAAGAACACTTTTCTAATTAATTTGACCTAAACTTTCTTCTCTTCCCCCAGTTTTAAGAAATAGATTTATTTTTTTTAGTTTTCTGTTGTGTGGTTTTGGATTTTTTGTTTGGTTTTGGGTTGTTGTTTTTTTTTAAAGGAGCAAACTATGCTGTTTGGTTATCTGAACTGTAAAAGGTATGCCAGTCATGGACTAGAGGTATGCTTCGAAGCACCTTTGGGTTAATTTCACAGTCCTATTCCCAACCATTTCACAACAGACCATTTCTTGACAAGGATTAACTTGAATACCTTCCGTCTCTCTCCACATCAGGAACTATAGGGTGTCCACTTGCCAAAAGAAAAGCTGCTTGTTGGGCAACTGGGGTTTGATTCTGTGTTTGACTCACAGCAGATTTCACAGTTTCCACATTAAGCAGGACTCCTCCTGAGAGATAACAGAATTCAGCTCCTATCTTGTAAAGGGATAAATGTTGTGATCCTTACTGCAGTTAGCTGGATTTCCAAGAGGTGCTCCACACTTTTGAAGTATGGGTCCCTGCACAGTGAATGTGTATGTGAGTGTTCTGGAGGCTAGTGCTGATGTGGATTGTCTATCACAGTGCTGAGAGGTGGGCCGCTCACAGGAGCCTACAGGCTGCGTCAGCTTCACCTGCACTGGGGTTCCTCTGATGACCATGGCTCTGAACATGTTATAGATGGGGTGAAATACGCAGCAGAGGTAGGATTTACTTTTGACAGTAGTGTTCAGTACTAACTGGAGTCTTAGTGTTTGTGCATCTGAACAGATTAACCATTCTCCCTTTTGTGAGTATTTAGCTCTGGATTTTTCTCTAAAAATCCGTGAAACTTGTGAATATTCATCAGCATGCAGTGGGGTAAGTTGCATCTGCCAACAAATGTATCTTTGCAAGTATATACTAACATGGAATTTGCTTCTTCAAGCAAGAGTTTTGCTGATATTTTAGAATGTTTTAAAAATATTTGAGGCAAAGTGATATGTTATTTCCAAATAGGAAGATCTGTTTTCTGCTGACAGCTTTTGGCTTTCAGCTATTTGTGGTATAGCTTGAATGACTAAGTTAGTTTCAGAAAGGATTGCTAAGGAATAGAAAAACTCACTAAAAGCACATTTGATAAACTGACATTCAGAATTAGATCCACCTTAAAACAGATTCAGAGTGGTAAAGAGTATCTTCCAGTTTCTGAACATCTGTGCTTTAAAATCTGTTTATTTTCAGGAACTGTGGACAATGGTTGGTTGGTTGTATTTTAATGTAAGCTACTGCACTACTGTTGTCTAAATTTGCTAAAATTGATGGTTTCTCTAGGCCCTGAAGACTTCTTGATGTTTTCATTACTGATGTTAGTGAATTACTAGCAAATGTTACCCCCTTCCTCCATCTTATTTGAGAATAAGCTCAAAACATATGCTTACTCCCACAAAAAGTCTGCAGTAGTGTTTTCCTGCCTTCCACCTCTACCCTCAATGTGTAGAGCAGGTGCTTTGCCCACCTATCATAGGAGAAAATTTAGGCATGCATTTTGCAGGGTCAGTGTGCACAAACATTGAGAGATGACTGTAAGTGATGATTTGGGGGAGAAAGGGGTTCCCATTCTTTGGCCACAGCCAAACTGTGTTAGTGTTTTATTTTTCTGTGGCCAACTAAACAGACAAATTCTGCTTCCTCAAGCTATTTCTTGGTTAGTTCAAGCACAGGCTTTTTATGTTACTTTTGTTTGCAGTTCTCAGATAGGTATTGGCAGGAGAAGAAAGCCTGGAATGTATAAAATTTTGCTAGCATGCAACCAAAGGTATATGGCTGCTCCACCTTTATCTTAAGCAATGATATCCTTATCCTCAAGAGAAAAGAAACATAAATCAATACATTAATTTCTATTCAGGACAAATGATTTTGTTGTTATTTAAAATAAATATTACTATGCATTAAAAAAAAAGGTAAAATTTGCATTCAAAAATATGCACCGTATGTTTGGATTTTGGTTTGGGTTTTTGTATGGTGCTATGTTCCAGATGCCACTTATTTGAGATTCCACACTGCTGGTTGCAGCAGTTGTAGATATATGCAGGAGCCAAAGATTTTTTTTAATAGATGGAGAAAGACTTTTTTTTTAATAGATGGAGAAGTAAAAGCTTGAAACATATCCTGAAATACAGCTTTGTTCAAAGTAGAAATGGGAAAGAAATGGCAGGTTACTCTATCCACTCCTTTCCAGTACAATACGCTTGGAGTAGTAACAGATAAAAAACAATGTGTGCACTGAATACAGTCCAGTGTAAATCCTTGAGCTGATATCTGCATAACCTGAAGATCAAAAAGTCTACTGGAGATGAAGTGCATGTCAGGAGGTGGTTTATGCACTGCATGTGTGCATGCTGCGTGCTTGGGTTAAATTGTTTGTAGTTGCATTGTCTGATTAATTTTTAAATATATTGCATGGAAAGCACAATTTTCTTCTTATGCTTCAATTAAATGCAAAGTGGTGCTTTATAGGAAATGAGAGCATATGGAAGCATGAGAACAGCAGCAGGAAATACATAAATTTTTGGTTTTCATGTCCATTTACTTACTGTGTACTGTAAACTTTTCTTAATTTAATTCAAAACCTGGTAAGATTGTGCTGTTGGCAATTTCTTGATTTAATAACTGAGGTTTCATTGATTTTTAGTTACATATGGTGCACTGGAATCCAAAACATGGTAATTTTGCTGGAGCTTTAAAACAACCTGATGGTGTGGCTGTTGTGGGCATTTTTCTGAAAGTAAGTCACAAATATTTAGTCTTTGTAATTTTCTGTATATTTCTCTCTAGTGCCAGGGAAAATTGTCCCATAATTGTTCCCTGCACTGTACCATTCTACAGGAGAACACTCAAAGTGACGTACAGACTGATGTCACATGTGCACTAACCTGTTCAGAGCCAGCTTCTGACACCATCTGTACCAGTGGCACATATCATGGGTAGTAGCAAACAAGTCACAAAACTTCAAGCCTGGGACACTTGCTAGCTTTATCTCTGATAGCTGACCAGCTCTGGAGTGTGGACTGAGGAGAACAGTCTGCATAGGAAGAGTGTTTCCTCCTGCCCTTTGTCTGCTAGCAGGTAGTGTCTGCCTGTCAGCAAGGTTATGTAAACTGAATCCCTTACTTCACGTCTTGGTGATCCTTACGTAAGCTGGGAATCAAAAGGAGTTTCACAAACCTGCTTGAAAAAAAAGGAATTCCTGGTAAAAGAAGTTAACTAAGATTTTAACCATGAAATACAACAGCTTGATAACAAAATAATGGAAAACATGTACCAATAGTTTCAAATTGTTTTTCCTAGTATCAGATGTGCAGGTGGTTTACGGTACTGAAAAACACCAACAGGCACACAAACTAATAGCAGTAAGTTACGCAAACTTCAGCTATGTCACTTTATGTCAAGATGGGCATTTCAGTTTGAACAATATCAGAGAATAGCTCTCCTTATATTGTTTTATCACTAGTAAGCTGCATTTATACAAGCAATAGCAAGTGGATGTAATTAATTTTGCCACAGTGTTCCTGGACAGAGTAGATCCAATTAATTTTAATTCTGTTACACTGTGAGCAAGCCTGACCTTTTTTTCTTGTGGTTGGTTGGTCAGCACTTGTCCAGATTCTCCCTTATGATTATGTCCTTCAATTATTCTTTCTTTGTCACTTCTTCAGGTCTTTTTTAGGCTAAAGCTTTTATCTTGTAAAACACAAGAGTAACGCTATCTTCCTATTAATCATGCTAAGGTCAGCTAAAAGGTCTAGAAAAGTACATGGTATCAGTGTATCTTGTCTGGCTTTCTTTCCTTGTTTCCTTCTTGCCCTTTAGTGTAGGGGCTGTTTTGCTCTGGGTTTGTCATGTTCTCCAACTGCCTTTTTGGATATTGCTAAAACAGAGATAGAACTATCTCCTGAAGAACTGAATTTAATCTATTTTGGAGCAAGACATGGCAATAACAGCATGTCTTAACGCATACTGTCTACTCATCTTGGATGCAGAACCACGTCAAAGTTTTCGGAAGTGCTGAATTTCATGAACACAAACAATAAAGTGACCCCATAGCTTGAGGAGGTCATGACATGAATCTCATCGTGTCTGACACGAAGTCTGATCTGACTGCATATATGCTGTAGAGTGTTTGAAGTGCCTGCAAGAACTCAGCTCGTCAGATTATCAACACTTTGCTGAGTGCTCATATATCTCACACTGGTTGTGGGTTGCTTTCAAACCAGGAGCCAAGAGCCAGGCCTCGGGTGATGTAGATGACACTGTCTGACCACGCAGTTTGTTCCCCAGACAGTGGGAGGTGCCTTGTAGAGTCCTTCAACACATTCTTGAATTGCAAAGCCAGTTACTTGAGTCTGCTATTCTGGATGTGCTTTTAACACACATAATTTTGTGTCAGTCTGTACCGGATGTTCTGCAAGTACTGCTGCTAACCTGACAGATGGGATGTACTGAATTTCTTTCAAACACTGTGGAACATGATAAAAAATGCAGTACTTGTGCTTTGCATTGCAGGTTGGAAATACTCCCAAACCAGAGATGAAGAGAATTCTTGAAGAAATTGATAACATTAAGACCAAGGTATCAAAACAATTTCTGTGATATAATGTAGTTGAAAAGCAGCACAAGCAGAAATCAGAAGTTCAGATTAACTTCTTGTCATCATTCTCATACCTAACAGTAGCACGAGAGGTGATACATTGAACTGTGGAGCAGGAAACTTTCTTTTACTTTAGTAAACATGTAACTCCTCACTTCTGTAAGTATTCTTGTTGTAAAGGATTTTCTACCAATCTTTGCACAATTTGTAATCTTATTGATACTGCTCTGTAAAAAAACATGTCAGTGATCAAATATCAGGAATAAATTAAAAGATCTTTTTAATATGACAGCAGTGGCCAAAGCAAATGCATAATCGAGTCAGAAATTTAGTTGGCCTGAAATGAGAAGAAACTGGTAGGAATGATGGAGCAAGCTCCCGCTCAATGTAAGGGAGATTAAAAACTTTATTAGTTTTAACATGGAACTGAATTCAGTTATAAAGGATTACACAGTACAGTTTCTACAGGAGCCCTAGGTTCTCTCTTCCTTTGTTTGTGCTGTGATACCAGCACAAACACTATTGCAAACCTATTCTAAACTGGTTTTCAGCTTAGTTAATTATCTAAGACCACAGTCCATACCTATTGCATAGACACAACTGCAGAAGGGACTTCTTTGCAGAGAATTGCAAAAATAACAACTGCATCTGTTGTTACTTAACATGGCAGGGGAGTTGGAACTAAGTGATCTCAAAAGTCCCTTCCAACCCAAACCATTCTGTGGTTCTGATTGTTATTTAACATAAACCTAACTTCTAGGTATACTTAAGCAATTCTACTTCATGATAAGTTTTATGATTCTAATGATGCTAAAAGTCCCTTTTTTACATAACATTGAACATACCACCAGATCATCAGAACTGAATTTTAGAAATTTTGTAAGTATTTTCTTACATATTTAGCAGAATTTCTTGCATTTAATTTATGTATGTATGTACTGCCACTGATACACAGGTCTAAGCCTGAAGTCTGTTCTCTCGTCACTCAGTCGTATTCATTTTATTTTTCAGCCTTTTCTTAGTCTTCAGATACAATTCAGTTCTTTCTACTGATGGAACTGAAGGTCATTTTTTATTCTCTACCCACTGCTTCCCCTGCTGTGTCAATAATACCTGTCTTGATTCAGATGCTGCTTTCTCTCATGATCCCTCTATAATTTTTTGTCCATTTACTTACAAAAGAGCTTTGCCACTGTTAGTAAAGTTGATCAGTCACCCTGTGAAAAGCTGTGTCATACAGTGATGACAAGATATACTCCATTACATTGTATCTGAGGCTGCCTCACTGGAGATTTTGTGATTTTTATTAGCAAAAAAATAGAAGTATCATTTCCTACATACAGATATCATCTGTAGTGGTTCTTGGAAAAGGAACAGTTAAAGAAAAGTACATGTGCAAACAGCCACATCTTGTGTTTCATTTCTAATACTTATTTTCTTTCCTATCATCACATATATTTTACCAAGATTACCTATTTTTCAGGAAAGAGTAATAGATGGTATCACTGGTATATTTATTGCACGTGCAGTTTCAACTGCTGTGATGTATTACAGGCCGAGTAGTTTCTTGGACACTACTTACTGAAAAAGCGTAATTTTGCAAAGTTACTTGCAAACTTATTGAACTTGCACGATTATTTTTCCAGGAAGATACATTTTGAGTCTTGAGGTTATTCTTCCTACCCATGTTTTGTGAAAGGATGTGTGGGAAAGATTTCAGAGCCTCCCACTGCGTTTTCTAGAGTAGTAACTCTGTTCCCATCTAGAAAAGATACTCCATGTTAGGAGAAGGAATTAGGAACAATATATTTTGCATTCCAGAACTGCATCCTAAATACCAGTAGAAAAGTGAACTTTCTTGTTTAGTTCTTGTTGCCATGGGAGGATAAGGAAGTCTCATCACAGTCTTGTGGAGATAATCTTGTGGAGTATCCTATCGGATGGAAAAGAAAAACTTCTCAGGATATATTGTCTGGTGTCTGATGTTCTCCCTTGCCTGGTGATAATCACGTTTAGTTGTGAGATATTCAGGATCCAGTACTCTTCCAGGAACTAGCTTATTTTTTCACATGAAGTGTAACAGTATCAACAAAAAGATTGAGAGTGTCACTAAGACATTGTAATTACAATGTAAAAATAGAGAAGACTAACGAATCTGGGCTAAATGCCTGGCCACTGTTCTATCAGATAAAAAGTGTGCAGGTACCCACAGCCACAGCCCTGAACTTTTATCGCAACTGACCCAAAATAAAGTAAAAATTTGATAATTTGAACAGAAAAAGGCAACTGTGAATTTGCTTTGGTCCCACACAATTCAGTTTGTAATTTCTTCTACTTTATTAATGGAATCAAAATGTCAGCTGTTATTAATTACAGGGCAAATGCTTGACAGTAAGAAAAGGAGATTGATCTCTTGCATGAATCTTGGTATTTAATTACTTCCTTTATAATAACATAGATACTGATGTCTTTTTAAGATGCATATCCCTAGAGTTACTGCAAAGAGTTATGTCTTGTTTCTCTAAGGGGAAAGAGGCTCCTTTTCAGCACTTTGATCCTTCAATTCTTTTCCCCAAATCTCGGGACTACTGGACCTACCACGGTTCTTTCACAACACCCCCCTGTGAGGAGTGCATCACTTGGATTCTCTTGAGGGAGCCAATTGAAGTCAGCGCAGATCAGGTAAACTCCAGCTAGTTTTGCTACTCCTTTACCAGTTCTCACCAGTGTCTCAGTATGTCAGGGGGATGATTTGCAATCCCTGTGTTTCCTTGTATTTTCTAACGAAGAAAGCTTTATTTGAGCACTGTGAGAAATTTACTGCAGAATAGACTATTGAAATTGGCTGACCTTGAGAATCAGGGTCCCTTCTTAGACACCTCCTGCAATAGCTTCAACAGCAGTGTTCTTGGGATCCTGAAAACCTGCAGAAGTGTCCCTGAGCCACAAAATTCAGCCATCATAGCAGCCTCAGTTCATTCTCTGTGTTTCAGCATTACGTGGAGAGACTGACATTTAGCTGGTTTCCCAGTTTAAGAAGTTGCTGGTCCACATCTTGACTTCATAAAACCTGTCAGAAGGATCAGACTAGCTAGAACCTGCAAACGTGAATGTTACTACAAATCAATGGACTAATTGTATTAATATAATGTTCATTTAGACAGGAGAAAGAATAGAGAGTCAGTCTGGGTAAGGTGACCTTCTTTTTAATTCTTGCATTAAAACTTTTGGTTATTTATAGTATTTTCTGGTTCAGCAATACAAGCCAGGGTATAGCCTTTTTCCTGATTTGGCTGGTTTTTGAACAGATTTATTTTGCATTCTGATGAAAGAGTAACAATTAACAAAGTAACACTGAATTTAAATTAATTTGGAGAACAGTGTCTAAATGCTGAATTCATGATTCAACTTAGTAATCCAGTTGGCCTATGTTTCTCTGCCGTACAGAACAAAATAGGAACTTCTGCAGACCAGCTTTTTTCTCTACTTGCATAGACTTGGCTGGCCATATTTTCAGAAGTGGTTTAACTACAGTCCAGCTCCAGCAGGGTCATCGTCTTGATCTTCATCAAAAAGAGTAAAGCCCTTTACTCTTCTTCCACATTCTGAGTGTCAATCCACAAATCCAAAAGAAGTCCAGGCAAGGGTGGTGCAGTGTTCTGTAGATGAAGAATGTAAAGATCCACAGAAATAGTGCTAGCTGTTGGGCTGCAGTGATTTCTACCAACAGTCTCTACCACTATGCTTGACATTACATAAGAAAACTCCTCTTCTGTCGTTTTCTGTTTGTTCTAAGCATCAAGGTTGACACTACTTCCAGGTGAATTCACATGGATGCTTTACTTTTTCTTCTTGCAGATGGCAAAGCTCCGTAGCCTTTCCAAGAATCCTGAGAACGAGCCTGTGAACCCACTAGTTGATAACTGGCGCCCACCTCAGCCTGTGAAGGGCAGGATAGTGAGAGCCTCATTCAAGTGAAGTCTCAAGGCTCACTCTGTTCAACCTGAGTGGGAAAACCCCTGCATCCCAAAGTGTAGTTAGTTTTTGCTGTCTACTGCTTTTCCTCTGGATCCAGATCTGTTTCTCAGCTTGAAATTCTGAGTGGTAAAACTGAATCTGATTTTGAAAGCAGAAAAAAATACTGTATGCAAATGCTAACCTTAATAAGGAAGTGCAAGATATAAGTGATTCTTAACCACAAATGCTGAGTTATTTGTGATGGTGTCACTTCTCTGCCATGTGGTCTTGGAAGAACAATGGGCTCAGTTTCAATATCTAAAATTAACTTCAAAGGAAATGTAGTAAAGGCAGAAAAATGAACCAGTAGTTCAGAAAAGCAGAAATATCAGTGAATGAAAAGGAGGAAAAATACTTGCTTTTAAAGCATCTCTAGTAGCGATCTTCCTCAGATATCCCACCTCTAGTGCAAACATCCAAAGGGTAATTTCCTCTTGAACATACCAGATTTCTCCTTCCCTCTCCTGTTCACAGTTTGCTATCCATGATTACATTAGTATTCTGATACAATCAGGCATATTCAGCTTCTGTGTGTGAAGAAGAAAAGATACCTTGCTGTCATTTCAGCATTTACTGTCTGTCATGTCCTGCTGCTGCCCGTTGATCTTTTCTTCTTTCACTGTTGCTGTTACTCCACTCATCCATCTGTAGACTGCTGCTGGTGTCTTGGTGCCTTGTATTCAGTTACACCTTTAGTATTGCTGAGTGGAAAGTGGCTTTTTTCTGATGCTCTGTGTTACCTCCCAGGAAGATGGATTTTTAGTTTTGATGCTGTACCTGTTTATTTTTGACATCTTGGGATGTATATTAATGATTTCACCTATTAGGGACTTTATTGCATATGGAAAGGGTCTTTGTGGGTGACTCACATTTCATCTGTCTTCCCCAGTACTGAAAAATCGAGGTTAACTCACCTCAGTGTTTGTTTATTGTGACTGTAGTTAGAGACTCATAAGTGAAGTCTCTTAACTTTCTGGGGAGACCCATCAGCTTTTATATACGATCTGAGCAAGGAATCAATCACTGTCAGACAGAAACTTCTAAATCATCTTCTCTTGTCCTTCATCATGTAAACTTTATCACTGCAGCATGCTTCCTAAACAGCATAGCACAAATACCATCTAGTTTGAACCCATGTGCAGACTATGTGAGTAAAGATCTGTTACATTATATCAGGGTTATTATTTGGTATTATACATACGGGAGATTGGGTGGCCAAAGCCGGTGCACAAAGAATCCTGCAAATGAAGCTCTGGGATTCTGTGTATTCCTCTGGCTCATCAGGTGGTAGCAAAGTGGAGTCTTTGTTAGATGTTGCCACAAACATGTTCATAGCAATGTTTTTAAGGGATGTGTCAAAGCCTGAAAAAAGCAGGGTTACAAATTACTAAGTGGGCGTTTTCCAGTTCTCCTTCAGTATTGCACTTTGCATCATTACTAGAAAAATGGTGCTCCCAAAAGGAAGTACTGAATGGGTAACATGAGGGAAATTTTGCTGTTATTGCCAGCACAATTCAGTGAGAATTCAGGAATGAAACTGAGAGCAGTGTTTGATCTTTTCTGTTCTTGTATGCATGTTCAAGACCAGGTTGGACAAGGCCTTGGGTGATAACGGTTTAGTGTGGGGCCTTGGGTGATACGGTTTAGTGGCAGGGGGGTTGGAACTAGATGATCTTAAGGTCCTTTCCAACCCTAACTATTCTGTGTTCAAAAAATTGCTTAATTACCACAGAGAGATATTATTTCAGTTTATTAGAAGTGCATTTTACTCAGTATAAAGCAGTTTCATTTTAAAAATGAAGTTTGTGTCATCGAGAACTATTTATTGAATCCTTTCTGCATATATTTTGGCATTGGCTTAATCTTATCAGAAGATCAGCTTTTGATATTGCAAGTGCACCACTTGCAACAGTATTGATTTTAAGAGTCTCTTAGATCTCCTTTAAACTCCCAAATCTGTACATCTTCTTAACACATAAATATGTTCCTACAGAAAGCTCATGAGCAAGTTTTTCTACTGTACTAAAGTTTCTTCTGGTAGCCATATGCAGTTGATCTTGAGAAAATTTCAACACAAATAACTGAGACAAAAGTTTGAGCCTTTCTACCTAACTGGCTGTGATGTTTTAATCTCTTGTTATTGGGGCAATAAAACAAGATAACAGCTTTTAAAATAACACCTTTTTTGTCTTCAGATAATCAATAAATTTACTTATATAAAAATTTATTTCTGGTTTTATTTCTGATGCTGAATGATGATTAAAAGTAAGAACTTAGTAGAAATTTTTTTTATAAATATGCTTGTAATACAAGATTGGACAGGCACACTCTTACCTGTTGAAGTTTAGTTTAATGTCTTACCCTGGATATTGCGTGTCAAAAATATGAGACATCAGAACAGTATCACTTGTTGTCTCTTTTCAGGTACAAAAAAAAAAAAGTGTTTATTTCTTGCCTGAACGCAAATATTCTTACATCTTCCCCAAATTCATACATTCATGTCTGATCATGAAAACCACTCACTTGTATATGTATTTCTGTTTCTTGCAAGAAGCACATGGATCAATTAGCTGAAGTGTTGCATTATTCTGAAATTTCCTGGTTAATACATACTTTTTAAGCACACAAAATAAACTTGTTAAAGTGAAATGATACCTTATTTGTTCACAAAATCAAATACTGAGTGTGCTTTGCTTTATTTGCATGGTTTCTCTACTGTCTTTGAAAGGCAGAATAGGCAGAAGTTTATTAACTACTCACGCAGTAGTTTTGGTTTCAGCAGGAAACACATGCTTTGTATGTTGGCACAAAGCAATACAGTCTGAAATTTATATTCTCTCATGCATTTGCTCTGGATCCATTCTGTCTTCGAACTATAACCACAGAAAAAAACATCAACCTCATTGTAAATACGCTTTACACTTCCTCGCTTGAAGAATAAAGCATACATGGATTTGTTCCATTGCCTTTCTGTCTTTGATGAATAGTGTAGCTCAGTATTGATTACCTTAGTAAGAAACTGAGAATATGTCATGTGGACTCTAATCCTGCTGCTTCGTCTATCTTAGAGAGAGGGAGAGACAGAAAGCCTGTAAATTCTGTGTTAACTTAAAACACAGAAACAGACTTGAATACAGATGGAGACCTCGTGATATTGCTAGGAAAATAAACACCAAGAGTGTGAAAGTTTTAGCCTTTTATATTTGGACTAGGCAGCTTAATACTTAAAAGGATGTGTAGAATCCACTTAATCCTGTACATAACAAATGCCAGATTTACTTATCAATTAATCATGAATCTAACAGGAGGTAATGTGTGATACAATTGTAGTTTGGATTTCAGTGAAGAGGCATGCTTGTCCTTGAAATGAATCTAGCATTGATTATTGCAAGTTTCATCCATTCTAATTAAAAGAGGAGCAGATAAAACTGCATTTCCAAAGCTTTTAATTTTAAAAAGGCAATCATTCAGTATTTGTGTGAATACAAATAAAATGAACTTAAAAGTCAAAGGAGCTGTCTCTGCTTCAGAAAAATTAAAAGATTGGCATAATAAATTGCAACTCATCTGTTAAGAACTCTGTTTAACAAGATCTCCCTGGAGATGGCCGCCTGCTTTTCCAGGAAAATCTAACAGGATGGAAATGATGATGCCATCAGGTATGCAGAAGTGGCTGCACTACTGAACCATACCTGGGCTTAGCAAAAGCAGGAGCACTTACACAGAATGTTATCTGTACACCTGGGAATTCTAAAGTCTCACTACTGTGCCAGTAATTGTCCAAGCCCATTAATTCATGCTTTTGCACTTCTATCATGTCATCAGTAGGCAGAACATGCAGTAGGTGTTAGGAAAAAATAAGCCTTTGGTGAATTTGAGTTGCACACTGTCACACTCCTACTAATATCTTGAAGAAGATCTGTCAGGAAACTGCTGAAGAACTCAAAATGCCTTACTGGAGTTAAACCAACTTCCTCAGTGGGCTAGATCAGGGAGACCATAGGCCAGTTCTCTCAGGGCAGTATAGTGGCAACAATAAAGCTTTACTAGACTAAGTTTTTTTTTTTTCCAATTTCTCCCAGATATTTTTTTTTCCCTTACATTCCCACTATTAATCCTACCTTTATCCCATAGACAGTGCAAACAAGTGAATGTCCAGTGCTTCTTGATGGCCTTTTCATGTTCATTTCCCGTAGCCCACACGGTGGAGCCAGTTCCTCAACGTTCACGTTTCTGTCACCACTTGCAGCTACCTGGAGGCGTGAGCTGCCACACAGAGAGGATTCCTCTAGCCTGCAGGAGTAATTAAATAAGCACTGAAACAAATCCAGTTTATCCAAGCTACTCTTAAGCTATGAGATCCTGTGTTTAAATATACGTGGATAGTAGCAGACTAATATCCATCTCCATCTAAGAAAGCTTTTGTATTTTGCCTGCATGTTTACTCATGCAAAGTCTGTGTATATAATAAGTACTTTTGCTTCTGTAGGTTGAAAAAAGTCTGGCTAATTCCATTCCTAAAGTCCCAAAAAATCCTTTTGCACAGTAAGAGGAACTAAAGATGAAAATTCCCCAGTGATATGCACCAAATTGGTTGCTGATTTGAGCAATCATGAGACCAGGACTGCAGGACATGTTGTCCTGAATACTAGCAATAGCCTGTCAGACTAGCTTTTTCAGTCTACATATTCCTTTTGTCTCTGCACATGATGTCTCAATCATCCTTCATGTTTATAATAATTTCTCCACTGAATTAAAAACCAAAGGCATTTCTATTAAAGTTCACTTCGTTCAGAGAACATTGATTCTTTTTTTTTTTTTCTTAACACTGCAGGCTACCAACCATTAAACCCTAATTTAAGAGCTCCCACAGTGTTGTGCATTGTCTGTGTAATAAATCTCTGTTGGAGAAAGAATATAATCAAGGAGTAATAATTTTTCTTGTCAGGCATGACTGAGCAGCGGATGGCATCAGTGTCTGCAACATACCTAAATTTATAGCTAAACAAACATTACTGGCCCTTGAATAAACAGACGAAAGTTGATTCATTGCCCAACAGTGTGTAAGACCTATAATTGAAACACTGATTTCATTGTCTCTTTTAGGAAAGGCAGGGGATACAAGTTTAGAAACAATACTTTCCATGCCTAATGTCTCAGAGCACTTTGCTGTAACTTCCATCACCAAAAAAGTCTGTAAAAGGCATGGAGTCAGCTCAGTCCAAATAAAAGTTGAGGATATGAAACATGTCTTCTGCTTTTAAAGTAGCAATTGTGCTAGGAGCTACTATGGTACAGTATTAATTAACAACAAAAATAATTATGTTCTTATACTAGTGTCCATCTTCAGACTACTTCAATGCCACTGTAAGTCCCATAAAACAGCTTAAACATTCCCAACCAGAATTCCTGTATGTGCTTCCCACAGCCTTAAAAACCAAAAATCAAAATAATAATATTTGCTGTGTATACAGGTATCTATCTCCTCCTCCCTTAGAGGTGATGGGGAGTGAAGGTCTAACACAGAGAATCTTGCCTGTCCAGCTTCTCACTGGACTCTCAATTGTGACTTCTTACGCAGGGATATGAACCGAGTTACACTGAGTTGTGCTTTCTATTGTTTTATATGCCATTCAGTCTGAACTTTTAATGGTTAATATTTCCTAGTACAAAATTGTGTCAGTTACAATTTAATACAATTTAATAGAATTTAGTACTGCCAGTAAATAGTCATTTTTTGGAAACCTGACAAAATCTGCTGCTCCTGCTACTTTGCTGAGCTTGTCTGTCCTTACTACTCTCTGTCATCTATGCAGGAAGCACAGTGTTCACTTGGCACAAGATCTGACTGAAGGGTTAACCATTTTTAAATAGGTTTCTGGTATTCGCTTGCTCTGTAATTAAATGCTGAACAAAAAGCAGCACTACCTTAGAGCTCTCTATTTTATTTTAATTTTTCTTGTTGCATTGAAATGTCTTTCATGAAGTCCCATGATTCAGAAAAGATTTCCCTGGAACATCTTCACAGAAGCATCTACGCAACACTGCATAGAACCATATAATTTCAAGTTAAACAGTGATCCATTTCTTAATACTTGCATTTGTATCTTAATATTCCAGGTTTGTAAGGTCCAGTTTATAACACACCTGTTCAAGTGAGTAGCCTCTTCACTTGGCAGTATTTACTGTGACTGAGCTGTTGAATGAAAGATCCTCTAGAACTTGCCTGGACAAATATAATGAACTTAAGTGAACATAGTTCCATGTCAGCAAGAGAGCTCAAGAACACTTTTTTGTGCAGGAAAAAGGAGTAGATGAATTCTGTTTATGCATGCATAGAGAAAACTTCACGACTGATAAATAAGCATCATAGCAATGCATGCTTATAACTGCTCAGGAAACAAGCTGTTGAACATTTCCTTGCCTCAACTTCTGACTCACTGTCTAGTCTGTCTGATGCACAAAAAATGCCATGCTTTGCTAGTTGGAACTGGTGGAGAGAATATGTGAGGACATTCACTTAAATTAGAATGGAGAAAGCTTTCCCATCTACTCCTTGTTGCTCGGAATCTCTGCATAATCAATCTATCTTGTTAGTATTTGTTGGAATTTATGATCTGATTCTATTTTTTCAATCACTATATGGACACTTAGTTAAAGCATACAAATAACTTTTGTTATTTACACTTTCTCCATTTGGAGTATGCTCTAGGTTGCATGCGGGAAGGAAATGGCATGGCCTTCACCATAACAGAAGCTAAATCCAACTCCATCTACATAATTACACTGGCCACAGCCCAGAAACCCCTCTCACTTGGTTTTCCCCCAATAATCTATGGCTCATATTATGTATCCCACATCAGGTCTTGCTGTGGACATGGTTCCTCCACATGCTTCTCTGTCTCTACGTACATGATAAGATCTACAGAGTATTTTGCCAGCCTGTCTCAATGACTATCTGTCTTACTGCTTACCTTGTGCCAGGGTTGTCTCTAGCAGCAGGCTCTGTTCTGAAGTTTGCTCTCATGTTTATTTTTTTTTTCTTTAGTTTTTGGCAGGATTTTTGGGGGCCCTTTCATCATCAGTCTTCCTCCTGGTGACTCTTCTTGCTTACCTATGTCTAGTCTAGAAAAGCATACTTCTCATTGCACAGGAGATGGTCACTGCAGTATGCAAGACTGTACTGATGTAGCAAATGTGGACTTGTTGGATTTTTTAACAGGCTGATAAAGAGTTGCCAAACTTGGAGTAATTTAGGAGCCCCTTGCACTAGGCATCAGTCTGGTTGACCCATTTCATGAACACCAGACAGACTTCTGCAGATGAGATCTTTGTAAAGGAATGCGTGTTCCTGGTTTGTCTTGCATTACCATCACCACTACTGTAGTGATACAAGCTGTTAATCTGAAACTAATGTGGTCCTCTTCCCATCCAGTAGTATACTTGGCTTAGCATATTTTGGTTGTTCAGCCTAGGCTGCTGCACGTTCAATGAAGAAAACCCGTTGGCTTTGACAATTAAATATTGGTGATGTGTGTGTGTGCATGCATACAGAAGCAAATATTTTCCAGGGCTTTGAAAGGAAGGTAGCAGGCAAAACAATGCAGTTGACAGAAATGGCTGGATGGCATTCAGAAAGTATCCAAACGAGCTCACAATTATGTATTGTAGCTGCACTGCATTGCAAAGTGGGTTGATGGGAACATATGCTGAAATACAGCATTTTACCCAGCGCTGCAGCCAAGAGTGCCAACACATTTTTAACATTCACCTAAATGTGTTTACTTTTTTTTTTTTCCTCGTTCATCCACATAAAAACATCTTCACCTGAGAATGTGTCAAAGTTACTGTTATTAACAAAATTTGCATTGTTTCTTGCTTTAATATACTTGTGGTTCATGTGGACTTTTAAATAACATAAGTGGTGGAGCAGAATATGCCATAGCAGCTCTGGGATTTTGTAAATGAGTAGAAATAAAAATAAATCCTGGCAGGAAGATATTTTATAGAGCTAGCTACTCTTAGTAAGTATCAGATTCTGCTCTTTGACAATAGAAACTGTGTGAAAAATAAGGATTGTGACATAATAGCAACATATTTAACTCAGTATGTTGTTCTTTTTATTTTGGCAGATCTGGCTGTTGACAGGTTTCCATTCATGCCTACCATGTTTTCCATAGCCTGGCAGAAATTTCAGTGAAGTGGAAGGCATATGACAAACTGGCTTCTTGACTGTGGCATGTCACACCAACTATGGCATACTCAATGAAAAGCACTGTGTGAATGTCTTTTGCACACTGCCAGGCATGCTTTGTGCAATCAGCTGCAAGCAGTATGGTGCTTTCTGCAGCTTCTTTTTCATTACATGATTTTCCACAAATTTATAATTAAAATAGAAGGCATGTACTATTTGCACTATGCACAAACCAATCATTCCAAAACTATTCTGTAACATGGTGCAACCATGCTTCAGCCAGGCACTGAGGTGAAACAGAATTAAAGCAGCCATATCCTAGACTGCTCTGCTGACTGAACAAATCCAGCACACTCAGCTTCTCTGTGCCTGTCATATGCTCCAGCCCACTAACTTTATGCTGGCTCTCCACTGCACTCACACTTATTCAGTGTCTTTCTTACAGGCTCAAAATTGAACGCAAGAACCAGTTGCACAAATGTTGAAGACAGGGAAATTATCACTGCCATCAACCTGCTGGCTATGCTTTTGTTAACGCAGCTTGGTGTGCACCACAGCAAGGGCGCACCACTCACTGTTCACCAGGATCCCCCTGTCCTTTCTTGCGAAGCTGCCTGCTGGCCAGTCAGCCCAAGCATGGCCTTGTACAGGGAGGTGGTACCAGACTCTGTGCTGCTTTTGTTGAACTGCATGAAGTTCCTGCCAGCCCACTTCTCCAGCCTGTCTGGTCTCCTCTGTAGAGCAGCCCATGATTTCAGGCTTGAACTTGCTGAGGGTGTATTTTCAAGTGCCACTGTTCATGTCATTAAAGTTTTGCCAGTAAATAAAACAAATGAAATTTCACTCCAGCACAGTAATGAATACTCTACTGGGTCAAATCTTTTCCATAGTATCTGAATATGTAGCTACTTTAAATTCTTTTAAATTAGCATAATCTCTTTGACTTGCCTCTTTCTTTTTGACCATAGATGTATGAACTTTCAATGACAGCAACTCTATGTATAGAGGAGGACTGTACCAATACATTACTGCTTTTACTGGACATGTTTATTGATTTTCCCAATGGCTTTTTTAGCTTCTCCACTCACAGACATTGTAAACTGCCTTCCTTTTCTCCTTTTTGTTTCATGGACTCCTGGCAACTAGCCTATCTTCTATCATGCAAATAATTCTTGTGCCACAAATCTTTTCCCGTCTTTTTCTCCACTGCTGCCCCTTTCTATTCAGTCCCCTTTCTCTTTTCTGCTTGCCCCAGGAATTTATATCAGTTTCCATTACCCTTTTCCCATACTCAGCTCCCATTCTCCTTACAGCAAAGGGTTCCATTGTGTCCCTTGCCCAACCTATTCTCTCTGTCACACAACAGAGGCTTCATATCCCTCTTTTCCCCTTTATTTCCCTTTATTTCCTTTTTCTTTTTTTTCCTGCTCAGCCAATAAATCACTCAGTGATTTATCAGTAAATATACCTAATTGGGAAGGTGAATAGGGAAAACACATTTATAGCTGGGCAGTGCACTATTAACTGCTGTGATCAGCTGGCTGTTTATTTGATCTGCAGAAAACTGCAGAGGTATTTAAGCTGCTAGAGTGATATAGTGCTACCCATTCCATAGTTATCACATTACTTCCAAGCAGACAGAGAAATGTCATCAAGATGATGTCGTAATGCTTAGCCAACTGGCTTATGTGATGCTGATCCAACGCACTTCTCAAATATGCTGCAGTTCTGAGGATGGATCTTTCTAGGCTAGTTTTAGGCAAGCTTATATGTATAAAGTAGCAGGTATTAAAGTCCTCTCTTTTCCCAGCACGTTTTCCTCAGATTTTTATTCTATTGCATATGTGCATTTTTCAGACTTACTGAATAATATGCCTGCTATACAAATACCTGAGGCACTGTAGCTGATCAGCAGTTCACTAAGAGGGCTTTCCAAGCACCTAATAATAACAGGGATTTCATCCTCTTTGGATACTTTTCATGTATAGATACAAGACTAAAATGACATTTTCTGACTACATCCTTTTGAAAAGCAGTGCTTCATTCACTCCCTTAAAAGGTTATATCATTGTTTGCAGCTTTTTTTTTTAATTAGATTTAAAGATAAAATATTAAATCCTTATGGTATAATTTTTCTCTACATTTTTTCATCAATACACCACTATGTTGAGTCACAATAATGAAATGACAAATGGGAAAATACTGTCTACTTAATATTTATTAAGCCAATTACTCTTCTGAGTGTGACCATCTGATTTTCAAATTTTGGGAGGGTTATAGTCAATAAAGGTCAAGCAAGTAAAGTATTTGTTTATCTTCCTTTCTTTGAGTGTAAAATTATAGATAACTTAGCTAGCTTTCTTTGCAAGTAGCTGACAGCTATTCTGGTGAAGTATGATTTCATTGCTCTCTTTTGGTGATCCACAAAATACCCACAGGACCTTCAGCTCTCAAAATTCTCTCTGCTGAAGCTGTTTGGTGTGCTTGCCACCAAACTTCACATTTAAAGGCTCTGGATGCAATCGCTGAAGACAGTGTGAAACACATGCCGTAGTCTCATTACTTTCCCACAGATGTCTTATCTGTTCCTTTTGCTCTGTATTCCATTCTGTAAATACTGTATTAAAAGTTTATTTTTGGGGTGAAACAGATGTAAATGGGTGAGTTAGCATTCCCAATCTGTTGAAGAATCAGTTCAGTATTAGAAAACAGATATAACTCTAGAGAAGTAAGCATGGCCTTAGTAAGCATAGCCTTTTGGCAGAGGTTCAGCTCTGGAAAGCAATGTTTTTCTGTTGCCTTCTACTCCCTTGTACACACATCATAGAGATGAAGAGGAAGAGGCAAAGAGAAAATGAAAGAATAACTGTCTGGGGAAAAAAATGCTTGGTTTAACAATGCAGTGTATCAGTGTTTATGTGAATAAGCCAAAACTGGGGTTGGGGTATGCTGTAGAAGTGGCAGCATGTGATGAAAGGTAAATCTGACCTTACTTGTAATTGCTATTGATCCATCTAATAATGCAAGAATGGATTTTTCTGTTTAATAATGGACTTTCTCAATACCTCTTTATATTTCTTGTCACCTAGTTCTGAAAAGAAATTGCAAGGAACAAGAATCTTTGGATGAGAATTCTGTAATAATCTAATGCAGCAGGAGCGGATTCTTCCTAGGCTTAATAACAGGAATTATAAAAATACCACAGAAAAAGCTTTACTCTTGTTATGAAAGAAGCAGGCTGGCAATTCCATTACATTCTACGGTTATATATTAAAGTCTTTTCAATCCTCTATAATTTGACCCTCCGTGTGGCTGACTAGTGCCATAGCTTCATAACTTCTTTCTCATGTTCTCAGCAAAATGTCAATATGGGAAATTTCTGTAGTTAGAAATGAAAGCATCTTAGTTGCTGAGACTTCTGTAAAATGTGAATAACTTGAAAGAATAAATATACCTTTATATTTATAATGAAAGCAAAATTTATACATTCTGATTTGACGAGTTTGGAAAAACATATGTCTAAATCCAGGAATGAAGACACAGTTATGCTAAGAGAAATATAGTAATTCTTAGCTTGATACTTTGAATGTAATTAGCCTTATATTACAACATTTTTGTGCACACCCTGTACCTAAATTCAGAATAAGCTTCAAATCATTTCTTCACTCCTCCTGGCAAAGCCTTAGTTTTAATGGAGATTAGTATTATGTGGAAAAAGACCCAGCTGAAGTGTGAAGTCCAAGCATATATATGAGAAGTAAATATAACTGCCAAACCTAAATCTCTTGGCCAACTATGTGCCTTTGTCTCTTTGAACAGGAATTAATCTTGTACTTGCTCAAAATGAAACTACACACTCTTGGGTTAACAATCTTTTGTCCTGTGAATCTGTAAGGAAAAGTGAATAATCATAAGGAGTGGAAACAATATGTTGAGGTGATAGTTTGCTGATCAGTCGCGGATCTTGCACTGATTCCTGGTCTCCTTTGCAAAGCCTAAATAAAAGGCATTTGGAAGGAGTCACTATGTCAGTATTACTAGCAATAGCAACCTCCTCCACTCTCTGGAAGTGAGTTATGAAACATGAGCAAACACAACCTCTTATCTATTTCTGGAAGTCATTTTTGTATCTTTGTCCCCACCATCATCAGTAGCACCAAGGCTTTGCCTGATGGATCCTCACAATTGCAGATCTACCCTCCCACTGTGTTCCTCAGAGTTTTTAGTTTACTGACACAGAAGATGCTTTTGTTGAGCACTTCTCCATGACATGTAAGGAATGTGGATTCATGCTATGCTTTCTGTCCGGGGACTTTGCCTCTCACTAGCTATACTGCAGAACTATTTAAGTTCTGATATATTTCAATTCTTCTAAAAAGGCAAGTAAAGGGCAGGATCTGGACCCTAATTCTAAAAGTGCTCAGGTTAGCCTTACTTCTAAACCATTTAATGGAGTATTTAAAGGCATATGAACCATAAATATTTTCTGTTAAACACATGCTACAGTGAATATGGTCAGAGGAAAAGTGAGATCTGGGCATTATAGACTGGGGAAGTAGGACTGCTGCCTAAGTTTATAAAGAGTTTGGGTTTCTCTTCCCAGTTTTCCTTATGTGTGTTTGGATCCTAAGACTGAAAGTTTTATCATATCAGTTAATAACCAAGGATTAAGAATAAATGGTTTGTATAAGCTTTAGAAAATTATCCTGGTAAACTTAATCAGCTGTTTAATATGAGGTCAAATTCTTAGTATTCTAACATGACATGAGGTCAAATTCTTACTATTCCAAGCCTCAGTGCCAGAGCACACATGAGCAGATTGCTCCACTTTTGAACAGGAACTTACCTTTCAGTGTATATGCCATCTGGGTAACACTTAAAGTAACACCATAATGGCTATCTAACTAGAAAGTTTATAGGATTCCTTGTGTTGAATTTGCCTGTTTATTTTTTTTAGTAGATAGATGTTGCCTGGTAAATTTTAATCTCACTTCCTGACTGCTTTTCATCTCTAAACTTGATCTTAATATTTATTTTAGATTAGAGACCAAGTCCTTCATATATTTTGTAAATCTAACTTTACCGTTATCTAAAGCAGCTGTACATTTATTAATTACAATACACAGATGGGACTCACCAAACTGTAACCCATGGTCTGCCCTGAAATAGATTTCCATAGCTCATCAAGAAATTAGGACAACAAAACTTGATTTTGTGTATGGAATCCTATTTCTGTCTCATTATTCTGCTTTGTAATTACGAGCTACTCTCAGTGCTCCTGACTGCCTACCTGCTTCCCCTGTGTCTCTCAGGCCTCTGAAGAAGGCCTTATTAAATGTTTGTACAATACCTAGTATGATAGGTCCTCTGACTGCTTCTGTTATATAAAGAGCAAATACCAACAATAATAACTCTTCATTGTAATACAACCTATAAATATATGCGTGGAAGAGAAACATTTTCAAAAAAAAAGAGGAGCCTTACTGGGATCCAAAGGAATTCTCTTTTGTTGTCAAATTAAAAAGAATCCTCTTTAAAATTTAAAAAATTAAGTTAGTCTCTATCTTTCTCTCTTTCTCTCTCTCTTTGATTTGCGGAGTTTTAATGACTCTGTACTATATTAATAAAATCTTTAAAAAAGCAAATAACATTCTGGAAGAAGCTTATGTAGATCAACCCCTGTTTAAAGCAGAGTTAATTCCAAAGATTAGATTTGATCAGATTAAATCTCCCAGGGCTTTGTGTTCTTGCAATCCATCTCTTTCTGGCTGGGCAAGGAAGTTCTTTTGGTGGGTATAAGGCACTTATTCAAAAACGGGGATACTGGGGAAGCTCTGTGTGTGGCAGGTGAGACCAACTGATCAATGCATGAATAGAGGAGGCACTAGAACTATGTTTTCCCTGACTTAACATTAATTTGGCTTTCAGGAGCAAATTAAAGCTATATATATATATATATATATATATATATATACACACACATATAAATAAACTCAGAAATTGGAAAAGTGAAGAGAGCTGGGCTCCATCTGAGCAAATGTATGACTGGGCTGCTGTAGGTAGGCTATGGTCATGTTTGCAGTACAGCTCTTTCTGTAAGTCTGGTGAGTGTACTGAGTCACTGGGGGATGATTTGGTTTTGGAAATTTGTCTGTGGGTCATGGCAATAAGAAGATGGTGGGAAATGGAAGTGAAAACTGAGGAAGAAGTGGGAAATAGTAAGCAATCTGTAGGGCATAAATATATAGCTCCTGTGTACCTTATTCATGTCTCCACTTTTGGCATTGCAAAGTTACTGCAGTTACTAGAATACCTTGGGTGGTCCCAAATCTTCATCCATTACCTTGTCACAAACTTTTCATGGCACATGTATATATAGTTGATCCTTGGCTAACATTGCTCTTTACTCTTGTAATTTCTTGGTGTTTACCTCTCTGATGGTGTGTAGATACAGACAGCTGTCACCTCCCCTTTCACCATTTATTCACTAAGCCTTTAGTGTCCTCTCATAAAAGAGGCTCTTTAGTTCCCTTGTCTCCCCTGCACCTGTTGCAACTCATCCTAATTGAGCTTTATGAGGACAACAGACCTGTTTCAGAGGAGGTCATGCCAGGGTCCATCCAGACCCAGTGACATGCCCCTAGTCCGTGAGCAGTTCACGCTATTTTGACATGCTTTAGCGATGCACTTGGCAGTCCTGGGGTAATGGCTGGACTTGATCCTAAAGGTCTTTTCCAACCTAATTGATTCCATGCTTAATTTGATAATGCAGATTTTATCTGGAGCTGTCAGGAACTGGGTCTTCAGCTAGTTTAGTCATTTCCAGTTTCCAAGAGTCCTCGCAGTGGGAAGCAGCACCTTTTTAAAGGCCAGGGGCAATTAATGCCACCCATTTTTTGCAGAAGCTCTTCAGGAAGGCAGTAGGAGACAGCACAGTGGGGAGCAGTGCTGGAACCCACGTGTGTATGTGGAAATTCCATAGGGAAGGGTTGGAACCTTGCATACAGGAGCTGTTGGATTGGTCCCCTCACCCCCAGCTGCACATCGAGTGTGAAACATATCACCAATGGGTCTCCTGTGGATAGACCCAGCCTTTCCAGACCTGATGCTGGTCTTACGGCAAACAGGCTTTCTGCAAACCACCATAAAAAAAAAAAAAAAACAGCCAGACCTGTAAATATAATTTCAGAAGTCAGCCAGGCAAAGCTTCCTGGTTTATGTGTGTTCCTGTCTGTGTGTGTACGCACATATGTATCTCGTTTGAACTGAACATTGTACCTAGTTCTGGATATTAGTGCTTTTCCACACTCGATGTTCTTGGAGCCGGGGCAGGCTCCCTTCCCCTCACCCACTGTCCAGGGCGGGCTCCTTTACCCGCAGCCCCGGCACAAGCACGACCATGTTTTCCTACCGGACCCCCCACAGCGGGAGCCCCTCGACCCCCGTCCCCAGCAGCAGCTCTAAGGCGAATCACCCGGCGACCCCGGACGCCTCACCACAGGAGCTACGGGCGAGCAGTGTGAAGCGGAGCGGCTCTGCCCGCCCCCGCCGGCCGGGGCAATGCGGTCCCTCCCGGGTAAGGGCATGGAGTTGGCGGGAGTCTATAAAAAGCCGCCTTGAAAGGAGGCCGCCGTGCTGCCACAGCCGCCGGGAGAGGCTGAGGCGCTGCGGCGGGGCGCGGCAGCGAGACCGACACCATGATTAACCCCAACTACTACCCGTGGGGCTACGACAGCGACAACGGTGAGTGGGGCCGCTGCCCGGCTCCGCTGTGCTGCGGGCTGGCGAGCACAGCCATTCACGAACGGGGGGACTGTGGGCACCAGGCGGGCCTGGGTCGTCGCTCGCAGGTGTGGAAGAGGAGAAGCAGGAAGGAGAGGCCTTGCAGAGAGGTCTCTAAGTTAAATAAAGTCAGTTTTCCTACTGTTAATGTAATTTAACATTTGACAGAGCTTTGAAATCCAGCTTTAGGTTAGCCTTGCTGCAGGAGTAGTAGTGCTTGCCCACAGCGCAGACACCATGCTTCCTGCCTGCAGAGGCTGTAAATCTCGCCTCAGTCAGGCTTCTTCCACATTAAGTTCTTGCTAGAACTGTGACGATAATTAAATCTATGTGGCACATTTCTGGCTTCTTTAGGTATCGATGGCCTTTTCTTTCTCCAGATGGTTGCTTGGTGCCACATTGGAATCATACCATCATAAAAACAGGAAATGGTTTAGGTTGAAAGGAATAAAAAGATCATAAAGTTCCAGTGCCCCTGCCATGGGCAGAGACACGTTCCACAAAAACATGTTGCTCAAAGCCCCATCCGACCTTGCCTTGAACACTTCCATGGATAGAGCATCCACAACTTCTCTGGGCAATCATTTGGGTATATCCCATCCCATGTCTAGCTACTGGTAGACTTAGAGCGTGCTCCTCTAGTTTCCTTCCTTGATGTATTGTCAGTCTCCTGATAAGTAAGGTATTATGGTTGCTATGAAGGTTTAGGTTCAGTTGAATGACTTGCAGTATCCAGGATTTCAACTAGAATAATCTTAATTGCTACACTAATTATACAGTGAAAATCTTCACATGGCCTGACTAACAACCAGATTATTAGTAACCTATTTATTAGTACATTTAATTGATGTTCTGTAGCTAGGTAAAGCCAAGCTTGCATTTAATTGTAACATTAAGTGTAATTCATACCTAGCTGGAAAAGGTTGTCTTGATGTTTCTCTGGCCTTCTTTCTAGGACCAGATCAGTGGCACAAAAATTACCCGATTGCCAAAGGACGCCATCAGTCACCTATTGAAATCAATAACAAAGAAGTGCATTATGATCCCTCCCTGCTACCATGGTTTGCTAGTTACGATCCTGGTGCAGCGAAGACCATCCTCAACAATGGGAAAACCTGCAGAGTTGTATTTGATGATTCATTCGATAGATCAGGTTAGTTTTGTTTTCATCTCAAGCTTTCATTATATATTAGTGACTATTTCTGAAGCTGGTTGGAGAGCAGCTCTGAATGCTCATGGCTGTCGGAAGGTCTCTGTGTATTGCTCAAGTGTGAAGTGCAGGCTTCTGTGATGCCAGTGCTCTGCAAAACTGGTGGGAAAAGCCTGGGACCGATTTTAAAGGATATAGATAAAATCCTAGGGAATGGAGAGAGCTGCAAAGAAGCTTGGTGAAGGGTGAATTAAGGTGTAAGGTAGATTTCTGAACTTCCAAAAGTCATTGCAGTTGTCTTGCTTTCCAGGAGCAAGGAGTCCAGGTACTATCTAAGGATCAAATTCCATTTAAGCTATTTGAGATGCCCAGCAAAACACCTTTAACTGTGTATCTGGCTGAAATTACAGTATTTGTAAACTGTACCCATGTAATTTCTGATAAATGAAGTAATGAACCATATGTTGCCACAAAGTCATGGTATTTAATCAGTTAAAACTCTTCGGCATTCATGAGATTTTGTCTTAATAAATTTTATTAGGCTGAAAATATCCAATGTTTCAGATTCAATGTCCAAAATCTTATATCCACTTGTAATTATGACAACAATGTGCTGCATATATAATGCATATCTTTTAGGGTTACTGAGGTATATATTTTAAAGAGATTCTTCTGTTCTGTTTAACAGGTGCTAGAAATACTTAGTTTATGTTGGCAGAATCACCTACATTTCATGTTAAATACTGTTGGCTATATTTCAAAGGAAAAAGCATTACTGAAAAGCATGAAATCGCATTACTACGGTGATAAAAAGAAAAATCAAATCCATACCTCACTCTTTAATTCTTGAATCAAGGTCAGCAGAGTTGTGTTGTTTTTTCTAGTACCTGGGATGGTAAAGAAAAGGAAAAAAAATGTCAATTTCAGGAAAATATTCAAAGTTTATCTAATATAGTATGCAGTTAAGAAATAAATCTGCACTAAAAGCTTCAGTTTCTATTACAATATAACTAGGATTGATGCTATAATTACTAGGAATTTTACTCATAGTTTGGTCTTAAATATATATATATGCATGGATTTAATTTAATGGATTTTTAATTACTGAGGTGGGTTTCATGAAGGTAGAGGATCAACATGTATGTAAGCTGAACTAGTTAATACGCTATCAAAACTCAAAAATGACTGTGCGGTGAAGACTTTCATTCATTTTTGAGCAAAGTGGGAATCTTTAATGTTGTTTGAATAAAATACTAAACATGATGCATCAGTAAGGAGGTGTAGCTATGGCTACATGGATAATGTCCATGACTGCTACTTGCCTTTTTTTACCATAGAATCATAGAATAGTTAGGGTTGGAAAGGACCTTAAGATCACCTAGTTCCAACCCATCTGCCATCCCTTGTATTTGTTTGGAACAGCATCAGATAGATTAGTGGTTTCATCTTCTGCGTAAATGTCAAAGTAATTATTGTTAGAATTACTCAGATTTTGCATAGGAGGGAGTATCCAAGCTCTACAATCTGCAGCATGGATCCAACACTAGCCACAAAGAGCAGAAAGTTTTGAAATGTTCTGATTTATTTTTTTTTCAGATTAACTTCTGAGTAACTGTTGTATTCTGAGCTCAGAAATAAAAAATTACTCACTGGAAAAAAGGTGTAGTTCTCAGTTCTTTGAAGGCAAGAGACATTCAGTGTTTACTGTTATGTTTCCTTTGTTATACTATTGCCTGCAGAGTCTGTGGGTGGTGTTCCTTCTCTAAGATAATGCTAATTGCAGGACTAATTGCACTGTGCATACTCCTACTGACTTGAGCATGTTTTACGTTTTTTAAAATATGTACAGTGATTTATTTTTTTGTGTAGAGGATTAACCATCTGCATAATATATACATACGTAATAGCAGTCTTGTAGGAATGGAGCTTTTATTCCTCTGGAACAAAAACATTTTGTCTCTATCTGTCTGTATCTCTGTGTATCTCTCTCTCTCTCTCTATGTATATATACATATGTATATCTCCTATCTATCTGAATTATTTCTGAGTTAATCAGAAAACTAAGGGCTTCCTTTTTTTCCTGATGTTTTCAGTTAGAGTGGTCATATTCATATACGTAGAAATAGGTTGCTGAATAAATTGCAAACGTGAATGGTAAATCAGATTGCTTTGGACGTCTCCAAGTTTTACTTCCATTGTGTCTTCTCTGATAGGAATACTTTGAATATTTGCCATTAGGACAGTTTCTTAAACTCAAATTATTAGAGAGAAGCTTCTGGGGAAAACTGCCATTCAATGTGATTCACATTATGTTGAAAAAGGCCTTATTATTGTTATCTTTGGAGTTAGTCTAGTGTAAGTAATTGAAGAATTTTTCTACAGCTGTTCATAAAGTCTGGTTGACTTTAAGTATCTGTTATACAGTTGAAGGCTTTGATGACAGATACTTGCTTTAGGTGCTGTGTCCTGCTTTAGCTGCCTGTCCATACAAATTAATGGATTGTTGCAGACTCAGTTCCCCATTTGACCGTACCTATGTGGAAGAAAAACTGTAAGCACTGTAAGGTCATTTCAGGTGGAGGCTGGAGTCTCAAAATCCAAGAAAGAACTGGGAGCTGTATTCAAAACCTCTTAGGTGGCTGTGCCGAATAAAACCCTTACTAGAACTTGGTTACTTTGTCAGCCTACCACTGCTGTGTTCTTCAGCCTGAATGGTAACTCAGACATTCTTTTAGATCCAGCAGTGACTCTGGTTTTGTTTTGAATTAGGGCTGAAATCTTACTTCTACTAGGACAGTCCATTTGCTTTTAAAATTCAAATAGTATTCATGCCAGAGAAGTGTCCTGAGAGCACCTATCTGGTGGAACCATTGTCATGATGCTGTGTGAGATATATAGCTTGCAACTTTCTTAAAATTAATGACTCGTTGGCTTTCTTTATAGTACCTTGGTTAGATGGCTAGATCAAGATGTTCAATCATTAATAAACAGTAAAGATATGTAATCTTGTATTGGAATCCAGGCATAGCAACTGAGGAGAGATGCACTAAGGCTATGTCAAAGGGATGCCTTCTTTCATCTTCTCATTTTGTTGTTTTTGTTGTCTCCTTGGCACTTTCTATGGAGGTTCATTGGCCAGATTACTACTTTTAGTGACTTTCTGATCGTTGACATTTCAGGGCTTGGAGTACCTCAGTGCAGGCACACTTTCTTACGAGGCTATTTTGATAGTGTCTGCAGAATCTTTAATTTTCTTATCAAAGGAATGTGTGCCTTTGGAAGTGGATGATGGATAAAATAATTTAAAGTGACAGTTACTGTTCCTTATTCATATCTTTTAGTATGACTCATGCTTGTGGAAAGCACTTCATAGAGTACTACTTTGTGGGAAATCTCACTTATCTTTGCAGGTGAGATTTTGATTATCAGCTTCTGGTGAATAAACATTTATTTGTTGGCTGCCTCTAAAACAATGAGGACAAACTCCATAAAATTTAATTAAAACTAGGAGAAGTCTGTCTATAGATATACAGCTTTTGGTTGATTCCTGCAAAATGTTGCTTAACATTTTGTGTTTTGACCTCATAGCAGCTTTCCAGTATCAGAAGGGGGCCTATAGGGATGCTGGAGAGGGACTCTTCGTTAGAGACTGTAGTGATAGGACAAGGGGTAACGGGATAAAACTTAAACAGGGGAAGTTTAGGTTGGATATAAGATGGAAACTCTTTCCTCTTAGGGTGATGAGGCACTGGAATAGGTTGCCTAGGGAGGTTGTGAATGCTCCATCCCTGGCAGTGTTCAAGACCAGGTTGGACGAGGCCTTGGCTGACATGATTTAGTGTAAGGTGTCCCTGCCCACAGCAGGGGGGTTGGAACTAGATGATCTTAAGGTCCTTTCCAATCCTAACTATTCTATGATTCTATGAATTTACACTGGAAAAAGCCAGTATCCATTACAAGAATAGCACAGCTAAATCCCAGTGCTTGTGTAGCTGCAGTACAACGGCTATGCTGCATACCACAAAAGGCAGCAAAGTTTAATTCTTCAGTGTTTGAAACATCTACTATATGTAGTGTCTCGTGAAGGTACTGAGAGTTACTATGAGCACTGAAAAGCTTGAGTACAGAGAATTTAGGAGGTCAGTTTCTGTTAACTTTGAATTTCCATTGTAAGAGATAAAAATGCTTGAACAGTCATGGGTTCAAGCTATGCAGTTACACAGTGCAATGTCAGTTTTTTGCCTCTGGAGATGGGGATTTCAGCCCTGCCACAGATCACAAACAAGGTGGATGGAACATTTCTCCAATGAGGAAAGGCTGAGAGAGTTGGGCTTTTTCAGCCTAGAGAAGACTCAGGAGACCTTAGAGCACCCTTCCAATACCTAAAGGGAATGTGCAGGAAAGATGGGGAAAGTCTTTTTAGGCAAGGCCTCCTGTGAAAGGATGAGGGGTAATGGTTTTAAAATTAAAAAGGGAGATTGAGGCTGGACATAAGGAAAAGTTTTTTTACAGTGAGGGTGGTAAAACACTGGCACATCTTGCCCAGGGACCTGGTGGATGCATCATCCCTGGAGAGACATTCATGGCCAGTCTGGATGTGGTTCTGGGCAACCTGAGCTAGTTGATCATGTCCCTGTTCATTGCAGGGGGTTTGGACTAGATGACCTTTGAAGGTCCACCCCAAACTGTTCTGTGATTCTATGAGTTGGGAGCTGACTGATGAACAGGCTGTGATCAACAGGCACAGAACTGGAAAAGGTGTGTTACAGTGCATGTGAGGGTGGATTGCATGCTGACAGACTTCTGACAGACACTTCTCTTTCCCAGTCTGTCCCTATAAGTTCAAATACAAACAAAAGTAATTCTTCTGCATATCTGTTCAGTGCTTGCTAAAGAAAATTTCAGTGAGAACTGAAATCTCAGTTCCAAAAGCTTTTAGGAAGCAGATTTTATCTCTGCAGTTAGCCAGTACAGAGATCCTCTTTTGAGCAGAGGATTTTTATAACATCTAAAATGTGGCACTGACATTAAAAAAACTGAGTTTTATAGTGCACTGTTAGATTCTGTTATAAAGCAATCTAACAAAGGTAATGTGTCTTTTTCAACTGTCATGCAGTAATACCTTACTAATTTAGTTTTCCTATGGTTTACCAGTTCACTTTATGGATTTGGCAGGATGTGAGGATTATAAATCTTGTATGAACAGTTATTTCTTCTCATGTGTTTATAAGTACAACTCACTTCATGAGTCTGGTGCTCCTTATTGTGATAAACACATAAATGTATTGGCTTTTACAAATCATAGGTATTGCTATGTGGATATAACTGTATGAGTTCGCAAAGCTTGCTAAAGACACAAGATTAGACAAGTTGAAAATGGCCAGAACTCCTGAGCAAAATGGAGTCACATAGCAGAGAATTTGTAAAGGTAAAAGAAAAAGAAAGGGGGGGGGGGGGGGGGCTGGATATGAGGAAAGCTAGTGCCTGGAAAACATAGGGTTAAAGTACTTTTAGCTTAACTTAGGTCAGAGGTAAAGAACAATGTTTATGTTGTAAGTCTGTGGAATTTAGTGGCCCCACTAAACATGAGTAAATTATTTCACACCATCCTTCTACTTACCATTTAGTTTAGAGCCAGTGCCTCCCAAACATCTGCTGGCTTTGGATACTCCTTGTCTGTTCATCCTGCAATAAATTTTGCAGGAAGGTCACACTGTTCTAACCCTTTGCCAGCTATCAGAAAAATTACGGGTATAGCTGGTTTCAGCTAGTTTTGTGATTATTGGGGCATCCAACTGTGCCAAAGGTGAAAAGTACACTGTGAGGAAGACTGCTTACTTCATTCTCAAGACCACTGCCCACAATCACTGGAGAGCAGTGCGCAGAGGCCAAGAGGAGGAGACTTATGATAATAAGTTCCTGGAGCTAGTTATAATATTCCCCGCCTATACGCAGGAATTATGAATATGTATATGATTAATGCAATAGTGAAAGTATGTAAACCTCTAACAAATGCTAATCAGTACGCTTCTGGCTACGGTCATATGCCCAGCCCTGTTGCTTTTGCTTTATTGACTTTGCCCCTCAATAAAACCCTGTTATCTCCATTAGAGGAGTGAGCTCATATTTCACATTTATGTTTTTCCACCTGACTTTGACAGTATGCTTTCACAGCAAACAGGGAAGGCATTTGTGTAGTCATTACTTTGTCAATTTTACCTTAATGAGGATAGAGACAACTGACATTAGCGCAAATTAACAACCAGACCCCTACCTAAGATGCTCAGCAAGTAGATGCACGTATTCCTAAACCTTCTTGTCACATTTCTGTTGTTAAGGACACCCTGCTAACTAAGGTGGAATGGAGTGGCCGTCTCCACTCAAACCACATCACACATTCATTTTGCTGTGTAAACATGCAAAGTGAAATACAGAGTTTTTTTTCTTACATTAATTGCATCCTTCTGTCCAACACCTGCCCTCTTTTGGACAAACATCTGCCTCAATACATCATAAACAGAGCAGCATGAGACAGAACTGGCTAATACGTGGAATGAGTGGAGTGACTCCACTGAGAGTGGAAAAAAAACATTCTTTTATTAGCCAGTTCTGTCTCATGCTGCTCTGTTTATGATGGATCAACTAAAAGGTGATTTTTTTTTATTTTTTTTTTACTGGGACAGATGTCTATGTATGTGTCCATGTAGGATTGCTCTGTGGTTGACCATTCTTCTGTGTGGACGGGGAGAACATGGAATTTGAGCAATGATTCAGACTGATATGACATTTTTATGTCTGGTATCAGGCACTGCGGAGGGTGATGTGCAAACCTATATAAAAAGATTCAGTCACAGAGCAATGGCTTGATAGGTTGCATTGACAAGACACCAAAAAGGAGAGAATACTTTTCTCCCTTGCCTTCTGGGCTGGTTTGTGTATTCCTGCAGCTGGGACATGTTACTTCAATGACAGCAAGTTTGAAGGAGTTACATTTTGGTAAGTCCGCTATGGCCATCCTGTTGTTTCCTGAAGAGCAGAGATTGGAACAGAAATGTCATGTTTCCAATATTCAGAAGTAAGACCAGCCATTCAGCTAGCCGTGTGAAAAGGATTACACAATATTTCAGAGGACTAAGAGAAAAGCTGCCCATATATCAGGGAAGGAAATGAGCCTGCATGCTCTTTTTTTAAAAGCTCTTTCTTTTTATTTCATTGAGTGTCATAGGCAGAAGCTCAGAGTTAAGTCATGAGGCCTGCTAGAAAAGCATCTTTTACTAAGTGTTTTGTGCTAGGAAAACAGTTATCACAGCCCTAAAACTGCGAGTCTCAGTTATATGAGTATTTCCTATGAAATAATTGTTAGACTAATTCCCTGATACATATAAATATGTAAATATATAAAAATAAAGCTATATTTTAACACCACTGAAAAACAAAGATACTGTAGTTTCTTTTATAAACTTTTATAAACTTTTACTTCATATTTTACTTCATTTTTTTTTCTAACTGTTTCTAATGTGTATTCATGTTAGTATTTTCTGAATACAAAAATCCAAGAGGATAAAGATACCTTCAGAATTTAGGTTCCAAGCCACATGTTTTTAAAAAAATAAAGATTTCTTTTACTGCCTTTGAGCTATGCAGGCATACTTTGGGATTTTTTATGTTTTAGATATTGGAGAAAGTCATTCTTGCAACTGTTTTGTTTACCTTCTTTAAAATATAGCAAAATTTAATTACATTGTAATCATAAACATGTTTTTCCATGATTTACACTACTCACTTGCAATTAAAAGAAAGAAAATGCCTTTTTGCTCTGAGGAGATGGTGGTTTATAGGCATCTTAATATTTGCTTCATTCTGTGTGCTAAGTAAAAGCTGCTGTTTATAGATGCATGAAACAGGAATGTGTTGGCACACAGTGATGCAGAGCTTCACCTAATGCCCAGTTGAAAAGTGTCTGATGCTGGCCCATCAGTGGAAATAATGACACATTTTTACCTTAAACTGGATTATTTGGTCTTACAGATCTATTTTAATGGAGAATTGATGGCCTTCTCAGCTGCTATTGTTACTGTGTCTGCATTGGCCATGGTACTGAACATCCGTGGGAACAAGTAAAGGGAAGTTGTTGATAATAGCAGCTTGCTCTTAATGTTCAGTAAAGAATACTCTTGGTACGTTATTTCTGGAGATGATAGTGGATTTCATTCCTTTTTAGATTTAAGGATATTTTTCTCTAACATAGAAAAGACCTGCTCTTGAGAATTGGAATCTCTGCGGAATGGCTTATAGGGATGTTATAACTTCTGTCTCCAAATAAAGTGAGTGAGGATTGAATATTAATTAGTATTTGGTGAATGTGAAAAGTTCTTCCCTTTTATTGTGAGACCATTTCAAATACATCACCTTAATTTAGGATATAATGTAAAAATGTGTAAAAAAATGTAAAAGTTTATTTAGAATACAGAGTATTGTTCATCACAGGCTGAACTCTTCTTTAGGGAAGTAACTTGCATTCTCAGAGCTTGCTTTTCTGGCTCATTTGCTGGTTTTATTTTCCTTTTCCACTGCTGAAGGGTGCAGCTATTATAGCAGAAGCAGCATCAGTAATGTCGTTGCTTTTAAAACAAATAAATCATAGCCTGCAGTAAGGGCCAAAACTTGTAGTGTTTTGTGGGAGTTTATCATCTAGTCCTCCAGTAGCTGATCTTAATCATGGCTATTTTTGTTTGCTTTGATATAGGTAGATATTACATGGATTTCAGGGGAAGATTAAAGCATCTAAATTTAGGTGGTTTATGTGGGCTTTTAAAAGTAGGTGGGTTATATCTCTAAACATTCTAGTCAACAGAGATGCAGCCACACTTAATCAGTGGAATCCAGAGAGCAATTCAGGTCATCATATGTTGAGTATCTACCTTAAAGCAAGCAGAATTAACTCTAGAAGGTTTACTGTTCTGATTAGGGGCTTACTTCCCAAACATAGGTATCCCATGCTATTTTTGATAACCCAGTGTACTCACCTTGCCTCCAGATACTGCTTTAGAAAAGTACAGTTCTACAAATTTTCAACCACATCTTCCAGAGGTCCAGGTGTATTCACAGTATCCCAGAAGGTACTAGAGTCACATTTATGCAACTGCATTAAAACAGTGATCTCTGTTAACTGTAATGGAAGCCTAGACACAAATAATTTTCATCTGCCTGTAAGTGCATATAGCTGAAGATGGTTTCCTAGAGTGCTGCTAAAATCAGTGCAGAGTTACTTAGTACTCTCAGAACATATAGCACCTGTAATAAATATTTTTAATACATATATATTTCTTTTAAAATAATTGGAAGATACTTGAGTCTAATGCTGTTGCAGATTATCAATTGCAGTGCTGAGAGGTGGGCCACTTCCAGGAGTCTACAGGCTGCGCCAACTTCACTTTCATTGGGGTTCGTCTGATGACCATGGCTCTGAGCATGTTGTGAATGGAGTGAGATATGCAGGAGAGGTAAGACTCACCACTTTTTTTCCTTTAAAACAGGGTGTAAAATAACATTTGTCTTTAGTGTTCAGGTGGGACAAAATTTGTTATTTGTCTGCTTTTCAAGGAGTTCTCTGTTTATTTCTAGCTTTCTGTCTATTCTTACTCCCACTGAGTCTTACGAGTCAGGTTGAAGTAATTCTCACTAAGGAAGAATACATGTGAAACAAAAGTTTGCATGTTCTCAAACCAAAGTGGCTTGAAGCGCAGGACAGCAAGACTGAATTACTGTGAAGCAGTGCAAACTTACTAAGCAGTATTCTGAAAGTATAGTGGTATAGCAGATGGTAGCAACAGAAAGGAGGAAGAATGTGTTGCTTTGATTTTCTGCCACTTGGGGATAATAAGGGAGAATGAGAACTGTAGACTAATAGTATGCAGTTCTTACATTCATATGGGTTCTTTGCTAGAATTACTGTAATTTGAAAGCCAAATGGAAATGAATCACATATCACTAGATGACTTTTGAACTGCATGTTCTGCCTGCTTACTTAAGTATCTTTTCTGTGTTCTTCAGCTTTAAGATGAGATTTCTGTTCTTTTTTGCAATTTCTGTATTAAGATGTTTATAGTTCATTTTAAAGCAAATAGTAGCCTAAGTTTAAATATATAACTTATATATGGATTGCTGTCCATTTTTTCTTTTTTTTTTTCCTGAAGGTCTAATCCTCATTCCTTGTTGCACCAAATGCTAACATATATGATGAACTCTAAATTCAGGCTCTGATGGCTTGCTATTCAATAATGGATTTTTTTTTCATGCATTTCTTTGCTTCTAGCTACACTTATTACACTGGAATCCAAAATACAGTAATTACCTTGATGCTGTGAGAAGAACTGATGGAATAGCTGTTCTGGCCATATTTTTGCAAGTAAGTAGAAGCATGCAATGCTACTATAGAGTTTTCTATTCTTACAGGCTTAAAAAAGCAAAACCCTCTGAATATTTTCTAGGGATCGAACCACGCTGAAGGACTTGACTTTCAGTAATGCATGGTTTTCAAGTTACAGAGCCTGAGTCATGTTATTTCAAAGGGTATCCAATACTACACACACTTGTCCCAGCAGCTATTGTGTCACTATGTGAGTGGTGGAAGCTGTAAATCCAGATGTATTTGTCCCTGCTTTGGGGACACAATGTCAGGAGTGGCTCTCTGACCAGTAGCAGTCAGCTGTCTCTATGCTAATCATAGTCTGATTTCAAGGACAGATATAGCTTCTAGGCTTTTCATGCACTTTCTACCAGCAGAACTAACTCACAGGCAATACCAGTATCTTATTCTTTTCTAAAGTCTTTGGGGGCATACAGTCTTAGACTGAAATATTGGCCTTTGCCGTCTCTTGTTTAACTGATATTCACTAGGGATAGAAAGATGGATGTCTATGTTGAGATCAGCAATTGTAGACAGTAGATCTGACCATGAGAACTGTTTTTTTAACTAGACTAAAACTTACTCAATTTCTGTACTTGAGTCTGAAGAGTTAATTATCTTTATTAGGCTAAAATTTCATGTCAACAGGAATTGCTGTATTGTAAAATTACCCACAATGCTGAGTTTCTATACTGATATCATTTCTTCATTTGGATCATAATATCTGTTTGGGTATAGACAAAGGCTACAGGCAGAAGACCTAGCTTATTAGGCTGTTAGGGGTGATAGGTGTGGTTAATGAATTATAATTTTGTAGTTGATACATGTTTAGATGCATATAAAACAGGAGAAAAAAGAAAACTGATTGAACAGAACTCTGGTTAGCTGGTGTTTCTTCTCTACAGGTAGGGGAAACTCCCAAACCAGAGATGAAGAGAATTCTTGAGGAAATAAATGCTATCAAGACAAAGGTAACCATATTGGGCTTCTCATTATAGCGAAATTGCTGAAAACCATCAGGACAGAAAAAAAAAACACCTCAGGAGTCATGACTTTCTAGGTTTCAAATTCTGCTCTGCAACATTGCCATAATGTATTTGTGAATAAAACCATGGGTAGCTTTTCCTTAACAGTATAAGTCCTTCCTTCCATTTACGTATGAGCTTTCTTTGGCTTTAGTGCACGTCATGATTTCGTGAAAATGAGAGTCATCTTGCCAAATTTTACACCTAAAAAGTAGGCATGGAGTCTTATTCCCTCAGTCGTCAGTGACAAAAGAAAGGCACCTTTGAAAATTGGTCCATTCTTTCCTGAAATATGCTGCCTAATGGACCTTTGTAAATGCTGCTGACTAGACATCTGTGTCTCAGATAACATTATGTGATAAGAATGTCATATTTTGTAGGCTGTCTTGTTTGCTATTAAATATTTTAAATCTGGACTACCTGTCTCACTTCATTATATAGTGACCTAATCCAGTGTTCGGTAGATAGACAGAATTTCCATAAGAAAGGAAGCCAGAAGGAAGAGTATTTCTGCAGAGAAATGACCAAAAGCACATCTGGATGCTGTTTCACATGAGTTAGCTCAGGTACAAGAAGTACCATTATGAAGTTGTTTGTCGTGTCATGCTCCTCTGAGCCCGTCTGTGAGGGTCATTCAGCCCACTTATCTTTACACTGCATCACTATGTCTTGTGTAAATGTGTGCTTAGATTCCTTAGTTCGTACCTATGAAGTACCTGAGCCACTCTGTTTCTTAAAATACCAGAGCTGCATCTTTACCTAATCCTGACTGGAACTGTTGAAGACTTTTCTGTTTGGTTTTGTCTTACTTGTTGGTTTTGTTGTGTTTTTTTTTTTCTTAAGGGGAAAGAAGCTCCTTTTCCAAACTTTGATCCTTCAATTCTTTTCCCTAAATCTCATCACTACTGGACATACCATGGGTCTTTCACTACTCCACCTTGTGAAGAGTGCATCACCTGGATTATTCTGAGAGACCCTATTATAGTCAGCTCAGACCAGGTAAATTTCAAATAGATAATATTTTACCCACTTCTTTTTAGTTACATGTCAACCTGATGCAGTGGGACAGCCGGGTACCCTAACTGCTTTGCACACTGAATAAAGCAGGAGTCCAGTGTTCTCACCTCATGCAGCTGAACATTTCCAATTCTGAACATCCTACTTTGCAAGTGTGTCTCTTATAGCATGCTTCTTTCAAAAACATCTTCTATCAGAATCCAAATTTAATGGAATGGGTGATTCTCTTTGCCACATATTCTAGATGGCATCATGGAAACAAGAAAATTACAGAAGAGCTGTATCAGGTTCTTGATACCCATATTTCTGTAAGGTACACCAGCTACTGTGTACAAATACAATAGAAAGACTTTCCTCACTGCAGAGTGCCTGCAGTCTAAGTAATGTGTTCATAAAAGAGGATTGTGTTACCAATTACTTCTAATCCTAGAAAGCATCCTTGAAAGTGTACTACCAGACAGCCTCATTAATAGTAATTATTTTAAGTGTGTGCACGTGCATTTACAGTGGATTGCTGGGATGGTTTTGCAGCCAGATGGTAACAGTGTAATAGCCACAAGAGTAAGTGCAGTCACTATGAATCAATACTCTGCAGGAAAAATCAATTCACTGGGAAACCCTTTGAGATGCAGAGTGGGTAGCCTAGCTGCTCAGATTACTCTTAATGAAAGGATAGGGATTTAACTGTGGAGTAACTATCCAATTGCAGACTAATTTTTTTCACCTTTAGCTGTAGTCTGAATATATGCCTCCTCCCTTCTTTTTTTTTTTTTTTTACAAGTAGGGCAGATCTTCCACAAATAGTAACAAAACCAGCAACTTCTGAATAGCACTTTATGGGTATTAACAAAACTGATCAACTATTTTCATGTCTTACTATTCCCATACAAATTATTCTTCATCTGAAATCTAATTTCAGATTAATAATCCATCTGATGCATATTATACTGGTTAGAAATGTGGCCTCATCATTGTTTAGGCAAACACCTGTCTTCTCTGAGCTGTGTAGTGAAGAGCAATGTTGAGATGCCTGAACTGGCTCAGCCCATAAACTAGAATTAGTATAGTCACAGTGGACCCAACTTTTACAGCACAGACAGAAGTTCTGCTTCTTTCAGACTTGAACTCTGTACCATAAAAGATAGGTACATCAGTCTATTGAAGCTAGTGGCAAAGTTGATGTGAACCATGCATGGGGCTACATTTTCAAGTGCACACATGGGAAAATGTGTGCATGCTTTTAACGGTAAGCCATTAGACAAGGAAGTATCAAGTGTCTGAATCACTGCTGCCATGTTATCTAATGTTGTTCATGGCAGTGACAACAAATGAACATAATGTATCTGTGAGTGAGTATATGTGCTGTATCCCTTGAAAATCAGAAAGCAGCAGAGGAAGAGCATTACACAGTTTTGAAGAGGATGGGCAGGACTCTTTGTACAGTATCCTTCAAAAAAAAAACCATACCTTGGTTAAAAAAATGGCCAAGGAGAGTCAAGCTTCAGACCTTTTTCACAAACCATTTGAAACCAAGTCATTATCCAGATTTTCATTCCTTTTACCAATAATCAACCTTTTTGTGTCACTACAGTAGAATATATCCTCTTCTGCAGACCCAGCATGGAAGTGAACAATTAGTTTATAATTCAGCGCTAACGCATTGCTATTCCAGAGGCTTCTTAACAGGTACTGAGTCAGTAGAAAGGGTTTATTAGGGTATAGGCTGTTCTATTTGCATTTTCTGAGGACCTCCTGCAGTTTCTATGGCTCTACACAGTTCTGTAGACAGTAGATAAATGACAGTATTTTTCACAGTCCTGTTCAGATAGGACCCATTTTTCCCATCTTGAATTTTTCTAATAATATCACTGCTAAGAAAAGAACATGAGTGCAGTTCTTGTGGTGATGGGGCAAGGGACATCTTCACAACTTTGATGTCTCCTTGGCTTAATTGTTGGGCTGTGGATTTGATCCCAAGGGCATCAGACACTGATTTCTGGTCTCCTGCAGATGGCGAAGCTCCGCAGCCTATCCAAGAATGCTGAGAATGAACCTAATCTTCCCCTGGTTGATAACTGGCGCCCAACGCAGCCTCGGTATTTCAGGATGGTGAGCGCATCATTCCTCTAGGACCTGGCTCAAGTTGGGTGTCCCTGAATGAAGGGACATCTGGAACTAAGAGATGGTTTTGGTTTGTGTCCTCTGTTGCATTTAGACAGAACTCCATCTGTAGGTCTGGAGGGTGAAATTTTGAGTCATGAAATGTGAATTTCACTTTCAGAGCATAATATTTACTTAGACAAATCCTATCATTAAAATGGAAGTAGAGAATCTGTTTGGGTCTTCATTACTGCTTTAGCATTAACTTTCATTAATAGTACAAAGGAAGAAAGAACATGCTACTAACAACTACAAAACCATTTCCTATTGCCCACATGTTGCTTGATGCTTGCCTTATTCCATGCTAAATAGGTTGAACTTAAGAGAATTGTTTTCAGCATAAACCCATGTTCTTCAGTAGCTGTTTTCAGCATTATCCATGTCCTGTTCTGAGCTGCACCAGTTAATGCACAAGGCATCCTTGTAAGTAAAGGAGAGCACTCTTTTGGTATTTTATACTCACATAAAATATGAAAGGACAGAAAATTGCTTCATAACCATTGATAAAGAACTAAGCTTTTAACTTTTAAATAATGGACAGGTGAAACAGAGATCTGTTCTGAAAACTGTATTCAAAGAGTTATATGTAGTTAAAACTGTGGAAGGGAGAAGAGCTGTTTCTGTTTGTATCACAATTGTTTGTCCATACTAAAAAACTAATTTGCATTTTAATGTAACAATCAAAGGGACATGGATTTTGAGTAGTGGATCTTCATATTTTCTTTATGTATGCAAGTGGTTTTCTGTGTAAAAGGTGTTAGGAAGAGATCTTAATCTTTTTGTGTTGGTTTTTTTTTTTTTTTTGAGGCATATTCTCACTTTATTTGCAAATAAAGTCCTGCTATCAATGAGATTTGTGCATAAATGTCTGGAAACGTAGTTTGACTCTCCTGATGAAAATGCAGTTGGCCAGGGTGTACTTGTCTCTTGTTTTGACATAAAGAACAATGAAACAGGATTGTAAGGCTATACTTGAAATAACAGTATTTCTGCATTAAAAAATTCAACAAAAATACATTTTTGTTCTGTTTTTTTGAGAAACATGTAAAAATAATGAAGTTTCAAAGAAAGACTTGTTAGTGCCTCTGTAATACATCTTCATGAAAATCAGAGATGGATTGTATCTTTTTCAGATGTTTGTTTGAACTACAGGAGTACTGATAATATTTCATGTGACTGCAAGCAAGGAAATAGCATCTTAAATATGCTACATCATTCAGACATCCACATCTATTCTTTTAGTGAGATGACCCTATTCTGACAATGGCTTTCTTGTAATGGCATATGAATCAATTCCTTTGCAAGTTGATTCCACAGTGGATAAGTTCAGGCTGTATCTAAAACCATTAGTCTGAATGGTAATTTGCACTGAGCTCTGGAAATACAAAGCAGTTCTGCTGTGGCAATGGCTGGACTATTAGCTGCCATCTTCTAGGATAGGATGATGTTGCTGAGCTTGGTGGTGAGACAGGGCTTATGCTCCCTGTCTTCAGGTTTCCCACTGTGAAAGTTTCTGGACCATGTTCTCACTTTGCTTTCTTCGTTCAAACAGGTAGTGTTTTGGCTGGGAAATTTCACTTAGTCATTGTTAGTATTTCCCATTGAATTTCCACATGGATTGCATTGTGTTTTTCATGTTTGCACTTCTCATTTGTAGCCATATTGAGAAATGATTCAAATGAGTTAACATCTGTTTATGTTGGATGCACATATTGCTGACTGACACAGGTTGTCTTACGTACTTCTACTTACTCAGATGATTTGCACTAATAAAGTCTATGCAGGTCCCTATGTTTGAAAACATCCATTTTTATTTAAATACTTTATTAAATGTAATTTCTTCTCAGCTGGGTTGTTCTGGGAGAATTCAAAGCTTTGTATTTGACCACCGGTACCCAACACAGTATTAGATGTAGGGATAAGAACATGCTGCTCAGTTGTGCAGCAGAGGAGGGCTTAATCCATAAAGATTCCTTTTTTTCATAAACTTCTATGTAAATATCCAAAACAGCATCAGGAATTATTCTGTGTCTGGTAACTGTTACTCTGAATAGGAATGCAAGTCACAGAACATAACTGACGATGCAGGGTTCTGAGAGAATACCCAGGGCTTCCTGCCTTCAGGTGAAAATGTCAATTTCCTGATTTGTGAAAATATGAGAAAACAATATGATAAAACACCCTTCTACTTGCTTTTCTCCAGACAATTCTGCAGTACATATCTTTTTGCATATGTGTTGCCTTATTAGAAAAAGGAATTCTGAAGCAAAAATTATTTCTCTAAAATCGGTAATTTAACATGAATTCCAGTATGTGTTTTGTTTTTCTTTTTATAGCATGTTTCTTAAACTGGGTTGCATATCTTAGAGCAGGGTTTATCTTCCTTGCAATTTATGATATTGCAAATCTGGAACACGTAATCCAAGGGGTTTATTTAGTGATATGGTGGTTTCCCAGTTGCACTTTGCAAAGGAGCTATCTGGGTGCTGTAAATGAAACTGAGGTAAGCCTCATCCTCTAGAGACATGTTTATTAAATTTTAAACTTAAAGTCAAACTAATCTCTTTAAAGGAATTGTCATTTGACTTTTCATGCAGTTAGCTTCATAATACCTGTATTTATAATTAGTAAAAGGTAGACTAAACTAGGCTCAGGACTGTGTTGACTCAGTTGCAGATAGGAAAAAGTGTGTGAATATGTGGTTTAGTGGTTGTTTTACAGAGCCCCTACCAGTATTAATGGGACTGTCTGAAGTAATGATGACAAATTGAGGAAACAATGCTTCAGGAGGCATTGGAAAAAATTGGAAAGTGTAGGAGTAGAGTGACAAAGAATGGGGGGACACTTCAGGGGCACTATACTTTGAGCTTTAACTGAAAGTATAAGGAGATCATTAAGAATGTTGAAGGCAGGAAGGAAGGAAATGTGGGGTGCTGTGAGTCAGCATTTAGAATGCTTTCATATCTGATGCAATTTTCATTTTTCTCTGGCTGTATTCATTGTTATTTTACAGAGATTCCCCCTTGCTTTTAGCTTGCAGCTTTCTGTAAGTAAAAGAAAAATTAATCACTGGTATGACTGAATTCAGGTCATTGTAGTAATGACATCCCACACATCTCACTTCTACACGCTCATTTCCACCATGTAGTGCAGTCCTATGCACTGCGAGAGCAGGGAGCCATGCGTTCAGAAGCATCTGGTAAAAAGGGAAAACATCAAATTTTCATCTGGGTGGGCTAGAAAACAGTGAGTTACTACTATATTTGACTTGACATACCACTGCTTGATGATATGACTGATCAGTACTAATTAGGAGCAGTCCCTCTGAAACAGAAGTGCAGACATGAGACATGCAGCCACATTGCATAGCTTTTTGACAGCTTCTTCTCCAAGTTACTTTTTATCCACTACAGACACCAAAAATAATTTGACTTGGCCTAGCTCCGTGGTGCTGTGAGCTTTCCTGAGACTTGAAGCACTTTAAAAGGATGGCTGAACCTGTGTCCACATCACTGGCAGTCTTCAACATGAGCAAGAAAGTGTGCGTGGAATAAAATCACAGCTGCCATAGCACCAGAGACATGATAATGCTCGTCAACAATGAAAAGGAATTACCATCAATCTTAGGTAAGATCTGTCTAAACTTGGTCAGAGTAAAATATACCCATGGTAAACGTGGGAAGTCCATTTTCCCAGGTTGCTCGTTGGGAACCCCTTCTCTAGCCCCAGCATCACACTAATCACAGAAGCTATCCTTAGGTTACCTGTATGTAGCTGGGCAGGAAATGATCAACTAGTTCAGCCTCACTTTACAGAGGTCTCTGAGGCAGGCAAGAGGAGGTAGCTCTAGGTACTCATCTAAAATTTTATATAAAAGTAGACATGGATTTTAGTGGGGATTTTAGTAAAAATCTTTCAGGTGATGGATCTTTTGAAGAATTTAGACTCATCAAATCTTCTTTAGATCAGGCCACATTTGATAAAATAAATTTCATTTGTTCTATAGCCAAACTTATACCTTGGAAATTTCACTAGAGTCATCTATACAGAAATGGGTAGATCTTTAGACCCCTTCTTTCATACTGAGTAAGACAGTATTTTGAAAAGTATGTGCATGGCTTTTAAGACCATGAAAAATGAATTTTCTGAATTCTGAAGTTTCAGATTTAATTGGAAAAAAAAACCCAAACCCAAACCAACAGTTCAGATTTCTCCTCACAGTGAAGGACTCTTGAAAATTAAAACAAAAGCAGCTATACAGTAGTGTCTGAAGCAGTGCTGCAAAATATGTCTTGCTAACTTCACTCCCAGAATTCTGGGGTTTGTGATGTTTTGCTGAAGGGAGAGGTTTTCTATTCCATGATTTCATCAGAAGCATAGTCTTTACAGCTAGACTCAGGCTGCCATGCATTTTTCTGCTCCTTGTTATAAAGCGTCCAGTGGGGAATATGTGGGATCACAAGAAACGATTGGCACAGACATTGTGTCATGCCCACCAGCCATATGTCAGCTCACCAGGGCTGAACTCTCTGGTCTGTTGGCTGGGGAAAGCTATCCCTCCAGAAAGGCATGCAGCTAATCCTTAGTCATGGTCATTAGAGGACTCATCATGTCTCTAGTGGAACAAGCCAGCTGAAGGCTGGCTTGTTTTGGATAATGTGTCGCTCCCTTGCCTCAAAGCCTTTTTCCCATTGAATAGTCCTGTGCCTCTGTGTTTTTATAGCTTGCTGTCTGCCTATACATATATGTATATATCAACATATATTACAAAGCATATACGTGCTATGTAAATACGTGTTCTGTTACTTTTTTTTGTTAATGGGGGATACCACTTTGAAACTACAACTAATTTCAGACTCATAGGAGAAAAAGCATCCTTCTAGTGAAGTTAGTCTTGCTTTTACCAAGCCTGGCTCTGGTTGGCTGCCTGCAATATCTGACTGTCTTCTAGAATAAAGTAGCTGAGGGAAATGCTTTTCCCTCCTTTTCCAAGAACAAAAGAAACTCTTCAGCTTGGAGCAGCTTTGCTGCTTTCTGAGATCACTATGGCCATTAACTACATTTTCCATTCTCTAGCCAACAAACTGCGGTGTTAATTTTGAATGAGCTAAAGAGGATGTCTGGCTAGGCTAAAGAGGGAGAAGCAGCCGCTGTTGCTCATGCAAGGAGAAAAGTAATGAAGAACTTCATGCGTGGAAGGTCTGAGGAAAGAGCTGGTAAATACTGGGCAGATAGCAGACACATAAAGTGATCACAGATGAGATGTGCAGAACTGATACAAAGACAGAATTCACTGCTGGTTGGTGAAAGTGGTAAGGACTCCTGAGCCATGAAAGGGTAAAATTCCATCTGTTGAAAATCAGGATTGTACCTCATTGGTAAGCGTTGTCATGGCCATATCAAAGGCATGAGACCAAATATAAAGACCACTTGAGGGGACCTGAGCAAATCACTCCTTTGAAAAGAGAGAAGGCTGTGCCTTTCATTCTATATGTGCTACCATGAGGCAGAGATTTAATGATCTCACATGAAGGCACAGGGCAGCTTGGATTAACACTCTTATTTCGGCAAATAGATGAGATGGTCCCATAGTCACACAGTGCATGTGGCTGGCTGAAACACGTGTTTTATAATGAGGTAGAGAGTCTTGTTCATTAGATGATAGATGATATCTTGTTCAATAGATTAGACCTGCATTCTTGTTTGTATTCCTGTGGGGAAAGGTGTATGTAGACAGTGTTTGGTTACTTTGTTTTTTTTTCTGGGTTTACTTCTCTTAATGCTACTGTACTTGTTCTACTCTTCAGTAGTGGGGCTGAGTATTGTCTTTCTTTATGTAAAGAAGATGCAAAGAATGACAGCTCAGATGTGTGGAACCGTGTCAGTGAGTCTCTCCTGGAAACACTTGGAAAGCTCTAGCCCCAGGATTTTTTGCATTAGACAATATTCCAAGGATTATGGCATATGGCAGGGAGGTCTTGTAATTATTGCAGTTCACAGTGAATAATTAGATCAGGTTTGTGGCTTCCCAAAAACAGGGATGCATTTACTTTCAAAATGGGTGATCATTGGGAGTATCAGAATGCTGAAGGAAGATACACAATCAGTGTGGATACATCTAGTAAACTAGGACATGGACTAGGAAGCAGATAAAAAGGTTTTTTGTCCACACAAAGAAGAGTGTTAGAAGACCATTTTGCCCATGGTGACCTTGAAGTTAATAGTCAGAAATAGGCCAAGATTTTTGTTCAGCTGCCTTCTTTTGTATCCCCCATGCAAATCACAGGTTCATTTAGCCAGGTTGCAAATCTCATCTATAAATTATTTCTGCCTTCCTTCCCATTCAAATCCTGAGAAGGACATAGAATTACTGTCAGTTGAGAAAGGTCTACTTTCTTTAATGGCTATGATGTGCCTGGACCTGAAATAATGGATGGTCAGTCAGTTACTTAGTTGGAAATCCATAAACCTTTCAGCGGTGGTCCTGTTCCTGCTTGAAATGTTCTGACCTTTGCTATCATGTTTCTTCTGGAAGTTGTCTTATTGGATAACTTGCTGATTTAAATCCTTGATGGATTTAATGAAACAAGCAAAGGGCTGCAAAGTAACTGTGAACTCTTGAGCTATAATTTCTACTTAAATTGACTAGTTTGGTCACCCAGCTAATTGACAGCTCCTGCAGTAAGTTGGCATGCATGTTAGTATTCCTAATAATCTTCACTAAAGTGGGTAAAGCAGATCTCAGTCCAGAAATAATTTACAATAAGCTTCAGAAAGAGTATCTGAAGAGATACTTGCACAGATACCCTAGGAAAAAATATTGTAGGTACCTGCACATACAGTTAAAAGTGTCACGTCTTTATTTTGCCAATTTAATGATAAATGCAAAAGCAGAAAGGTGGAGACAAAAACACTGTCAGTGCTGACCCATGGTAACCAACCAACCATCACACACTTCGTTACTGCTTTGATATTGATTAGTTTTTTGTACATCTTAGGTGAAAGATAAGACTGTTGGGTCATTCATGAGTAACTTGCATGGAATCAGTGTAAAATCCACTACGTACACATTTCAGAACCTCTGTGACCTATGGGTGTTGTCAGTGGAAATGATTGCTCTGGCTTGTCCTTGAAACAGATGAAGGTGGCTGAGCAGCAGACCCACTGAAGCTTTGTGTCTTCCACACTGGAGATGTATTCCCTGAACTCCAAGAAAGGTTGTAGTCCTTCCCCAGCAGGACATTCATGGGCTTCCTCCCTTCTTCTTGACCACTCCATGCAACCTGCAGGAAATAAAACCTTTGAGACAACTTCTTCATTTATCAGTTTGGATAACAGATCCAAACAAGTCTGGGAGGGACCAACTACCAGATACAGACACATATGGATGTGCACAAGAACATTTTTATTTGGTAAATAAAACTCCTTAATTTGTTAGGACCTAAAGACCAAAATGGACATTATAAGGCATAGAAAAATATGAACCAATCTGTGTGAAATTTCATGATTGTAAAACTGTTTCTATCTCTTACAATGTGGTAAAGACATTATTTCTGTGGACTTACTGTTCTGCTAAAATTCATGAATTCAAATTGTGATAATGTAACTTCTGTAGATACGAGCTGAAGACAAAGCATCAGATAATGCATTTAATCAATGGCATATAACAAAAAGTGAGCTTGTTTTAGTTAGTGATTCTTGTTTGAAATTGGTATGTTTCTCTTCTTTGAGATTTGTAAATCACTTTCCTTCTCCTGCAAGGACATAACAATAATGAGATTCTTTAGAAGAGTCTCAGATAATAGGCAGATCCTTCTGTATCAGCATTTCAGGAGCTGACACTTTCCAATATACATTTTTTTCATAATAAAAAATAATAAAATCAAGGTAAATTCTTAGCTGAGTCACACACTCCAGCAATATGAAAGTGTGATGGAACTGATTCATTTGTGAAGGTCACCTATTTTTTACTTTCTCATAAAACTTTTGTTCCAAACTATTTGGTCCTTCATAAGGCCATTAAGAAAGAGGAATGAATATCAGTAGTCACACTGTCCCCTATTAAAAGTACTTGCAGGCTGCTATTTGACCCTCCAACCTGGCCCAGCTCTTTTATAGCTTTTTAGTCATGACATTGGTGTGGGAGGTTTCTGAGGCCAGAGCTGAATGTGTCTGAGCAGCTGTTCTTTAGGGATCACCGACAATCTTTGTGTGAAAAAGGTGATTCACTAGAAGATTAAGTGTATGTCTGCTCTACGTACAAGCCACATAACCAACATACATTACGTTGTTTATTCTGGCAGACCTATGAAGAGATACAGATGGGTTTCACCTCATATACTTTGGTGTCTCCCAGTGTCTTGCTCTGTCCATCCAGACCAGGATGAGTTTCCCAAAGTGTCTTTATGAAGTGTAACATAGCCCTCAGAATAACACTGATATTAGTCCTGCATTGTGAAACTATTCAGCCTATGAGTAGAGCCCCATGACAAAAGCCACTAAGGTACTTCATGGCCTTTGTCAGGTCCTTCTTTACATCTGGAAGCTGGAACACAGAAACTTGTCCTAGGAGAAGGCATGTAGAGTCATGCCAAGGCTTGGCCCAAGGACAAGGCTTATGATAAGAAGTCACGGAGCATAATGAATGCAGTTTTCTCTGGGAACTGGCATATGGGTCTCCTCATTTCCATGTGAAATTCCCGACTGTCCTGGTTAGGGAATTGAGCTTCCTTTTTTTAGCTTTTTTCTCTAGATCTCTGAATACTTCAACTTTTTCTTCAAAACTCAGTAGCTTCAATCCTTGGAGAACAAAGAATCCCCCAGGACCTAGTTGTTAGCATATTGGCCTTGTCTGGGAAATGTTTTAAGTCTGAATGCCCTCTGGCTGGGCAACTGCAAGGACTCATATATGCACAGTGTCCCAGCAATCCTTTTAAAGGACAGTGGCAAAATCTACATCTGGAGAAGGCTTTGTTCTGCACTTTTTAGGTTTCCTGAAAAAAAAAGTTTGCTATGTGGCTTCTTCTTGGGTCTAGCAAGAAACAGAGCAAAATTCTGAGCCTAGGGTATGTGTATTCATTTGCACACTGTTGAAATTGTAGGTGCCAGGATAACTGCCAGTCCAGAGATGAAGGTCTCTTTGGTTGCTCTGCAGAATTCTTTTTATTTAAATTTTGTATTTGGGCATTTATATTTGACCAAGTTTTGTTTGGTATTTAAGTGTAAACAACAAATATATGAGCAGAAATTTTATCTTTGCATATCTGATAGCCAATAATCTCTCCTTATACACAAGAATTGCAATTGTAATTGTTTCAAGCTACTACAAGCTCTTAGTTAATGGATCTTATGTTCTTATATGTCTAGGTAAGATGTGCGTTTATAATTGTTTGAATCATAAATAAAATATAGACATTAGCACCTGATCACTCCGTGGACTACAACCCATGTCTCCTGAGCACAGCCCACATGAAAGCCTTTAAGCAGAGTAACTGTTTCAGGGTTTCTAGTTTTCTCCTCACTCTCCAGTGGTGAGCTCTGAATGTACAATGAATTTCAAGCATATCTATCCTGTGATCACTTGTCTAAAATGGTTTATTTGTAACAGTAACACAAACAGTGGTTGGAGTGCTGGTTCTGTTTTTAGGTTCTTCAGGGGTACACTGCATTGAATTATGGTTTTCCATACCAAGTAGGGAATGCGGATTCACTTTCTCAGTACCAGCTATGCCAGAACTGTATCAGTTCTGATATATTTCAGCCTTCTTCATTCAAAAAGGTGGGGAGGACGCAGGG